>NC_142658.1:7145721-7770721 GCF_026168435.1 Sesamum indicum | reverse complement strand
AATAACTACAAGTTAGTATAAAAGAGAAACAAACTTGTTTTAATGAAACTGTGCAAAACAGCTAAATATTGAGCATTCTCAGAATTCGACGAAACTTGACCCAAACGTAGGTCTAGACCCAAGAGTTTGTGTGTTAAATTTTCTAAGCGTAATAATAACTACAAGTTACTATAAAAGGGAAACAAACTTGTTTTAATATAACCGTGAAAACAGCTAAATTTTGAACGTTCTCAGAATTCGACGAAACTTGACCCAAACGTTGGTCTAGACCCAAGCATTTGTGTTGTAAATTTGCTAAGCGTAATAATAACTACAAGTTAGTATAAAAGGGAAACAAACTAGTTTTAATAAAACCGTGCAAAACAGCTAATTTTTTAGCATTCTCAGCATTGGACGAAACTTGACCCAAACGTTGGTCTAGTTTGTGTGTTAAATTTTCTAAGCGTAATAATAACTACAAGTTACTATAAAAGGAAAACAAACTTGTTTTAATAAAACCGTGCAAAACAGCTAACTTTTGGACGTTCTCAGAATTCAACGAAACTTGACCCAATCGCAGGACTAGACCCATCCATTTGTGTTGTAAATTTGCTAAGCGTAATAATAACTAGAAGTTAGTATAAAAGCGAAACAAACTTGCTTTAATAAAACCGTGCAAAATAGCTAAATTTTGAACGTTCTCAGAATTCGACGAAACTTGACCCAAACGTTGGTCTAGACCCAAGCATTTGTGCTGTAAATTTTCTAAGCGTAATAATAACTACAAGTTAGTATAAAAGGGAAACAAACTTGTTTTAATAAAACTGTGCAAAACAGCTAAATATTGAGCATTCTCAGAATTCGACGAAACTTGACCCAAACGTAGGTCTAGACCCAAGAGTTTGTGTGTTAAATTTTCTAAGCGTAATAATAACTACAAGTTACTATAAAAGGGAAACAAACTTGTTTTAATATAACCGTGAAAACAGCTAAATTTTGAACGTTCTCAAAATTCGACGAAACTTGAACCAAAGGTTGGTCTAGACCCAAGCATTTGTGTTGTAAATTTGCTAAGCGTAATAATAATTATAAGTTAGTATAAAAGATTAACAAACTTGTTTTAATAAAACCTGTGCAAAATAGCTAATTTTTGAGCATTCTCAGCATTGGACGAAACTTGACCCAAACGTAGGTCTAGACCCAAGAGTTTGTATGTTAAATTTGAGGCGTAATAATAACTACAAGTTAGTATAAAAGGGAAACAAACTTGTTTTAATAAAACCGTGCAAAACAGTTAATTTTTGAGCATTCTCAACATTGGACGAACTTGACCCAAACGTAGGTCTAGACCCAAGAGTTTGTGTGTTTAATTTTCTAAGCGTAATAATAACTACAAGTTACTATAAAAGGGACACAAACTTGTTTTAATAAAACCGTGCAAAACAGCTAACTTTTGGACGTACTCAGAATTCAACGAAACTTGACCCAATCGCAGGACTAGACCCATCCATTTGTGTTGTAAATATGCTAAGCGTAATAATAACTAGAAGTTAGTATAAAAGCGAAACAAACTTGCTTTAATAAAACCGTGCAAAATAGCTAAATTTTGAACGTTCTCAGAATTCGACGAAACTTTTCCCAAACGTTGGTCTAGACCCAAGCATTTGTGTTGTAAATTTGCTAAGCGTAATAATAACTACAAGTTAGTATAAAAGGAAAACAAACTTGTTTTAATAAAACTGTGCAAAACAGCTAAATATTGAGCATTCTCAGAATTCGACGAAACTTGACCCAAACGTAGGTCTAGACCCAAGAGTTTGTGTGTTAAATTTTCTAAGCGTAATAATAACTACAAGTTACTATGAAAGGGAAACAAACTTGTTTTAATATAACCGTGAAAACAGCTAAATTTTGAACGTTCTCAAAATTCGACGAAACTTGAACCAAAGGTTGGTCTAGACCCAAGCATTTGTGTTGTAAATTTGCTAAGCGTAATAATAACTACAAGTTAGTATAAAAGGTTAACAAACTTGTTTTAATAAAACCTGTGCAAAACAGCTAATTTTTGAGCATTCTCAGCATTGGACGAAACTTGACCCAAACGTAGGTCTAGACCCAAGAGTTTGTATGTTAAATTTGAAGCGTAATAATAACTACAAGTTAGTATAAAAGGAAAACAAACTTGTTTTAATAAAACCGTGCAAAACAGCTAAATATTGAGCATTCTCAGAATTCGACGAAACTTGACCCAAACGTAGGTCTAGACCCAAGAGTTTGTGTCTTTAATTTTGTAAGCGTAATAATAACTACAAGTTACTATAAAAGGGACACAAACTTGTTTTAATAAAACCGTGCAAAACAGCTAACTTTTGGACGTTCTCAGAATTCAACGAAACTTGACCCAATCGCAGGACTACACCCATCCATTTGTGTTGTAAATATGCTAAGCGTAATAATAACTAGAAGTTAGTATAAAAGCGAAACAAACTTGCTTTAATAAAACCGTGGAAAATAGCTAAATTTTGAACGTTCTCAGAATTCGACGAAACTTGACCCAAACGTTGGTCTAGACCCAAGCATTTGTGTTGTAAATTTGCTAAGCGTAATAATAACTACAAGTTAGTATAAAAGGGAAACAAACTTGTTTTAATGAAACTGTGCAAAACAGCTAAATATTGAGCATTCTCAGAATTCGACGAAACTTGACCCAAACGTAGGTCTAGACCCAAGAGTTTGTGTGTTAAATTTTCTAAGCGTAATAATAACTACAAGTTACTATAAAAGGGAAACAAACTTGTTTTAATATAACCGTGAAAACAGCTAAATTTTGAACGTTCTCAGAATTCGACGAAACTTGACCCAAACGTTGGTCTAGACCCAAGCATTTGTGTTGTAAATTTGCTAAGCGTAATAATAATTATAAGTTAGTATAAAAGATTAACAAACTTGTTTTAATAAAACCTGTGCAAAATAGCTAATTTTTGAGCATTCTCAGCATTGGACGAAACTTGACCCAAACGTAGGTCTAGACCCAAGAGTTTGTATGTTAAATTTGAGGCGTAATAATAACTACAAGTTAGTATAAAAGGAAAACAAACTTGTTTTAATAAAACCGTGCAAAACAGCTAAATATTGAGCATTCTCAGAATTCGACGAAACTTGACCCAAACGTAGGTCTAGACCCAAGAGTTTGTGTGTTTAATTTTGTAAGCGTAATAATAACTACAAGTTACTATAAAAGGGACACAAACTTGTTTTAATAAAACCGTGCAAAACAGCTAACTTTTGGACGTTCCAAGAATTCAACGAAACTTGACCCAATCGCAGGACTACACCCATCCATTTGTGTTGTAAATATGCTAAGCGTAATAATAACTAGAAGTTAGTATAAAAGCGAAACAAACTTGCTTTAATAAAACCGTGGAAAATAGCTAAATTTTGAACGTTCTCAGAATTCGACGAAACTTGACCCAAACGTTGGTCTAGACCCAAGCATTTGTGTTGTAAATTTGCTAAGCGTAATAATAACTACAAGTTAGTATAAAAGAGAAACAAACTTGTTTTAATGAAACTGTGCAAAACAGCTAAATATTGAGCATTCTCAGAATTCGACGAAACTTGACCCAAACGTAGGTCTAGACCCAAGAGTTTGTGTGTTAAATTTTCTAAGCGTAATAATAACTACAAGTTACTATAAAAGGGAAACAAACTTGTTTTAATATAACCGTGAAAACAGCTAAATTTTGAACGTTCTCAGAATTCGACGAAACTTGACCCAAACGTTGGTCTAGACCCAAGCATTTGTGTTGTAAATTTGCTAAGCGTAATAATAACTACAAGTTAGTATAAAAGGGAAACAAACTAGTTTTAATAAAACCGTGCAAAACAGCTAATTTTTTAGCATTCTCAGCATTGGA
This sequence comes from Sesamum indicum, assembly GCF_026168435.1. Taxonomy (NCBI): domain Eukaryota; kingdom Viridiplantae; phylum Streptophyta; class Magnoliopsida; order Lamiales; family Pedaliaceae; genus Sesamum; species Sesamum indicum. Next base: position 7,766,825 of record NC_142658.1, on the reverse strand, counting down.
CGAAACTTGACCCAAACGTTGGTCTAGTTTGTGTGTTAAATTTTCTAAGCGTAATAATAACTACAAGTTACTATAAAAGGAAAACAAACTTGTTTTAATAAAACCGTGCAAAACAGCTAACTTTTGGACGTTCTCAGAATTCAACGAAACTTGACCCAATCGCAGGACTAGACCCATCCATTTGTGTTGTAAATTTGCTAAGCGTAATAATAACTAGAAGTTAGTATAAAAGCGAAACAAACTTGCTTTAATAAAACCGTGCAAAATAGCTAAATTTTGAACGTTCTCAGAATTCGACGAAACTTGACCCAAACGTTGGTCTAGACCCAAGCATTTGTGCTGTAAATTTTCTAAGCGTAATAATAACTACAAGTTAGTATAAAAGGGAAACAAACTTGTTTTAATAAAACTGTGCAAAACAGCTAAATATTGAGCATTCTCAGAATTCGACGAAACTTGACCCAAACGTAGGTCTAGACCCAAGAGTTTGTGTGTTAAATTTTCTAAGCGTAATAATAACTACAAGTTACTATAAAAGGGAAACAAACTTGTTTTAATATAACCGTGAAAACAGCTAAATTTTGAACGTTCTCAAAATTCGACGAAACTTGAACCAAAGGTTGGTCTAGCCCCAAGCATTTGTGTTGTAAATTTGCTAAGCGTAATAATAATTATAAGTTAGTATAAAAGATTAACAAACTTGTTTTAATAAAACCTGTGCAAAATAGCTAATTTTTGAGCATTCTCAGCATTGGACGAAACTTGACCCAAACGTAGGTCTAGACCCAAGAGTTTGTATGTTAAATTTGAGGCGTAATAATAACTACAAGTTAGTATAAAAGGGAAACAAACTTGTTTTAATAAAACCGTGCAAAACAGTTAATTTTTGAGCATTCTCAACATTGGACGAACTTGACCCAAACGTAGGTCTAGACCCAAGAGTTTGTGTGTTTAATTTTCTAAGCGTAATAATAACTACAAGTTACTATAAAAGGGACACAAACTTGTTTTAATAAAACCGTGCAAAACAGCTAACTTTTGGACGTACTCAGAATTCAACGAAACTTGACCCAATCGCAGGACTAGACCCATCCATTTGTGTTGTAAATATGCTAAGCGTAATAATAACTAGAAGTTAGTATAAAAGCGAAACAAACTTGCTTTAATAAAACCGTGCAAAATAGCTAAATTTTGAACGTTCTCAGAATTCGACGAAACTTTTCCCAAACGTTGGTCTAGACCCAAGCATTTGTGTTGTAAATTTGCTAAGCGTAATAATAACTACAAGTTAGTATAAAAGGAAAACAAACTTGTTTTAATAAAACTGTGCAAAACAGCTAAATATTGAGCATTCTCAGAATTCGACGAAACTTGACCCAAACGTAGGTCTAGACCCAAGAGTTTGTGTGTTAAATTTTCTAAGCGTAATAATAACTACAAGTTACTATGAAAGGGAAACAAACTTGTTTTAATATAACCGTGAAAACAGCTAAATTTTGAACGTTCTCAAAATTCGACGAAACTTGAACCAAAGGTTGGTCTAGACCCAAGCATTTGTGTTGTAAATTTGCTAAGCGTAATAATAACTACAAGTTAGTATAAAAGGTTAACAAACTTGTTTTAATAAAACCTGTGCAAAACAGCTAATTTTTGAGCATTCTCAGCATTGGACGAAACTTGACCCAAACGTAGGTCTAGACCCAAGAGTTTGTATGTTAAATTTGAAGCGTAATAATAACTACAAGTTAGTATAAAAGGAAAACAAACTTGTTTTAATAAAACCGTGCAAAACAGCTAAATATTGAGCATTCTCAGAATTCGACGAAACTTGACCCAAACGTAGGTCTAGACCCAAGAGTTTGTGTCTTTAATTTTGTAAGCGTAATAATAACTACAAGTTACTATAAAAGGGACACAAACTTGTTTTAATAAAACCGTGCAAAACAGCTAACTTTTGGACGTTCTCAGAATTCAACGAAACTTGACCCAATCGCAGGACTACACCCATCCATTTGTGTTGTAAATATGCTAAGCGTAATAATAACTAGAAGTTAGTATAAAAGCGAAACAAACTTGCTTTAATAAAACCGTGGAAAATAGCTAAATTTTGAACGTTCTCAGAATTCGACGAAACTTGACCCAAACGTTGGCCTAGACCCAAGCATTTGTGTTGTAAATTTGCTAAGCGTAATAATAACTACAAGTTAGTATAAAAGGGAAACAAACTTGTTTTAATGAAACTGTGCAAAACAGCTAAATATTGAGCATTCTCAGAATTCGACGAAACTTGACCCAAACGTAGGTCTAGACCCAAGAGTTTGTGTGTTAAATTTTCTAAGCGTAATAATAACTACAAGTTACTATAAAAGGGAAACAAACTTGTTTTAATATAACCGTGAAAACAGCTAAATTTTGAACGTTCTCAGAATTCGACGAAACTTGACCCAAACGTTGGTCTAGACCCAAGCATTTGTGTTGTAAATTTGCTAAGCGTAATAATAACTACAAGTTAGTATAAAAGGGAAACAAACTAGTTTTAATAAAACCGTGCAAAACAGCTAATTTTTTAGCATTCTCAGCATTGGACGAAACTTGACCCAAACGTTGGTCTAGTTTGTGTGTTAAATTTTCTAAGCGTAATAATAACTACAAGTTACTATAAAAGGGAAACAAACTTGTTTTAATAAAACCGTGCAAAACAGCTAACTTTTGGACGTTCTCAGAATTCAACGAAACTTGACCCAATCGCAGGACTAGACCCATCCATTTGTGTTGTAAATTTGCTAAGCGTAATAATAACTAGAAGTTAGTATAAAAGCGAAACAAACTTGCTTTAATAAAACCGTGCAAAATAGCTAAATTTTGAACGTTCTCAGAATTCGACGAAACTTGACCCAAACGTTGGTCTAGACCCAAGCATTTGTGCTGTAAATTTTCTAAGCGTAATAATAACTACAAGTTAGTATAAAAGGGAAACAAACTTGTTTTAATAAAACTGTGCAAAACAGCTAAATATTGAGCATTCTCAGAATTCGACGAAACTTGACCCAAACGTAGGTCTAGACCCAAGAGTTTGTGTGTTAAATTTTCTAAGCGTAATAATAACTACAAGTTACTATAAAAGGGAAACAAACTTGTTTTAATAAAACCGTGCAAAACAGCTAACTTTTGGACGTTCTCAGAATTCAACGAAACTTGACCCAATCGCAGGACTAGACCCATCCATTTGTGTTGTAAATTTGCTAAGCGTAATAATAACTAGAAGTTAGTATAAAAGCGAAACAAACTTGCTTTAATAAAACCGTGCAAAATAGCTAAATTTTGAACGTTCTCAGAATTCGACGAAACTTGACCCAAACATTGGTCTAGACCCAAGCATTTGTGCTGTAAATTTTCTAAGCGTAATAATAACTACAAGTTAGTATAAAAGGGAAACAAACTTGTTTTAATAAAACTGTGCAAAACAGCTAAATATTGAGCATTCTCAGAATTCGACGAAACTTGACCCAAACGTAGGTCTAGACCCAAGAGTTTGTGTGTTAAATTTTCTAAGCGTAGTAATAACTACAAGTTACTATAAAAGGGAAACAAACTTGTTTTAATATAACCGTGAAAACAGCTAAATTTTGAACGTTCTCAAAATTCGACGAAACTTGAACCAAAGGTTGGTCTAGACCCAAGCATTTGTGTTGTAAATTTGCTAAGCGTAATAATAATTATAAGTTAGTATAAAAGATTAACAAACTTGTTTTAATAAAACCTGTGCAAAATAGCTAATTTTTGAGCATTCTCAGCATTGGACGAAACTTGACCCAAACGTAGGTCTAGACCCAAGAGTTTGTATGTTAAATTTGAGGCGTAATAATAACTACAAGTTAGTATAAAAGGGAAACAAACTTGTTTTAATAAAACCGTGCAAAACAGTTAATTTTTGAGCATTCTCAGCATTGGACGAACTTGACCCAAACGTAGGTCTAGACCCAAGAGTTTGTGTGTTTAATTTTCTAAGCGTAATAATAACTACAAGTTACTATAAAAGGGACACAAACTTGTTTTAATAAAACCGTGCAAAACAGCTAACTTTTGGACGTACTCAGAATTCAATGAAACTTGACCCAATCGCAGGACTAGACCCATCCATTTGTGTTGTAAATATGCTAAGCGTAATAATAACTAGAAGTTAGTATAAAAGCGAAACAAACTTGCTTTAATAAAACCGTGCAAAATAGCTAAATTTTGAACGTTCTCAGAATTCGACGAAACTTTTCCCAAACGTTGGTCTAGACCCAAGCATTTGTGTTGTAAATTTGCTAAGCGTAATAATAACTACAAGTTAGTATAAAAGGAAAACAAACTTGTTTTAATAAAACTGTGCAAAACAGCTAAATATTGAGCATTCTCAGAATTCGACGAAACTTGACCCAAACGTAGGTCTAGACCCAAGAGTTTGTGTGTTAAATTTTCTAAGCGTAATAATAACTACAAGTTACTATGAAAGGGAAACAAACTTGTTTTAATATAACCGTGAAAACAGCTAAATTTTGAACGTTCTCAAAATTCGACGAAACTTGAACCAAAGGTTGGTCTAGACCCAAGCATTTGTGTTGTAAATTTGCTAAGCGTAATAATAATTATAAGTTAGTATAAAAGATTAACAAACTTGTTTTAATAAAACCTGTGCAAAATAGCTAATTTTTGAGCATTCTCAGCATTGGACGAAACTTGACCCAAACGTAGGTCTAGACCCAAGAGTTTGTATGTTAAATTTGAGGCGTAATAATAACTACAAGTTAGTATAAAAGGGAAACAAACTTGTTTTAATAAAACCGTGCAAAACAGTTAATTTTTGAGCATTCTCAGCATTGGACGAACTTGACCCAAACGTAGGTCTAGACCCAAAAGTTTTTTCTTTTTTTCTTTTTTTTCGGTAAATGTAAATTTCATTAATAAAGAGTAATGGTACAGTACAACATGGTACAACATGGGATTATCAACTGGTTTCTCCCTCTACCCAAGGGATACGCCATAATCTATACAATGCTCGTGTACTGACTGACGATGCTAAGTCAACGCTAAGAATCCTCTGTCTGACGTCATTGATGATTAGTATGCTCAATGTGGCCGGTGTCCGCTCAGTATGATCAAATCTCCTCAAGTTCCTCTCCTTCCATATGTGGTAGACGCACGCCGCCAGTAGTGTACGGTAAGCTCTATTAATAATGTGCTCCCCTCTCCATTTCCGTGTCGCCCATTCAATATCTGTTGCCCAATCTCTATTGGGCCAGTGAAAGCGAATCCTTCTGCGAATCTCATAAAGGCACTGACGACTAAATCTGCATTGGAAGAATAAATGTGGATGAGATTCCGTAGCTCCCTCATCGCACAGTATGCACACCCCCAGGTGGGATAGCCACGATTTGTCTGTGGTAGGAAGTTTGCCAAGGATTGCTAGCCATAAGATGAACGAATGGCGAGGAATCTTCAAGGAGCCCAAAAGTAGTGAAGACCATCCTACTTTCGGCTCGGGGTGAGTGAATAATCGGTAGAGGGCCTGAGTAGTAGGTTGCCCTTCGTCACATCTCCACACCACCCGATCCTCTCCTCCGAAAATAAGCGGTAGGTTATGTGTGATTTCCAAACATTCAAAGTCAGTGATGGTAGGCCATTGCCATTCTCCTGCTGAAATCACCAAGCTGAGTTTTGCTGATTCTTCAAGTCTAAGATGGCGGGGACCTTGAGGGAATCGCTCGATAAGTGGACCCAAGTGATGCCACGGGTCCTGCCAAACAAAGAATCTGTCTCCATTTCCAATCTGGTAATCCACGATAGTGCGAAGGAAAGGACGTAGCCTGAGTATTTTTCGCCATCCCCAAGAACCTCCATGTTCACGAATAGTCCAAATCGATCTCTCACGTAATCGGTCTTGGTAGAGCCACTGAACCCATATGGATGTCCTGTCACACTGGATAACATCACATAGTTTCTTGCTCATTAATGCGCGATTCAAGGTGGAGATATCCTTGAACCCAAGTCCCCCCTCATCCATCGGTCGACACACATCTTTCCAGGCTACCTTAGCGTACCCACTGGACGTCGTACCCTTCCATAGGAAAGTCCTCAACCTCTTCTCAATTTCACTGATGACTTTCTTAGGTAATATGAATGCAGAAGCCCAATATAAGCTCAATGCTGAGAGCACAGATTTGATGATTTGTACCCGCCCAGCATATGATAATGAAATCCCTTCCCATCCATTAATACGTGCATCAATTTTTGAGATAAGCGGTTGGCAATCAGAGATGGTCAGCCTAGACGAGATTAAGGGAAGACCCAGGTACCTCATTGGAAGGTGGCCCTCCTGAAAGCCCAAAATATCCAGCATCTGGTCCTTCAAATTTTGAGCCGAACGTGAAATGATTAAGTGACTTTTTTGGACATTAAGCCGAAGGCCCGACAACTCCGCAAACCAGTCCAATCCCTCTTTGAAGACTCTGATGGAGTCTAAGTCAGCTTTGCACAGTAAGAGGAGGTCGTCTGCAAATCCCATCTGAAAAACCTTAGAACTCTCACACTTCCAATGATAAGTGAATTGCATGTCCTGTTCAATTCGTTGCAAGAATCCCAGATGTAAGGCTTCCATAACAAGAACAACAGATAAGGAGAAAGTGGGTCTCCCTGTCGTAGTCCTCTCGCTCCAGCAAAGAACCCATGAGGTTTTCCATTGAGCCCAATCGAGAATGATGTCGTGGTAACACACTCCTCAATCCACCTTGTAAACGTAGGTGGAAACCCGAACAGCTGCAAAACTGCTAACAGGAAGTCCCACTCCACCGTATCATAGGCCTTCCTGATATCCACTTTAAGTGCGCATCTCGGGGGTAGGCGCATCTGGTTATATCTGGAGAATAATTCCTGGGCTAACATAATGTTGTCCCCAATGCTTCTTCCCGGAATAAAGGCTGTCTGACATGGGCTAACTATCTTGTCCAGTAGCACACTAATTTTTTGGACAAGAAGTTTCGCAATGATCTTGTATAAAACATTGCAGCATGAAATTGGTCTAAAATCATTAACCGACATAGGCGTATGTACCTTTGGGATCAGGGCCAAGATCGTGGAGTTGACCTGCTTCAGAAGTTTTCCGGTAGAAAAGAAGTCTAGTACCGCCCTCGTAACTTCTTCCCCAACCACAGGCCAAGCCGCCTTGAAAAACCTTGACGAGTAGCCATCAGGTCCCGGTGCCTTGTCATCAGCAATATCGAACATTGCTTGCTTCACATCATCCGCCGAGATTGGAAGGAGTAATTGATTAGCTTCCTCATCAGTGATACAGTGCCTTGCCCACGGTCTAAGATAACGAATATCCACTGACAGCCGTCTTCTGGTGCCTCCTAATAGGTTCTGATAGTATGAGACAAACTCATGGGCGATTTCCCCTAGATCCGTGTGTGTGAAACCATTCTCATCATTAATCTGTAAGATTCTCCTCCTTACTCGTCTCTGTGCAATTTTACGAAAGAAAACCCGGGAACATTGGTCTCCGTCTTTCATCCACTGCATTTTGGCTCTCTGCTGCAGCATAATTTGTTCGAGTTTTGCCGCTTTAGCATAAACGACTCGACAACAATGCTCCAGGAGTAAATATAGCTCATTTTGTCTATCAGAGCTCACCAACTGTTGTGCCTCATCAAGAAAACCTTTGGCTAGTTGGACATTCATCGTCAGATCTCCCTTATTTCTCCTTTGTAGTCTAAAGACTGGTTTAAGTGCCTTCAGTTTACGTGTCACAGCATACATAGGAATACCCACAATCTCATGATGCCAAATATTCTGCACATTGTGGATAAACTCGGGTGAATGGGCCAGATAGTTATCAAATCGAAACATGCCTCCATTATGTTGTTGTATATCCCCATGTAAGACCAGTGGAGAGTGGTCAGATGTCCGTGGAGTAAGGCTGTGATAATATGCGCTCGAGAACCTTGCCAGCCAGCGGTCATTAATAAGAATCCGATCCAGCCGCTTCCAGACCCAAGAGTTTGTGTGTTTAATTTTCTAAGCGTAATAATAACTACAAGTTACTATAAAAGGGACACAAACTTGTTTTAATAAAACCGTGCAAAACAGCTAACTTTTGGACGTACTCAGAATTCAACGAAACTTGACCCAATCGCAGGACTAGACCCATCCATTTGTGTTGTAAATATGCTAAGCGTAATAATAACTAGAAGTTAGTATAAAAGCGAAACAAACTTGCTTTAATAAAACCGTGCAAAATAGCTAAATTTTGAACGTTCTCAGAATTCGACGAAACTTTTCCCAAACGTTGGTCTAGACCCAAGCATTTGTGTTGTAAATTTGCTAAGCGTAATAATAACTACAAGTTAGTATAAAAGGAAAACAAACTTGTTTTAATAAAACTGTGCAAAACAGCTAAATATTGAGCATTCTCAGAATTCGACGAAACTTGACCCAAACGTAGGTCTAGACCCAAGAGTTTGTGTGTTAAATTTTCTAAGCGTAATAATAACTACAAGTTACTATGAAAGGGAAACAAACTTGTTTTAATATAACCGTGAAAACAGCTAAATTTTGAACGTTCTCAAAATTCGACGAAACTTGAACCAAAGGTTGGTCTAGACCCAAGCATTTGTGTTGTAAATTTGCTAAGCGTAATAATAACTACAAGTTAGTATAAAAGGTTAACAAACTTGTTTTAATAAAACCTGTGCAAAACAGCTCATTTTTGAGCATTCTCAGCATTGGACGAAACTTGACCCAAACGTAGGTCTAGACCCAAGAGTTTGTATGTTAAATTTGAAGCGTAATAATAACTACAAGTTAGTATAAAAGGAAAACAAACTTGTTTTAATAAAACCGTGCAAAACAGCTAAATATTGAGCATTCTCAAAATTCGACGAAACTTGACCCAAACGTAGGTATAGACCCAAGAGTTTGTGTGTTTAATTTTGTAAGCGTAATAATAACTACAAGTTACTATAAAAGGGACACAAACTTGTTTTAATAAAACCGTGCAAAACAACTAACTTTTGGACGTTCTCAGAATTCAACGAAACTTGACCGAATCGCAGGACTACACCCATCCATTTGTGTTGTAAATATGCTAAGCGTAATAATAACTAGAAGTTAGTATAAAAGCGAAACAAACTTGCTTTAATAAAACCGTGGAAAATAGCTAAATTTTGAACGTTCTCAGAATTCGACGAAACTTGACCCAAACGTTGGTCTAGACCCAAGCATTTGTGTTGTAAATTTGCTAAGCGTAATAATAACTACAAGTTAGTATAAAAGGGAAACAAACTTGTTTTAATGAAACTGTGCAAAACAGCTAAATATTGAGCATTCTCAGAATTCGACGAAACTTGACCCAAACGTAGGTCTAGACCCAAGAGTTTGTGTGTTAAATTTTCTAAGCGTAATAATAACTACAGGTTACTATAAAAGGGAAACAAACTTGTTTTAATATAACCGTGAAAACAGCTAAATTTTGAACGTTCTCAGAATTCGACGAAACTTGACCCAAACGTTGGTCTAGACCCAAGCATTTGTGTTGTAAATTTGCTAAGCGTAATAATAACTACAAGTTAGTATAAAAGGGAAACAAACTAGTTTTAATAAAACCGTGCAAAACAGCTAATTTTTTAGCATTCTCAGCATTGGACGAAACTTGACCCAAACGTTGGTCTAGTTTGTGTGTTAAATTTTCTAAGCGTAATAATAACTACAAGTTACTATAAAAGGGAAACAAACTTGTTTTAATAAAACCGTGCAAAACAGCTAACTTTTGGACGTTCTCAGAATTCAACGAAACTTGACCCAATCGCAGGACTAGACCCATCCATTTGTGTTGTAAATTTGTTAAGCGTAATAATAACTAGAAGTTAGTATAAAAGCGAAACAAACTTGCTTTAATAAAACCGTGCAAAATAGCTAAATTTTGAACGTTCTCAGAATTCGACGAAACTTGACCCAAACGTTGGTCTAGACCCAAGCATTTGTGCTGTAAATTTTCTAAGCGTAATAATAACTACAAGTTAGTATAAAAGGGAAACAAACTTGTTTTAATAAAACTGTGCAAAACAGCTAAATATTGAGCATTCTCAGAATTCGACGAAACTTGACCCAAACGTAGGTCTAGACCCAAGAGTTTGTGTGTTAAATTTTCTAAGCGTAATAATAACTACAAGTTACTATAAAAGGGAAACAAACTTGTTTTAATATAACCGTGAAAACAGCTAAATTTTGAACGTTCTCAAAATTCGACGAAACTTGAACCAAAGGTTGGTCTAGACCCAAGCATTTGTGTTGTAAATTTGCTAAGCGTAATAATAATTATAAGTTAGTATAAAAGATTAACAAACTTGTTTTAATAAAACCTGTGCAAAATAGCTAATTTTTGAGCATTCTCAGCATTGGACGAAACTTGACCCAAACGTAGGTCTAGACCCAAGAGTTTGTATGTTAAATTTGAGGCGTAATAATAACTACAAGTTAGTATAAAAGGGAAACAAACTTGTTTTAATAAAACCGTGCAAAACAGTTAATTTTTGAGCATTCTCAGCATTGGACGAACTTGACCCAAACGTAGGTCTAGACCCAAGAGTTTGTGTGTTTAATTTTCTAAGCGTAATAATAACTACAAGTTACTATAAAAGGGACACAAACTTGTTTTAATAAAACCGTGCAAAACAGCTAACTTTTGGACGTACTCAGAATTCAACGAAACTTGACCCAATCGCAGGACTAGACCCATCCATTTGTGTTGTAAATATGCTAAGCGTAATAATAACTAGAAGTTAGTATAAAAGCGAAACAAACTTGCTTTAATAAAACCGTGCAAAATAGCTAAATTTTGAACGTTCTCAGAATTCGACGAAACTTTTCCCAAACGTTGGTCTAGACCCAAGCATTTGTGTTGTAAATTTGCTAAGCGTAATAATAACTACAAGTTAGTATAAAAGGAAAACAAACTTGTTTTAATAAAACTGTGCAAAACAGCTAAATATTGAGCATTCTCAGAATTCGACGAAACTTGACCCAAACGTAGGTCTAGACCCAAGAGTTTGTGTGTTAAATTTTCTAAGCGTAATAATAACTACAAGTTACTATGAAAGGGAAACAAACTTGTTTTAATATAACCGTGAAAACAGCTAAATTTTGAACGTTCTCAAAATTCGACGAAACTTGAACCAAAGGTTGGTCTAGACCCAAGCATTTGTGTTGTAAATTTGCTAAGCGTAATAATAACTACAAGTTAGTATAAAAGGTTAACAAACTTGTTTTAATAAAACCTGTGCAAAACAGCTAATTTTTGAGCATTCTCAGCATTGGACGAAACTTGACCCAAACGTAGGTCTAGACCCAAGAGTTTGTATGTTAAATTTGAAGCGTAATAATAACTACAAGTTAGTATAAAAGGAAAACAAACTTGTTTTAATAAAACCGTGCAAAACAGCTAAATATTGAGCATTCTCAGAATTCGACGAAACTTGACCCAAACGTAGGTCTAGACCCAAGAGTTTGTGTGTTTAATTTTGTAAGCGTAATAATAACTACAAGTTACTATAAAAGGGACACAAACTTGTTTTAATAAAACCGTGCAAAACAGCTAACTTTTGGACGTTCTCAGAATTCAACGAAACTTGACCCAATCGCAGGACTACACCCATCCATTTGTGTTGTAAATATGCTAAGCGTAATAATAACTAGAAGTTAGTATAAAAGCGAAACAAACTTGCTTTAATAAAACCGTGGAAAATAGCTAAATTTTGAACGTTCTCAGAATTCGACGAAACTTGACCCAAACGTTGGTCTAGACCCAAGCATTTGTGTTGTAAATTTGCTAAGCGTAATAATAACTACAAGTTAGTATAAAAGGGAAACAAACTTGTTTTAATGAAACTGTGCAAAACAGCTAAATATTGAGCATTCTCAGAATTCGACGAAACTTGACCCAAACGTAGGTCTAGACCCAAGAGTTTGTGTGTTAAATTTTCTAAGCGTAATAATAACTACAAGTTACTATAAAAGGGAAACAAACTTGTTTTAATATAACCGTGAAAACAACTAAATTTTGAACGTTCTCAGAATTCGACGAAACTTGACCCAAACGTTGGTATAGACCCAAGCATTTGTGTTGTAAATTTGCTAAGCGTAATAATAACTACAAGTTAGTATAAAAGGGAAACAAACTAGTTTTAATAAAACCGTGCAAAACAGCTAATTTTTTAGCATTCTCAGCATTGGACGAAACTTGACCCAAACGTTGGTCTAGTTTGTGTGTTAAATTTTCTAAGCGTAATAATAACTACAAGTTACTATAAAAGGGAAACAAACTTGTTTTAATAAAACCGTGCAAAACAGCTAACTTTTGGACGTTCTCAGAATTCAACGAAACTTGACCCAATCGCAGGACTAGACCCATCCATTTGTGTTGTAAATTTGCTAAGCGTAATAATAACTAGAAGTTAGTATAAAAGCGAAACAAACTTGCTTTAATAAAACCGTGCAAAATAGCTAAATTTTGAACGTTCTCAGAATTCGACGAAACTTGACCCAAACGTTGGTCTAGACCCAAGCATTTGTGCTGTAAATTTTCTAAGCGTAATAATAACTACAAGTTAGTATAAAAGGGAAACAAACTTGTTTTAATAAAACTGTGCAAAACAGCTAAATATTGAGTATTCTCAGAATTCGACGAAACTTAACCCTAACGTAGGTCTAGACCCAAGAGTTTGTGTGTTAAATTTTCTAAGCGTAATAATAACTACAAGTTACTATAAAAGGGAAACAAACTTATTTTAATATAACCGTGAAAACAGCTAAATTTTGAACGTTCTCAAAATTCGACGAAACTTGAACCAAAGGTTGGTCTAGACCCAAGCATTTGTGTTGTAAATTTGCTAAGCGTAATAATAATTATAAGTTAGTATAAAAGATTAACAAACTTGTTTTAATAAAACCTGTGCAAAATAGCTAATTTTTGAGCATTCTCAGCATTGGACGAAACTTGACCCAAACGTAGGTCTAGACCCAAGAGTTTGTATGTTAAATTTGAGGCGTAATAATAACTACAAGTTAGTATAAAAGGGAAACAAACTTGTTTTAATAAAACCGTGCAAAACAGTTAATTTTTGAGCATTCTCAGCATTGGACGAACTTGACCCAAACGTAGGTCTAGACCCAAGAGTTTGTGTGTTTAATTTTCTAAGCGTAATAATAACTACAAGTTACTATAAAAGGGACACAAACTTGTTTTAATAAAACCGTGCAAAACAGCTAACTTTTGGACGTACTCAGAATTCAACGAAACTTGACCCAATCGCAGGACTAGACCCATCCATTTGTGTTGTAAATATGCTAAGCGTAATAATAACTAGAAGTTAGTATAAAAGCGAAACAAACTTGCTTTAATAAAACCGTGAAAAATAGCTAAATTTTGAACGTTCTCAGAATTCGACGAAACTTTTCCCAAACGTTGGTCTAGGCCCAAGCATTTGTGTTGTAAATTTGCTAAGCGTAATAATAACTACAAGTTAGTATAAAAGGAAAACAAACTTGTTTTAATAAAACTGTGCAAAACAGCTAAATATTGAGTATTCTCAGAATTCGACGAAACTTGACCCAAACGTAGGTCTAGACCCAAGAGTTTGTGTGTTAAATTTTCTAAGCGTAATAATAACTACAAGTTACTATGAAAGGGAAACAAACTTGTTTTAATATAACCGTGAAAACAGCTAAATTTTGAACGTTCTCAAAATTCGACGAAACTTGAACCAAAGGTTGGTCTAGACCCAAGCATTTGTGTTGTAAATTTGCTAAGCGTAATAATAACTACAAGTTAGTATAAAAGGTTAACAAACTTGTTTTAATAAAACCTGTGCAAAACAGCTAATTTTTGAGCATTCTCAGCATTGGACGAAACTTGACCCAAACGTAGGTCTAGACCCAAGAGTTTGTATGTTAAATTTGAAGCGTAATAATAACTACAAGTTAGTATAAAAGGAAAACAAACTTGTTTTAATAAAACCGTGCAAAACAGCTAAATATTGAGCATTCTCAGAATTCGACGAAACTTGACCCAAACGTAGGTCTAGACCCAAGAGTTTGTGTGTTTAATTTTGTAAGCGTAATAATAACTACAAGTTACTATAAAAGGGACACAAACTTGTTTTAATAAAACCGTGCAAAACAGCTAACTTTTGGACGTTCTCAGAATTCAACGAAACTTGACCCAATCGCAGGACTACACCCATCCATTTGTGTTGTAAATATGCTAAGCGTAATAATAACTAGAAGTTAGTATAAAAGCGAAACAAACTTGCTTTAATAAAACCGTGGAAAATAGCTAAATTTTGAACGTTCTCAGAATTCGACGAAACTTGACCCAAACGTTGGTCTAGACCCAAGCATTTGTGTTGTAAATTTGCTAAGCGTAATAATAACTACAAGTTAGTATAAAAGGGAAACAAACTTGTTTTAATGAAACTGTGCAAAACAGCTAAATATTGAGCATTCTCAGAATTCGACGAAACTTGACCCAAACGTAGGTCTAGACCCAAGAGTTTGTGTGTTAAATTTTCTAAGCGTAATAATAACTACAAGTTACTATAAAAGGGAAACAAACTTGTTTTAATATAACCGTGAAAACAACTAAATTTTGAACGTTCTCAGAATTCGACGAAACTTGACCCAAACGTTGGTCTAGACCCAAGCATTTGTGTTGTAAATTTGCTAAGCGTAATAATAACTACAAGTTAGTATAAAAGGGAAACAAACTAGTTTTAATAAAACCGTGCAAAACAGCTAATTTTTTAGCATTCTCAGCATTGGACGAAACTTGACCCAAACGTTGGTCTAGTTTGTGTGTTAAATTTTCTAAGCGTAATAATAACTACAAGTTACTATAAAAGGGAAACAAACTTGTTTTAATAAAACCGTGCAAAACAGCTAACTTTTGGACGTTCTCAGAATTCAACGAAACTTGACCCAATCGCAGGACTAGACCCATCCATTTGTGTTGTAAATTTGCTAAGCGTAATAATAACTAGAAGTTAGTATAAAAGCGAAACAAACTTGCTTAAATAAAACCGTGCAAAATAGCTAAATTTTGAACGTTCTCAGAATTCGACGAAACTTGACCCAAACGTTGGTCTAGACCCAAGCATTTGTGCTGTAAATTTTCTAAGCGTAATAATAACTACAAGTTAGTATAAAAGGGAAACAAACTTGTTTTAATAAAACTGTGCAAAACAGCTAAATATTGAGTATTCTCAGAATTCGACGAAACTTAACCCAAACGTAGGTCTAGACCCAAGAGTTTGTGTGTTAAATTTTCTAAGCGTAATAATAACTACAAGTTACTATAAAAGGGAAACAAACTTGTTTTAATATAACCGTGAAAACAGCTAAATTTTGAACGTTCTCAAAATTCGACGAAACTTGAACCAAAGGTTGGTCTAGACCCAAGCATTTGTGTTGAAAATTTGCTAAGCGTAATAATAATTATAAGTTAGTATAAAAGATTAACAAACTTGTTTTAATAAAACCTGTGCAAAATAGCTAATTTTTGAGCATTCTCAGCATTGGACGAAACTTGACCCAAACGTAGGTCTAGACCCAAGAGTTTGTATGTTAAATTTGAGGCGTAATAATAACTACAAGTTAGTATAAAAGGGAAACAAACTTGTTTTAATAAAACCGTGCAAAACAGTTAATTTTTGAGCATTCTCAGCATTGGACGAACTTGACCCAAACGTAGGTCTAGACCCAAGAGTTTGTGTGTTCAATTTTCTAAGCGTAATAATAACTACAAGTTACTATAAAAGGGACACAAACTTGTTTTAATAAAACCGTGCAAAACAGCTAACTTTTGGACGTACTCAGAATTCAACGAAACTTGACCCAATCGCAGGACTAGACCCATCCATTTGTGTTGTAAATATGCTAAGCGTAATAATAACTAGAAGTTAGTATAAAAGCGAAACAAACTTGCTTTAATAAAACCGTGAAAAATAGCTAAATTTTGAACGTTCTCAGAATTCGACGAAACTTTTCCCAAACGTTGGTCTAGGCCCAAGCATTTGTGTTGTAAATTTGCTAAGCGTAATAATAACTACAAGTTAGTATAAAAGGAAAACAAACTTGTTTTAATAAAACTGTGCAAAACAGCTAAATATTGAGTATTCTCAGAATTCGACGAAACTTGACCCAAACGTAGGTCTAGACCCAAGAGTTTGTGTGTTAAATTTTCTAAGCGTAATAATAACTACAAGTTACTATGAAAGGGAAACAAACTTGTTTTAATATAACCGTGAAAACAGCTAAATTTTGAACGTTCTCAAAATTCGACGAAACTTGAACCAAAGGTTGGTCTAGACCCAAGCATTTGTGTTGTAAATTTGCTAAGCGTAATAATAACTACAAGTTAGTATAAAAGGTTAACAAACTTGTTTTAATAAAACCTGTGCAAAACAGCTAATTTTTGAGCATTCTCAGCATTGGACGAAACTTGACCCAAACGTAGGTCTAGACCCAAGAGTTTGTATGTTAAATTTGAAGCGTAATAATAACTACAAGTTAGTATAAAAGGAAAACAAACTTGTTTTAATAAAACCGTGCAAAACAGCTAAATATTGAGCATTCACAGAATTCGACGAAACTTGACCCAAACGTAGGTCTAGACCCAAGAGTTTGTGTGTTTAATTTTGTAAGCGTAATAATAACTACAAGTTACTATAAAAGGGACACAAACTTGTTTTAATAAAACCGTGCAAAACAGCTAACTTTTGGACGTTCTCAGAATTCAACGAAACTTGACCCAATCGCAGGACTACACCCATCCGTTTGTGTTGTAAATATGCTAAGCGTAATAATAACTAGAAGTTAGTATAAAAGCGAAACAAACTTGCTTTAATAAAACCGTGGAAAATAGCTAAATTTTGAACGTTCTCAGAATTCGACGAAACTTGACCCAAACGTTGGTCTAGACCCAAGCATTTGTGTTGTAAATTTGCTAAGCGTAATAATAACTACAAGTTAGTATAAAAGGGAAACAAACTTGTTTTAATGAAACTGTGCAAAACAGCTAAATATTGAGCATTCTCAGAATTCGACGAAACTTGACCCAAACGTAGGTCTAGACCCAAGAGTTTGTGTTAAATTTTCTAAGCGTAATAATAACTACAAGTTACTATAAAAGGGAAACAAACTTGTTTTAATATAACCGTGAAAACAACTAAATTTTGAACGTTCTCAGAATTCGACGAAACTTGACCCAAACGTTGGTCTAGACCCAAGCATTTGTGTTGTAAATTTGCTAAGCGTAATAATAACTACAAGTTAGTATAAAAGGGAAACAAACTAGTTTTAATAAAACCGTGCAAAACAGCAAATTTTTTAGCATTCTCAGCATTGGACGAAACTTGACCCAAACGTTGGTCTAGTTTGTGTGTTAAATTTTATAAGCGTAATAATAACTACAAGTTACTATAAAAGGGAAACAAACTTGTTTTAATAAAACCGTGCAAAACAGCTAACTTTTGGACGTTCTCAGAATTCAACGAAACTTGACCCAATCGCAGGACTAGACCCATCCATTTGTGTTGTAAATTTGCTAAGCGTAATAATAACTAGAAGTTAGTATAAAAGCGAAACAAACTTGCTTTAATAAAACCGTGCAAAATAGCTAAAGTTTGAACGTTCTCAGAATTCGACGAAACTTGACCCAAACGTTGGTCTAGACCCAAGCATTTGTGCTGTAAATTTTCTAAGCGTAATAATAACTACAAGTTAGTATAAAAGGGAAACAAACTTGTTTTAATAAAACTGTGCAAAACAGCTAAATATTGAGCATTCTCAGAATTCGACGAAACTTGACCCAAACGTAGGTCTAGACCCAAGAGTTTGTGTGTTAAATTTTCTAAGCGTAATAATAACTACAAGTTACTATAAAAGGGAAACAAACTTGTTTTAATATAACCGTGAAAACAGCTAAATTTTGAACGTTCTCAAAATTCGACGAAACTTGAACCAAAGGTTGGTCTAGACCCAAGCATTTGTGTTGTAAATTTGCTAAGCGTAATAATAATTATAAGTTAGTATAAAAGATTAACAAACTTGTTTTAATAAAACCTGTGCAAAATAGCTAATTTTTGAGCATTCTCAGCATTGGACGAAACTTGACCCAAACGTAGGTCTAGACCCAAGAGTTTGTATGTTAAATTTGAGGCGTAATAATAACTACAAGTTAGTATAAAAGGGAAACAAACTTGTTTTAATAAAACCGTGCAAAACAGTTAATTTTTGAGCATTCTCAGCATTGGACGAACTTGACCCAAACGTAGGTCTAGACCCAAGAGTTTGTGTGTTTAATTTTCTAAGCATAATAATAACTACAAGTTACTATAAAAGGGACACAAACTTGTTTTAATAAAACCGTGCAAAACAGCTAACTTTTGGACGTACTCAGAATTCAACGAAACTTGACCCAATCGCAGGACTAGACCCATCCATTTGTGTTGTAAATATGCTAAGCGTAATAATAACTAGAAGTTAGTATAAAAGCGAAACAAACTTGCTTTAATAAAACCGTGCAAAATAGCTAAATTTTGAACGTTCTCAGAATTCGACGAAACTTTTCCCAAACGTTGGTCTAGGCCCAAGCATTTGTGTTGTAAATTTGCTAAGCGTAATAATAACTACAAGTTAGTATAAAAGGAAAACAAACTTGTTTTAATAAAACTGTGCAAAACAGCTAAATATTGAGCATTCTCAGAATTCGACGAATTTGACCCAAACGTAGGTCTAGACCCAAGAGTTTGTGTGTTAAATTTTCTAAGCGTAATAATAACTACAAGTTACTATGAAAGGGAAACAAACTTGTTTTAATATAACCGTGAAAACAGCTAAATTTTGAACGTTCTCAAAATTCGACGAAACTTGAACCAAAGGTTGGTCTAGACCCAAGCATTTGTGTTGTAAATTTGCTAAGCGTAATAATAACTACAAGTTAGTATAAAAGGTTAACAAACTTGTTTTAATAAAACCTGTGCAAAACAGCTAATTTTTGAGCATTCTCAGCATTGGACGAAACTTGACCCAAACGTAGGTCTAGACCCAAGAGTTTGTATGTTAAATTTGAAGCGTAATAATAACTACAAGTTAGTATAAAAGGAAAACAAACTTGTTTTAATAAAACCGTGCAAAACAGCTAAATATTGAGCATTCTCAGAATTCGACGAAACTTGACCCAAACGTAGGTCTAGACCCAAGAGTTTGTGTGTTTAATTTTGTAAGCGTAATAATAACTACAAGTTACTATAAAAGGGACACAAACTTGTTTTAATAAAACCGTGCAAAACAGCTAACTTTTGGACGTTCTCAGAATTCAACGAAACTTGACCCAATCGCAGGACTACACCCATCCATTTGTGTTGTAAATATGCTAAGCGTAATAATAACTAGAAGTTAGTATAAAAGCGAAACAAACTTGCTTTAATAAAACCGTGGAAAATAGCTAAATTTTGAACGTCCTCAGAATTCGACGAAACTTGACCCAAACGTTGGTCTAGACCCAAGCATTTGTGTTGTAAATTTGCTAAGCGTAATAATAACTACAAGTTAGTATAAAAGGGAAACAAACTTGTTTTAATGAAACTGTGCAAAACAGCTAAATATTGAGCATTCTCAGAATTCGACGAAACTTGACCCAAACGTAGGTCTAGACCCAAGAGTTTGTGTGTTAAATTTTCTAAGCGTAATAATAACTACAAGTTACTATAAAAGGGAAACATACTTGTTTTAATATAACCGTGAAAACAGCTAAATTTTGAACGTTCTCAGAATTCGACGAAACTTGACCCAAACGTTGGTCTAGACCCAAGCATTTGTGTTGTAAATTTGCTAAGCGTAATAATAACTACAAGTTAGTATAAAAGGGAAACAAACTAGTTTTAATAATACCGTGCAAAACAGCTAATTTTTTAGCATTCTCAGCATTGGACGAAACTTGACCCAAACGTTGGTCTAGTTTGTGTGTTAAATTTTCTAAGCGTAATAATAACTACAAGTTACTATAAAAGGGAAACAAACTTGTTTTAATAAAACCGTGCAAAACAGCTAACTTTTGGACGTTCTCAGAATTCAACGAAACTTGACCCAATCGCAGGACTAGACCCATCCATTTGTGTTGTAAATATGCTAAGCGTAATAATAACTAGAAGTTAGTATAAAAGCGAAACAAACTTGCTTTAATAAAATCGTGCAAAATAGCTAAATTTTGAACGTTCTCAGAATTCGACGAAACTTGACCCAAACGTTGGTCTAGACCCAAACATTTGTGCTGTAAATTTTCTAAGCGTAATAATAACTACAAGTTAGTATAAAAGGGAAACAAACTTGTTTTAATAAAACTGTGCAAAACAGCTAAATATTGAGCATTCTCAGAATTCGACGAAACTTGACCCAAACGTAGGTCTAGACCCAAGAGTTTGTGTGTTAAATTTTCTAAGCGTAATAATAACTACAAGTTACTATAAAAGGGAAACAAACTTGTTTTAATATAACCGTGAAAACAGCTAAATTTTGAACGTTCTCAAAATTCGACGAAACTTGAACCAAAGGTTGGTCTAGACCCAAGCATTTGTGTTGTAAATTTGCTAAGCGTAATAATAATTATAAGTTAGTATAAAAGATTAATAAACTTGTTTTAATAAAACCTGTGCAAAATAGCTAATTTTTGAGCATTCTCAGCATTGGACGAAACTTGACCCAAACGTAGGTCTAGACCCAAGAGTTTGTATGTTAAATTTGAGGCGTAATAATAACTACAAGTTAGTATAAAAGGGAAACAAACTTGTTTTAATAAAACCGTGCAAAACAGTTAATTTTTGAGCATTCTCAGCATTGGACGAACTTGACCCAAACGTAGGTCTAGACCCAAGAGTTTGTGTGTTTAATTTTCTAAGCGTAATAATAACTACAAGTTACTATAAAAGGGACACAAACTTGTTTTAATAAAACCGTGCAAAACAGCTAACTTTTGGACGTACTCAGAATTCAACGAAACTTGACCCAATCGCAGGACTAGACCCATCCATTTGTGTTGAAAATATGCTAAGCGTAATAATAACTAGAAGTTAGTATAAAAGCGAAACAAACTTGCTTTAATAAAACTGTGCAAAATAGCTAAATTTTGAACGTTCTCAGAATTCGACGAAACTTGACCCAAACGTTGGTCTAGACCCAAGCATTTGTGTTGTAAATTTGCTAAGCGTAATAATAACTACAAGTTAGTATAAAAGGGAAACAAACTTGTTTTAATGAAACTGTGCAAAACAGCTAAATATTGAGCATTCTCAGAATTCGACGAAACTTGACCCAAACGTAGGTCTAGACCCAAGAGTTTGTGTGTTAAATTTTCTAAGCGTAATAATAACTACAAGTTACTATAAAAGGGAAACAAACTTGTTTTAATATAACCGTGAAAACAACTAAATTTTGAACGTTCTCAGAATTCGACGAAACTTGACCCAAACGTTGGTCTAGACCCAAGCATTTGTGTTGTAAATTTGCTAAGCGTAATAATAACTACAAGTTAGTATAAAAGGGAAACAAACTAGTTTTAATAAAACCGTGCAAAACAGCTAATTTTTTAGCATTCTCAGCATTGGACGAAACTTGACCCAAACGTTGGTCTAGTTTGTGTGTTAAATTTTCTAAGCGTAATAATAACTACAAGTTACTATAAAAGGGAAACAAACTTGTTTTAATAAAACCGTGCAAAACAGCTAACTTTTGGACGTTCTCAGAATTCAACGAAACTTGACCCAATCGCAGGACTAGACCCATCCATTTGTGTTGTAAATTTGCTAAGCGTAATAATAACTAGAAGTTAGTATAAAAGCGAAACAAACTTGCTTTAATAAAACCGTGCAAAATAGCTAAATTTTGAACGTTCTCAGAATTCGACGAAACTTGACCCAAACGTTGGTCTAGACCCAAGCATTTGTGCTGTAAATTTTCTAAGCGTAATAATAACTACAAGTTAGTATAAAAGGGAAACAAACTTGTTTTAATAAAACTGTGCAAAACAGCTAAATATTGAGCATTCTCAGAATTCGACGAAACTTGACCCAAACGTAGGTCTAGACCCAAGAGTTTGTGTGTTAAATTTTCTAAGCGTAATAATAACTACAAGTTACTATAAAAGGGAAACAAACTTGTTTTAATATAACCGTGAAAACAGCTAAATTTTGAACGTTCTCAAAATTCGACGAAACTTGAACCAAAGGTTGGTCTAGACCCAAGCATTTGTGTTGTAAATTTGCTAAGCGTAATAATAATTATAAGTTAGTATAAAAGATTAACAAACTTGTTTTAATAAAACCTGTGCAAAATAGCTAATTTTTGAGCATTCTCAGCATTGGACGAAACTTGACCCAAACGTAGGTCTAGACCCAAGAGTTTGTATGTTAAATTTGAGGCGTAATAATAACTACAAGTTAGTATAAAAGGGAAACAAACTTGTTTTAATAAAACCGTGCAAAACAGTTAATTTTTGAGCATTCTCAGCATTGGACGAACTTGACCCAAACGTAGGTCTAGACCCAAGAGTTTGTGTGTTTAATTTTCTAAGCGTAATAATAACTACAAGTTACTATAAAAGGGACACAAACTTGTTTTAATAAAACCGTGCAAAACAGCTAACTTTTGGACGTACTCAGAATTCAACGAAACTTGACCCAATCGCAGGACTAGACCCATCCATTTGTGTTGTAAATATGCTAAGCGTAATAATAACTAGAAGTTAGTATAAAAGCGAAACAAACTTGCTTTAATAAAACCGTGCAAAATAGCTAAATTTTGAACGTTCTCAGAATTCGACGAAACTTTTCCAAAACGTTGGTCTAGGCCCAAGCATTTGTGTTGTAAATTTGCTAAGCGTAATAATAACTACAAGTTAGTATAAAAGGAAAACAAACTTGTTTTAATAAAACTGTGCAAAACAGCTAAATATTGAGCATTCTCAGAATTCGACGAAACTTGACCCAAACGTAGGTCTAGACCCAAGAGTTTGTGTGTTAAATTTTCTAAGCGTAATAATAACTACAAGTTACTATGAAAGGGAAACAAACTTGTTTTAATATAACCGTGAAAACAGCTAAATTTTGAACGTTCTCAAAATTCGACGAAACTTGAACCAAAGGTTGGTCTAGACCCAAGCATTTGTGTTGTAAATTTGCTAAGCGTAATAATAACTACAAGTTAGTATAAAAGGTTGACAAACTTGTTTTAATAAAACCTGTGCAAAACAGCTAATTTTTGAGCATTCTCAGCATTGAACGAAACTTGACCCAAACGTAGGTCTAGACCCAAGAGTTTGTATGTTAAATTTGAAGCGTAATAATAACTACAAGTTAGTATAAAAGGAAAACAAACTTGTTTTAATAAAACCGTGCAAAACAGCTAAATATTGAGCATTCACAGAATTCGACGAAACTTGACCCAAACGTAGGTCTAGACCCAAGAGTTTGTGTGTTTAATTTTGTAAGCGTAATAATAACTACAAGTTACTATAAAAGGGACACAAACTTGTTTTAATAAAACCGTGCAAAACAGCTAACTTTTGGACGTTCTCAGAATTCAACGAAACTTGACCCAATCGCAAGACTACACCCATCCATTTGTGTTGTAAATATGCTAAGCGTAATAATAACTAGAAGTTAGTATAAAAGCGAAACAAACTTGCTTTAATAAAACCGTGGAAAATAGCTAAATTTTGAACGTTCTCAGAATTCGACGAAACTTGACCCAAACGTTGGTCTAGACCCAAGCATTTGTGTTGTAAATTTGCTAAGCGTAATAATAACTACAAGTTAGTATAAAAGGGAAACAAACTTGTTTTAATGAAACTGTGCAAAACAGCTAAATATTGAGCATTCTCAGAATTCGACGAAACTTGACCCAAACGTAGGTCTAGACCCAAGAGTTTGTGTGTTAAATTTTCTAAGCGTAATAATAACTACAAGTTACTATAAAAGGGAAACAAACTTGTTTTAATATAACCGTGAAAACAACTAAATTTTGAACGTTCTCAGAATTCGACGAAACTTGACCCAAACGTTGGTCTAGACCCAAGCATTTGTGTTGTAAATTTGCTAAGCGTAATAATAACTACAAGTTAGTATAAAAGGGAAACAAACTAGTTTTAATAAAACCGTGCAAAACAGCTAATTTTTTATCATTCTCAGCATTGGACGAAACTTGACCCAAACGTTGGTCTAGTTTGTGTGTTAAATTTTATAAGCGTAATAATAACTACAAGTTACTATAAAAGGGAAACAAACTTGTTTTAATAAAACCGTGCAAAACAGCTAACTTTTGGACGTTCTCAGAATTCAACGAAACTTGACCCAATCGCAGGACTAGACCCATCCATTTGTGTTGTAAATTTGTTAAGCGTAATAATAACTAGAAGTTAGTATAAAAGCGAAACAAACTTGCTTTAATAAAACCGTGCAAAATAGCTAAAGTTTGAACGTTCTCAGAATTCGACGAAACTTGACCCAAACGTTGGTCTAGACCCAAGCATTTGTGCTGTAAATTTTCTAAGCGTAATAATAACTACAAGTTAAAAGGGAAACAAACTTGTTTTAATAAAACTGTGCAAAACAGCTAAATATTGAGCATTCTCAGAATTCGACGAAACTTGACCCAAACGTAGGTCTAGACCCAAGAGTTTGTGTGTTAAATTTTCTAAGCGTAATAATAACTACAAGTTACTATAAAAGGGAAACAAACTTGTTTTAATATAACCGTGAAAACAGCTAAATTTTGAACGTTCTCAAAATTCGACGAAACTTGAACCAAAGGTTGGTCTAGACCCAAGCATTTGTGTTGTAAATTTGCTAAGCGTAATAATAATTATAAGTTAGTATAAAAGATTAACAAACTTGTTTTAATAAAACCTGTGCAAAATAGCTAATTTTTGAGCATTCTCAGCATTGGACGAAACTTGACCCAAACGTAGGTCTAGACCCAAGAGTTTGTATGTTAAATTTGAGGCGTAATAATAACTACAAGTTAGTATAAAAGGGAAACAAACTTGTTTTAATAAAACCGTGCAAAACAGTTAATTTTTGAGCATTCTCAGCATTGGACGAACTTGACCCAAACGTAGGTCTAGACCCAAGAGTTTGTGTGTTAAATTTTCTAAGCGTAATAATAACTACAAGTTACTATAAAAGGGAAACAAACTTGTTTTAATAAAACCGTGCAAAACAGCTAACTTTTGGACGTTCCCAGAATTCAACGAAACTTGACCCAATCGCAGGACTAGACCCATCCATTTGTGTTGTAAATATGCTAAGCGTAATAATAACTAGAACTTAGTATAAAAGCGAAACAAACTTGCTTTAATAAAACCGTGCAAAATAGCTAAATTTTGAACGTTCTCAAAATTCGACGAAACTTGACCCAAACGTTGGTCTAGACCCAAGCATTTGTGCTGTAAATTTTCTAAGCGTAATAATAACTACAAGTTAGTATAAAAGGGAAACAAACTTGTTTTAATAAAACTGTGCAAAACAGCTAAATATTGAGCATTCTCAGAATTCGACGAAACTTGACCCAAACGTAGGTCTAGACCCAAGAGTTTGTGTGTTAAATTTTCTAAGCGTAATAATAACTACAAGTTACTATAAAAGGGAAACAAACTTGTTTTAATATAACCGTGAAAACAGCTAAATTTTGAACGTTCTCAAAATTCGACGAAACTTGAACCAAAGGTTGGTCTAGACCCAAGCATTTGTGTTGTAAATTTGCTAAGCGTAATAATAATTATAAGTTAGTATAAAAGATTAACAAACTTGTTTTAATAAAACCTGTGCAAAATAGCTAATTTTTGAGCATTCTCAGCATTGGACGAAACTTGACCCAAACGTAGGTCTAGACCCAAGAGTTTGTATGTTAAATTTGAGGCGTAATAATAACTACAAGTTAGTATAAAAGGGAAACAAACTTGTTTTAATAAAACCGTGCAAAACAGTTAATTTTTGAGCATTCTCAGCATTGGACGAACTTGACCCAAACGTAGGTCTAGACCCAAGAGTTTGTGTGTTTAATTTTCTAAGCGTAATAATAACTACAAGTTACTATAAAAGGGACACAAACTTGTTTTAATAAAACCGTGCAAAACAGCTAACTTTTGGACGTACTCAGAATTCAACGAAACTTGACCCAATCGCAGGACTAGACCCATCCATTTGTGTTGTAAATATGCTAAGCGTAATAATAACTAGAAGTTAGTATAAAAGCGAAACAAACTTGCTTTAATAAAACCGTGCAAAATAGCTAAATTTTGAACGTTCTCAGAATTCGACGAAACTTGACCCAAACGTTGGTCTAGACCCAAGCATTTGTGTTGTAAATTTGCTAAGCGTAATAATAACTATAAGTTAGTATAAAAGGAAAACAAACTTGTTTTAATAAAACTGTGCAAAACAGCTAAATATTGAGCATTCTCAGAATTCGACGAAACTTGACCCAAACGTAGGTCTAGACCCAAGAGTTTGTGTGTTAAATTTTCTAAGCGTAATAATAACTACAAGTTACTATGAAAGGGAAACAAACTTGTTTTAATATAACCGTGAAAACAGCTAAATTTTGAACGTTCTCAAAATTCGACGAAACTTGAACCAAAGGTTGGTCTAGACCCAAGCATTTGTGTTGTAAATTTGCTAAGCGTAATAATAACTACAAGTTAGTATAAAAGGTTAACAAACTTGTTTTAATAAAACCTGTGCAAAACAGCTAATTTTTGAGCATTCTCAGCATTGGACGAAACTTGACCCAAACGTAGGTCTAGACCCAAGAGTTTGTATGTTAAATTTGAAGCGTAATAATAACTACAAGTTAGTATAAAAGGAAAACAAACTTGTTTTAATAAAACCGTGCAAAACAGCTAAATATTGAGCATTCTCAGAATTCGACGAAACTTGACCCAAACGTAGGTCTAGACCCAAGAGTTTGTGTGTTTAATTTTGTAAGCGTAATAATAACTACAAGTTACTATAAAAGGGACACAAACTTGTTTTAATAAAACCGTGCAAAACAACTAACTTTTGGACATTCTCAGAATTCAACGAAACTTGACCCAATCGCAAGACTACACCCATCCATTTGTGTTGTAAATATGCTAAGCGTAATAATAACTAGAAGTTAGTATAAAAGCGAAACAAACTTGCTTTAATAAAACCGTGGAAAATAGCTAAATTTTGAACGTTCTCAGAATTCGACGAAACTTGACCCAAACGTTGGTCTAGACCCAAGCATTTGTGTTGTAAATTTGCTAAGCGTAATAATAACTACAAGTTAGTATAAAAGGGAAACAAACTTGTTTTAATGAAACTGTGCAAAACAGCTAAATATTGAGCATTCTCAGAATTCGACGAAACTTGACCCAAACGTAGGTCTAGACCCAAGAGTTTGTGTGTTAAATTTTCTAAGCGTAATAATAACTACAAGTTACTATAAAAGGGAAACAAACTTGTTTTAATATAACCGTGAAAACAGCTAAATTTTGAACGTTCTCAGAATTCGACGAAACTTGACCCAAACGTTGGTCTAGACCCAAGCATTTGTGTTGTAAATTTGCTAAGCGTAATAATAACTACAAGTTAGTATAAAAGGGAAACAAACTAGTTTTAATAAAACTGTGCAAAACAGCTAATTTTTTAGCATTCTCAGCATTGGACGAAACTTGACCCAAACGTTGGTCTAGTTTGTGTGTTAAATTTTCTAAGCGTAATAATAACTACAAGTTACTATAAAAGGGAAACAAACTTGTTTTAATAAAACCGTGCAAAACAGCTAACTTTTGGACGTTCTCAGAATTCAACGAAACTTGACCCAATCGCAGGACTAGACCCATCCATTTGTGGTGTAAATTTGCTAAGCGTAATAATAACTAGAAGTTAGTATAAAAGCGAAACAAACTTGCTTTAATAAAACCGTGCAAAATAGCTAAATTTGAACATTCTCAGAATTCGACGACACTTGACCCAAACGTTGGTCTAGACCCAAGCATTTGTGTTGTAAATTTGCTAAGCGTAATAATAACTACAAGTTAGTATAAAAGGGAAACATACTTGTTTTAATGAAACTGTGCAAAACAGCTAAATATTGAGTATTCTCAGAATTCGACGAAACTTGACCCAAACGTTGGTCTAGACCCAAGCATTTGTGTTGTAAATTTGCTAAGCGTAATAATAACTATAAGTTAGTATAAAAGGAAAACAAACTTGTTTTAATAAAACTGTGCAAAACAGCTAAATATTGAGCATTCTCAGAATTCGACGAAACTTGACCCAAGCGTAGGTCTAGATCCAAGATTTTGTGTGTTAAATTTTCTAAGCGTAATAATAACTACAAGTTACTATAAAAGGGAAACAAACTTGTTTTAATATAACCGTGAAAACAGCTAAATTTTGAACGTTCTTAGAATTCGACGAAACTTGACCCAAACGTTGGTCTAGACCCAAGAATTTGTGTTGTAAATTTGCTAGGCGTAATAATAATTATAAGTTAGTATAAAAGATTAACAAACTTGTTTTAATAAAACCTGTGCAAAATAGCTAATTTTTGAGCATTCTCAGCATTGGACGAAACTTGACCCAAACGTTGGTCTAGACCCAAGAGTTTGTATGTTAAATTTGAGGCGTAATAATAACTACAAGTTAGTATAAAAGGGAAACAAACTTGTTTTAATAAAACCGTGCAAAACAGTTAATTTTTGAGCATTCTCGGCATTGGACGAACTTGACCCAAACGTAGGTCTAGACCCAAGAGTTTGTGTGTTTAATTTTCTAAGCGTAATAATAACTACAAGTTACTATAAAAGGGACACAAACTTGTTTTAATAAAACCGTGCAAAACAGCTAACTTTTGGACGTACTCAGAATTCAACGAAACTTGACCCAATCGCAGGACTAGACCCATCCATTTGTGTTGTAAATATGCTAAGCGTAATAATAACTAGAAGTTAGTATAAAAGCGAAACAAACTTGCTTTAATAAAACCGTGCAAAATAGCTAAATTTTGAACGTTCTCAGAATTCGACGAAACTTGACCCAAACGTTGGTCTAGACCCAAGCATTTGTGTTGTAAATTTGCTAAGCGTAATAATAACTATAAGTTAGTATAAAAGGAAAACAAACTTGTTTTAATAAAACTGTGCAAAACAGCTAAATATTGAGCATTCTCAGAATTCGACGAAACTTGACCCAAACGTAGGTCTAGACCCAAGAGTTTGTGTGTTAAATTTTCTAAGCGTAATAATAACTACAAGTTACTATGAAAGGGAAACAAACTTGTTTTAATATAACCGTGAAAACAGCTAAATTTTGAACGTTCTCAAAATTCGACGAAACTTGAACCAAAGGTTGGTCTAGACCCAAGCATTTGTGTTGTAAATTTGCTAAGCGTAATAATAACTACAAGTTAGTATAAAAGGTTAACAAACTTGTTTTAATAAAACCTGTGCAAAACAGCTAATTTTTGAGCATTCTCAGCATTGGACGAAACTTGACCCAAACGTAGGTCTAGACCCAAGAGTTTGTATGTTAAATTTGAAACGTAATAATAACTACAAGTTAGTATAAAAGGAAAACAAACTTGTTTTAATAAAACCGTGCAAAACAGCTAAATATTGAGCATTCTCAGAATTCGACGAAACTTGACCCAAACGTAGGTCTAGACCCAAGAGTTTGTGTGTTTAATTTTGTAAGCGTAATAATAACTACAAGTTACTATAAAAGGGACACAAACTTGTTTTAATAAAACCGTGCAAAACAGCTAACTTTTGGACATTCTCAGAATTCAACGAAACTTGACCCAATCGCAAGACTACACCCATCCATTTGTGTTGTAAATATGCTAAGCGTAATAATAACTAGAAGTTAGTATAAAAGCGAAACAAACTTGCTTTAATAAAACCGTGGAAAATAGCTAAATTTTGAACGTTCTCAGAATTCGACGAAACTTGACCCAAACGTTGGTCTAGACCCAAGCATTTGTGTTGTAAATTTGCTAAGCGTAATAATAACTACAAGTTAGTATAAAAGGGAAACAAACTTGTTTTAATGAAACTGTGCAAAACAGCTAAATATTGAGCATTCTCAGAATTCGACGAAACTTGACCCAAACGTAGGTCTAGACCCAAGAGTTTGTGTGTTAAATTTTCTAAGCGTAATAATAACTACAAGTTACTATAAAAGGGAAACAAACTTGTTTTAATATAACCGTGAAAACAGCTAAATTTTGAACGTTCTCAGAATTCGACGAAACTTGACCCAAACGTTGGTCTAGACCCAAGCATTTGTGTTGTAAATTTGCTAAGCGTAATAATAACTACAAGTTAGTATAAAAGGGAAACAAACTAGTTTTAATAAAACTGTGCAAAACAGCTAATTTTTTAGCATTCTCAGCATTGGACGAAACTTGACCCAAACGTTGGTCTAGTTTGTGTGTTAAATTTTCTAAGCGTAATAATAACTACAAGTTACTATAAAAGGGAAACAAACTTGTTTTAATAAAACCGTGCAAAACAGCTAACTTTTGGACGTTCTCAGAATTCAACGAAACTTGACCCAATCGCAGGACTAGACCCATCCATTTGTGGTGTAAATTTGCTAAGCGTAATAATAACTAGAAGTTAGTATAAAAGCGAAACAAACTTGCTTTAATAAAACCGTGCAAAATAGCTAAATTTGAACATTCTCAGAATTCGACGACACTTGACCCAAACGTTGGTCTAGACCCAAGCATTTGTGTTGTAAATTTGCTAAGCGTAATAATAACTACAAGTTAGTATAAAAGGGAAACATACTTGTTTTAATGAAACTGTGCAAAACAGCTAAATATTGAGTATTCTCAGAATTCGACGAAACTTGACCCAAACGTTGGTCTAGACCCAAGCATTTGTGTTGTAAATTTGCTAAGCGTAATAATAACTATAAGTTAGTATAAAAGGAAAACAAACTTGTTTTAATAAAACTGTGCAAAACAGCTAAATATTGAGCATTCTCAGAATTCGACGAAACTTGACCCAAACGTAGGTCTAGATCCAAGATTTTGTGTGTTAAATTTTCTAAGCGTAATAATAACTACAAGTTACTATAAAAGGGAAACAAACTTGTTTTAATATAACCGTGAAAACAGCTAAATTTTGAACGTTCTTAGAATTCGACGAAACTTGACCCAAACGTTGGTCTAGACCCAAGAATTTGTGTTGTAAATTTGCTAGGCGTAATAATAATTATAAGTTAGTATAAAAGATTAACAAACTTGTTTTAATAAAACCTGTGCAAAATAGCTAATTTTTGAGCATTCTCAGCATTGGACGAAACTTGACCCAAACGTTGGTCTAGACCCAAGAGTTTGTATGTTAAATTTGAGGCGTAATAATAACTACAAGTTAGTATAAAAGGGAAACAAACTTGTTTTAATAAAACCGTGCAAAACAGTTAATTTTTGAGCATTCTCGGCATTGGACGAACTTGACCCAAACGTAGGTCTAGACCCAAGAGTTTGTGTGTTTAATTTTCTAAGCGTAATAATAACTACAAGTTACTATAAAAGGGACACAAACTTGTTTTAATAAAACCGTGCAAAACAGCTAACTTTTGGACGTACTCAGAATTCAACGAAACTTGACCCAATCGCAGGACTAGACCCATCCATTTGTGTTGTAAATATGCTAAGCGTAATAATAACTAGAAGTTAGTATAAAAGCGAAACAAACTTGCTTTAATAAAACCGTGCAAAATAGCTAAATTTTGAACGTTCTTAGAATTCGACGAAACTTGACCCAAACGTTGGTCTAGACCCAAGCATTTGTGTTGTAAATTTGCTAAGCGTAATAATAACTATAAGTTAGTATAAAAGGAAAACAAACTTGTTTTAATAAAACTGTGCAAAACAGCTAAATATTGAGCATTCTCAGAATTCGACGAAACTTGACCCAAACGTAGGTCTAGACCCAAGAGTTTGTGTGTTAAATTTTCTAAGCGTAATAATAACTACAAGTTACTATGAAAGGGAAACAAACTTGTTTTAATATAACCGTGAAAACAGCTAAATTTTGAACGTTCTCAAAATTCGACGAAACTTGAACCAAAGGTTGGTCTAGACCCAAGCATTTGTGTTGTAAATTTGCTAAGCGTAATAATAACTACAAGTTAGTATAAAAGGTTAACAAACTTGTTTTAATAAAACCTGTGCAAAACAGCTAATTTTTGAGCATTCTCAGCATTGGACGAAACTTGACCCAAACGTAGGTCTAGACCCAAGAGTTTGTATGTTAAATTTGAAGCGTAATAATAACTACAAGTTAGTATAAAAGGAAAACAAACTTGTTTTAATAAAACCGTGCAAAACAGCTAAATATTGAGCATTCTCAGAATTCGACGAAACTTGACCCAAACGTAGGTCTAGACCCAAGAGTTTGTGCGTTTAATTTTGTAAGCGTAATAATAACTACAAGTTACTATAAAAGGGACACAAACGTGTTTTAATAAAACCGTGCAAAACAGCTAACTTTTGGACGTTCTCAGAATTCAACGAAACTTGACCCAATCGCAGGACTACACCCATCCATTTGTGTTGTAAATATGCTAAGCGTAATAATAACTAGAAGTTAGTATAAAAGCGAAACAAACTTGCTTTAATAAAACCGTGGAAAATAGCTAAATTTTGAACGTTCTCAGAATTCGACGAAACTTGACCCAAACGTTGGTCTAGACCCAAGCATTTGTGTTGTAAATTTGCTAAGCGTAATAATAACTACAAAATAGTATAAAAGGGAAACAAACTTGTTTTAATGAAACTGTGCAAAACAGCTAAATATTGAGCATTCTCAGAATTCGACGAAACTTGACCCAAACGTAGGTCTAGACCCAAGAGTTTGTGTGTTAAATTTTCTAAGCGTAATAATAACTACAAGTTACTATAAAAGGGAAACAAACTTGTTTTAATATAACCGTGAAAACAGCTAAATTTTGAACGTTCTCAGAATTCGACGAAACTTGACCCAAACGTTGGTCTAGACCCAAGCATTTGTGTTGTAAATTTGCTAAGCGTAATAATAACTACAAGTTAGTATAAAAGGGAAACAAACTAGTTTTAATAAAACCGTGCAAAACAGCTAATTTTTTAGCATTTTCAGCATTGGACGAAACTTGACCCAAACGTTGGTCTAGTTTGTGTGTTAAATTTTCTAAGCGTAATAATAACTACAAGTTACTATAAAAGGGAAACAAACTTGTTTTAATAAAACCGTGTAAAACAGCTAACTTTTGGACGTTCTCAGAATTCAATGAAACTTGACCCAATCGCAGGACTAGACCCATCCATTTGTGTTGTAAATATGCTAAGCGTAATAATAACTAGAAGTTAGTATAAAAGCGAAACAAACTTGCTTTAATAAAACCGTGCAAAATAGCTAAATTTTGAACGTTCTCAGAATTCGACGAAACTTGACCCAAACGTTGGTCTAGACCCAAGCATTTGTGTTGTAAATTTGCTAAGCGTAATAATAACTATAAGTTAGTATAAAAGGAAAACAAACTTGTTTTAATAAAACTGTGCAAAACAGCTAAATATTGAGCATTCTCAAAATTCGACGAAACTTGACCCAAACGTAGGTCTAGACCCAAGAGTTTGTGTGTTAAATTTTCTAAGCGTAATAATAACTACAAGTTACTATGAAAGGGAAACAAACTTGTTTTAATATAACCGTGAAAACAGCTAAATTTTGAACGTTCTAAAAATTCGACGAAACTTGACCCAATCGCAGGACTAGACCCATCCATTTGTGTTGTAAATTTGCTAAGCGTAATAATAACTAGAAGTTAGTATAAAAGCGAAACAAACTTGCTTTAATAATACCGTGCAAAATAGCTAAATTTGAACATTCTCAGAATTCGACGACACTTGACCCAAACGTTGGTCTAGACCCAAGCATTTGTGTTGTAAATTTGCTAAGCGTAATAATAACTACAAGTTAGTATAAAAGGGAAACAAACTTGTTTTAATGAAACTGTGCAAAACAGCTAAATATTGAGTATTCTCAGAATTCGACGAAACTTGACCCAAACGTAGGTCTAGATCCAAGATTTTGTGTTTTAAATTTTCTAAGCGTAATAATAACTACAAGTTACTATAAAAGGGAAACAAACTTGTTTTAATATAACCGTGAAAACAGCTAAATTTTGAACGTTCTTAGAATTCGACGAAACTTGACCCAAACGTTGGTCTAGACCCAAGAATTTGTGTTGTAAATTTGCTAAGCGTAATAATAACTACAAGTTAGTATAAAAGGGAAACAAACTAGTTTTAATAAAACCGTGCAAAACAGCTAATTTTTGAGCATTCTCAGCATTGGACGAAACTTGACCCAAACGTTGGTCTAGACCCAAGAGTTTGTGTGTTTAATTTTCTAAGCGTAATAATAACTACAAGTTACTATAAAAGGGACACAAACTTGTTTTAATAAAACCGTGCAAAACAGCTAACTTTTGGACGTTCTCAGAATTCAACGAAACTTGACACAATCGCAGGACTAGACCCATCCATTTGTTTTGTAAATATGCTAAGCGTAATAATAACTAGAAGTTAGTATAAAAGCGAAACAAACTTGCTTTAATAAAACCGTGCAAAATAGCTAAATTTTGAACGTTCTCAGAATTCGACGAAACTTGACCCAAACGTTGGTCTAGACCCAACCATTTGTGTTGTAAATTTGCTAAGCGTAATAATAACTACAAGTTAGTATAAAAGGGAAACAAACTTGTTTTAATGAAACTGTGCAAAACAGCTAAATATTGAGCATTCTCAGAATTCGATGAAACTTGACCCAAACGTAGGTCTAGACCCAAGAGTTTGTGTGTTAAATTTTCTAAGCGTAATAATAACTACAAGTTACTATAAAAGAGAAACAAACTTATTTTAATATAACCGTGGAAACAGCTAAATTTTGAACGTTCTCAGAATTCGATGAAACTTGACCCAAACTTTGGTCTAGACCCAAGCATTTGTGTTGTAAATTTGCTAAGCGTAATAATAACTACAAGTTAGTATAAAAGGGAAACAAACTAGTTTTAATAAAACCGTGCAAAACAGCTAATTTTTGAGCATTCTCAGCATTGGACGAAACTTGACCCAAACGTTGATCTAGACCCAAGGGTTTGTGTGTTAAATTTTCTAAGCGTAATAATAACTACAAGTTATTATAAATTTTGAAAATTAACACATCTTTATAATGAAAATACTAAATTATTTAATTAATATATTTAACAATTACATTATCATACTTGCATAAATTATTTTAAAATTTATAAAATTAATCTTTTCATTTTTTATTTTTATTTATCAGTAAATTTTGAATACGAAAAGGTAAAGGGGGTGTTTAAATAGAATGAATAATATTACCTTATTAATTTTTACATTGAATATCAAGTATAAATTATGTAAAATTTTTAAAATTTAAAGATTATTTTTTTATTTATAGCTAAATTTTTATTATCAAATGATAGGGAGTGTGTCAAACCAAATAATGAGAACTAATATTACTAAATTATGTACAAAATTACACCTCTTTACAAATACTAAATTATTTAATTATAAATTTAGATTAAAATATTATCAAGATTAATTTTTTTTTTAATTATCGGAGCACATTAAAGCAATATTAAAGAATAATATGATTCTGTATATATTATACTAATTTAAATTTAATTAAATCAGAATATAAAGTCACATCTCTTAATAATTGAATATTGAATTATTCAATGAATATACTAATAAAATTAGTTACAAGGTCATAAATTTAACTTAAAAAATTAACACCTTTTGTAGGGCGTCAAAGCAATTGCTTATGAATAAATTTTATGGTTTGGTATATTTTTTTTATTATTTATACTAATTTATATTTATATTATTTTATTAATTTTTTATAGAATTTTTATTTTAAATTATATATTTAATTGATATTAATAATTACGAGGTAATAAATTAAGTTAAAGGATTTAATTTTTTATTTTTATTTGTTACTAAAAGGTAAAGGTAAGAATGATAATAAGATCCCATATTTTTTTTTGACTTTTTTTGTATTGAATCTGTACATAAAATTATACATCTAATTGTAATACTAAGTTATTTAATTAATATATTATAAAAATTAGATTATCACACTTGTATAAAATATAAAATAATCTTTTAATTTTTTATTTTTATTTATAAGTAAATTTCTATTACCAAAAGATACAGGAAGTGTCAAAATATATTTATGTGAATGAACAGTATGACCTCATTAATTTTATTGAATGCCTCAACATTATCATTAGAGAAAGGCTTTATTGAATGCCTCGTCATAATCCCAATAATTAAATTTTATAGTATTTCAATTCTGGGTGTAAATATTCTTTTTCACCTAATGGATTAATTCCCCATTTAATAGCAGATAAAATTTTTAATTATTGCTTTTGAATAATTGAACTCCTTTCTGTAATTGATTCAACACTCTCTTAAGAATACATTCATAATGTGCCCTTGATTTATACCCTACTGTAAAAGATGCAACAAATATCTCTTCATCAAATACCATGGATCATTTTTCCATCTCAAATCATCATCTCAAGGAGTATAATCACCTCGTAGTGCTCACTAAATTAAAAGATTCATCAGTTGTTACTTTTTTCTTACTTTTTAAATTTAAGAAATTGTTTGAAGAGTTCATTCTCTTCCTTAAAAATGTTATTATATTTCTCAATTCTGGATATATTTTCTCTTATTAATGCTCTATTACTATGGCACGTTGCCTCCTGCTCGAACCTCCTCTTTGATTATTTTTTCGGTAAATGTAAATTTCTTTAATAAAGAGTAATGGTACAGTACAACATGGTACAACATGGGATTATCAACTGGTTTCTCCCTCTACCCAAGGGATACGCCATAATCTATACAATGCTCGTGTACTGACTGACGATGCTAAGTCAACGCTAAGAATCCTCTGTCTGACGTCATTGATGATTAGTATGTTCAATGTGGCCGGTGTCCGCTCAGTATGATCAAATCTCCTCAAGTTCCTCTCCTTCCATATGTGGTAGACGCACGCTGCCAGTAGTGTACGGTAAGCTCTATTAATAATGTGCTCCCCCCTCCATTTCCGTGTCGCCCATTCAATATCTGTTGCCCAATCTCTATTGGGCCAGTGAAAGCGAATCCTTCTGCGAATCTCATAAAGGCACTGACGACTAAATCTGCATTGGAAGAATAAATGTGGATGAGTTTCCGTAGCTCCCTCATCGCACAGTATGCACACCCCCAGGTGGGATAGCCATGATTTGTCTGTGGTAGGAAGTTTGCCAAGGATTGCTAGCCATAAGATGAACGAATGGCGAGGAATCTTCAAGGAGCCCAAAAGTAGTGAAGACCATCCTACTTTCGGCTCGGGGTGAGTGAATAATCGGTAGAGGGCCTGAGTAGTAGGTTGCCCTTCGTCACATCTCCACACCACCCGATCCTCTCCTCCGAAAATAAGCGGTAGGTTATGTGTGATTTCCAAACATTCAAAGTCAGTGATGGTAGGCCATTGCCATTCTCCTGCTGAAATCACCAAGCTGAGTTTTGCTGATTCTTCAAGTCTAAGATGGCGGGGACCTTGAGGGAATCGCTCGATAAGTGGACCCAAGTGATGCCACGGGTCCTGCCAAACAAAGAATCTGTCTCCATTACCAATCTGGTAATCCACGATAGCGCGAAGGAAAGGACGTAGCCTGAGTATTTTTCGCCATCCCCAAGAACCTCCATGTTCACGGATAGTCCAAATCGATCTCTCACGTAATCGGTCTTGGTAGAGCCACTGAACCCATATGGATGTCCTGTCACACTGGATAACATCACATAGTTTCTTGCTCATTAATGCGCGATTCAAGGTGGAGATATCCTTGAACCCAAGTCCCCCTCATCCATCGGTCGACACACATCTTTCCAGGCTACCTTAGCGTACCCACTGGACGTCGTACCCTTCCATAGGAAAGTCCTCAACCTCTTCTCAATTTCATTGATGACTTTCTTAGGTAATATGAATGCAGAAGCCCAATATAAGCTCAATGCTGAAAGCACAGATTTGATGATTTGTACCCGCCCAGCATATGATAATGAAATCCCTTCCCATCCATTAATACGTGCATCAATTTTTGAGATAAGCGGTTGGCAATCAGAGATGGTCAGCCTAGACGAGATTAAGGGAAGACCCAGGTACCTCATTGGAAGGTGGCCCTCCTGAAAGCCCAAAATATCCAACACCTGGTCCTTCAAATTTTGAGCCGAACGTGAAATGATTAAGTGACTTTTTTGGACATTCAGCCGAAGGCCCGACAACTCCGCAAACCAGTCCAATCCCTCTTTGAAGACTCTGATGGAGTCTAAGTCAGCTTTGCACATTAACAGGAGGTCGTCTGCAAATCCCATCTGAAAAACCTTAGACCTCTCACACTTCCAATGATAAGTGAATTGGATGTCCTGTTCAATTCGTTGCAAGAATCCCAGATGTAAGGCTTCCATAACAAGAACAAACAGATAAGGAGAAAGTGGGTCTCCCTGTCGTAGTCCTCTCGCTCCAGCAAAGAACCCATGAGGTTTTCCATTAAGCCCAATCGAGAATGATGTCGTGGAAACACACTCCTCAATCCACCTTGTAAACGTAGGTGGAAACCCGAACAGCTGCAAAACTGCTAACAGGAAGTCCCACTCCACCGTATCATAGGCCTTCCTGATATCCACTTTAAGTGCGCATCTCGGAGGTAGGCGCATCTGGTTATATCTGGAGAATAATTCCTGGGCTAACATAATGTTGTCCCCCATGCTTCTTCCCGGAATAAAAGCTGTCTGACATGGGCTAACTATCTTGTCCAGTAGCACACTAATTTTTTGGACAAGAAGTTTCGCAATGATCTTGTATAAAACATTGCAGCATGAAATTGGTCTAAAATCATTAACCGACATAGGCGTATGTACCTTTGGGATTAGGGCCAAGATCGTGGAGTTGATCTGCTTCAGAAGTTTTCCGGTAGAAAAGAAGTCTAGTACCGCCCTCGTAACTTCTTCCCCAACCACAGGCCAAGCCGCCTTGAAAAACCTTGACGAGTAGCCATCAGGTCCCGGTGCCTTGTCATCAGCAATATCGAACACTGCTTGCTTCACATCATCCGCCGAGAGTGGAAGGAGTAATTGATTAGCTTCCTCATCAGTGATACAGTGCCTTGCCCACGGTCTAAGATAACGAATATCCACTGACAGCCGTCTTCTGGTGCCTCCTAAGAGGTTCTGATAGTATGAGACAAACTCATGGGCGATTTCCCCTAGATCCGTGTGTGTGAAACCATTCTCATCATTAATCTGTAAGATTCTCCTCATTACTCGTCTCTGTGCAATTTTA
The DNA here is from genome assembly GCF_026168435.1 of Sesamum indicum. Taxonomy (NCBI): domain Eukaryota; kingdom Viridiplantae; phylum Streptophyta; class Magnoliopsida; order Lamiales; family Pedaliaceae; genus Sesamum; species Sesamum indicum. Next base: position 7,727,308 of record NC_142658.1, on the reverse strand, counting down.
CGAAAGAAAACCCGGGAACATTGGTCTCCGTCTTTCATCCACTGCATTTTGGCTCTCTGCTGCAGCATAATTTGTTCAAGTTTTGCCGCTTTAGCATAAACGACTCGACAACAATGCTCCAGAAGTAAATATAGCTCATTTTGTCTATCAGAGCTCACCAACTGTTGTGCCTCATCAAGAAAACCTTTGGCTAGTTGGACATTCATCGTCAGATCTCCCTTATTTCTCCTTTGTAGTCTAAAGACTGGTTTAAGTGCCTTCAGTTTATGTGTCACAGCATACATAGGAATACCCACAATCTCATGATGCCAAATATTCTGCACATTGTGGATAAACTCAGGTGAATGGGCCAGATAGTTATCAAATCGAAACATGCCTCCATTATGTTGTTGTATATCCCCATGTAAAACCAGTGGAGAGTGGTCAGATGTCCGTGGAGTAAGGCTGTGATAATATGCGCTCGGGAACCTTGCCAGCCAGCGGTCATTAATAAGAATCCGATCCAGCCGCTTCCATAAACTCCTCATAGACGTACTGCAATTATGCCACGTGAACCATTCACCTTGCATAGGAAGTGGGATCAGCCCCGCCTCCAGAATACCAGCATTAAATTCTTCGGTGGCCATCCTTATATCTCCTGAGATGCCACATACTTCGTTAAGGTCACGTACTGCATTAAAATCCCCTCCCACCATCCACGGGATGTCAGAGCATTGCTGAGATAGCGTCTCCAGTGCCGTCCATAAATTCCGACGATCAATCACCTCAGATGCCCCATAAACAACAGTGATAATAACAGATTCATTGTCAGCCATATTAGTAACCCGACAGTGAATAAATTGATCTGCCGAGTCTAAGATATGGACATCAACAATATTCTCATCCCAAGCTATCCAGATGCGATTACCAACAGAAGAATAATCGACAAACCATTTCCAATGTGGAAGTAAAAACGATTGAATATGCATAACATTATTCAAACGAACACGAGTTTCAAGAATGCCTAGGAAGTGTAACCTGTATTCAGAGACCAAGTCCTTCAAAGCGAGCTGATGGTCTCGTTTGTTCAGCCCACGGACATCCACACAGCGATGTTCAACATGGATCATCGACCATGGGGCTGCTTGTGTTAGGACCCCCTGAATGCTCACCTGCATCATCAATTAAATGCAAAGCGTCAAAAGCATTATAAATAACAATTGCCTTACCTCTCTCTTCTTGCTTGGAGTGGTTCTGGTCCACATGTCTATCTCCCGCATCTGCTTTGGGTATATCTTCAACCACTGGTTTCATCGTCTTACGTCCCTTAGTCAGAAGTTGCGGTTGTGCTACATTGACTTTCGGCACATACACATTTACTGTTGGCTTCGTCGGTTTGCGGGTTTTGTTTAGTGCACAATCCTTGTTCGGATGTCCCAATGACATGCACGCTGTGCACTTTGGCGGGAGCCATTCATACTCAATGTCAACTTTGCAAGGTGTCTCCCCTCCTTCTTCATCAGGTGCCATGACAATAATATGTTTATGCAGCTTTTGTGTGGCATCAATCATCACACATACACGAGCAAAGTCCAGTCTCGTGCATGCTCTTGTAATCGCGTCGGGGTAAAGGGGCTTCCCCACACCACTTGCTACAGTGCTCAATCCTTCTGTCGTCCAAAATTCCATCGGAAGGTGTCGTAATTTAATCCAGACGGGCACTTGTGTATGCTTCAACTTTCTCATGGCCATCCCCGGTTCCCACTTTTGAAGAACTATCGGCTGCCCTTGGAACAACCACGGGCCTCCCTCAATTATCTCCTCCATATCAAAAACTGTTTTAAACTGAAAAAAGAAGAATCCGTTTGTGGTCGCTGTCACCTCCTTTAGTGCTGGCCAGACCGAATGTGCAAACTCCTTAAGGTGATGATAATATGGCCGTTTGCCCAAGAAATAGCCAACTGCAGTAGATTTCCAACGTTTAGACCCATTACGTACCGCATCTAAAGAAGGTCGCACGACAACCTCTCCGTTCTGCATTGTTGGGGCAATGAATGATAAGGTTTTCCGGGTCGAATGATTAAATGCATGCGCTATTTTGTCGTCGATAATTGTATCCGGGTATGCGTGCAACGGGATGTTTCCAACGTACAATCCCGTTGGAAGAGGAGCATCATGCATAGCTTGATTTCTTTCCACAGAATTGCTGACATCAGCCCTATTTTTGCATGTGTCCGTGCTGATGTCAGCCCTAGCTTTCCTTGTATCATCGATGATGTCAGCCCTAGATTTGATAGTATAATTGCTGACATCAGCCCTAGATGCACCTGTGTCATCAGCCCTAGCAGCAGCGATGATGTCAGCCCTAGAAGCAGCGATGATGTCAGCCCTAGCTGCAGCGATGATGTCAGCCCTAGCTGCAGCGATGATGTCAGCCCTAGCAGCAGCGATGATGTCAGCCCTAGCATCAGTGATGATGTCAGCCCTAGCAGCAGCGATGATGTCAGCCCTACTAGGGCTGATGTCAGCATTATGTTCCAAGCAAGCCTCCATGTCACTCACCTTCCCCGCCACATCAGCTCCGACATTGTCCACCGTGGCGTCCATGTCAGCAATATTGCACACGTCATTCTTCGTCGGAATTCCAACGGTCGCCGGCGAGAGCTGGTTCTCGTCGCTGTTGTGCAAAGCCGCCGGCGAAGGCAGGTTCGCGATGCTGCTGTGCAAAGCCGCCGGCGAAGGCAGGTTCGCGTTGCTGCTGTGCAAAATCTCCGGCGAGGTCTGGTTCGTGTTACTCAAAGCCGCCGCCGAGAAATGATTTGGGTTGTTGCTGTGCAAAGCCGCCGGCGGAGGAGGAGGAGGAGTGATTATTCTCCTACGCACAGCCGGTCGACGCTGAAATGTCGCTGCCATTCCGGTTCCAAGACTCGTCGTCGCCTGTGTTGTGCGTCTCCGGCATACCTGTTTCAGCTCGCGAGCAAACGGGTGTTCGTCCAAGCTTTCCGCCGGCAGCCGCGACTTCTCAATCCCAAATCGAGCCTCCCATCGTCGTTTCAGTTCGTTCAAAGCCTCCATGGCCTGTGAGTCGCCATGGTCGAGTACCTTGTGTGCGAGAGTGAGGAACTCGTCCAAGTTGAAGTCGCGTGGAGACGAAGACGAAGACCCATTTCCGCCATTGTTGACGGTGCGAGACCTCAGTTCCAGATCCGGCTGTTCACCGCCCATTTCTTCTCCATTTCTCGTCACCGACGTTCCTTCCACCTCCACAGGCGATGGGCTGCCATGGGAGACACCTTCAGTCGCCGGATCGGAGGCGGCCGGCTCTTCTTCTTCCATGGCGAGTTCTTCTTCGCGCAGCAACTTTTCATCTTCCTCCCCTCCATCTCCGGCCACCGGACGGCTGTCGTCGTCCTCACCACCAAAGTCGTCGCCGGCCGGCGCTTCTCCACCATCGCCGGTCGGAGTTTTCATGGGGAAGACAATAGTGTGTGTTATTGGTGGTGTAGTAGTGTGTGTAGTAGGGAGAGAATTTTTAGTGAGAGAATTTTTGCATCTTGGGTCTGTTGGGTCGGAATTTTGAGGAGTTCCTCCCTCTTCCTCTTTGAAGGAGCATTCCTGAAAATAAAGATAATAACCAACAACTCGCTGATAGTATAGCAAATTTTCTATGCAAAATGTTTAACATGATTATATAAAAAGTATGAGAATGTTAGAAATAATTTCCTTGATTTCGTCAATTCGTTTCCTAATTATTCTTTGGCGTCTCTTCAATCTTGCCTTATATTCAATTGGTTCATCCTAAAATTTAAATTTATAAATAGGCCAATGTACCATTCATAAAAAAAAACTTTCCCCATTGATTAATTCTTCAATCGTAACATATATTATACATATGCATAAAATATATATATATTAGTATAGATAGATCGTGGTGTCAATAATCGTTCTTGTTGAATAAAATAATTAATGTAAATTTTGAAAAATTGACTAATAGGTTAGTTATTTTCTCAAAAAGGGCATAGAAAATTGGTTTAACAGTATCACTAACTCCCACACCCTATAACTAAAACGCAAAGCAAGAAAGTAAAGAGATCTCCCCCGTCAGACAATTTGTGAAGCTAGAAATTAGTATAGTGTATGCCGCGAGGGAGGGAGGCCCAAAACTCCCATGGAAAACCGCCGATGGGAAGAGTAGGTGTTGTATCAGTGAAATTGACCTCACTGGAACAAACTCTCATTACAAAATATTTTACCCATCAACATATAGATGGGCCTTGTAATTTGTTCGTGGGTCTCCTTCTCATTGGACCTTCTTCTCCATAGGCTTGCTTAAAAAATTAAAAAATAAAAACCTCATCAAATTTCCTATACTCCTCTCTTTACATTTAAAAAAGAAACCTGATCAAAAGTCGGGGGAGTACATATGGAGGGAGATAGCAAGCCTTATTATTCTAAGGCAAATAAATAGAGGATGAGAGAAGATAATATTTCAACCATAATCATAAACATACAAGAATCATGTGCTTCGTGATCATCCATCCATACATTTCATAGTATACATCTCATGTAATACAATAATCCATGATATCCAATATCACAAATATAAATTATACAAAGAAAACAAAGGTTTGTAATTTGCGCTTAAAGGATGACCGAAAATGTGTGCTACCAATGCACATAATAAATCTAACAAGGACAAAATGTTGGATAATGGTCAAGCCTCCAACTACCGTGGAATCTTGGGTATATCCCTCAGAAAGCTTATCCCGCTGAATATCCTCCGCTCAGCCAGGGCTCCTTGAAGATCTCTGCCAACAGTCTCTAGATTTTGAGGAGACATATCCATAAGCAACCGCTGACCCATGCCCCAGGGCACTTGCTTCCTCATCCGCTGAAGGCTGCAACTATAAAAGCCAGTACTTCCCTTCAATATAGGGTAACTATAGCAACCCCCTACTTCACTATATTTAATTATCATTATTTTACCCTTTCCTTAATTACAACTTATTTTATAAGCAATTTCTGTTGATCTCGTAAAATAATTTATATTTTGTCAATATAGTATATAAATTTCACAAGAGATAATAGCTATCGCGAATAGTTTATATTTATTCTCTCCAGATACCCTCATATATATAACCTCAAAGGGAAATAGCTAACAGCCAGCTATACAAAATTTTAAACACAAACCCGGCAAAAGAACTAGTATATTTAATAACCACACAACCAAAAATTTTGGCTTCAGAAGTCACGGCTGACCCACCTAATAAGAATAACGGCACGACTCAGAGTCCAATATGGCTAGTCAGTGTAATCTATCCTATGAAAAGTACGTGGAAGGAATGAGCTGCCTATTCAGTAAGTATAGCAAACCAGCCTATATATACATAGGCAGCAAGTCAAGTATAATGCAATCACATCAACTAACAAATACCCGTCATATAGCAACTACAGATGTAAGGAATAATACATTCCCACAACTTTAAATTAGTCCATGACATAATATTTGATGTTATCGTTAATTTTTTTAGGGCCTCACTTACTCTAATTGGAGTACATTAGTCAATGGTTTTGCCCCATCATCATCTCAGTCAATATCATATCATATACAACATAGAACACCCATTATAGGTGATATCTCCATACAATCCTAACGTGTAGCAATATCAGCACATGACATCACAACAAACATGACATCCCTATACCACATTAGTGTATAGCTAATAGCATAGGATATTCCCCGCTACTCGGAATACCCCGGTACCCTACGCGTCATGGTACCTATCTTAATTTATTTACTTTTCATATCACATCATCAATCACATTATCATCAACTATTGACTATGTTTCCAACTAGGTAAGCCATCTCTTATTTTAGTTCATAATGGCAATATCATTAACTTCATCATTCACATTTTTATTTACCAATTATTTCTCCAACAATAAATTTCTTCCCCGATTTCATTCAATAATCCACCGTGAGATCACATAATCATCTATTGAACTTTCATATAACAAAATCACATATAAGCACTTAATAATAATTTCACAAAACGCAAATGTAACCCAAATAAGCATTTATCAGTCAGGTTTATAACAAACAAGCATACACATATATAGGTCCATTTAACTATACTTACTTCAATGAAAAAGTTTTATTTTAGTCCACTAAGTATGTCTACTTTTAGTTTTAGTTCGATAACTATGTCCATTTTTGTTTAGGTCTTGTAACTTACGAAATTGCATATTTTTAGTCCTTTGACAGATTTTCGGATAATTTTACCCCTATGCAACTTTTGAAAGACAGTTTAGTCCATATGCACTCATAGGGGTAAAATTGTCCGAAAATTTGTCAGAGGACTAAAAGTAAGCAATTTCGTAAATTACTGGACCTAAACAAAAATGAACATAGTTATCGGATTAAAATTAAAATTAGACATACTTAGCGGACTAAAATAATACTTTTCCCCTTACTTCAATTATGAAACGGTTATGCTAATGCAAGGAGCTACTCAACCCTCTTCCGTATCTTAGTGTCCTATAGTAAATTATGATATGTATATAATCAATAAATTGTAGATATCACAAATTCTAAATGAAATACTACATAATATTTGTATATTTTTCACCGATTTTTTAATATTCTATTTATATTGATATTCAACTATTCATTCCATTTTCTTTTAAATAACTAAGCTTTCTAAGTTTCTCAAGTATATATTTAATTTTTCAGTTTGTTCATAAGAGTTCATCTTATCAAATCCCTCATATTTTATAACTACCGGTCTCTATAATATTTCTAAATTGAATTAATTCAAAAATCTCATGTTTCTTTTCAATAACTATAATATTTCTCAAATATAATATCATAATATTTCTTAATATATTTTTTTAAATATTTGTATGAATTTTCTAGCAATTTCTCGCTACTATATAATTTAATTAAACACCAATATATATACTTACGCATTTGGTTAATAGGCCCGACGGAATTGAGTAAATTAACTATAGTAATAATTAAATCTAACAAATCAAGTAATTTAATTAACCAACTATAATATTTTATATCGAATGTGATATTTAATTTGGCACTAATTTAAATAGTTAATTTCATAAAATATTTCAGCTAAATCAGTATAAACTATATTTAATAAATGTATTAATTAAATAATATAATTATATAAATTAATAAATAATGACCTTTCTGCAATTCTTCTTCCATGTGTGTGTGGAATTTGTGTAAATGTGTGTTTTAATACTCTCTCTCTCTCTCGCTCTCAGACACACGACACACACACACACACATATATATATATATATATTAATATATAGGTGGGCCGGTGGCACGTGTTGCCGCCCACCTTCTTTTTTGTTTAATTTTATTCATTTTTTTATAATTATCATAACGTCCTTTTTAATTTTTTAATTAATATAATTTGCTCCAAATATTCTAATAAGGACCAATTTACTTAGTTTAAGTTTTAATGTATTCTAATTTTAATCTATAATTTATTTATAATTAAATTTAAATTTCTTAACAATTACTAACTAGTCTCTCATATATGTATAAACTTCTATGGATGTCACAATAACGTTATCTTAAAACAAGTACACAGATCAACTCGTTACTCAAGTATTCATTCCAACAAAATTGTTCTTTCATTCTCTAAGCACTTTTTGCCATTTTTTGTTTTCAAAATTTATATTTCTATGATCAATTATTGAATTGATCATCGGAGTGCTAACATCTCTTTTACAGTTTCCTTTTCTTAAGCTTGCTAAAGATCCGATCCAAAAATTCCTTAACGAGCAAGTTTTGCTCGTATTACTTCAATAGAGTGAAAATTCTAGCAATTGGAGATGATTCAAACTTGTAGAATTACATAGGTAAGTTCAAACAATTTACTCCTATTCTGCCGAGCCAATACTGAATCTGTTCGGGTCTTCAAATCCGGATTGGATAGATTTGCTGATTGGTCGGGGCTAGGACTCAATGTTGAAAAAAGCCATATCATCATATCCCGATCAGCCCAAAATATACGAGAGGAGCTGCTTGCGGTGTTAGGGTTTCAGGAAGGCCACTTACCGATGAGGTATTTGGGTCTACCATTGATCTCTTCTCGATTAACTATCGCCGACTGCCAACCATTACTGAGTAAGATCGATGCACGTATCAATGGTTGGGAGGGATTGGCACTGTCATATGCGGGCAGGGTACAAATCATTAAGTCTGTCCTTGTGGCTCTGGGTGTCTATTGGGCTTCGGCATTTATTTTGCCAAAAGGGGTCATTAAAGATATTGAGAAGAGATTGCGAGTTTTCTTATGGAGAGGCACGGGAAATAGTGGATACCCTAAAGTTGCATGGAAGGAGATGTGCAAACCAAAGGAGGAGGGAGGCCTTGGCCTTAAGGATATGAGTACTCTTAATCGAGCATTGATGTGCAAAAAGCTCTGTGAAGTCATCCGATGTGATAGGACTTCTATCTGGGTCGAGTGGTTGCGACATGGCCGCCTACGAGATGATTCGATATGGACTATCCCGGAGAATCGTGGGCCATGGGGATGGAAAAAAATTTTGCGATTGAGAGGCTGGTTACGCTCAGTGGTGGAATATCGTATTGGTAATAGGAATGATTTTTTATTATGGAAGGATCCCTGGCATCACCTTGGGCCCCTCCTCGACAGATTTCCGCGGGGACCCAACAGTCTGGGATTGCATGAGTCTACCAGGTTGAGCTCGGTTATCTATGAGGGCCATTGGCACTGGCCATTGATTACGGACATGGAATGCGTGGAGATTACACACGTGCTGCCTCAAATCCATGGGGGTACAGATCGTATTATATGGAAGGGTTCGAGTGGAAACCCACTACCCAGGAGTTCTATCGGGCTATGATACCAGGAGGACCGAAAGTAGGTTGGATTTCACTACTTTTGGGTTCTTTGAAGATCCCGCGACATTTATTTATCCTTTGGCTAGCTATCCTGGAGAAGCTAGCAACGACAGATAAACCATGGCTTTCCCATCTTGGGTGCTGCGTGCTGTGCAATGAAAACATGGTGGAGTCACATAACCACCTGTTTTTCCACTGCAGATTTAGTAGAAGATGCCTCAGTAGTATTCGGCGCATTGTATGATTCCAGTGGCCTAATAGGGATTGGGTCAAAGATGTTGAATGGGGTGCAAGAAAATGGCGTGGGAAGCACATCATCAATATATCCTACCGATGCCTGCTAGGATCATGTGTTTACCATATTTGGAGGGAGAGGAACCTGAGACAGTTTGAGCACAAGGAGAGGCCACCGGGTGTAGTGGCCAACTTAATAGTAGAAGATGTTCGGCAACGTATACTCAGTATTAAACTTCCTAGCTCTATTAGCACATGTGCCTTGTATAGACTGTGGCGTATCTCTTGGCCTGTCGAGGGAAGCGCATAATGAGGGATATTGTTGTACTATACTTCTCTCTCTTTTAATGAAAATTACACTTACCCAAAAAATCGTGCAAAACCACTAAATTTTGAACGTTCTCAGAATTCGACGAAACTTGACCCAAACGTTGGTCTAGACCCAACCAGTTGTGTTGTAAATTTGCTAAGCGTAATAATAACTACAAGTTAGTATAAAAGGGAAACAAACTTATTTTAATAAAACCGTGTAAAACAGCTAAATTTTGAGCATTCTCAGAATTCGACGAAACTTGACCCAAACGTAGGTCTAGACCCAAGAGTTTGTGTGTTAAATTTTCTAAGCGTAATAATAACTACAAGTTAGTATAAAGGCAAACAAACTTGTTTCAATAAAACCGTGAAAACAGCTAAATTTTGAACGTTCTCAGAATTCGACGAAACTTGACCCAAACGTTGGTCTAGACCCAAGCATTTGTGTTGTAAATTTGTTAAGCGTAATAATAACTACAAGTTAGTATAAAAGGGAAACAAACAAGTTTTAATAAAACCGTGCAAAACAGCTAATTTTTGAGCATTCTCAGCATTGGACGAAACTTGACCCAAACGTTGGTCTAGACCCAAGGGTTTGTGTGTTAAATTTTCTAAGCGTAATAATAACTACAAGTTACTATAAAAGGAAAACAAATTTGTTTTAATAAAACCGTGCAAAACAGCTAACTTTTGGACGTTCTCAGAATTCAACGAAACTTGACCCAATCGCAGGACTAGACCCATCCATTTGTGTTGTAAATTTGCTAACCGTAATAATAACTAGAAGTTAGTATAAAAGCGAAACAAACTTGCTTTAATAAAACCGTGTAAAATAGCTAAATTTTGAACGTTCTCAGAATTCGACGACACTTGACCCAAACGTTGGTCTAGACCCAAGCATTTGTGTTGTAAATTTGCTAAGCGTAATAATAACTACAAGTTAGTATAAAAGGGAAACAAACTTGTTTTAATAAAACTGTGCAAAACAGCTAAATATTGAGCATTCTCAGAATTCGACGAAACTTGACCCAAACGTAGGTATAGACCCAAGAGTTTGTGTGTTAAATTTTCTACGCGTAATAATAACTATAAGTTACTATAAAAGGGAAACAAACTTGTTTTAATATAACCGTGAAAACAGCTTAATTTTGAACGTTCTCAAAATTAGACGAAACTTGAACCAAAGGTTGGTCTAGACCCAAGCATTTGTGTTGTAAATTTGCTAAGCGTATAATAATTATAAGTTAGTTTAAAAGGGAAACAAACTTGCTTTAATAAAACCGTGCAAAGTAGCTAAATTTTGAACGTTCTCAGAGTTCGACGAAACTTGAACCAAACGTTGGTCTAGACCCAAGCATTTGTGTTGTAAATTTGCTAAGCGTAATAACCATTACAAGTTAGTTTAAAAGGGGAACAAACTTTGCTTAATAAAACCGTGCAAAACAGCTAAATTTTGAACGTTCTCAAGATTTGACGAAACTTGACCCAAACGTTGGTCTAGACCCAAGCATTTGTGTTGTAAATTTGCTAAACGTAATAATAACTACAAGTTGGTCTAGACCCAAACGTTGGTCTAGACCCAAACGTTGGTCTAGACCCAAGAGTTTGTGTGTTAAATTTTCTAAGCGTAATAATAACTACAAGTTAGTATAAAAGGGAAACAAACTTGTTTTAATAAAACCGTGCAAAACAGCTAACTTTTGAACGTTCTGAGAATTCAACGAAACTTGACCCAATCGCAGGTTTAGACCCATCCATTTGTATTGTTAATTTGCTAAGCATAATAATAACTACAAGTTAGTATAAAAGGGAGACAAACTTGCTTTAATAAAACTGTGCAAAGTGGCTAAATTTTGAACGTTCTCAAATTCGACGAAACTTGACCCAAACGTTGGTCTAGACCCAAGCATTTGTGCTGTAAATTTGCTAAGCGTAATAATAATTACAAGTTATTTTAAAAGGGAAACAAACTTGTTTTAATAAAACCGTGCAAAAGAGCTAACTTTTGGACGTTCTCAGAATTGAACGAAACTTGACCCAATCGCAGGACTAGACCCATCCATTTGTTTTGTAAATTTTCTAAGCGTAATAATAACTAGAAGTTAGTATAAAAGCGAAACAAACTTGCTTTAATAAAACCGTGCAAAATAGCTAAATTTTGAACGTTCTCATAATTCGACGAAACTTCACCCAAACGTTGGTCTTGATCCAAGCATTTGAGTTGTAAATTTGCTAAGCGTAATAATAATTACAAGTTAGTTTAAAAGGGAAACAAACTTTGTTTAATAAAACCGTGCAAAATCGCTAAATTTTGAACGTTCTCAGAGTTCGACGAAACTTGACCCAAACGTTGGTCTAGACCCAACCATTTGTGTTGTAAATTTGCTAAGCGTAATAATAACTACAATTTAGTATAAAAGGGAAACAAACTTGTTTTAATAAAACCATGCAAAACAACTAAAATTTGAACATTCTCAGAATTCGACGAAACTTGACTCAAACGTAAGTCTAGACTCAAGAGTTTGTGTGTTAAATTTTCTAAGCGTAATAATAACAACAAGTTATTTTAAAAGGGAAACAAACTTGTTTTAATAAAACCGTGCAAAAGAGCTAACTTTTGGACGTTCTCAGAATTGAACGAAACTTGACCCAATCGCAGGACTAGACCCATCCATTTGTTTTGTAAATTTTCTAAGCGTAATAATAACTAGAAGTTAGTATAAAAGCGAAACAAACTTGCTTTAATAAAACCGTGCAAAGTAGCTAAATTTTGAACGTTCGCAGAATTCGACAAAACTTGACCCAAACGTTGGTCTAGACCCAAGCATTTGTGTTGTAAATTTGCTAAGCGTAATAATAATTACAAGTTAGTCTAAAAGGGAAACAAACTTTGTTTAATAAAACCGTGCAAAATAGCTAAATTTTGAACGTTCTCAGAATTCGACGAAACTTGACCCAAACATTGGTCTAGACCCAAGCATTTGTGTTGTAAATTTGCTAAGCGTAATAATAACTACAAGTTAGTATAAAAGGGAAACAAACTTGTTTTAATAAAACCGTGCAAAACAGCTAATTTTTTAGCATTCTCAGCATTGGACGAAACTTGACCCAAACATAGGTCTAGATCCATGAGTTTGTGTGTTAAATTTTCTAAGCATAATAATAACTACAAGTTACTATAAAAGGGAAACAAACTTGTTTTAATAAAACCGTGCAAAACAGCTAACTTTTGGACGTTCTCAGAATTCAACGAAACTTGACCCAATTGCAGGACTAGACCCATCCATTTGTGTTGTAAATTTGCTAAGCGTAATAATTACTACAAGTTAGTATAAAAGCGAAACAAACTTGGTTTAATAAAACCGTGCAAAATAGCTAAATTTTGAACGTTCTCAGAATTCGACGAAACTTGACCCAAACGTTGGTCTAGACCCAAGCATTTGTGTTGTAAATTTGCTAAGCGTATAATAATTATAAGTTAGTTTAAAAGGGAAACAAACTTTGTTTAACTCCTACTATCAGTCCTTGCTAGGGGGAGACAGGCGTCAGAGGGTGATGGACCTTCGGTTTCTTCGGCCTTGGGCGAGGCATATCATAACAACTGAGGAGGCAGGCCACCTACTGGAACCGTTTAGTGCAAAGGATATAAAAAAAGTTATTTTTGACATCGGGAAGGATAAAGCACCTGGACCAGATGGGTATTCATCAGGATTCTATAAAAACGCCTGGCCGATGGTTGGACAGGAGGTAACGAAGGCAGTACTGGAGTTCTTTTCTACGGGGAAGCTTCTTAAGCAGATTAATAGCACAATACTGACAGTTATCCCCAAGGTACACTCTCCCACGTCTGTCGCAGATTTTCGCCCTATCTCCTGCTGTAACGTTCTTTATAAAATCATTGCTAAACTTATTGTCCAAAAATTGAGTGTGGTTTTGGACAAGATTATCAGCCCCTGCCAAGCAGCGTTTGTCCCTGGCCGGAGCATAGGGGACAATGTTATGTTAGCACAGGAACTCTTCACTGGTTATAATCAGGCCCGACTCCCACCGAGATGTGCTTTGAAAGTTGATATTCGAAAGGCGTATGACACTGTCGAGTGGGATTTCTTGCTATCGGTGCTTCAGCTATTCGGCTTCCCAGAGATATTCAGTCGATGGATTGAGGAGTGTATCAGCTCACCCTCCTTTTCGGTAGGGATGAACGGAAAGCCACATGGATGCCAGAGGGCTTCGACAGGGTGACCCCTTATCGCCATATCTCTTCTTCCTTGTGATGGAGGTTCTACACATGGGAATACTACAGCTGATCGAGCAGGACATGAACTTCGCATTCCATTGGACACAAACTTGTTTTAATAAAACCGTGCAAAACAGCTAACTTTTGGACGTTCTCAGAATTCAACGAAACTTGACCCAATCGCAGGACTAGACCCATCCATTTGTGTTGTAAATATGCTAAGCGTAATAATAACTAGAAGTTAGTATAAAAGCGAAACAAACTTGCTTTAATAAAACCGTGAAAAATAGCTAAATTTTGAACGTTCTCAGAATTCAACGAATCTTGACCCAAACGTTGGTCTAGACCCAAGCATTTGTGTTGTAAATTTGCTAAGCGTAATAATAACTACAAGTTAGTATAAAAGGGAAACAAACTTGTTTTAATGAAACTGTGCAAAACAGCTAAATATTGAGCATTCTCAGAATTCGACGAAACTTGACCCAAACGTAGGTCTAGACCCAAGAGTTTGTGTGTTAAATTTTCTAAGCGTAATAATAACTACAAGTTACTATAAAAGGGAAACAAACTTGTTTTAATATAACCGTGAAAACAGCTAAATTTTGAACATTCTCAGAATTCGACGAAACTTGACCCAAACGTTGGTCTAGACCCAAGCATTTGTGTTGTAAATTTGCTAAGCGTAATAATAACTACAAGTTAGTATAAAAGGGAGACAAACTTGTTTTAATAAAACTGTGCAAAACCGCTAAATATTGAGCATTCTCAGAATTCGACGAAACTTGACCCAAACGTAGGTCTAGACCCAAGAGTTTGTGTGTTAAATTTTCTAAGCGTAATAATAACTACAAGTTACTATAAAAGGGAAACAAACTTGTTTTAATATAACCGTGAAAACAGCTAAATTTTGAACGTTCTCAAAATTCGACGAAACTTGAACCAAAGGTTGGTCTAGACCCAAGCATTTGTGTTGTAAATTTGCTAAGCGTAATAATAACTACAAGTTAGTATAAAAGGTTAACAAACTTGTTTTAATAAAACCTGTGCAAAACAGCTAATTTTTTAGCATTCTCAGTATTGGACGAAACTTGACCCAAACGTAGGTCTAGACCCAAGAGTTTGTATGTTAAATTTGAAGCGTAATAATAACTACAAGTTAGTATAAAAGGGAAACAAACTTGTATTAATAAAACCGTGCAAAACAGTTAATTTTTGAGCATTCTCAGTATTGGACGAACTTGACCCAAACGTAAGTCTAGACTCAAGAGTTTGTGTGTTTAATTTTCTAAGCGTAATAATAACTACAAGTTACTATAAAAGGGACACAAACTTTTTTTAATAAAATCGTGCAAAACAGCTAACTTTTGGACGTTCTCAGAATTCAACGAAACTTGACCCAATCGCAGGACTAGACCCATCCATTTGTGTTGTAAATATGCTAAGCGTAATAATAACTAGAAGATATTATAAAAGCGAAACAAACTTGCTTTAATAAAACCGTGCAAAATAGCTAAATTTTGAACGTTCTCAGAATTCGACGAAACTTGACCCAAACGTTGGTCTAGACCCAAGCATTTCTGTTGTAAATTTGCTAAGCGTAATAATAACTACAAGTTAGTATAAAACGGAAACAAACTTGTTTTAATGAAACTGTGCAAAACAGCTAAATATTGAGCATTCTCAGAATTCGACGAAACTTGACCCAAACGTAGGTCTAGACCCAAGAGTTTGTGTGTTAAATTTTCTAAGCGTAATAATAACTACAAGTTACTATAAAAGGGAAACAAACTTGTTTTAATATAACCGTGAAAACAGCTAAATTTTGAACGTTCTCAGAATTCGACGAAACTTGACCCAAACGTTGGTCTAGACCCAAGCATTTGTGTTGTAAATTTGCTAAGCGTAATAATAACTACAAGTTAGTATAAAAGGGAAACAAACTAGTTTTAATAAAACCGTGCAAAACAGCTAATTTTTGAGCATCCTCAGCATTGGACGAAACTTGACCCAAACGTTGGTCTAGTTTGTGTGTTAAATTTTCTAAGCATAATAATAACTACAAGTTACTATAAAAGGGAAACAAACTTGTTTTAATAAAACCGTGCAAAACAGCTAACTTTTGGACGTTTTCAGAATTCAACGAAACTTGACCCAATCGTAGGACTAGACCCATCCATTTGTGTTGTAAATTTGCTAAGCGTAATAATAACTAGAAGTTAGTATAAAAGCGAAACAAACTTGTTTTAATAAAACCGTGCAAAATAGCTAAATTTTGAACGTTCTCAGAATTCGACGACACTTGACCCAAACGTTGGTCTAGACCCAAGCATTTGTGTTGTAAATTTGCTAAACGTAATAATAACTACAAGTTAGTATAAAAGGGAAACAAACTTGTTTTAATAAAACTGTGCAAAACAGCTAAATATTGAGCATTCTCAGAATTCGACGAAACTTGACCCAAACGTAGGTCTAGACCCAAGAGTTTGTGTGTTAAATTTTCTAAGCGTAATAATAACTACAAGTTACTATAAAAGGGAAACAAACTTGTTTTAATATAACCGTGAAAACAGCTAAATTTTGAACGTTCTCAGAATTCGACGAAACTTGACCCAAACGTTGGTCTAGACCCAAGCATTTGTGTTGTAAATTTGCTAAGCGTAATAATAACTACAAGTTAGTATAAAAGAGAGACAAACTTGTTTTAATAAAACTGTGCAAAACAGCTAAATATTGAGCATTCTCAGAATTCGACGAAACTTGACCCAAACGTAGGTCTAGACCCAAGAGTTTGTGTGTTAAATTTTCTAAGCGTAATAATAACTACAAATTACTATAAAAGGGAAACAAACTTGTTTTAATATAACCGTGAAAACAGCTAAATTTTGAACGTTCTCAAAATTCGACGAAACTTGAACCAAAGGTTGGTCTAGACCCAAGCATTTGTGTTGTAAATTTGCTAAGCGTAATAATAACTACAAGTTGGTATAAAAGGTTAACAAACTTGTTTTAATAAAACCTGTGCAAAACAGCTAATTTTTTAGCATTCTCAGCATTGGACGAAACTTGACCCAAACGTAGGTCTAGACCCAAGAGTTTGTATGTTAAATTTGAAGCGTAATAATAACTACAAGTTAGTATAAAAGGGAAACAAACTTGTTTTAATAAAACCGTGCAAAACAGTTAATTTTTTAGCATTCTCAGCATTGGACGAACTTGACCCAAACGTAAGTCTAGACCCAAGAGTTTGTGTGTTTAATTTTCTAAGCGTAATAATAACTACAAGTTACTATAAAAGGGACACAAACTTTTTTTAATAAAATCGTGCAAAACAGCTAACTTTTGGACGTTCTCAGAATTCAACGAAACTTGACCCAATCGCAGGACTAGACCCATCCATTTGTGTTGTAAATATGCTAAGCGTAATAATAACTAGAAGATATTATAAAAGCGAAACAAACTTGCTTTAATAAAACCGTGCAAAATAGCTAAATTTTGAACGTTCTCAGAATTCGACGAAACTTGACCCAAACGTTGGTCTAGACCCAAGCATTTGTGTTGTAAATTTGCTAAGCGTAATAATAACTACAAGTTAGTATAAAAGGGAAACAAACTTGTTTTAATGAAAGTGTGCAAAACAGCTAAATATTGAGCATTCTCAGAATTCGACGAAACTTGACCCAAACGTAGGTCTAGACCCAAGAGTTTGTGTGTTAAATTGTCTAAGCGTAATAATAACTACAAGTTACTATAAAAGGGAAACAAACTTGTTTTAATATAACCGTGAAAACACCTAAATTTTGAACGTTCTCAGAATTCGACGAAACTTGACCCAAACGTTGGTCTAGACCCAAGCATTTGTGTTGTAAATTTGCTAAGCGTAATAATAACTACAAGTTAGTATAAAAGGGAAACAAACTAGTTTTAATAAAACCGTGCAAAACAGCTAATTTTTGAGCATTCTTAGCATTGGACGAAACTTGACCCAAACGTTGGTCTAGTTTGTGTGTTAAATTTTCTAAGCATAATAATAACTACAAGTTACTATAAAAGGGAAACAAACTTGTTTTAATAAAACCGTGCAAAACAGCTAACTTTTGGACGTTTTCAGAATTCAACGAAACTTGACCCAATCGTAGGACTAGACCCATCCATTTGTGTTGTAAATTTGCTAAGCGTAATAATAACTAGAAGTTAGTATAAAAGCGAAACAAACTTGTTTTAATAAAACCGTGCAAAATAGCTAAATTTTGAACGTTCTCAGAATTCGACGACACTTGACCCAAACGTTGGTCTAGACCCAAGCATTTGTGTTGTAAATTTGCTAAGCGTAATAATAACTACAAGTTAGTATAAAAGGGAAACAAACTTGTTTTAATAAAACTGTGCAAAACAGCTAAATATTGAGCATTCTCAGAATTCGACGAAACTTGACCCAAACGTAGGTCTAGACCCAAGAGTTTGTGTGTTAAATTTTCTAAGCGTAATAATAACTACAAGTTACTATAAAAGGGAAACAAACTTGTTTTAATATAACCGTGAAAACAGCTAAATTTTGAACCTTCTCAAAATTCGACGAAACTTGAACCAAAGGTTGGTCTAGACCCAAGCATTTGTGTTGTAAATTTGCTAAGCGTAATAATAACTACAAGTTAGTATAAAAGGGAAACAAACTTGTTTTAATGAAACTGTGCAAAACAGCTAAATATTGAGCATTCTCAGAATTCGACGAAACTTGACCCAAACGTAGGTCTAGACCCAAGAGTTTGTGTGTTAAATTTTCTAAGCGTAATAATAATTACAAGTTACTATAAAAGGGAAACAAACTTGTTTTAATATAACCGTGAAAACAGCTAAATTTTGAACGTTCTCAAAATTCGACGAAACTAGAACCAAAGGTTGGTCTAGACCCAAGCATTTGTGTTGTAAATTTGCTAAGCGTAATAATAACTACAAGTTAGTATAAAAGGTTAACAAACTTGTTTTAATAAAACCTGTGCAAAACAGCTAATTTTTTAGCATTCTCAGCATTGGACGAAACTTGACCCAAACGTAGGTCTAGACCCAAGAGTTTGTATGTTAAATTTGAAGCGTAATAATAACTACAAGTTAGTATAAAAGGGAAACAAACTTGTTTTAATAAAACCGTGCAAAACAGTTAATTTTTTAGCATTCTCAGCATTGGACGAAACTTGACCCAAACGTTGGTCTAGTTTGTGTGTTAAATTTTCTAAGCATAATAATAACTACAAGTTACTATAAAAGGGAAACAAACTTGTTTTAATAAAACCGTGCAAAACAGCTAACTTTTGGACGTTTTCAGAATTCAACGAAACTTGACTCAAACGTTGGTCTAGACCCAAGCATTTGTGTTGTAAATTTACTAAGCGTAATAATAACTAGAAGTTAGTATAAAAGCGAAACAAACTTGTTTTAATAAAACCGTGCAAAATAGCTAAATTTTGAACGTTCTCAGAATTCGACGACACTTGACCCAAACGTTGGTCTAGACCCAAGCATTTGTGTTGTAAATTTGCTAAGCGTAATAATAACTACAAGTTAGTATAAAAGGGAAACAAACTTGTTTTAATAAAACTGTGCAAAACAGCTAAATATTGAGCATTCTCAGAATTCGACGAAACTTGACCCAAACGTAGGTCTAGACCCAAGAGTTTGTGTGTTAAATTTTCTAAGCGTAATAATAACTACAAGTTACTATAAAAGCGAAACAAACTTGTTTTAATATAACCGTGAAAACAGCTAAATTTTGAACGTTCTCAGAATTCGACGAAACTTGACCCAAACGTTGGTCTAGACCCAAGCATTTGTGTTGTTAATTTGCTAAGCGTAATAATAACTACAAGTTAGTATAAAAGGGAGACAAACTTGTTTTAATAAAACTGTGCAAAACAGCTAAATATTGAGCATTCTCAGAATTCGACGAAACTTGACCCAAACGTAGGTCTAGACCCAAGAGTTTGTGTGTTAAATTTTCTAAGCGTAATAATAACTACAAGTTACTATAAAAGGGAAACAAACTTGTTTTAATATAACCATGAAAACAGCTAAATTTTGAACCTTCTCAAAATTCGACGAAACTTGAACCAAAGGTTGGTCTAGACCCAAGCATTTGTGTTGTAAATTTGCTAAGCGTAATAATAACTACAAGTTAGTATAAAAGGTTAACAAACTTGTTTTAATAAAACCTGTGCAAAACAGCTAATTTTTTAGCATTCTCAGCATTAAACGAAACTTGACCCAAACGTAGGTCTAGACCCAAGAGTTTGTATGTTAAATTTGAAGCGTAATAATAACTACAAGTTAGTATAAAAGGGAAACAAACTTGTTTTAATAAAACCGTGCAAAACAGTTAATTTTTGAGCATTCTCAGCATTGGACGAACTTGACCCAAACGTAAGTCTGACCCAAGAGTTTGTGTGTTTAATTTTCTAAGCGTAATAATAACTACAAGTTACTATAAAAGGGACACAAACTTTTTTTAATAAAATCGTGCAAAATAGCTAACTTTTGGACGTTCTCAGAATTCAACGAAACTTGACCCAATCGCAGGACTAGACCCATCCATTTGTGTTGTAAATATGCTAAGCGTAATAATAACTAGAAGATATTATAAAAGCGAAACAAACTTGCTTTAATAAAACCGTGCAAAATAGCTAAATTTTGAACGTTCTCAGAATTCGACGAAACTTGACCTAAACGTTGGTCTAGACCCAAGCATTTATGTTGTAAATTTGCTAAGCGTAATAATAACTACAAGTTAGAATAAAAGGGAAACAAACTTGTTTTAATGAAACTGTGCAAAACAGCTAAATATTGAGCATTCTCAGAATTCGACGAAACTTGACCCAAACGTAGGTCTAGACCCAAGAGTTTGTGTGTTAAATTTTCTAAGCGTAATAATAACTACAAGTTACTATAAAAGGGAAACAAACTTTTTTTAATATAACCGTGAAAACAGCTAAATTTTGAACGTTCTCAGAATTCGACGAAACTTGACCCAAACGTTGGTCTAGACCCAAGCATTTGTGTTGTAAATTTGATAAGCGTAATAATAACTAGAAGTTAGTATAAAAGGGAAACAAACTAGTTTTAATAAAACCGTGCAAAACAGCTAATTTTTGAGCATTCTCAGCATTGGACGAAACTTGACCCAAACGTTGGTCTAGTTTGTGTGTTAAATTTTCTAAGCATAATAATAACTACAAGTTACTATAAAAGGGAAACAAACTTGTTTTAATAAAACCGTGCAAAACAGCTAACTTTTGGACGTTTTCAGAATTCAACGAAACTTGACCCAATCGTAGGACTAGACCCATCCATTTGTGTTGTAAATTTGCTAAGCGTAATAATAACTAGAAGTTAGTATAAAAGCGAAACAAACTTGTTTTAATAAAACCGTGCAAAATAGCTAAATTTTGAACGTTCTCAGAATTCGACGACACTTGACCCAAACGTTGGTCTAGACCCAAGCATTTGTGTTGTAAATTTGCTAAGCGTAATAATAACTACAAGTTAGTATAAAAGGGAAACAAACTTGTTTTAATGAAACTGTGCAAAACAGCTAAATATTGAGCATTCTCAGAATTCGACGAAACTTGACCCAAACGTAGGTCTAGACCCAATAGTTTGTGTGTTAAATTTTCTAAGCGTAATAATAACTACAAGTTACTATAAAAGGGAAACAAACTTGTTTTAATATAACCGTGAAAACACCTAAATTTTGAACGTTCTCAGAATTCGACGAAACTTGACCCAAACGTTGGTCTAGACCCAAGCATTTGTGTTGTAAATTTGCTAAGCGTAATAATAACTACAAGTTAGTATAAAAGGGAAACAAACTAGTTTTAATAAAACCGTGCAAAACAGCTAATTTTTGAGCATTCTCAGCATTGGACGAAACTTGACCCAAACGTTGGTCTAGTTTGTGTGTTAAATTTTCTAAGCATAATAATAACTACAAGTTACTATAAAAGGGAAACAAACTTGTTTTAATAAAACCGTGCAAAACAGCTAACTTTTGGACGTTTTCAGAATTCAACGAAACTTGACCCAATCGTAGGACTAGACCCATCCATTTGTGTTGTAAATTTACTAAGCGTAATAATAACTAGAAGTTAGTATAAAAGCGAAACAAACTTGCTTTAATAAAACCGTGAAAAATAGCTAAATTTTGAACGTTCTCAGAATTCAACGAATCTTGACCCAAACGTTGGTCTATACCCAAGCATTTGTGTTGTAAATTTGCTAAGCGTAATAATAACTACAAGTTAGTATAAAAGGGAAACAAACTTGTTTTAATGAAACTGTGCAAAACAGCTAAATATTGAGCATTCTCAGAATTCGACGAAACTTGACCCAAACGTAGGTCTAGACCCAAGAGTTTGTGTGTTAAATTTTCTAAGCGTAATAATAACTACAAGTTACTATAAAAGGGAAACAAACTTGTTTTAATATAACCGTGAAAACAGCTAAATTTTGAACGTTCTCAGAATTCGACGAAACTTGACCCAAACGTTGGTCTAGACCCAAGCATTTGTGTTGTAAATTTGCTAAGCGTAATAATAACTACAAGTTAGTATAAAAGGGAGACAAACTTGTTTTAATAAAACTGTGCAAAACAGCTAAATATTGAGCATTCTCAGAATTCGACGAAACTTGACCCAAACGTAGGTCTAGACCCAAGAGTTTGTGTGTTAAATTTTCTAAGCGTAATAATAACTACAAGTTACTATAAAAGGGAAACAAACTTGTTTTAATATAACCGTGAAAACAGCTAAATTTTGAACCTTCTCAAAATTCGACGAAACTTGAACCAAATGTTGGTCTAGACCCAAGCATTTGTGTTGTAAATTTGCTAAGCGTAATAATAACTACAAGTTAGTATAAAAGGTTAACAAACTTGTTTTAATAAAACCTGTGCAAAACAGCTAATTTTTTAGCATTCTCAGCATTGGACGAAACTTGACCCAAACGTAGGTCTAGACCCAAGAGTTTGTATGTTAAATTTGAAGCGTAATAATAACTACAAGTTAGTATAAAAGGGAAACAAACTTGTTTTAATAAAACCGTGCAAAACAGTTAATTTTTTAGCATTCTCAGCATTGGACGAACTTGACCCAAACGTAAGTCTAGACCCAAGAGTTTGTGTGTTTAATTTTCTAAGCGTAATAATAACTACAAGTTACTATAAAAGGGACACAAACTTTTTTTAATAAAATCGTGCAAAACAGCTAACTTTTGGACGTTCTCAGAATTCAACGAAACTTGACCCAATCGCAGGACTAGACCCATCCATTTGTGTTGTAAATATGCTAAGCGTAATAATAACTAGAAGATATTATAAAAGCGAAACAAACTTGCTTTAATAAAACCGTGCAAAATAGCTAAATTTTGAACGTTCTCAGAATTCGACGAAACTTGACCCAAACGTTGGTCTAGACCCAAGCATTTGTGTTGTAAATTTGCTAAGCGTAATAATAACTACAAGTTAGTATAAAAGGGAAACAAACTTGTTTTAATGAAACTGTGCAAAACAGCTAAATATTGAGCATTCTCAGAATTCGACGAAACTTGACCCAAACGTAGGTCTAGACCCAAGAGTTTGTGTGTTAAATTGTCTAAGCGTAATAATAACTACAAGTTACTATAAAAGGGAAACAAACTTGTTTTAATATAACCGTGAAAACACCTAAATTTTGAACGTTCTCAGAATTCGACGAAACTTGACCCAAACGTTGGTCTAGACCCAAGCATTTGTGTTGTAAATTTGCTAAGCGTAATAATAACTACAAGTTAGTATAAAAGGGAAACAAACTAGTTTTAATAAAACCGTGCAAAACAGCTAATTTTTGAGCATTCTCAGCATTGGACGAAACTTGACCCAAACGTTGGTCTAGTTTGTGTGTTAAATTTTCTAAGCATAATAATAACTACAAGTTACTATAAAAGGGAAACAAACTTGTTTTAATAAAAGAACCGTGCAAAACAGCTAACTTTTGGACGTTTTCAGAATTCAACGAAACTTGACCCAATCGTAGGACTAGACCCATCCATTTGTGTTATAAATTTACTAAGCGTAATAATAACTAGAAGTTAGTATAAAAGCGAAACAAACTTGTTTTAATAAAACCGTGCAAAATAGCTAAATTTTGAACGTTCTCAGAATTCGACGACACTTGACCCAAACGTTGGTCTAGACCCAAGCATTTGTGTTGTAAATTTGCTAAGCGTAATAATAACTACAAGTTAGTATAAAAGGGAAACAAACTTGTTTTAATAAAACTGTGCAAAACAGCTAAATATTGAGCATTCTCAGAATTCGACGAAACTTGACCCAAACGTAGGTCTAGACCCAAGAGTTTGTGTGTTAAATTTTCTAACCGTAATAATAACTACAAGTTACTATAAAAGGGAAACAAACTTGTTTTAATATAACCGTGAAAACAGCTAAATTTTGAACGTTCTCAGAATTCGACGAAACTTGACCCAAACGTTGGTCTAGACCCAAGCATTTGTGTTGTAAATTTGCTAAGCGTAATAATAACTACAAGTTAGTATAAAAGGGAGACAAACTTGTTTTAATAAAACTGTGCAAAACAGCTAAATATTGAGCATTCTCAGAATTCGACGAAACTTGACCCAAACGTAGGTCTAGACCCAAGAGTTTGTGTGTTAAATTTTCTAAGCGTAATAATAACTACAAGTTACTATAAAAGGGAAACAAACTTGTTTTAATATAACCGTGAAAACAGCTAAATTTTGAACCTTCTCAAAATTCGACGAAACTTGAACCAAAGGTTGGTCTAGACCCAAGCATTTGTGTTGTAAATTTGCTAAGCGTAATAATAACTACAAGTTAGTATAAAAGGTTAACAAACTTGTTTTAATAAAACCTGTGCAAAACAGCTAATTTTTTAGCATTCTCAGCATTGGACGAAACTTGACCCAAACGTAGGTCTAGACCCAAGAGTTTGTATGATAAATTTGAAGCGTAATAATAACTACAAGTTAGTATAAAAGGGAAACAAACTTGTTTTAATAAAACCGTGCAAAACAGTTAATTTTTTAGCATTCTCAGCATTGGACGAACTTGACCCAAACGTAAGTCTAGACCCAAGAGTTTGTGTGTTTAATTTTCTAAGCGTAATAATAACTACAAGTTACTATAAAAGGGACACAAACTTTTTTTAATAAAATCGTGCAAAACAGCTAACTTTTGGACGTTCTCAGAATTCAACGAAACTTGACCCAATCGCAGGACTAGACCCATCCATTTGTGTTGTAAATATGCTAAGCGTAATAATAACTAGAAGATATTATAAAAGCGAAATAAACTTGCTTTAATAAAACCGTGCAAAATAGCTAAATTTTGAACGTTCTCAGAATTCGACGAAACTTGACCCAAACGTTGGTCTAGACCCAAGCATTTGTGTTGTAAATTTGCTAAGCGTAATAATAACTACAAGTTAGTATAAAAGGGAAACAAACTTGTTTTAATGAAACTGTGCAAAACAGCTAAATATTGAGCATTCTCAGAATTCGACGAAACTTGACCCAAACGTAGGTCTAGACCCAAGGTTTGTGTGTTAAATTGTCTAAGCATAATAATAACTACAAGTTACTATAAAAGAAAAACAAACTTGTTTTAATATAACCGTGAAAACACCTAAATTTTGAACGTTCTCAGAATTCGACGAAACTTCACCCAAACGTTGGTCTAGACCCAAGCATTTGTGTTGTAAATTTGCTAAGCGTAATAATAACTACAAGTTAGTATAAAAGGGAAACAAACTAGTTTTAATAAAACCGTGCAAAACAGCTAATTTTTGAGCATTCTTA
Source organism: Sesamum indicum (assembly GCF_026168435.1). NCBI lineage: Eukaryota > Viridiplantae > Streptophyta > Magnoliopsida > Lamiales > Pedaliaceae > Sesamum > Sesamum indicum. Next base: position 7,701,794 of record NC_142658.1, on the reverse strand, counting down.
GCATTGGACGAAACTTGACCCAAACGTTGGTCTAGTTTGTGTGTTAAATTTTCTAAGCATAATAATAACTACAAGTTACTATAAAAGGGAAACAAACTTGTTTTAATAAAACCGTGCAAAACAGCTAACTTTTGGACGTTTTCAGAATTCAACGAAACTTGACCCAATCGTAGGACTAGACCCATCCATTTGTGTTGTAAATTTGCTAAGCGTAATATTAACTAGAAGTTAGTATAAAAGCGAAACAAACTTGTTTTAATAAAACCGTGCAAAATAGCTAAATTTTGAACGTTCTCAGAATTCGACGACACTTGACCCAAACGTTGGTCTAGACCCAAGCATTTGTGTTGTAAATTTGCTAAGCGTAATAATAACTACAAGTTAGTATAAAAGGGAAACAAACTTGTTTTAATGAAACTGTGCAAAACAGCTAAATATTGAGCATTCTCAGAATTCGACGAAACTTGACCCAAACGTAGGTCTAGACCCAATAGTTTGTGTGTTAAATTTTCTAAGTGTAATAATAACTACAAGTTACTATAAAAGGGAAACAAACTTGTTTTAATATAACCGTGAAAACACCTAAATTTTGAACGTTCTCAGAATTCGACGAAACTTGACCCAAACGTTGGTCTAGACCCAAGCATTTGTGTTGTAAATTTGCTAAGCGTAATAATAACTACAAGTTAGTATAAAAGGGAAACAAACTAGTTTTAATAAAACCGTGCAAAACAGCTAATTTTTTAGCATTCTCAGCATTGGACGAAACTTGACCCAAACGTTGGTCTAGTTTGTGTGTTAAATTTTCTAAGCATAATAATAACTACAAGTTACTATAAAAGGGAAACAAACTTGTTTTAATAAAACCGTGCAAAACAGCTAACTTTTGGACGTTTTCAGAATTCAACGAAACTTGACCCAATCGTAGGACTAGACCCATCCATTTGTGTTGTAAATTTACTAAGCGTAATAATAACTAGAAGTTAGTATAAAAGCGAAACAAACTTGCTTTAATAAAACCGTGAAAAATAGCTAAATTTTGAACGTTCTCAGAATTCAACGAATCTTGACCCAAACGTTGGTCTAGACCCAAGCATTTGTGTTGTAAATATTGCTAAGCGTAATAATAACTACAAGTTAGTATAAAAGGGAAACAAACTTGTTTTAATGAAACTGTGCAAAACAGCTAAATATTGAGCATTCTCAGAATTCGACGAAACTTGACCCAAACGTAGGTCTAGACCCAAGAGTTTGTGTGTTAAATTTTCTAAGCGTAATAATAACTACAAGTTACTATAAAAGGGAAACAAACTTGTTTTAATATAACCGTGAAAACAGCTAAATTTTGAACGTTCTCAGAATTCGACGAAACTTGACCCAAACGTTGGTCTAGACCCAAGCATTAGTGTTGTAAATTTGCTAAACGTAATAATAACTACAAGTTAGTATAAAAGGGAGACAAACTTGTTTTAATAAAACTGTGCAAAACAGCTAAATATTGAGCATTCTCAGAATTCGACGAAACTTGACCCAAACGTAGGTCTAGACCCAAGAGTTTGTGTGTTAAATTTTCTAAGCGTAATAATAACTACAAGTTACTATAAAAGGGAAACAAACTTGTTTTAATATAACCGTGAAAACAGCTAAATTTTGAACCTTCTCAAAATTCGACGAAACTTGAACCAAAGGTTGGTCTAGACCCAAGCATTTGTGTTGTAAATTTGCTAAGCGTAATAATAACTACAAGTTAGTATAAAAGGTTAACAAACTTGTTTTAATAAACCTGTGCAAAACAGCTAATTTTTTAGCATTCTCAGCATTGGACGAAACTTGACCCAAACGTAGGTCTAGACCCAAGAGTTTGTATGTTAAATTTGAAGCGTAATAATAACTACAAGTTAGTATAAAAGGGAAACAAACTTGTTTTAATAAAACCGTGCAAAACAGTTAATTTTTTAGCATTCTCAGCATTGGACGAACTTGACCCAAACGTAAGTCTAGACCCAAGAGTTTGTGTGTTTAATTTTCTAAGCGTAATAATAACTACAAGTTACTATAAAAGGGACACAAACTTTTTTTAATAAAATCGTGCAAAACAGCTAACTTTTGGACGTTCTCAGAATTCAACGAAACTTGACCCAATCGCAGGACTAGACCCATCCATTTGTGTTGTAAATATGCTAAGCGTAATAATAACTAGAAGATATTATAAAAGCGAAACAAACATGCTTTAATAAAACCGTGCAAAATAGCTAAATTTTGAACGTTCTCAGAATTCGACGAAACTTGACCCAAACGTTGGTCTAGACCCAAGCATTTGTGTTGTAAATTTGCTAAGCGTAATAATAACTACAAGTTAGTATAAAAGGGAAACAAACTTGTTTTAATGAAACTGTGCAAAACAGCTAAATATTGAGCATTCTCAGAATTCGACGAAACTTGACCCAAACGTAGGTCTAGACCCAAGAGTTTGTGTGTTAAATTGTCTAAGCGTAATAATAACTACAAGTTACTATAAAAGAGAAACAAACTTGTTTTAATATAACCGTGAAAACACCTAAATTTTGAACGTTCTCAGAATTCGACGAAACTTGACCCAAACGTTGGTCTAGACCCAAGCATTTGTGTTGTAAATTTGCTAAGCGTAATAATAACTACAAGTTAGTATAAAAGGGAAACAAACTAGTTTTAATAAAACCGTGCAAAACAGCTAATTTTTGAGCATTCTCAGCATTGGACGAAACTTGACCCAAACGTTGGTCTAGTTTGTGTGTTAAATTTTCTAAGCATAATAATAACTACAAGTTACTATAAAAGGGAAACAAACTTGTTTTAATAAAACCGTGCAAAACAGCTAACTTTTGGACGTTTTCAGAATTCAACGAAACTTGACCCAATCGTAGGACTAGACCCATCCATTTGTGTTGTAAATTTACTAAGCGTAATAATAACTAGAAGTTAGTATAAAAGCGAAACAAACTTGTTTTAATAAAACCGTGCAAAATAGCCTAATTTTGAACGTTCTCAGAATTCGACGACACTTGACCCAAACGTTGGTCTAGACCCAAGCATTTGTGTTGTAAATTTGCTAAGCGTAATAATAACTACAAGTTAGTATAAAAGGGAAACAAACTTGTTTTAATAAAACTGTGCAAAACAGCTAAATATTGAGCATTCTCAGAATTCGACGAAACTTGACCCAAACGTAGGTCTAGACCCAAGAGTTTGTGTGTTAAATTTTCTAAGCGTAATAATAACTACAAGTTACTATAAAAGGGAAACAAACTTGTTTTAATATAACCGTGAAAACAGCTAAATTTTGAACGTTCTCAGAATTCGACGAAACTTGACCCAAACGTTGGTCTAGACCCAAGCATTTGTGTTGTAAATTTGCTAAGCGTAATAATAACTACAAGTTAGTATAAAAGGGAGACAAACTTGTTTTAATAAAACTGTGCAAAACAGCTAAATATTGAGCATTCTCAGAATTCGACGAAACTTGACCCAAACGTAGGTCTAGACCCAAGAGTTTGTGTGTTAAATTTTCTAAGCGTAATAATAACTACAAGTTACTATAAAAGGGAAACAAACTTGTTTTAATATAACCGTGAAAACAGCTAAATTTTGAACCTTCTCAAAATTCGACGAAACTTGAACCAAAGGTTGGTCTAGACCCAAGCATTTGTGTTGTAAATTTGCTAAGCGTAATAATAACTACAAGTTAGTATAAAAGGTTAACAAACTTGTTTTAATAAAACCTGTGCAAAACAGCTAATTTTTTAGCATTCTCAGCATTGGACGAAACTTGACCCAAACGTAGGTCTAGACCCAAGAGTTTGTATGTTAAATTTGAAGCGTAATAATAACTACAAGTTAGTATAAAAGGGAAACAAACTTGTTTTAATAAAACCGTGCAAAACAGTTAATTTTTTAGCATTCTCAGCATTGGACGAACTTGACCCAAACGTAAGTCTAGACCCAAGAGTTTGTGTGTTTAATTTTCTAAGCGTAATAATAACTACAAGTTACTATAAAAGGGACACAAACTTTTTTTAATAAAATCGTGCAAAACAGCTAACTTTTGGACGTTCTCAGAATTCAACGAAACTTGACCCAATCGCAGGACTAGACCCATCCATTTGTGTTGTAAATATGCTAAGCGTAATAATAACTAGAAGATATTATAAAAGCGAAACAAACTTGCTTTAATAAAACCGTGCAAAATAGCTAAATTTTGAACGTTCTCAGAATTCGACGAAACTTGACCCAAACGTTGGTCTAGACCCAAGCATTTGTGTTGTAAATTTGCTAAGTGTAATAATAACTACAAGTTAGTATAAAAGGGAAACAAACTTGTTTTAATGAAACTGTGCAAAACAGCTAAATATTGAGCATTCTCAGAATTCGACGAAACTTGACCCAAACGTAGGTCTAGACCCAAGAGTTTGTGTGTTAAATTGTCTAAGCGTAATAATAACTACAAGTTACTATAAAAGGGAAACAAACTTGTTTTAATATAACCGTGAAAACACCTAAATTTTGAACGTTCTCAGAATTCGACGAAACTTGACCCAAACGTTGGTCTAGACCCAAGCATTTGTGTTGTAAATTTGCTAAGCGTAATAATAACTACAAGTTAGTATAAAAGGGAAACAAACTAGTTTTAATAAAACCGTGCAAAACAGCTAATTTTTGAGCATTCTTAGCATTGGACGAAACTTGACCCAAACGTTGGTCTAGTTTGTGTGTTAAATTTTCTAAGCATAATAATAACTACAAGTTACTATAAAAGGGAAACAAACTTGTTTTAATAAAACCGTGCAAAACAGCTAACTTTTGGACGTTTTCAGAATTCAACGAAACTTGACCCAATCGTAGGACTAGACCCATCCATTTGTGTTGTAAATTTGCTAAGCGTAATAATAACTAGAAGTTAGTATAAAAGCGAAACAAACTTGTTTTAATAAAACCGTGCAAAATAGCTAAATTTTGAACGTTCTCAGAATTCGACGACACTTGACCCAAACGTTGGTCTAGACCCAAGCATTTGTGTTGTAAATTTTCTAAGCATAATAATAACTACAAGTTACTATAAAAGGGAAACAAACTTGTTTTAATAAAACCGTGCAAAACAGCTAACTTTTGGACGTTTTCAGAATTCAACGAAACTTGACCCAATCGTAGGACTAGACCCATCCATTTGTGTTGTAAATTTACTAAGCGTAATAATAACTAGAAGTTAGTATAAAAGCGAAACAAACTTGTTTTAATAAAACCGTGCAAAACACCTAAATTTTGAACGTTCTCAGAATTCGACGACACTTGACCCAAACGTTGGTCTAGACCCAAGCATTTGTGTTGTAAATTTGCTAAGCGTAATAATAAATACAAGTTAGTATAAAAGGGAAACAAACTTGTTTTAATAAAACTGTGCAAAACAGCTAAATATTGAGCATTCTCAGAATTCGACGAAACTTGACCCAAACGTAGGTCTAGACCCAAGAGTTTGTGTGTTAAATTTTCTAAGCGTAATAATAACTACAAGTTACTATAAAAGGGAAACAAACTTGTTTTAATATAACCGTGAAAACAGCTAAATTTTGAACGTTCTCAAAATTCGACGAAACTTGACCCAAACGTTGGTCTAGACCCAAGCATTTGTGTTGTAAATTTGCTAAGCGTAATAATAACTACAAGTTAGTATAAAAGGGAGACAAACTTGTTTTAATAAAACTGTGCAAAACAGCTAAATATTGAGCATTCTCAGAATTCGACGAAACTTGACCCAAACGTAGGTCTAGACCCAAGAGTTTGTGTGTTAAATTTTCTAAGCGTAATAATAACTACAAGTTACTATAAAAGGGAAACAAACTTGTTTTAATATAACCGTGAAAACAGCTAAATTTTGAACCTTCTCAAAATTCGACGAAACTTGAACCAAAGGTTGGTCTAGACCCAAGCATTTGTGTTGTAAATTTGCTAAGCGTAATAATAACTACAAGTTAGTATAAAAGGTTAACAAACTTGTTTTAATAAAACCTGTGCAAAACAGCTAATTTTTTAGCATTCTCAGCATTGGACGAAACTTGACCCAAACGTAGGTCTAGACCCAAGAGTTTGTATGTTAAATTTGAAGCGTAATAATAACTACAAGTTAGTATAAAAGGGAAACAAACTTGTTTTAATAAAACCGTGCAAAACAGTTAATTTTTGAGCATTCTCAGCATTGGACGAACTTCACCCAAACGTAAGTCTGACCCAAGAGTTTGTGTGTTTAATTTTCTAAGCGTAATAATAACTACAAGTTACTATAAAAGGGACACAAACTTTTTTTAATAAAATCGTGCAAAATAGCTAACTTTTGGACGTTCTCAGAATTCAACGAAACTTGACCCAATCGCAGGACTAGACCCATCCATTTGTGTTGTAAATATGCTAAGCGTAATAATAACTAGAAGATATTATAAAAGCGAAACAAACTTGCTTTAATAAAACCGTGCAAAATAGCTAAATTTTGAACGTTCTCAGAATTCGACGAAACTTGACCCAAACGTTGGTCTAGACCCAAGCATTTGTGTTGTAAATTTGCTAAGCGTAATAATAACTACAAGTTAGTATAAAAGGGAAACAAACTTGTTTTAATGAAACTGTGCAAAACAGCTAAATATTGAGCATTCTCAGAATTCGACGAAACTTGACCCAAACGTAGGTCTAGACCCAAGAGTTTGTGTGTTAAATTTTCTAAGCGTAATAATAACTACAAGTTACTATAAAAGGGAAACAAACTTGTTTTAATATAACCGTGAAAACAGCTAAATTTTGAACGTTCTCAGAATTCGACGAAACTTGACCCAAACGTTGGTCTAGACCCAAGCATTTGTGTTGTAAATTTGCTAAGCGTAATAATAACTACAAGTTAGTATAAAAGGGAGACAAACTTGTTTTAATAAAACTGTGCAAAACAGCTAAATATTGAGCATTCTCAGAATTCGACGAAACTTGACCCAAACGTAGGTCTAGACCCAAGAGTTTGTGTGTTAAATTTTCTAAGCGTAATAATAACTACAAGTTACTATAAAAGGGAAACAAACTTGTTTTAATATAACCGTGAAAACAGCTAAATTTTGAACCTTCTCAAAATTCGACGAAACTTGAACCAAAGGTTGGTCTAGACCCAAGCATTTGTGTTGTAAATTTGCTAAGCGTAATAATAACTACAAGTTAGTATAAAAGGTAAACAAACTTGTTTTAATAAAACCTGTGCAAAACAACTAATTTTTTAGCATTCTCAGCATTGGACGAAACTTGACCCAAACGTAGGTCTAGACCCAAGAGTTTGTATGTTAAATTTGAAGCGTAATAATAACTACAAGTTAGTATAAAAGGGAAACAAACTTGTTTTAATAAAACCGTGCAAAACAGTTAATTTTTTAGCATTCTCAGCATTGGACGAACTTGACCCAAACGTAAGTCTAGACCCAAGAGTTTGTGTGTTTAATTTTCTAAGCGTAATAATAACTACAAGTTACTATAAAAGGGACACAAACTTTTTTTAATAAAATCGTGCAAAACAGCTAACTTTTGGACATTCTCAGAATTCAACGAAACTTGACCCAATCGCAGGACTAGACCCATCCACGTGTTGTAAATATGCTAAGCGTAATAATAACTAGAAGATATTATAAAAGCGAAACAAACTTGCTTCAATAAAACCCTGCAAAATAGCTAAATTTTGAACGTTCTCAGAATTCGACGAAACTTGACCCAAACGTTGGTCTAGACCCAAGCATTTGTGTTGTAAATTTGCTAAGCGTAATAATAACTACAAGTTAGTATAAAAGGGAAACAAACTTGTTTTAATGAAACTGTGCAAAACAGCTAAATATTGAGCATTCTCAGAATTCGACGAAACTTGACCCAAACGTAGGTCTAGACCCAAGAGTTTGTGTGTTAAATTTTCTAAGCGTAATAATAACTACAAGTTACTATAAAAGGGAAACAAACTTGTTTTAATATAACCGTGAAAACAGCTAAATTTTGAACGTTCTCAGAATTCGACGAAACTTGACCCAAACGTTGGTCTAGACCCAAGCATTTGTGTTGTAAATTTGATAAGCGTAATAATAACTAGAAGTTAGTATAAAAGGGAAACAAACTAGTTTTAATAAAACCGTGCAAAACAGCTAATTTTTGAGCATTCTCAGCATTGGACGAAACTTGACCCAAACGTTGGTCTAGTTTGTGTGTTAAATTTTCTAAGCATAATAATAACTACAAGTTACTATAAAAGGGAAACAAACTTGTTTTAATAAAACCGTGCAAAACAGCTAACTTTTGGACGTTTTCAGAATTCAACGAAACTTGACCCAATCGTAGGACTAGACCCATCCATTTGTGTTGTAAATTTGCTAAGCGTAATAATAACTAGAAGTTAGTATAAAAGCGAAACAAACTTGTTTTAATAAAACCGTACAAAATAGCTAAATTTTGAACGTTCTCAGAATTCGACGACACTTGACCCAAACGGTGGTCTAGACCCAAGCATTTGTGTTGTAAATTTGCTAAGCGTAATAATAACTACAAGTTAGTATAAAAGGGAAACAAACTTGTTTTAATAAAACTGTGCAAAACAGCTAAATATCGAGCATTCTCAGAATTCGACGAAACTTGACCCAAACGTAGGTCTAGACCCAAGAGTTTGTGTGTTAAATTTTCTAAGCGTAATAATAACTACAAGTTACTATAAAAGGGAAACAAACTTGTTTTAATATAACCGTGAAAACAGCTAAATTTTGAACCTTCTCAAAATTCGACGAAACTTGAACCAAAGGTTGGTCTAGACCCAAGCATTTGTGTTGTAAATTTGCTAAGCGTAATAATAACTACAAGTTAGTATAAAAGGTAAACAAACTTGTTTTAATAAAACCTGTGCAAAACAGCTAATTTTTTAGCATTCTCAGCATTGGACGAAACTTGACCCAAACGTAGGTCTAGACCCAAGAGTTTGTATGTTAAATTTGAAGCGTAATAATAACTACAAGTTAGTATAAAAGGGAAACAAACTTGTTTTAATAAAACCGTGCAAAACAGTTAATTTTTGAGCATTCTCAGCATTGGACGAACTTCACCCAAACGTAAGTCTGACCCAAGAGTTTGTGTGTTTAATTTTCTAAGCGTAATAATAACTACAAGTTACTATAAAAGGGACACAAACTTTTTTTAATAAAATCGTGCAAAATAGCTAACTTTTGGACGTTCTCAGAATTCAACGAAACTTGACCCAATCGCAGGACTAGACCCATCCATTTGTGTTGTAAATATGCTAAGCGTAATAATAACTAGAAGATATTATAAAAGCGAAACAAACTTGCTTTAATAAAACCGTGCAAAATAGCTAAATTTTGAACGTTCTCAGAATTCGACGAAACTTGACCCAAACGTTGGTCTAGACCCAAGCATTTGTGTTGTAAATTTGCTAAGCGTAATAATAACTACAAGTTAGTATAAAAGGGAAACAAACTTGTTTTAATGAAACTGTGCAAAACAGCTAAATATTGAGCATTCTCAGAATTCGACGAAACTTGACCCAAACGTAGGTCTAGACCCAAGAGTTTGTGTGTTAAATTTTCTAAGCGTAATAATAACTACAAGTTACTATAAAAGGGAAACAAACTTGTTTTAATATAACCGTGAAAACAGCTAAATTTTGAACGTTCTCAGAATTCGACGAAACTTGACCCAAACGTTGGTCTAGACCCAAGCATTTGTGTTGTAAATTTGATAAGCGTAATAATAACTAGAAGTTAGTATAAAAGGGAAACAAACTAGTTTTAATAAAACCGTGCAAAACAGCTAATTTTTGAGCATTCTCAGCATTGGACGAAACTTGACCCAAACGTTGGTCTAGTTTGTGTGTTAAATTTTCTAAGCATAATAATAACTACAAGTTACTATAAAAGGGAAACAAACTTGTTTTAATAAAACCGTGCAAAACAGCTAACTTTTGGACGTTTTCAGAATTCAACGAAACTTGACCCAATCGTAGGACTAGACCCATCCATTTGTGTTGTAAATTTGCTAAGCGTAATAATAACTAGAAGTTAGTATAAAAGCGAAACAAACTTGTTTTAATAAAACCGTACAAAATAGCTAAATTTTGAACGTTCTCAGAATTCGACGACACTTGACCCAAACGTTGGTCTAGACCCAAGCATTTGTGTTGTAAATTTGCTAAGCGTAATAATAACTACAAGTTAGTATAAAAGGGAAACAAACTTGTTTTAATAAAACTGTGCAAAACAGCTAAATATCGAGCATTCTCAGAATTCGACGAAACTTGACCCAAACGTAGGTCTAGACCCAAGAGTTTGTGTGTTAAATTTTCTAAGCGTAATAATAACTACAAGTTACTATAAAAGGGAAACAAACTTGTTTTAATATAACCGTGAAAACAGCTAAATTTTGAACCTTCTCAAAATTCGACGAAACTTGAACCAAAGGTTGGTCTAGACCCAAGCATTTGTGTTGTAAATTTGCTAAGCGTAATAATAACTACAAGTTAGTATAAAAGGTAAACAAACTTGTTTTAATAAAACCTGTGCAAAACAGCTAATTTTTTAGCATTCTCAGCATTGGACGAAACTTGACCCAAACGTAGGTCTAGACCCAAGAGTTTGTATGTTAAATTTGAAGCGTAATAATAACTACAAGTTAGTATAAAAGGGAAACAAACTTGTTTTAATAAAACCGTGCAAAACAGTTAATTTTTGAGCATTCTCAGCATTGGACGAACTTCACCCAAACGTAAGTCTGACCCAAGAGTTTGTGTGTTTAATTTTCTAAGCGTAATAATAACTACAAGTTACTATAAAAGGGACACAAACTTTTTTTAATAAAATCGTGCAAAATAGCTAACTTTTGGACGTTCTCAGAATTCAACGAAACTTGACCCAATCGCAGGACTAGACCCATCCATTTGTGTTGTAAATATGCTAAGCGTAATAATAACTAGAAGATATTATAAAAGCGAAACAAACTTGCTTTAATAAAACCGTGCAAAATAGCTAAATTTTGAACGTTCTCAGAATTCGACGAAACTTGACCCAAACGTTGGTCTAGACCCAAGCATTTGTGTTGTAAATTTGCTAAGCGTAATAATAACTACAAGTTAGTATAAAAGGGAAACAAACTTGTTTTAATGAAACTGTGCAAAACAGCTAAATATTGAGCATTCTCAGAATTCGACGAAACTTGACCCAAACGTAGGTCTAGACCCAAGAGTTTGTGTGTTAAATTTTCTAAGCGTAATAATAACTACAAGTTACTATAAAAGGGAAACAAACTTGTTTTAATATAACCGTGAAAACAGCTAAATTTTGAACGTTCTCAGAATTCGACGAAACTTGACCCAAACGTTGGTCTAGACCCAAGCATTTGTGTTGTAAATTTGATAAGCGTAATAATAACTAGAAGTTAGTATAAAAGGGAAACAAACTAGTTTTAATAAAACCGTGCAAAACAGCTAATTTTTGAGCATTCTCAGCATTGGACGAAACTTGACCCAAACGTTGGTCTAGTTTGTGTGTTAAATTTTCTAAGCATAATAATAACTACAAGTTACTATAAAAGGGAAACAAACTTGTTTTAATAAAACCGTGCAAAACAGCTAACTTTTGGACGTTTTCAGAATTCAACGAAACTTGACCCAATCGTAGGACTAGACCCATCCATTTGTGTTGTAAATTTGCTAAGCGTAATAATAACTAGAAGTTAGTATAAAAGCGAAACAAACTTGTTTTAATAAAACCGTACAAAATAGCTAAATTTTGAACGTTCTCAGAATTCGACGACACTTGACCCAAACGGTGGTCTAGACCCAAGCATTTGTGTTGTAAATTTGCTAAGCGTAATAATAACTACAAGTTAGTATAAAAGGGAAACAAACTTGTTTTAATAAAACTGTGCAAAACAGCTAAATATCGAGCATTCTCAGAATTCGACGAAACTTGACCCAAACGTAGGTCTAGACCCAAGAGTTTGTGTGTTAAATTTTCTAAGCGTAATAATAACTACAAGTTACTATAAAAGGGAAACAAACTTGTTTTAATATAACCGTGAAAACAGCTAAATTTTGAACCTTCTCAAAATTCGACGAAACTTGAACCAAAGGTTGGTCTAGACCCAAGCATTTGTGTTGTAAATTTGCTAAGCGTAATAATAACTACAAGTTAGTATAAAAGGTAAACAAACTTGTTTTAATAAAACCTGTGCAAAACAACTAATTTTTTAGCATTCTCAGCATTGGACGAAACTTGACCCAAACGTAGGTCTAGACCCAAGAGTTTGTATGTTAAATTTGAAGCGTAATAATAACTACAAGTTAGTATAAAAGTGAAACAAACTTGTTTTAATAAAACCGTGCAAAACAGTTAATTTTTGAGCATTCTCAGCATTGGACGAACTTGACCCAAACGTAAGTCTAGACCCAAGAGTTTGTGTGTTTAATTTTCTAAGCGTAATAATAACTACAAGTTACTATAAAAGGGACACAAACTTTTTTTAATAAAATCGTGCAAAACAGCTAACTTTTGGACATTCTCAGAATTCAACGAAACTTGACCCAATCGCAGGACTAGACCCATCCATTTGTGTTGTAAATATGCTAAGCGTAATAATAACTAGAAGATATTATAAAAGCGAAACAAACTTGCTTCAATAAAACCGTGCAAAATAGCTAAATTTTGAACGTTCTCAGAATTCGACGAAACTTGACCCAAACGTTGGTCTAGACCCAAGCATTTGTGTTGTAAATTTGCTAAGCGTAATAATAACTACAAGTTAGTATAAAAGGGAAACAAACTTGTTTTAATGAAACTGTGCAAAACAGCTAAATATTGAGCATTCTCAGAATTCCACGAAACTTGACCCAAACGTAGGTCTAGACCCAAGAGTTTGTGTGTTAAATTTTCTAAGCGTAATAATAACTACAAGTTACTATAAAAGGGAAACAAACTTGTTTTAATATAACCGTGAAAACAGCTAAATTTTGAACGTTCTCAGAATTCGATGAAACTTGACCCAAACGTTGGTCTAGACCCAAGCATTTGTGTTGTAAATTTGCTAAGCGTAATAATAACTACAAGTTAGTATAAAAGGGAAACAAACTAGTTTTAATAAAACCGTGCAAAACAGCTAATTTTTGAGCATTCTCAGCATTGGACGAAACTTGACCCAAACGTTGGTCTAGTTTGTGTGTTAAATTTTCTAAGCATAATAATAACTACAAGTTACTATAAAAGGGAAACAAACTTGTTTTAATAAAACCGTGCAAAACAGCTAACTTTTGGACGTTTTCAGAATTCAACGAAACTTGACCCAATCGTAGGACTAGACCCATCCATTTGTGTTGTAAATTTACTAAGCATAATAATAACTAGAAGTTAGTATAAAAGCGAAACAAACTTGCTTTAATAAAACCGTGAAAAATAGCTAAATTTTGAACGTTCTCAGAATTCAACGAATCTTGACCCAAACGTTGGTCTAGACCCAAGCATTTGTGTTGTAAATTTGCTAAGCGTAATAATAACTACAAGTTAGTATAAAAGGGAAACAAACTTGTTTTAATGAAACTGTGCAAAACAGCTAAATATTGAGCATTCTCAGAATTCGACGAAACTTGACCCAAACGTAGGTCTAGACCCAAGAGTTTGTGTGTTAAATTTTCTAAGCGTAATAATAACTACAAGTTACTATAAAAGGGAAACAAACTTGTTTTAATATAACCGTGAAAACAGCTAAATTTTGAACGTTCTCAGAATTCGACGAAACTTGACCCAAACGTTGGTCTAGACCCAAGCATTAGTGTTGTAAATTTGCTAAACGTAATAATAACTACAAGTTAGTATAAAAGGGAGACAAACTTGTTTTAATAAAACTGTGCAAAACAGCTAAATATTGAGCATTCTCAGAATTCGACGAAACTTGACCCAAACGTAGGTCTAGACCCAAGAGTTTGTGTGTTAAATTTTCTAAGCGTAATAATAACTACAAGTTACTATAAAAGGGAAACAAACTTGTTTTAATATAACCGTGAAAACAGCTAAATTTTGAACCTTCTCAAAATTCGACGAAACTTGAACCAAAGGTTGGTCTAGACCCAAGCATTTGTGTTGTAAATTTGCTAAGCGTAATAATAACTACAAGTTAGTATAAAAGGTTAACAAACTTGTTTTAATAAAACCTGTGCAAAACAGCTAATTTTTTAGCATTCTCAGCATTGGACGAAACTTGACCCAAACGTAGGTCTAGACCCAAGAGTTTGTATGTTAAATTTGAAGCGTAATAATAACTACAAGTTAGTATAAAAGGGAAACAAACTTGTTTTAATAAAACCGTGCAAAACAGTTAATTTTTTAGCATTCTCAGCATTGGACGAACTTGACCCAAACGTAAGTCTAGACCCAAGAGTTTGTGTGTTTAATTTTCTAAGCGTAATAATAACTACAAGTTACTATAAAAGGGACACAAACTTTTTTTAATAAAATCGTGCAAAACAGCTAACTTTTGGACGTTTTCAGAATTCAACGAAATTTGACCCAATCGCAGGACTAGACCCATCCATTTGTGTTGTAAATATGCTAAGCGTAATAATAACTAGAAGATATTATAAAAGCGAAACAAACTTGCTTTAATAAAACCGTGCAAAATAGCTAAATTTTGAACGTTCTCAGAATTCGACGAAACTTGACCCAAACGTTGGTCTAGACCCAAGCATTTGTGTTGTAAATTTGCTAAGCGTAATAATAACTACAAGTTAGTATAAAAGGGAAACAAACTTGTTTTAATGAAACTGTGCAAAACAGCTAAATATTGAGCATTCTCAGAATTCGACGAAACTTGACCCAAACGTAGGTCTAGACCCAAGAGTTTGTGTGTTAAATTTTCTAAGCGTAATAATAACTACAAGTTACTATAAAAGGGAAACAAACTTGTTTTAATATAACCGTGAAAACAGCTAAATTTTGAACGTTCTCAGAATTCGACGAAACTTGACCCAAACGTTGGTCTAGACCCAAGCATTTGTGTTGTAAATTTGATAAGCGTAATAATAACTAGAAGTTAGTATAAAAGGGAAACAAACTAGTTTTAATAAAACCGTGCAAAACAGCTAATTTTTGAGCATTCTCAGCATTGGACGAAACTTGACCCAAACGTTGGTCTAGTTTGTGTGTTAAATTTTCTAAGCATAATAATAACTACAAGTTACTATAAAAGGGAAACAAACTTGTTTTAATAAAACCGTGCAAAACAGCTAACTTTTGGACGTTTTCAGAATTCAACGAAACTTGACCCAATCGTAGGACTAGACCCATCCATTTGTGTTGTAAATTTGCTAAGCGTAATAATAACTAGAAGTTAGTATAAAAGCGAAACAAACTTGTTTTAATAAAACCGTACAAAATAGCTAAATTTTGAACGTTCTCAGAATTCGACGACACTTGACCCAAACGGTGGTCTAGACCCAAGCATTTGTGTTGTAAATTTGCTAAGCGTAATAATAACTACAAGTTAGTATAAAAGGGAAACAAACTTGTTTTAATAAAACTGTGCAAAACAGCTAAATATCGAGCATTCTCAGAATTCGACGAAACTTGACCCAAACGTAGGTCTAGACCCAAGAGTTTGTGTGTTAAATTTTCTAAGCGTAATAATAACTACAAGTTACTATAAAAGGGAAACAAACTTGTTTTAATATAACCGTGAAAACAGCTAAATTTTGAACCTTCTCAAAATTCGACGAAACTTGAACCAAAGGTTGGTCTAGACCCAAGCATTTGTGTTGTAAATTTGCTAAGCGTAATAATAACTACAAGTTAGTATAAAAGGTAAACAAACTTGTTTTAATAAAACCTGTGCAAAACAGCTAATTTTTTAGCATTCTCAGCATTGGACGAAACTTGACCCAAACGTAGGTCTAGACCCAAGAGTTTGTATGTTAAATTTGAAGCGTAATAATAACTACAAGTTAGTATAAAAGGGAAACAAACTTGTTTTAATAAAACCGTGCAAAACAGTTAATTTTTGAGCATTCTCAGCATTGGACGAACTTCACCCAAACGTAAGTCTGACCCAAGAGTTTGTGTGTTTAATTTTCTAAGCGTAATAATAACTACAAGTTACTATAAAAGGGACACAAACTTTTTTTAATAAAATCGTGCAAAATAGCTAACTTTTGGACGTTCTCAGAATTCAACGAAACTTGACCCAATCGCAGGACTAGACCCATCCATTTGTGTTGTAAATATGCTAAGCGTAATAATAACTAGAAGATATTATAAAAGCGAAACAAACTTGCTTTAATAAAACCGTGCAAAATAGCTAAATTTTGAACGTTCTCAGAATTCGACGAAACTTGACCCAAACGTTGGTCTAGACCCAAGCATTTGTGTTGTAAATTTGCTAAGCGTAATAATAACTACAAGTTAGTATAAAAGGGAAACAAACTTGTTTTAATGAAACTGTGCAAAACAGCTAAATATTGAGCATTCTCAGAATTCGACGAAACTTGACCCAAACGTAGGTCTAGACCCAAGAGTTTGTGTGTTAAATTTTCTAAGCGTAATAATAACTACAAGTTACTATAAAAGGGAAACAAACTTGTTTTAATATAACCGTGAAAACAGCTAAATTTTGAACGTTCTCAGAATTCGACGAAACTTGACCCAAACGTTGGTCTAGACCCAAGCATTTGTGTTGTAAATTTGATAAGCGTAATAATAACTAGAAGTTAGTATAAAAGGGAAACAAACTAGTTTTAATAAAACCGTGCAAAACAGCTAATTTTTGAGCATTCTCAGCATTGGACGAAACTTGACCCAAACGTTGGTCTAGTTTGTGTGTTAAATTTTCTAAGCATAATAATAACTACAAGTTACTATAAAAGGGAAACAAACTTGTTTTAATAAAACCGTGCAAAACAGCTAACTTTTGGACGTTTTCAGAATTCAACGAAACTTGACCCAATCGTAGGACTAGACCCATCCATTTGTGTTGTAAATTTGCTAAGCGTAATAATAACTAGAAGTTAGTATAAAAGCGAAACAAACTTGTTTTAATAAAACCGTACAAAATAGCTAAATTTTGAACGTTCTCAGAATTCGACGACACTTGACCCAAACGTTGGTCTAGACCCAAGCATTTGTGTTGTAAATTTGCTAAGCGTAATAATAACTACAAGTTAGTATAAAAGGGAAACAAACTTGTTTTAATAAAACTGTGCAAAACAGCTAAATATCGAGCATTCTCAGAATTCGACGAAACTTGACCCAAACGTAGGTCTAGACCCAAGAGTTTGTGTGTTAAATTTTCTAAGCGTAATAATAACTACAAGTTACTATAAAAGGGAAACAAACTTGTTTTAATATAACCGTGAAAACAGCTAAATTTTGAACCTTCTCAAAATTCGACGAAACTTGAACCAAAGGTTGGTCTAGACCCAAGCATTTGTGTTGTAAATTTGCTAAGCGTAATAATAACTACAAGTTAGTATAAAAGGTAAACAAACTTGTTTTAATAAAACCTGTGCAAAACAGCTAATTTTTTAGCATTCTCAGCATTGGACGAAACTTGACCCAAACGTAGGTCTAGACCCAAGAGTTTGTATGTTAAATTTGAAGCGTAATAATAACTACAAGTTAGTATAAAAGGGAAACAAACTTGTTTTAATAAAACCGTGCAAAACAGTTAATTTTTGAGCATTCTCAGCATTGGACGAACTTCACCCAAACGTAAGTCTGACCCAAGAGTTTGTGTGTTTAATTTTCTAAGCGTAATAATAACTACAAGTTACTATAAAAGGGACACAAACTTTTTTTAATAAAATCGTGCAAAATAGCTAACTTTTGGACGTTCTCAGAATTCAACGAAACTTGACCCAATCGCAGGACTAGACCCATCCATTTGTGTTGTAAATATGCTAAGCGTAATAATAACTAGAAGATATTATAAAAGCGAAACAAACTTGCTTTAATAAAACCGTGCAAAATAGCTAAATTTTGAACGTTCTCAGAATTCGACGAAACTTGACCCAAACGTTGGTCTAGACCCAAGCATTTGTGTTGTAAATTTGCTAAGCGTAATAATAACTACAAGTTAGTATAAAAGGGAAACAAACTTGTTTTAATGAAACTGTGCAAAACAGCTAAATATTGAGCATTCTCAGAATTCGACGAAACTTGACCCAAACGTAGGTCTAGACCCAAGAGTTTGTGTGTTAAATTTTCTAAGCGTAATAATAACTACAAGTTACTATAAAAGGGAAACAAACTTGTTTTAATATAACCGTGAAAACAGCTAAATTTTGAACGTTCTCAGAATTCGACGAAACTTGACCCAAACGTTGGTCTAGACCCAAGCATTTGTGTTGTAAATTTGATAAGCGTAATAATAACTAGAAGTTAGTATAAAAGGGAAACAAACTAGTTTTAATAAAACCGTGCAAAACAGCTAATTTTTGAGCATTCTCAGCATTGGACGAAACTTGACCCAAACGTTGGTCTAGTTTGTGTGTTAAATTTTCTAAGCATAATAATAACTACAAGTTACTATAAAAGGGAAACAAACTTGTTTTAATAAAACCGTGCAAAACAGCTAACTTTTGGACGTTTTCAGAATTCAACGAAACTTGACCCAATCGTAGGACTAGACCCATCCATTTGTGTTGTAAATTTGCTAAGCGTAATAATAACTAGAAGTTAGTATAAAAGCGAAACAAACTTGTTTTAATAAAACCGTACAAAATAGCTAAATTTTGAACGTTCTCAGAATTCGACGACACTTGACCCAAACGGTGGTCTAGACCCAAGCATTTGTGTTGTAAATTTGCTAAGCGTAATAATAACTACAAGTTAGTATAAAAGGGAAACAAACTTGTTTTAATAAAACTGTGCAAAACAGCTAAATATCGAGCATTCTCAGAATTCGACGAAACTTGACCCAAACGTAGGTCTAGACCCAAGAGTTTGTGTGTTAAATTTTCTAAGCGTAATAATAACTACAAGTTACTATAAAAGGGAAACAAACTTGTTTTAATATAACCGTGAAAACAGCTAAATTTTGAACCTTCTCAAAATTCGACGAAACTTGAACCAAAGGTTGGTCTAGACCCAAGCATTTGTGTTGTAAATTTGCTAAGCGTAATAATAACTACAAGTTAGTATAAAAGGTAAACAAACTTGTTTTAATAAAACCTGTGCAAAACAACTAATTTTTTAGCATTCTCAGCATTGGACGAAACTTGACCCAAACGTAGGTCTAGACCCAAGAGTTTGTATGTTAAATTTGAAGCGTAATAATAACTACAAGTTAGTATAAAAGTGAAACAAACTTGTTTTAATAAAACCGTGCAAAACAGTTAATTTTTGAGCATTCTCAGCATTGGACGAACTTGACCCAAACGTAAGTCTAGACCCAAGAGTTTGTGTGTTTAATTTTCTAAGCGTAATAATAACTACAAGTTACTATAAAAGGGACACAAACTTTTTTTAATAAAATCGTGCAAAACAGCTAACTTTTGGACATTCTCAGAATTCAACGAAACTTGACCCAATCGCAGGACTAGACCCATCCATTTGTGTTGTAAATATGCTAAGCGTAATAATAACTAGAAGATATTATAAAAGCGAAACAAACTTGCTTCAATAAAACCGTGCAAAATAGCTAAATTTTGAACGTTCTCAGAATTCGACGAAACTTGACCCAAACGTTGGTCTAGACCCAAGCATTTGTGTTGTAAATTTGCTAAGCGTAATAATAACTACAAGTTAGTATAAAAGGGAAACAAACTTGTTTTAATGAAACTGTGCAAAACAGCTAAATATTGAGCATTCTCAGAATTCCACGAAACTTGACCCAAACGTAGGTCTAGACCCAAGAGTTTGTGTGTTAAATTTTCTAAGCGTAATAATAACTACAAGTTACTATAAAAGGGAAACAAACTTGTTTTAATATAACCGTGAAAACAGCTAAATTTTGAACGTTCTCAGAATTCGATGAAACTTGACCCAAACGTTGGTCTAGACCCAAGCATTTGTGTTGTAAATTTGCTAAGCGTAATAATAACTACAAGTTAGTATAAAAGGGAAACAAACTAGTTTTAATAAAACCGTGCAAAACAGCTAATTTTTGAGCATTCTCAGCATTGGACGAAACTTGACCCAAACGTTGGTCTAGTTTGTGTGTTAAATTTTCTAAGCATAATAATAACTACAAGTTACTATAAAAGGGAAACAAACTTGTTTTAATAAAACCGTGCAAAACAGCTAACTTTTGGACGTTTTCAGAATTCAACGAAACTTGACCCAATCGTAGGACTAGACCCATCCATTTGTGTTGTAAATTTACTAAGCATAATAATAACTAGAAGTTAGTATAAAAGCGAAACAAACTTGCTTTAATAAAACCGTGAAAAATAGCTAAATTTTGAACGTTCTCAGAATTCAACGAATCTTGACCCAAACGTTGGTCTAGACCCAAGCATTTGTGTTGTAAATTTGCTAAGCGTAATAATAACTACAAGTTAATATAAAAGGGAAACAAACTTGTTTTAATGAAACTGTGCAAAACAGCTAAATATTGAGCATTCTCAGAATTCGACGAAACTTGACCCAAACGTAGGTCTAGACCCAAGAGTTTGTGTGTTAAATTTTCTAAGCGTAATAATAACTACAAGTTACTATAAAAGGGAAACAAACTTGTTTTAATATAACCGTGAAAACAGCTAAATTTTGAACGTTCTCAGAATTCGACGAAACTTGACCCAAACGTTGGTCTAGACCCAAGCATTAGTGTTGTAAATTTGCTAAACGTAATAATAACTACAAGTTAGTATAAAAGGGAGACAAACTTGTTTTAATAAAACTGTGCAAAACAGCTAAATATTGAGCATTCTCAGAATTCGACGAAACTTGACCCAAACGTAGGTCTAGACCCAAGAGTTTGTGTGTTAAATTTTCTAAGCGTAATAATAACTACAAGTTACTATAAAAGGGAAACAAACTTGTTTTAATATAACCGTGAAAACAGCTAAATTTTGAACCTTCTCAAAATTCGACGAAACTTGAACCAAAGGTTGGTCTAGACCCAAGCATTTGTGTTGTAAATTTGCTAAGCGTAATAATAACTACAAGTTAGTATAAAAGGTTAACAAACTTGTTTTAATAAAACCTGTGCAAAACAGCTAATTTTTTAGCATTCTCAGCATTGGACGAAACTTGACCCAAACGTAGGTCTAGACCCAAGAGTTTGTATGTTAAATTTGAAGCGTAATAATAACTACAAGTTAGTATAAAAGGGAAACAAACTTGTTTTAATAAAACCGTGCAAAACAGTTAATTTTTTAGCATTCTCAGCATTGGACGAACTTGACCCAAACGTAAGTCTAGACCCAAGAGTTTGTGTGTTTAATTTTCTAAGCGTAATAATAACTACAAGTTACTATAAAAGGGACACAAACTTTTTTTAATAAAATCGTGCAAAACAGCTAACTTTTGGACGTTTTCAGAATTCAACGAAACTTGACCCAATCGCAGGACTAGACCCATCCATTTGTGTTGTAAATATGCTAAGCGTAATAATAACTAGAAGATATTATAAAAGCGAAACAAACTTGCTTTAATAAAACCGTGCAAAATAGCTAAATTTTGAACGTTCTCAGAATTCGACGAAACTTGACCCAAACGTTGGTCTAGACCCAAGCATTTGTGTTGTAAATTTGCTAAGCGTAATAATAACTACAAGTTAGTATAAAAGGGAAACAAACTTGTTTTAATGAAACTGTGCAAAACAGCTAAATATTGAGCATTCTCAGAATTCGACGAAACTTGACCCAAACGTAGGTCTAGACCCAAGAGTTTGTGTGTTAAATTGTCTAAGCGTAATAATAACTACAAGTTACTATAAAAGGGAAACAAACTTGTTTTAATATAACCGTGAAAACACCTAAATTTTGAACGTTCTCAGAATTCGACGAAACTTGACCCAAACGTTGGTCTAGACCCAAGCATTTGTGTTGTAAATTTGCTAAGCGTAATAATAACTACAAGTTAGTATAAAAGGGAAACAAACTAGTTTTAATAAAACCGTGCAAAACAGCTAATTTTTGAGCATTCTCAGCATTGGACGAAACTTGACCCAAACGTTGGTCTAGTTTGTGTGTTAAATTTTCTAAGCATAATAATAACTACAAGTTACTATAAAAGGGAAACAAACTTGTTTTAATAAAACCGTGCAAAACAGCTAACTTTTGGACGTTTTCAGAATTCAACGAAACTTGACCCAATCGTAGGACTAGACCCATCCATTTGTGTTGTAAATTTACTAAGCATAATAATAACTAGAAGTTAGTATAAAAGCGAAACAAACTTGCTTTAATAAAACCGTGAAAAATAGCTAAATTTTGAACGTTCTCAGAATTCAACGAATCTTGACCCAAACGTTGGTCTAGACCCAAGCATTTGTGTTGTAAATTTGCTAAGCGTAATAATAACTACAAGTTAGTATAAAAGGGAAACAAACTTGTTTTAATGAAACTGTGCAAAACAGCTAAATATTGAGCATTCTCAGAATTCGACGAAACTTGACCCAAACGTAGGTCTAGACCCAAGAGTTTGTGTGTTAAATTTTCTAAGCGTAATAATAACTACAAGTTACTATAAAAGGGAAACAAACTTGTTTTAATATAACCGTGAAAACAGCTAAATTTTGAACGTTCTCAGAATTCGACGAAACTTGACCCAAACGTTGGTCTAGACCCAAGCATTAGTGTTGTAAATTTGCTAAACGTAATAATAACTACAAGTTAGTATAAAAGGGAGACAAACTTGTTTTAATAAAACTGTGCAAAACAGCTAAATATTGAGCATTCTCAGAATTCGACGAAACTTGACCCAAACGTAGGTCTAGACCCAAGAGTTTGTGTGTTAAATTTTCTAAGCGTAATAATAACTACAAGTTACTATAAAAGGGAAACAAACTTGTTTTAATATAACCGTGAAAACAGCTAAATTTTGAACCTTCTCAAAATTCGACGAAACTTGAACCAAAGGTTGGTCTAGACCCAAGCATTTGTGTTGTAAATTTGCTAAGCGTAATAATAACTACAAGTTAGTATAAAAGGTTAACAAACTTGTTTTAATAAAACCTGTGCAAAACAGCTAATTTTTTAGCATTCTCAGCATTGGACGAAACTTGACCCAAACGTAGGTCTAGACCCAAGAGTTTGTATGTTAAATTTGAAGCGTAATAATAACTACAAGTTAGTATAAAAGGGAAACAAACTTGTTTTAATAAAACCGTGCAAAACAGTTAATTTTTTAGCATTCTCAGCATTGGACGAACTTGACCCAAACGTAAGTCTAGACCCAAGAGTTTGTGTGTTTAATTTTCTAAGCGTAATAATAACTACAAGTTACTATAAAAGGGACACAAACTTTTTTTAATAAAATCGTGCAAAACAGCTAACTTTTGGACGTTTTCAGAATTCAACGAAACTTGACCCAATCGCAGGACTAGACCCATCCATTTGTGTTGTAAATATGCTAAGCGTAATAATAACTAGAAGATATTATAAAAGCGAAACAAACTTGCTTTAATAAAACCGTGCAAAATAGCTAAATTTTGAACGTTCTCAGAATTCGACGAAACTTGACCCAAACGTTGGTCTAGACCCAAGCATTTGTGTTGTAAATTTGCTAAGCGTAATAATAACTACAAGTTAGTATAAAAGGGAAACAAACTTGTTTTAATGAAACTGTGCAAAACAGCTAAATATTGAGCATTCTCAGAATTCGACGAAACTTGACCCAAACGTAGGTCTAGACCCAAGAGTTTGTGTGTTAAATTGTCTAAGCGTAATAATAACTACAAGTTACTATAAAAGGGAAACAAACTTGTTTTAATATAACCGTGAAAACACCTAAATTTTGAACGTTCTCAGAATTCGACGAAACTTGACCCAAACGTTGGTCTAGACCCAAGCATTTGTGTTGTAAATTTGCTAAGCGTAATAATAACTACAAGTTAGTATAAAAGGGAAACAAACTAGTTTTAATAAAACCGTGCAAAACAGCTAATTTTTGAGCATTCTCAGCATTGGACGAAACTTGACCCAAACGTTGGTCTAGTTTGTGTGTTAAATTTTCTAAGCATAATAATAACTACAAGTTACTATAAAAGGGAAACAAACTTGTTTTAATAAAACCGTGCAAAACAGCTAACTTTTGGACGTTTTCAGAATTCAACGAAACTTGACCCAATCGTAGGACTAGACCCATCCATTTGTGTTGTAAATTTACTAAGCATAATAATAACTAGAAGTTAGTATAAAAGCGAAACAAACTTGCTTTAATAAAACCGTGAAAAATAGCTAAATTTTGAACGTTCTCAGAATTCAACGAATCTTGACCCAAACGTTGGTCTAGACCCAAGCATTTGTGTTGTAAATTTGCTAAGCGTAATAATAACTACAAGTTAGTATAAAAGGGAAACAAACTTGTTTTAATGAAACTGTGCAAAACAGCTAAATATTGAGCATTCTCAGAATTCGACGAAACTTGACCCAAACGTAGGTCTAGACCCAAGAGTTTGTGTGTTAAATTTTCTAAGCGTAATAATAACTACAAGTTACTATAAAAGGGAAACAAACTTGTTTTAATATAACCGTGAAAACAGCTAAATTTTGAACGTTCTCAGAATTCGACGAAACTTGACCCAAACGTTGGTCTAGACCCAAGCATTAGTGTTGTAAATTTGCTAAACGTAATAATAACTACAAGTTAGTATAAAAGGGAGACAAACTTGTTTTAATAAAACTGTGCAAAACAGCTAAATATTGAGCATTCTCAGAATTCGACGAAACTTGACCCAAACGTAGGTCTAGACCCAAGAGTTTGTGTGTTAAATTTTCTAAGCGTAATAATAACTACAAGTTACTATAAAAGGGAAACAAACTTGTTTTAATATAACCGTGAAAACAGCTAAATTTTGAACCTTCTCAAAATTCGACGAAACTTGAACCAAAGGTTGGTCTAGACCCAAGCATTTGTGTTGTAAATTTGCTAAGCGTAATAATAACTACAAGTTAGTATAAAAGGTTAACAAACTTGTTTTAATAAAACCTGTGCAAAACAGCTAATTTTTTAGCATTCTCAGCATTGGACGAAACTTGACCCAAACGTAGGTCTAGACCCAAGAGTTTGTATGTTAAATTTGAAGCGTAATAATAACTACAAGTTAGTATAAAAGGGAAACAAACTTGTTTTAATAAAACCGTGCAAAACAGTTAATTTTTTAGCATTCTCAGCATTGGACGAACTTGACCCAAACGTAAGTCTAGACCCAAGAGTTTGTGTGTTTAATTTTCTAAGCGTAATAATAACTACAAGTTACTATAAAAGGGACACAAACTTTTTTTAATAAAATCGTGCAAAACAGCTAACTTTTGGACGTTTTCAGAATTCAACGAAACTTGACCCAATCGCAGGACTAGACCCATCCATTTGTGTTGTAAATATGCTAAGCGTAATAATAACTAGAAGATATTATAAAAGCGAAACAAACTTGCTTTAATAAAACCGTGCAAAATAGCTAAATTTTGAACGTTCTCAGAATTCGACGAAACTTGACCCAAACGTTGGTCTAGACCCAAGCATTTGTGTTGTAAATTTGCTAAGCGTAATAATAACTACAAGTTAGTATAAAAGGGAAACAAACTTGTTTTAATGAAACTGTGCAAAACAGCTAAATATTGAGCATTCTCAGAATTCGACGAAACTTGACCCAAACGTAGGTCTAGACCCAAGAGTTTGTGTGTTAAATTGTCTAAGCGTAATAATAACTACAAGTTACTATAAAAGGGAAACAAACTTGTTTTAATATAACCGTGAAAACACCTAAATTTTGAACGTTCTCAGAATTCGACGAAACTTGACCCAAACGTTGGTCTAGACCCAAGCATTTGTGTTGTAAATTTGCTAAGCGTAATAATAACTACAAGTTAGTATAAAAGGGAAACAAACTAGTTTTAATAAAACCGTGCAAAACAGCTAATTTTTGAGCATTCTCAGCATTGGACGAAACTTGACCCAAACGTTGGTCTAGTTTGTGTGTTAAATTTTCTAAGCATAATAATAACTACAAGTTACTATAAAAGGGAAACAAACTTGTTTTAATAAAACCGTGCAAAACAGCTAACTTTTGGACGTTTTCAGAATTCAACGAAACTTGACCCAATCGTAGGACTAGACCCATCCATTTGTGTTGTAAATTTACTAAGCGTAATAATAACTACAAGTTAGTATAAAAGCGAAACAAACTTGTTTTAATAAAACCGTGCAAAATAGCCTAATTTTGAACGTTCTCAGAATTCGACGACACTTGACCCAAACGTTGGTCTAGACCCAAGCATTTGTGTTGTAAATTTGCTAAGCGTAATAATAACTACAAGTTAGTATAAAAGGGAAACAAACTTGTTTTAATAAAACTGTGCAAAACAGCTAAATATTGAGCATTCTCAGAATTCGACGAAACTTGACCCAAACGTAGGTCTAGACCCAAGAGTTTGTGTGTTAAATTTTCTAAGCGTAATAATAACTACAAGTTACTATAAAAGGGAAACAAACTTGTTTTAATATAACCGTGAAAACAGCTAAATTTTGAACGTTCTCAGAATTCGACGAAACTTGACCCAAACGTTGGTCTAGACCCAAGCATTTGTGTTGTAAATTTGCTAAGCGTAATAATAACTACAAGTTAGTATAAAAGGGAGACAAACTTGTTTTAATAAAACTGTGCAAAACAGCTAAATATTGAGCATTCTCAGAATTCGACGAAACTTGACCCAAACGTAGGTCTAGACCCAAGAGTTTGTGTGTTAAATTTTCTAAGCGTAATAATAACTACAAGTTACTATAAAAGGGAAACAAACTTGTTTTAATATAACCGTGAAAACAGCTAAATTTTGAACCTTCTCAAAATTCGACGAAACTTGAACCAAAGGTTGGTCTAGACCCAAGCATTTGTGTTGTAAATTTGCTAAGCGTAATAATAACTACAAGTTAGTATAAAAGGTTAACAAACTTGTTTTAATAAAACCTGTGCAAAACAGCTAATTTTTTAGCATTCTCAGCATTGGACGAAACTTGACCCAAACGTAGGTCTAGACCCAAGAGTTTGTATGTTAAATTTGAAGCGTAATAATAACTACAAGTTAGTATAAAAGGGAAACAAACTTGTTTTAATAAAACCGTGCAAAACAGTTAATTTTTTAGCATTCTCAGCATTGGACGAACTTGACCCAAACGTAAGTCTAGACCCAAGAGTTTGTGTGTTTAATTTTCTAAGCGTAATAATAACTACAAGTTACTATAAAAGGGACACAAACTTTTTTTAATAAAATCGTGCAAAACAGCTAACTTTTGGACGTTTTCAGAATTCAACGAAACTTGACCCAATCGCAGGACTAGACCCATCCATTTGTGTTGTAAATATGCTAAGCGTAATAATAACTAGAAGATATTATAAAAGCGAAACAAACTTGCTTTAATAAAACCGTGCAAAATAGCTAAATTTTGAACGTTCTCAGAATTCGACGAAACTTGACCCAAACGTTGGTCTAGACCCAAGCATTTGTGTTGTAAATTTGCTAAGCGTAATAATAACTACAAGTTAGTATAAAAGGGAAACAAACTTGTTTTAATGAAACTGTGCAAAACAGCTAAATATTGAGCATTCTCAGAATTCGACGAAACTTGACCCAAACGTAGGTCTAGACCCAAGAGTTTGTGTGTTAAATTGTCTAAGCGTAATAATAACTACAAGTTACTATAAAAGGGAAACAAACTTGTTTTAATATAACCGTGAAAACACCTAAATTTTGAACGTTCTCAGAATTCGACGAAACTTGACCCAAACGTTGGTCTAGACCCAAGCATTTGTGTTGTAAATTTGCTAAGCGTAATAATAACTACAAGTTAGTATAAAAGGGAAACAAACTAGTTTTAATAAAACCGTGCAAAACAGCTAATTTTTGAGCATTCTCAGCATTGGACGAAACTTGACCCAAACGTTGGTCTAGTTTGTGTGTTAAATTTTCTAAGCATAATAATAACTACAAGTTACTATAAAAGGGAAACAAACTTGTTTTAATAAAACCGTGCAAAACAGCTAACTTTTGGACGTTTTCAGAATTCAACGAAACTTGACCCAATCGTAGGACTAGACCCATCCATTTGTGTTGTAAATTTACTAAGCGTAATAATAACTAGAAGTTAGTATAAAAGCGAAACAAACTTGTTTTAATAAAACCGTGCAAAATAGCCTAATTTTGAACGTTCTCAGAATTCGACGACACTTGACCCAAACGTTGGTCTAGACCCAAGCATTTGTGTTGTAAATTTGCTAAGCGTAATAATAACTACAAGTTAGTATAAAAGGGAAACAAACTTGTTTTAATAAAACTGTGCAAAACAGCTAAATGTTGAGCATTCTCAGAATTCGACGAAACTTGACCCAAACGTAGGTCTAGACCCAAGAGTTTGTGTGTTAAATTTTCTAAGCGTAATAATAACTACAAGTTACTATAAAAGGGAAACAAACTTGTTTTAATATAACCGTGAAAACAGCTAAATTTTGAACGTTCTCAGAATTCGACGAAACTTGACCCAAACGTTGGTCTAGACCCAAGCATTTGTGTTGTAAATTTGCTAAGCGTAATAATAACTACAAGTTAGTATAAAAGGGAGACAAACTTGTTTTAATAAAACTGTGCAAAACAGCTAAATATTGAGCATTCTCAGAATTCGACGAAACTTGACCCAAACGTAGGTCTAGACCCAAGAGTTTGTGTGTTAAATTTTCTAAGCGTAATAATAACTACAAGTTACTATAAAAGGGAAACAAACTTGTTTTAATATAACCGTGAAAACAGCTAAATTTTGAACCTTCTCAAAATTCGACGAAACTTGAACCAAAGGTTGGTCTAGACCCAAGCATTTGTGTTGTAAATTTGCTAAGCGTAATAATAACTACAAGTTAGTATAAAAGGTTAACAAACTTGTTTTAATAAAACCTGTGCAAAACAGCTAATTTTTTAGCATTCTCAGCATTGGACGAAACTTGACCCAAACGTAGGTCTAGACCCAAGAGTTTGTATGTTAAATTTGAAGCGTAATAATAACTACAAGTTAGTATAAAAGGGAAACAAACTTGTTTTAATAAAACCGTGCAAAACAGTTAATTTTTTAGCATTCTCAGCATTGGACGAACTTGACCCAAACGTAAGTCTAGACCCAAGAGTTTGTGTGTTTAATTTTCTAAGCGTAATAATAACTACAAGTTACTATAAAAGGGACACAAACTTTTTTTAATAAAATCGTGCAAAACAGCTAACTTTTGGACGTTCTCAGAATTCAACGAAACTTGACCCAATCGCAGGACTAGACCCATCCATTTGTGTTGTAAATATGCTAAGCGTAATAATAACTAGAAGATATTATAAAAGCGAAACAAACTTGCTTTAATAAAACCGTGCAAAATAGCTAAATTTTGAACGTTCTCAGAATTCGACGAAACTTGACCCAAACGTTGGTCTAGACCCAAGCATTTGTGTTGTAAATTTGCTAAGTGTAATAATAACTACAAGTTAGTATAAAAGGGAAACAAACTTGTTTTAATGAAACTGTGCAAAACAGCTAAATATTGAGCATTCTCAGAATTCGACGAAACTTGACCCAAACGTAGGTCTAGACCCAAGAGTTTGTGTGTTAAATTGTCTAAGCGTAATAATAACTACAAGTTACTATAAAAGGGAAACAAACTTGTTTTAATATAACCGTGAAAACACCTAAATTTTGAACGTTCTCAGAATTCGACGAAACTTGACCCAAACGTTGGTCTAGACCCAAGCATTTGTGTTGTAAATTTGCTAAGCGTAATAATAACTACAAGTTAGTATAAAAGGGAAACAAACTAGTTTTAATAAAACCGTGCAAAACAGCTAATTTTTGAGCATTCTTAGCATTGGACGAAACTTGACCCAAACGTTGGTCTAGTTTGTGTGTTAAATTTTCTAAGCATAATAATAACTACAAGTTACTATAAAAGGGAAACAAACTTGTTTTAATAAAACCGTGCAAAACAGCTAACTTTTGGACGTTTTCAGAATTCAACGAAACTTGACCCAATCGTAGGACTAGACCCATCCATTTGTGTTGTAAATTTGCTAAGCGTAATAATAACTAGAAGTTAGTATAAAAGCGAAACAAACTTGTTTTAATAAAACCGTGCAAAATAGCTAAATTTTGAACGTTCTCAGAATTCGACGACACTTGACCCAAACGTTGGTCTAGACCCAAGCATTTGTGTTGTAAATTTGCTAAGCGTAATAATAACTACAAGTTAGTATAAAAGGGAAACAAACTTGTTTTAATGAAACTGTGCAAAACAGCTAAATATTGAGCATTCTCAGAATTCGACGAAACTTGACCCAAACGTAGGTCTAGACCCAATAGTTTGTGTGTTAAATTTTCTAAGTGTAATAATAACTACAAGTTACTATAAAAGGGAAACAAACTTGTTTTAATATAACCGTGAAAACAGCTAAATTTTGAACGTTCTCAGAATTCGACGAAACTTGACCCAAACGTTGGTCTAGACCCGAGCATTTGTGTTGTAAATTTGCTAAGCGTAATAATAACTACAAGTTAGTATAAAAGGGAAACAAACTAGTTTTAATAAAACCGTGCAAAACAGCTAATTTTTGAGCATTCTCAGCATTGGACGAAACTTGACCCAAACGTTGGTCTAGTTTGTGTGTTAAATTTTCTAAGCATAATAATAACTACAAGTTACTATAAAAGGGAACCAAACTTGTTTTAATAAAACCGTGCAAAACAGCTAACTTTTGGACGTTTTCAGAATTCAACGAAACTTGACCCAATCGTAGGACTAGACCCATCCATTTGTGTTGTAAATTTACTAAGCGTAATAATAACTAGAAGTTAGTATAAAAGCGAAACAAACTTGTTTTAATAAAACCGTGCAAAACACCTAAATTTTGAACGTTCTCAGAATTCGACGACACTTGACCCAAACGTTGGTCTAGACCCAAGCATTTGTGTTGTAAATTTGCTAAGCGTAATAATAACTACAAGTTAGTATAAAAGGGAAACAAACTTGTTTTAATAAAACTGTGCAAAACAGCTAAATATTGAGCATTCTCAGAATTCGACGAAACTTGACCCAAACGTAGGTCTAGACCCAAGAGTTTGTGTGTTAAATTTTCTAAGCGTAATAATAACTACAAGTTACTATAAAAGGGAAACAAACTTGTTTTAATATAACCGTGAAAACAGCTAAATTTTGAACGTTCTCAGAATTCGACGAAACTTGACCCAAACGTTGGTCTAGACCCAAGCATTTGTGTTGTAAATTTGCTAAGCGTAATAATAACTACAAGTTAGTATAAAAGGGAGACAAACTTGTTTTAATAAAACTGTGCAAAACAGCTAAATATTGAGCATTCTCAGAATTCGACGAAACTTGACCCAAACGTAGGTCTAGACCCAAGAGTTTGTGTGTTAAATTTTCTAAGCGTAATAATAACTACAAGTTACTATAAAAGGGAAACAAACTTGTTTTAATATAACCGTGAAAACAGCTAAATTTTGAACCTTCTCAAAATTCGACGAAACTTGAACCAAAGGTTGGTCTAGACCCAAGCATTTGTGTTGTAAATTTGCTAAGCGTAATAATAACTACAAGTTAGTATAAAAGGTTAACAAACTTGTTTTAATAAAACCTGTGCAAAACAGCTAATTTTTTAGCATTCTCAGCATTGGACGAAACTTGACCCAAACGTAGGTCTAGACCCAAGAGTTTGTATGTTAAATTTGAAGCGTAATAATAACTACAAGTTAGTATAAAAGGGAAACAAACTTGTTTTAATAAAACCGTGCAAAACAGTTAATTTTTGAGCATTCTCAGCATTGGACGAACTTCACCCAAACGTAAGTCTGACCCAAGAGTTTGTGTGTTTAATTTTCTAAGCGTAATAATAACTACAAGTTACTATAAAAGGGACACAAACTTTTTTTAATAAAATCGTGCAAAATAGCTAACTTTTGGACGTTCTCAGAATTCAACGAAACTTGACCCAATCGCAGGACTAGACCCATCCATTTGTGTTGTAAATATGCTAAGCGTAATAATAACTAGAAGATATTATAAAAGCGAAACAAACTTGCTTTAATAAAACCGTGCAAAATAGCTAAATTTTGAACGTTCTCAGAATTCGACGAAACTTGACCCAAACGTTGGTCTAGACCCAAGCATTTGTGTTGTAAATTTGCTAAGCGTAATAATAACTACAAGTTAGTATAAAAGGGAAACAAACTTGTTTTAATGAAACTGTGCAAAACAGCTAAATATTGAGCATTCTCAGAATTCGACGAAACTTGACCCAAACGTAGGTCTAGACCCAAGAGTTTGTGTGTTAAATTTTCTAAGCGTAATAATAACTACAAGTTACTATAAAAGGGAAACAAACTTGTTTTAATATAACCGTGAAAACAGCTAAATTTTGAACGTTCTCAGAATTCGACGAAACTTGACCCAAACGTTGGTCTAGACCCAAGCATTTGTGTTGTAAATTTGATAAGCGTAATAATAACTAGAAGTTAGTATAAAAGGGAAACAAACTAGTTTTAATAAAACCGTGCAAAACAGCTAATTTTTGAGCATTCTCAGCATTGGACGAAACTTGACCCAAACGTTGGTCTAGTTTGTGTGTTAAATTTTCTAAGCATAATAATAACTACAAGTTACTATAAAAGGGAAACAAACTTGTTTTAATAAAACCGTGCAAAACAGCTAACTTTTGGACGTTTTCAGAATTCAACGAAACTTGACCCAATCGTAGGACTAGACCCATCCATTTGTGTTGTAAATTTGCTAAGCGTAATAATAACTAGAAGTTAGTATAAAAGCGAAACAAACTTGTTTTAATAAAACCGTACAAAATAGCTAAATTTTGAACGTTCTCAGAATTCGACGACACTTGACCCAAACGTTGGTCTAGACCCAAGCATTTGTGTTGTAAATTTGCTAAGCGTAATAATAACTACAAGTTAGTATAAAAGGGAAACAAACTTGTTTTAATAAAACTGTGCAAAACAGCTAAATATCGAGCATTCTCAGAATTCGACGAAACTTGACCCAAACGTAGGTCTAGACCCAAGAGTTTGTGTGTTAAATTTTCTAAGCGTAATAATAACTACAAGTTACTATAAAAGGGAAACAAACTTGTTTTAATATAACCGTGAAAACAGCTAAATTTTGAACCTTCTCAAAATTCGACGAAACTTGAACCAAAGGTTGGTCTAGACCCAAGCATTTGTGTTGTAAATTTGCTAAGCGTAATAATAACTACAAGTTAGTATAAAAGGTTAACAAACTTGTTTTAATAAAACCTGTGCAAAACAGCTAATTTTTTAGCATTCTCAGCATTGGACGAAACTTGACCCAAACGTAGGTCTAGACCCAAGAGTTTGTATGTTAAATTTGAAGCGTAATAATAACTACAAGTTAGTATAAAAGGGAAACAAACTTGTTTTAATAAAACCGTGCAAAACAGTTAATTTTTGAGCATTCTCAGCATTGGACGAACTTCACCCAAACGTAAGTCTGACCCAAGAGTTTGTGTGTTTAATTTTCTAAGCGTAATAATAACTACAAGTTACTATAAAAGGGACACAAACTTTTTTTAATAAAATCGTGCAAAATAGCTAACTTTTGGACGTTCTCAGAATTCAACGAAACTTGACCCAATCGCAGGACTAGACCCATCCATTTGTGTTGTAAATATGCTAAGCGTAATAATAACTAGAAGATATTATAAAAGCGAAACAAACTTGCTTTAATAAAACCGTGCAAAATAGCTAAATTTTGAACGTTCTCAGAATTCGACGAAACTTGACCCAAACGTTGGTCTAGACCCAAGCATTTGTGTTGTAAATTTGCTAAGCGTAATAATAACTACAAGTTAGTATAAAAGGGAAACAAACTTGTTTTAATGAAACTGTGCAAAACAGCTAAATATTGAGCATTCTCAGAATTCGACGAAACTTGACCCAAACGTAGGTCTAGACCCAAGAGTTTGTGTGTTAAATTTTCTAAGCGTAATAATAACTACAAGTTACTATAAAAGGGAAACAAACTTGTTTTAATATAACCGTGAAAACAGCTAAATTTTGAACGTTCTCAGAATTCGACGAAACTTGACCCAAACGTTGGTCTAGACCCAAGCATTTGTGTTGTAAATTTGATAAGCGTAATAATAACTAGAAGTTAGTATAAAAGGGAAACAAACTAGTTTTAATAAAACCGTGCAAAACAGCTAATTTTTGAGCATTCTCAGCATTGGACGAAACTTGACCCAAACGTTGGTCTAGTTTGTGTGTTAAATTTTCTAAGCATAATAATAACTACAAGTTACTATAAAAGGGAAACAAACTTGTTTTAATAAAACCGTGCAAAACAGCTAACTTTTGGACGTTTTCAGAATTCAACGAAACTTGACCCAATCGTAGGACTAGACCCATCCATTTGTGTTGTAAATTTGCTAAGCGTAATAATAACTAGAAGTTAGTATAAAAGCGAAACAAACTTGTTTTAATAAAACCGTACAAAATAGCTAAATTTTGAACGTTCTCAGAATTCGACGACACTTGACCCAAACGTTGGTCTAGACCCAAGCATTTGTGTTGTAAATTTGCTAAGCGTAATAATAACTACAAGTTAGTATAAAAGGGAAACAAACTTGTTTTAATAAAACTGTGCAAAACAGCTAAATATCGAGCATTCTCAGAATTCGACGAAACTTGACCCAAACGTAGGTCTAGACCCAAGAGTTTGTGTGTTAAATTTTCTAAGCGTAATAATAACTACAAGTTACTATAAAAGGGAAACAAACTTGTTTTAATATAACCGTGAAAACAGCTAAATTTTGAACCTTCTCAAAATTCGACGAAACTTGAACCAAAGGTTGGTCTAGACCCAAGCATTTGTGTTGTAAATTTGCTAAGCGTAATAATAACTACAAGTTAGTATAAAAGGTAAACAAACTTGTTTTAATAAAACCTGTGCAAAACAACTAATTTTTTAGCATTCTCAGCATTGGACGAAACTTGACCCAAACGTAGGTCTAGACCCAAGAGTTTGTATGTTAAATTTGAAGCGTAATAATAACTACAAGTTAGTATAAAAGGGAAACAAACTTGTTTTAATAAAACCGTGCAAAACAGTTAATTTTTTAGCATTCTCAGCATTGGACGAACTTGACCCAAACGTAAGTCTAGACCCAAGAGTTTGTGTGTTTAATTTTCTAAGCGTAATAATAACTACAAGTTACTATAAAAGGGACACAAACTTTTTTTAATAAAATCGTGCAAAACAGCTAACTTTTGGATATTCTCAGAATTCAACGAAACTTGACCCAATCGCAGGACTAGACCCATCCATTTGTGTTGTAAATATGCTAAGCGTAATAATAACTAGAAGATATTATAAAAGCGAAACAAACTTGCTTCAATAAAACCCTGCAAAATAGCTAAATTTTGAACGTTCTCAGAATTCGACGAAACTTGACCCAAACGTTGGTCTAGACCCAAGCATTTGTGTTGTAAATTTGCTAAGCGTAATAATAACTACAAGTTAGTATAAAAGGGAAACAAACTTGTTTTAATGAAACTGTGCAAAACAGCTAAATATTGAGCATTCTCAGAATTCGACGAAACTTGACCCAAACGTAGGTCTAGACCCAAGAGTTTGTGTGTTAAATTTTCTAAGCGTAATAATAACTACAAGTTACTATAAAAGGGAAACAAACTTGTTTTAATATAACCGTGAAAACAGCTAAATTTTGAACGTTCTCAGAATTCGACGAAACTTGACCCAAACGTTGGTCTAGACCCAAGCATTTGTGTTGTAAATTTGCTAAGCGTAATAATAACTACAAGTTAGTATAAAAGGGAAAAAAACTAGTTTTAATAAAACCGTGCAAAACAGCTAATTTTTGAGCATTCTCAGCATTGGACGAAACTTGACCCAAACGTTGGTCTAGTTTGTGTGTTAAATTTTCTAAGCATA
Organism: Sesamum indicum; assembly: GCF_026168435.1. NCBI lineage: Eukaryota > Viridiplantae > Streptophyta > Magnoliopsida > Lamiales > Pedaliaceae > Sesamum > Sesamum indicum. The sequence continues at coordinate 7,665,596 of NC_142658.1, read as the reverse complement.
ATAATAACTACAAGTTACTATAAAAGGGAAACAAACTTTTTTTTTTTTTTTTTCGGTAAATGTAAATTTCATTAATAAAGAGTAATGGTACAGTACAACATGGTACAACATGGGATTATCAACTGGTTTCTCCCTCTACCCAAGGGATACGCCATAATCTATACAATGCTCGTGTACTGACTGACGCTGCTAAGTCAACGCTAAGAATCCTCTGTCTGACATCATTGATGATTAGTATGCTCAATGTGGCCGGTGTCCGCTCAGTATGATCAAATCTCCTCAAGTTCCTCTCCTTCCATATGTGGTAGACGCACGCCGCCAGTAGTGTACGGTAAGCTCTATTAATAATGTGCTCCCCTCTCCATTTCCGTGTCGCCCATTCAATATCTGTTGCCCAATCTCTATTGGGCCAGTGAAAGCGAATCCTTCTGCGAATCTCATAAAGGCACTGTCGACTAAATCTGCATTGGAAGAATAAATGTGGATGAGATTCCGTAGCTCCCTCATCGCATAGAATGCACACCCCCAGGTGGGATAGCCATGATTTGTCTGTGGTAGGAAGTTTGCCAAGGATTGCTAGCCATAAGATGAACGAATGGCGAGGAATCTTCAAGGAGCCCAAAAGTAGTGAAAACCATCCTACTTTCGGCTCGGGGTGAGTGAATAATCGGTAGAGGGCCTGAGTAGTAGGTTGCCCTTCGTCACATCTCCACACCACCCGATCCTCTCCTCCGAAAATAGGCGGTAGGTTATGTGTGATTTCCAAACATTCAAAGTCAGTGATGGTAGGCCATTGCCATTCTCCTGCTGAAATCACTAAGCTGAGTTTTGCTGATTCTTCAAGTCTAAGATGGCGGGGACCTTGAGGGAATCGCTCGATAAGTGGACCCAAGTGATGCCACGGGTCCTGCCAAACAAAAAATCTGTCTCCATTTCCAATCTGGTAATCCACGATAGCGCGAAGGAAAGGACGTAGCCTGAGTATTTTTCGCCATCCCCAAGAGCCTCCATGTTCCCGGATAGTCCAAATCGATCTCTCACGTAATCGGTCTTGGTAGAGCCACTGAACCCATATGGATGTCCTGTCACACTGGATAACATCACATAGTTTCTTGCTCATTAATGCGCGATTCAAGGTGGAGATATCCTTGAACCCAAGTCCCCCCTCATCCATCGGTCGACACACATCTTTCCAGGCTACCTTCGCGTACCCACTGGACGTCGTACCCTTCCATAGGAAAGTCCTCAACCTCTTCTCAATTTCACTGATTACTTTCTTAGGTAATATGAATGCAGAAGCCCAATATAAGCTCAATGCTGAGAGCACAGATTTGATGATTTGTACCCGTCCAGCATATGATAATGAAATCCCTTCCCATCCATTAATACGTGCATCAATTTTTGAGATAAGCGGTTGGCAATCAGAGATGGTCAGCCTAGACGAGATTAAGGGAAGACCCAGGTACCTCATTGGAAGGTGGCCCTCCTGAAAGCCCAAAATATCCAGCATCTGGTCCTTCAAATTTTGAGCCGAACGTGAAATGATTAAGTGACTTTTTTGGACATTCAGCCGAAGGCCCGACAACTCCGCAAACCAGTCCAGTCCCTCTTTGAAGACTCTGATGGAGTCTAAGTCAGCTTTGCACAGTAAGAGGAGGTCGTCTGCAAATCCCATCTGAAAAACCTTAGAACTCTCACACTTCCAATGATAGGTGAATTGGATGTCCTGTTCAATTCGTTGCAAGAATCCCAGATGTAAGGCTTCCATAACAAGAACAAACAGATAAGGAGAAAGTGGGTCTCCCTGTCGTAGTCCTCTCGCTCCAGCAAAGAACCCATGAGGTTTTCCATTGAGCCCAATCGAGAATGATGTCGTGGAGACACACTCCTCAATCCACCTTGTAAACGTAGGTGGAAACCCGAACAGCTGCAAAACTGCTAACAGGAAGTCCCACTCCACCGTATCATAGGCCTTCCTGATATCCACTTTAAGTGCGCATCTCGGGGGTAGGCGCATCTGGTTATATCTGGAGAATAATTCCTGGGCTAACATAATGTTGTCCCCAATGCTTCTTCCCGGAATAAAAGCTGTCTGACATGGGCTAACTATCTTGTCCAGTAGCACACTAATTTTTTGGACAAGAAGTTTCGCAATGATCTTGTATAAAACATTGCAGCATGAAATTGGTCTAAAATCATTAACCGACATAGGCGTATGTACCTTTGGGATCAGGGCCAAGATCGTGGAGTTGACCTGCTTTAGAAGTTTTCCGGTAGAAAAGAAGTCTAGTACCGCCCTCGTAACTTCTTCCCCAACCACAGGCCAAGCCGCCTTGAAAAACCTTGACGAGTAGCCATCAGGTCCCGGTGCCTTGTCATCAGCAATATCGAACACTGCTTGCTTCACATCATCCGCCGAGGGCGGAAGGAGTAATTGATTAGCTTCCTCATCAGTGATACAGTGCCTTGCCCACGGTCTAAGATAACGAATATCCACTGACAGCCGTCTTCTGGTGCCTCCTAAGAGGTTCTGATAGTATGAGACAAACTCATGGGCGATTTCCCCTAGATCCGTGTGTGTGAAACCATTCTCATCGTTAATCTGTAAGATTCTCCTCCTTACTCGTCTCTGTGCAATTTTACGAAAGAAAACCCGGGAACATTGGTCTCCATCTTTCATCCACTGCATTTTGGCTCTCTGCTGCAGCATAATTTGTTCGAGTTTTGCCGCTTTAGCATAAACGACTCGACAACAATGCTCCAGGAGTAAATATAGCTCATTTTGTCTATCAGAGCTCACCAACTGTTGTGCCTCATCAAGAAAACCTTTGGCTAGTTGGACATTCATCGTCAGATCTCCCTTATTTCTCCTTTGTAGTCTAAAGACTGGTTTAAGTGCCTTCAGTTTACGTGTCACAGCATACATAGGAATACCCACAATCTCATGATGCCAAATATTCTGCACATTGTGGATAAACTCGGGTGAATGGGCCAGATAGTTATCAAATCGAAACATGCCTCCATTATGTTGTAGTATATCCCCATGTAAAACCAGTGGAGAGTGGTCAGATGTCCGTGGAGTAAGGCTGTGATAATATGCGCTCGGGAACCTTGCCAGCCAGCGGTCATTAATAAGAATCCGATCCAGCCGCTTCCATAAACTCCTCATAGACGTACTGCAATTATGCCACGTGAACCATTCACCTTGCATAGGAAGTGGGATCAGCCCCGCCTCCAGAATACCAGCATTAAATTCTTCGGTGGCCATCCTTATATCTCCTGAGATGCCACATACTTCGTTAAGGTCACGTACTGCATTAAAATCCCCTCCCACCATCCACGGGATGTCAGAGCATTGCTGAGATAGCGTCTCCAGTGCCGTCCATAAATTCCGACGATCAATCACCTCAGAAGCCCCATAAACAACAGTGATAATAACAGATTCATTGTCAGCCATATTAGTAACCCGACAGTGAATAAATTGATCTGCCGAGTCTAAGATATGGACATCAACAATATTCTCGTCCCAAGCTATCCAAATGCGATTACCAACAGAAGAATAATCGACAAACCATTTCCAATGTGGAAGTAAAAACGATTGAATATGCATAACATTATTCAAACGAACACGAGTTTCAAGAATACCTAGGAAGTGTAACCTGTATTCGGAGACCAAGTCCTTCAAAGCGAGCTGATGGTCTCGTTTGTTCAGCCCACGGACATTCCACACAGCGATGTTCAACATGGATCATCGACCATGGGGCTGCTTGTGTTAGGACCCCCTGAATACTCACCTGCATCATCAATTAAATGCAAAGCGTCAAAAGCATTATAAATAACAATTGCCTTACCTCTCTCTTCTTGCTTGGAGTGGTTCTGGTCCACATGTCTATCTCCCGCATCTGCTTTGGGTATATCTTCAACCACTGGTTTCATCGTCTCACGTCCCTTAGTCGGAAGTTGCGGTTGTGCTACATTGACTTTCGGCACATACACATTTACTGTTGGCTTCGTCGGTTTGCGGGTTTTGTTTAGTGCACAATCCTTGTTCGAATGTCCCAATGACATGCACGCTGTGCACTTTGGCGGGAGCCATTCATACTCAACGTCAACTTTGCAAGGTGTCTCCCCTCCTTCTTCATCAGGTGCCATGACAATAATATGTTTATGCAACTTTTGTGTGGCATCAATCATCACACATACACGAGCAAAGTCCAGTCTCGTGCATGCTCTTGTAATCGCGTCGGGGTAAAGGGGCTTCCCCACACCACTTGCAACAGTGCTCAATCCTTCTGTCGTCCAAAATTCCATCGGAAGGTGTCGTAATTTAATCCAGACGGGCACTTGTGTATGCTTCAATTTTCTCATGGCCATCCCCGGTTCCCACTTTTGAAGAACTATCGGCTGCCCTTGGAACAACCACGGGCCTCCCTCAATTATCTCCTCCATATCAAAAACTGTTTTAAACTGAAAAAAGAAGAATCCGTTTGTGGTCGCTGTCACCTCCCTTAGTGCTGGCCAGACCGAATGTGCAAACTCCTTAAGGTGATGATAATATGGCCGTTTGCCCAAGAAATAGCCAACTGCAGTAGATTTCCAACGTTTAGACCCATTACGTACCGCATCTAAAGAAGGTCGCACGACAACCTCTCCGTTCTGCATAGTTGGGGCAATGAATGATAAGGTTTTCCGGGTCGAATGATTAAATGCATGCGCTATTTTGTCGTCGATAATTGTATCCGGGTATGCGTGCAACGGGATGTTTCCAACGTACAGTCCCGTTGGAAGAGGAGCATCATGCATAGCTTGATTTCTTTCCACAGAATTGCTGACATCAGCCCTATTTTTGCATGTGTCAGTGCTGATGTCAGCCCTAGCTTTCCTTGTATCAGCGATGATGTCAGCCCTAGCAGCAGCGATGATGTCAGCCCTAGAAGCAGCGATGATGTCAGCCCTAGAAGCAGCGATGATGTCAGCCCTAGCTGCAGCGATGATGTCAGCCCTAGCTGCAGCGATGATGTCAGCCCTAACATCAGTGATGATGTCAGCCCTAGCAGCAGCGATGATGTCAGCCCTACTAGGGCTGATGTCAGCATTATGTTCCAAGCAAGCCTCCATGTCACTCACCTTCCCCGCCACCTCAGCGCCGACATTGTCCACCGTGGCGTCCATGTCAGCAAACACGTCATTCTTCGTCGGACTTCCAGCGGTCGCCGGCGAGAGCTGGTTCTCGTTGCTGTTGTGCAAAGCCGCCGGCGAAGGCAAAGGCAGGTTCGCGATGCTGCTGTGCACGGCCGCCGGCGAAGGTAGGTTTGCGTCGCTGCTGTGCAAATCCTCCGGCGAGGTCTGGTTCGTGATACTCAAAGCCGCCGCCGAGAGATGGTTTGGGTTGTTGCTGTGCAAAACCGCCGGCGGAAGAGGAGGAGGAGTGATTATTCTCCCACGCACAGCCGGTCGCCGCTGAAATATCGCAGCCATTCCGGTTCCAAGACACGTCGTCGCCTGTGTTGTGCGTCTCCGGCATACCTGTTTCAGCTCGCGAGCAAACGGGTGTTCGTCCAAGCTTTCCGCCGGCAGCCGCGGCTTCTCGATCCCAAATCGAGCCTCCCATCGTCGTTTCAAATCGTTCAAAGCCTCCATTGCCCGAGAGTCGCCATGGTCGAGTACCTTGTGTGCGAGAGTGAGGAACTCGTCCAAGTTAAAGTCGCGTGGAGACGAAGACGAAGGCCCATTTCCGCCATTGTTGACGGCGCGAGACCTCAGTTCCAGATCCGGCTGTTCACCGCCCTTTTCTTCTCCATTTCTCATCCCCGACGTTCCTTCCACCTCCACAGGCGATGGGCTGCCATGGGAGCTACCTTCAGTCGCCGGATCCGAGGCGGCCGGCTCCACTTCTTCCATGGCGGGTTCTTCTTCGCGCAGCAACATTTCATCTTCCTCCCCTCCATCTCCGGCCACCGGTCGGCTGTCGTCGTCCTCACCACCAAAGTCGTCGCCGGCCGGCGCTTCTCCACCATCGCCGGTCGGAGTTTTCATGGGGAAGACAATAGTGTGTGTTATTGGTGGTGTAGTAGTGTGTGTAGTAGGGAGAGAATTTTTAGTGAGAGAATTTTTGCATCTTTATTAAGCTTCTAAAGGGAAACAAACTTGTTTTAATAAAACCGTGCAAAACAGCTAACTTTTGGACGTTTTCAGAATTCAACGAAACTTGACCCAATCGTAGGACTAGACCCATCCATTTGTGTTGTAAATTTGCTAAGCGTAATAATAACTAGAAGTTAGTATAAAAGCGAAACAAACTTGTTTTAATAAAACCGTGCAAAATAGCTAAATTTTGAACGTTCTCAGAATTCGACGACACTTGACCCAAACGTTGGTCTAGACCCAAGCATTTGTGTTGTAAATTTGCTAAGCGTAATAATAACTACAAGTTAGTATAAAAGGGAAACAAACTTGTTTTAATAAAACTATGCAAAACAGCTAAATATTGAGCATTCTCAGAATTCGACGAAACTTGACCCAAACGTAGGTCTAGACCCAAGAGTTTGTGTGTTAAATTTTCTAAGCGTAATAATAACTACAAGTTACTATAAAAGGGAAACAAACTTGTTTTAATATAACCGTGAAAACAGCTAAATTTTGAACGTTCTCAGAATTCGACGAAACTTGACCCAAACGTTGGTCTAGACCCAAGCATTTGTGTTGTAAATTTGCTAAGCATAATAATAACTACAAGTTAGTATAAAAGGGAGACAAACTTGTTTTAATAAAACTGTGCAAAACAGCTAAATATTGAGCATTCTCAGAATTCGACGAAACTTGACCCAAACGTAGGTCTAGACCCAAGAGTTTGTGTGTTAAATTTTCTAAGCGTAATAATAACTACAAGTTACTATAAAAGGGAAACAAACTTGTTTTAATATAACCGTGAAAACAGCTAAATTTTGAACGTTCTCAAAATTCGACGAAATTTGAACCAAAGGTTGGTCTAGACCCAAGCATTTGTGTTGTAAATTTGCTAAGCGTAATAATAACTACAAGTTAGTATAAAAGGTTAACAAACTTGTTTCAATAAAACCTGTGCAAAACAGCTAATTTTTTAGCATTCTCAGCATTGGACGAAACTTGACCCAAACGTAGGTCTAGACCCAAGAGTTTGTATGTTAAATTTGAAGCGTAATAATAACTACAAGTTATTATAAAAGGTAAACAAACTTGTTTTAATAAAACCGTGCAAAACAGTTAATTTTTTAGCATTCTCAGCATTGGACGAACTTGACCCAAACGTAAGTCTAGACCCAAGAGTTTGTGTGTTTAATTTTCTAAGCGTAATAATAACTACAAGTTACTATAAAAGGGACACAAACTTTTTTTAATAAAATCGTGCAAAACAGCTAACTTTTGGACGTTCTCAGAATTCAACGAAACTTGACCCAATCGCAGGACTAGACCCATCCATTTGTGTTGTAAATATGTTAAGCGTAATAATAACTAGAAGATATTATAAAAGCGAAACAAACTTGCTTTAATAAAACCGTGCAAAATAGCTAAATTTTGAACGTTCTCAGAATTCGACGAAACTTGACCCAAACGTTGGTCTAGACCCAAGCATTTGTGTTGTAAATTTGCTAAGCGTAATAATAACTACAAGTTAGTATAAAAGGGAAACAAACTTGTTTTAATGAAACTATGCAAAACAGCTAAACATTGAGCATTCTCAGAATTCGACGAAACTTGACCCAAACGTAGGTCTAGACCCAAGAGTTTGTGTGTTAAATTTTCTAAGCGTAATAATAACTACAAGTTACTATAAAAGGGAAACAAACTTGTTTTAATATAACCGTGAAACCAGCTAAATTTTGAACGTTCTCAGAATTCGACGAAACTTGACCCAAACGTTGGTCTAGACCCAAGCATTTGTGTTGTAAATTTGCTAAGCGTAATAATAACTACAAGTTAGTATAAAAGGGAAACAAACTAGTTTTAATAAAACCGTGCAAAACAGCTAATTTTTGAGCATTCTCAGCATTGGACGAAACTTGACCCAAACGTTGGTCTAGTTTGTGTGTTAAATTTTCTAAGCATAATAATAACTACAAGTTACTATAAAAGGGAAACAAACTTGTTTTAATAAAACCGTGCAAAACAGCTAACTTTTGGACGTTTTCAGAATTCAACGAAACTTGACCCAATCGTAGGACTAGACCCATCCATTTGTGTTGTAAATTTGCTAAGCGTAATAATAACTAGAAGTTAGTATAAAAGCGAAACAAACTTGTTTTAATAAAACCGTGCAAAATAGCTAAATTTTGAACGTTCTCAGAATTCGACGACACTTGACCCAAACGTTGGTCTAGACCCAAGCATTTGTGTTGTAAATTTGCTAAGCGTAATAATAACTACAAGTTAGTATAAAAGGGAAACAAACTTGTTTTAATAAAACTGTGCAAAACAGCTAAATATTGAGCATTCTCAGAATTCGACGAAACTTGACCCAAACGTAGGTCTAGACCCAAGAGTTTGTGTGTTAAATTTTCTAAGCGTAATAATAACTACAAGTTACTATAAAAGGGAAACAAACTTGTTTTAATATAACCGTGAAAACAGCTAAATTTTGAACGTTCTCAGAATTCGACGAAACTTGACCCAAACGTTGGTCTAGACCCAAGCATTTGTGTTGTAAATTTGCTAAGCGTAATAATAACTACAAGTTAGTATAAAAGGGAGACAAACTTGTTTTAATAAAACTGTGCAAAACAGCTAAATATTGAGCATTCTCAGAATTCGACGAAACTTGACCCAAACGTAGGTCTAGACCCAAGAGTTTGTGTGTTAAATTTTCTAAGCGTAATAATAACTACAAGTTACTATAAAAGGGAAACAAACTTGTTTTAATATAACCGTGAAAACAGCTAAATTTTGAACGTTCTCAAAATTCGACGAAACTTGAACCAAAGGTTGGTCTAGATCCAAGCATTTGTGTTGTAAATTTGCTAAGCGTAATAATAACTACAAGTTAGTATAAAAGGTTAACAAACTTGTTTTAATAAAACCTGTGCAAAACAGCTAATTTTTTAGCATTCTCAGCATTGGACGAAACTTGACCCAAACGTAGGTCTAGACCGAAGAGTTTGTATGTTAAATTTGAAGAGTAATAATAACTACAAGTTAGTATAAAAGTTAAACAAACTTGTTTTAATAAAACCGTGCAAAACAGTTAATTTTTGAGCATTCTCAGCATTGGACGAACTTGATCCAAACGTAAGTCTAGACCCAAGAGTTTGTGTGTTTAATTTTCTAAGCGTAATAATAACTACAAGTTACTATAAAAGGGACACAAACTTTTTTTAATAAAATCGTGCAAAACAGCTAACTTTTGGACGTTCTCAGAATTCAACGAAACTTGACCCAATCGCAGGACTAGACCCATCCATTTGTGTTGTAAATATGCTAAGCGTAATAATAACTAGAAGATATTATAAAAGCGAAACAAACTTGCTTTAATAAAATCGTGCAAAATAGCTAAATTTTGAACGTTCTCAGAATTCGACGAAACTTGACCCAAACGTTGGTCTAGACCCAAGCATTTGTGTTGTAAATTTGCTAAGCGTAATAATAACTACAAGTTAGTATAAAAGGGAAACAAACTTGTTTTAATGAAACTGTGCAAAACAGCTAAATATTGAGCATTCTCAGAATTCGACGAAACTTGACCCAAACGTAGGTCTAGACCCAAGAGTTTGTGTGTTAAATTTTCTAAGCGTAATAATAACTACAAGTTACTATAAAAGGGAAACAAACTTGTTTTAATATAACCGTGAAAACAGCTAAATTTTGAACGTTCTCAGAATTCGACGAAACTTGACCCAAACGTTGGTCTAGACCCAAGCATTTGTGTTGTAAATTTGCTAAGCGTAATAATAACTACAAGTTAGTATAAAAGGGAAACAAACTAGTTTTAATAAAACCGTGCAAAACAGCTAATTTTTGAGCATTCTCAGCATTGGACGAAACTTGACCCAAACGTTGGTCTAGTTTGTGTGTTAAATTTTCTAAGCATAATAATAACTACAAGTTACTATAAAAGGGAAACAAACTTGTTTTAATAAAACCGTGCAAAACAGCTAACTTTTGGACGTTTTCAGAATTCAACGAAACTTGACCCAATCGTAGGACTAGACCCATCCATTTGTGTTGTAAATTTGCTAAGCGTAATAATAACTAGAAGTTAGTATAAAAACGAAACAAACTTGTTTTAATAAAACCGTGCAAAATAGCTAAATTTTGAACGTTCTCAGAATTCGACGACACTTGACCCAAACGTTGGTCTAGACCCAAGCATTTGTGTTGTAAATTTGCTAAGCGTAATAATAACTACAAGTTAGTATAAAAGGGAAACAAACTTGTTTTAATAAAACTGTGCAAAACAGCTAAATATTGAGCATTCTCAGAATTCGACGAAACTTGACCCAAACGTAGGTCTAGACCCAAGAGTTTGTGTGTTAAATTTTCTAAGCGTAATAATAACTACAAGTTACTATAAAAGGGAAACAAACTTGTTTTAATATAACCGTGAAAACAGCTAAATTTTGAACGTTCTCAGAATTCGACGAAACTTGACCCAAACGTTGGTCTAGACCCAAGCATTTGTGTTGTAAATTTGCTAAGCGTAATAATAACTACAAGTTAGTATAAAAGGGAGACAAACTTGTTTTAATAAAACTGTGCAAAACAGCTAAATATTGAGCATTCTCAGAATTCGACGAAACTTGACCCAAACGTAGGTCTAGACCCAAGAGTTTGTGTGTTAAATTTTCTAAGCGTAATAATAACTACAAGTTACTATAAAAGGGAAACAAACTTGTTTTAATATAACCGTGAAAACAGCTAAATTTTGAACGTTCTCAAAATTCGACGAAACTTGAACCAAAGGTTGGTCTAGATCCAAGCATTTGTGTTGTAAATTTGCTAAGCGTAATAATAACTACAAGTTAGTATAAAAGGTTAACAAACTTGTTTTAATAAAACCTGTGCAAAACAGCTAATTTTTTAGCATTCTCAGCATTGGACGAAACTTGACCCAAACGTAGGTCTAGACCGAAGAGTTTGTATGTTAAATTTGAAGAGTAATAATAACTACAAGTTAGTATAAAAGTTAAACAAACTTGTTTTAATAAAACCGTGCAAAACAGTTAATTTTTGAGCATTCTCAGCATTGGACGAACTTGACCCAAACGTAAGTCTAGACCCAAGAGTTTGTGTGTTTAATTTTCTAAGCGTAATAATAACTACAAGTTACTATAAAAGGGACACAAACTTTTTTTAATAAAATCGTGCAAAACAGCTAACTTTTGGACGTTCTCAGAATTCAACGAAACTTGACCCAATCGCAGGACTAGACCCATCCATTTGTGTTGTAAATATGCTAAGCGTAATAATAACTAGAAGATATTATAAAAGCGAAACAAACTTGCTTAAATAAAACCGTGCAAAATAGCTAAATTTTGAACGTTCTCAGAATTCGACGAAACTTGACCCAAACGTTGGTCTAGACCCAAGCATTTGTGTTGTAAATTTGCTAAGCGTAATAATAACTACAAGTTAGTATAAAAGGGAAACAAACTTGTTTTAATGAAACTGTGCAAAACAGCTAAATATTGAGCATTCTCAGAATTCGACGAAACTTGACCCAAACGTAGGTCTAGACCCAAGAGTTTGTGTGTTAAATTTTCTAAGCGTAATAATAACTACAAGTTACTATAAAAGGGAAACAAACTTGTTTTAATATAACCGTGAAAACAGCTAAATTTTGAACGTTCTCAGAATTCGACGAAACTTGACCCAAACGTTGGTCTAGACCCAAGCATTTGTGTTGTAAATTTGCTAAGCGTAATAATAACTACAAGTTAGTATAAAAGGGAAACAAACTAGTTTTAATAAAACCGTGCAAAACAGCTAATTTTTGAGCATTCTCAGCATTGGACGAAACTTGACCCAAACGTTGGTCTAGTTTGTGTGTTAAATTTTCTAAGCATAATAATAACTACAAGTTACTATAAAAGGGAAACAAACTTGTTTTAATAAAACTGTGCAAAACAGCTAACTTTTGGACGTTTTCAGAATTCAACGAAACTTGACCCAATCGTAGGACTAGACCCATCCATTTGTGTTGTAAATTTGCTAAGCGTAATAATAACTAGAAGTTAGTATAAAAGCGAAACAAACTTGTTTTAATAAAACCGTGCAAAATAGCTAAATTTTGAACGTTCTCAGAATTCGACGACACTTGACCCAAACGTTGGTCTAGACCCAGGCATTTGTGTTGTAAATTTGCTAAGCGTAATAATAACTACAAGTTAGTATAAAAGGGAAACAAACTTGTTTTAATAAAACTGTGCAAAACAGCTAAATATTGAGCATTCTCAGAATTCGACGAAACTTGACCCAAACGTAGGTCTAGACCCAAGAGTTTGTGTGTTAAATTTTCTAAGCGTAATAATAACTACAAGTTACTATAAAAGGGAAACAAACTTGTTTTAATATAACCGTGAAAACAGCTAAATTTTGAACGTTCTCAGAATTCGACGAAACTTGACCCAAACGTTGGTCTAGACCCAAGCATTTGTGTTGTAAATTTGCTAAGCGTAATAATAACTACAAGTTAGTATAAAAGGGAGACAAACTTGTTTTAATAAAACTGTGCAAAACAGCTAAATATTGAGCATTCTCAGAATTCGACGAAACTTGACCCAAACGTAGGTCTAGACCCAAGAGTTTGTGTGTTAAATTTTCTAAGCGTAATAATAACTACAAGTTACTATAAAAGGGAAACAAACTTGTTTTAATATAACCGTGAAAACAGCAAAATTTTGAACGTTCTCAAAATTCGACGAAACTTGAACCAAAGGTTGGTCTAGATCCAAGCATTTGTGTTGTAAATTTGCTAAGCGTAATAATAACTACAAGTTAGTATAAAAGGTTAACAAACTTGTTTTAATAAAACCTGTGCAAAACAGCTAATTTTTTAGCATTCTCAGCATTGGACGAAACTTGACCCAAACGTAGGTCTAGACCCAAGAGTTTGTATGTTAAATTTGAAGCGTAATAATAACTACAAGTTAGTATAAAAGGGAAACAAACTAGTTTTAATAAAACCGTGCAAAACAGTTAATTTTTTAGCATTCTCAGCATTGGACGAACTTGATCCAAACGTAAGTCTAGACCCAAGAGTTTGTGTGTTTAATTTTCTAAGCGTAATAATAACTACAAGTTACTATAAAAGGGACACAAACTTTTTTTAATAAAATCGTGCAAAACAGCTAACTTTTGGACGTTCTCAGAATTCAACGAAACTTGACCCAATCGCAGGACTAGACCCATCCATTTGTGTTGTAAATATGCTAAGCGTAATAATAACTAGAAGATATTATAAAAGCGAAACAAACTTGCTTTAATAAAACCGTGCAAAATAGCTAAATTTTGAACGTTCTCAGAATTCGACGAAACTTGACCCAAACGTTGGTCTAGACCCAAGCATTTGTGTTGTAAATTTGCTAAGCGTAATAATAACTACAAGTTAGTATAAAAGGGAAACAAACTAGTTTTAATGAAACTGTGCAAAACAGCTAAATATTGAGCATTCTCAGAATTCGACGAAACTTGACCCAAACGTAGGTCTAGACCCAAGAGTTTGTGTGTTAAATTTTCAAAGCGTAATAATAACTACAAGTTACTATAAAAGGGAAACAAACTTGTTTTAATATAACCGTGAAAACAGCTAAATTTTGAACGTTCTCAGAATTCGACGAAACTTGACCCAAACGTTGGTCTAGACCCAAGCATTTGTGTTGTAAATTTGCTAAGCGTAATAATAACTACAAGTTAGTATAAAAGGTAAACAAACTAGTTTTAATAAAACCGTGCAAAACAGCTAATTTTTGAGCATTCTCAGCATTGGACGAAACTTGACCCAAACGTTGGTCTAGTTTGTGTGTTAAATTTTCTAAGCATAATAATAACTACAAGTTACTATAAAAGGGAAACAAACTTGTTTTAATAAAACCGTGCAAAACAGCTAACTTTTGGACGTTTTCAGAATTCAACGAAACTTGACCCAATCGTAGGACTAGACCCATCCATTTGTGTTGTAAATTTGCTAAGCGTAATAATAACTAGAAGTTAGTATAAAAGCGAAACAAACTTGTTTTAATAAAACCGTGCAAAATAGCTAAATTTTGAACGTTCTCAGAATTCGACGACACTTGACCCAAACGTTGGTCTAGACCCAAGCATTTGTGTTGTAAATTTGCTAAGCGTAATAATAACTACAAGTTAGTATAAAAGGGAAACAAACTTGTTTTAATAAAACTGTGCAAAACAGCTAAATATTGAGCATTCTCAGAATTCGACGAAACTTGACCCAAACGTAGGTCTAGACCCAAGAGTTTGTGTGTTAAATTTTCTAAGCGTAATAATAACTACAAGTTACTATAAAAGGGAAACAAACTTGTTTTAATATAACCGTGAAAACAGCTAAATTTTGAACGTTCTCAGAATTCGACGAAACTTGACCCAAACGTTGGTCTAGACCCAAGCATTTGTGTTGTAAATTTGCTAAGCGTAATAATAACTACAAGTTAGTATAAAAGGGAGACAAACTTGTTTTAATAAAACTGTGCAAAACAGCTAAATATTGAGCATTCTCAGAATTCGACGAAACTTGACCCAAACGTAGGTCTAGACCCAAGAGTTTGTGTGTTAAATTTTCTAAGCGTAATAATAACTACAAGTTACTATAAAAGGGAAACAAACTTGTTTTAATATAACCGTGAAAACAGCTAAATTTTGAACGTTCTCAAAATTCGACGAAACTTGAACCAAAGGTTGGTCTAGATCCAAGCATTTGTGTTGTAAATTTGCTAAGCGTAATAATAACTACAAGTTAGTATAAAAGGTTAACAAACTTGTTTTAATAAAACCTGTGCAAAACAGCTAATTTTTTAGCATTCTCAGCATTGGACGAAACTTGACCCAAACGTAGGTCTAGACCGAAGAGTTTGTATGTTAAATTTGAAGAGTAATAATAACTACAAGTTAGTATAAAAGTTAAACAAACTTGTTTTAATAAAACCGTGCAAAACAGTTAATTTTTGAGCATTCTCAGCATTGGACGAACTTGACCCAAACGTAAGTCTAGACCCAAGAGTTTGTGTGTTTAATTTTCTAAGCGTAATAATAACTACAAGTTACTATAAAAGGGACACAAACTTTTTTTAATAAAATCGTGCAAAACAGCTAACTTTTGGACGTTCTCAGAATTCAACGAAACTTGACCCAATCGCAGGACTAGACCCATCCATTTGTGTTGTAAATATGCTAAGCGTAATAATAACTAGAAGATATTATAAAAGCGAAACAAACTTGCTTAAATAAAACCGTGCAAAATAGCTAAATTTTGAACGTTCTCAGAATTCGACGAAACTTGACCCAAACGTTGGTCTAGACCCAAGCATTTGTGTTGTAAATTTGCTAAGCGTAATAATAACTACAAGTTAGTATAAAAGGGAAACAAACTTGTTTTAATGAAACTGTGCAAAACAGCTAAATATTGAGCATTCTCAGAATTCGACGAAACTTGACCCAAACGTAGGTCTAGACCCAAGAGTTTGTGTGTTAAATTTTCTAAGCGTAATAATAACTACAAGTTACTATAAAAGGGAAACAAACTTGTTTTAATATAACCGTGAAAACAGCTAAATTTTGAACGTTCTCAGAATTCGACGAAACTTGACCCAAACGTTGGTCTAGACCCAAGCATTTGTGTTGTAAATTTGCTAAGCGTAATAATAACTACAAGTTAGTATAAAAGGGAAACAAACTAGTTTTAATAAAACCGTGCAAAACAGCTAATTTTTGAGCATTCTCAGCATTGGACGAAACTTGACCCAAACGTTGGTCTAGTTTGTGTGTTAAATTTTCTAAGCATAATAATAACTACAAGTTACTATAAAAGGGAAACAAACTTGTTTTAATAAAACTGTGCAAAACAGCTAACTTTTGGACGTTTTCAGAATTCAACGAAACTTGACCCAATCGTAGGACTAGACCCATCCATTTGTGTTGTAAATTTGCTAAGCGTAATAATAACTAGAAGTTAGTATAAAAGCGAAACAAACTTGTTTTAATAAAACCGTGCAAAATAGCTAAATTTTGAACGTTCTCAGAATTCGACGACACTTGACCCAAACGTTGGTCTAGACCCAGGCATTTGTGTTGTAAATTTGCTAAGCGTAATAATAACTACAAGTTAGTATAAAAGGGAAACAAACTTGTTTTAATAAAACTGTGCAAAACAGCTAAATATTGAGCATTCTCAGAATTCGACGAAACTTGACCCAAACGTAGGTCTAGACCCAAGAGTTTGTGTGTTAAATTTTCTAAGCGTAATAATAACTACAAGTTACTATAAAAGGGAAACAAACTTGTTTTAATATAACCGTGAAAACAGCTAAATTTTGAACGTTCTCAGAATTCGACGAAACTTGACCCAAACGTTGGTCTAGACCCAAGCATTTGTGTTGTAAATTTGCTAAGCGTAATAATAACTACAAGTTAGTATAAAAGGGAGACAAACTTGTTTTAATAAAACTGTGCAAAACAGCTAAATATTGAGCATTCTCAGAATTCGACGAAACTTGACCCAAACGTAGGTCTAGACCCAAGAGTTTGTGTGTTAAATTTTCTAAGCGTAATAATAACTACAAGTTACTATAAAAGGGAAACAAACTTGTTTTAATATAACCGTGAAAACAGCAAAATTTTGAACGTTCTCAAAATTCGACGAAACTTGAACCAAAGGTTGGTCTAGATCCAAGCATTTGTGTTGTAAATTTGCTAAGCGTAATAATAACTACAAGTTAGTATAAAAGGTTAACAAACTTGTTTTAATAAAACCTGTGCAAAACAGCTAATTTTTTAGCATTCTCAGCATTGGACGAAACTTGACCCAAACGTAGGTCTAGACCCAAGAGTTTGTATGTTAAATTTGAAGCGTAATAATAACTACAAGTTAGTATAAAAGGGAAACAAACTAGTTTTAATAAAACCGTGCAAAACAGTTAATTTTTTAGCATTCTCAGCATTGGACGAACTTGATCCAAACGTAAGTCTAGACCCAAGAGTTTGTGTGTTTAATTTTCTAAGCGTAATAATAACTACAAGTTACTATAAAAGGGACACAAACTTTTTTTAATAAAATCGTGCAAAACAGCTAACTTTTGGACGTTCTCAGAATTCAACGAAACTTGACCCAATCGCAGGACTAGACCCATCCATTTGTGTTGTAAATATGCTAAGCGTAATAATAACTAGAAGATATTATAAAAGCGAAACAAACTTGCTTTAATAAAACCGTGCAAAATAGCTAAATTTTGAACGTTCTCAGAATTCGACGAAACTTGACCCAAACGTTGGTCTAGACCCAAGCATTTGTGTTGTAAATTTGCTAAGCGTAATAATAACTACAAGTTAGTATAAAAGGGAAACAAACTAGTTTTAATGAAACTGTGCAAAACAGCTAAATATTGAGCATTCTCAGAATTCGACGAAACTTGACCCAAACGTAGGTCTAGACCCAAGAGTTTGTGTGTTAAATTTTCAAAGCGTAATAATAACTACAAGTTACTATAAAAGGGAAACAAACTTGTTTTAATATAACCGTGAAAACAGCTAAATTTTGAACGTTCTCAGAATTCGACGAAACTTGACCCAAACGTTGGTCTAGACCCAAGCATTTGTGTTGTAAATTTGCTAAGCGTAATAATAACTACAAGTTAGTATAAAAGGTAAACAAACTAGTTTTAATAAAACCGTGCAAAACAGCTAATTTTTGAGCATTCTCAGCATTGGACGAAACTTGACCCAAACGTTGGTCTAGTTTGTGTGTTAAATTTTCTAAGCATAATAATAACTACAAGTTACTATAAAAGGGAAACAAACTTGTTTTAATAAAACCGTGCAAAACAGCTAACTTTTGGACGTTTTCAGAATTCAACGAAACTTGACCCAATCGTAGGACTAGACCCATCCATTTGTGTTGTAAATTTGCTAAGCGTAATAATAACTAGAAGTTAGTATAAAAGCGAAACAAACTTGTTTTAATAAAACCGTGCAAAATAGCTAAATTTTGAACGTTCTCAGAATTCGACGACACTTGACCCAAACGTTGGTCTAGACCCAAGCATTTGTGTTGTAAATTTGCTAAGCGTAATAATAACTACAAGTTAGTATAAAAGGGAAACAAACTTGTTTTAATAAAACTGTGCAAAACAGCTAAATATTGAGCATTCTCAGAATTCGACGAAACTTGACCCAAACGTAGGTCTAGACCCAAGAGTTTGTGTGTTAAATTTTCTAAGCGTAATAATAACTACAAGTTACTATAAAAGGGAAACAAACTTGTTTTAATATAACCGTGAAAACAGCTAAATTTTGAACGTTCTCAGAATTCGACGAAACTTGACCCAAACGTTGGTCTAGACCCAAGCATTTGTGTTGTAAATTTGCTAAGCGTAATAATAACTACAAGTTAGTATAAAAGGGAGACAAACTTGTTTTAATAAAACTGTGCAAAACAGCTAAATATTGAGCATTCTCAGAATTCGACGAAACTTGACCCAAACGTAGGTCTAGACCCAAGAGTTTGTGTGTTAAATTTTCTAAGCGTAATAATAACTACAAGTTACTATAAAAGGGAAACAAACTTGTTTTAATATAACCGTGAAAACAGCTAAATTTTGAACGTTCTCAAAATTCGACGAAACTTGAACCAAAGGTTGGTCTAGATCCAAGCATTTGTGTTGTAAATTTGCTAAGCGTAATAATAACTACAAGTTAGTATAAAAGGTTAACAAACTTGTTTTAATAAAACCTGTGCAAAACAGCTAATTTTTTAGCATTCTCAGCATTGGACGAAACTTGACCCAAACGTAGGTCTAGACCCAAGAGTTTGTATGTTAAATTTGAAGCGTAATAATAACTACAAGTTAGTATAAAAGGGAAACAAACTTGTTTTAATAAAACCGTGCAAAACAGTTAATTTTTGAGCATTCTCAACATTGGACGAACTTGACCCAAACGTAAGTCTAGACCCAAGAGTTTGTGTGTTTAATTTTCTAAGCGTAATAATAACTACAAGTTACTATAAAAGGGACACAAACTTTTTTTAATAAAATCGTGCAAAACAGCTAACTTTTGGACGTTCTCAGAATTCAACGAAACTTGACCCAATCGCAGGACTAGACCCATCCATTTGTGTTGTAAATATGCTAAGCGTAATAATAACTAGAAGATATTATAAAAGCGAAACAAACTTGCTTTAATAAAATCGTGCAAAATAGCTAAATTTTGAACGTTCTCAGAATTCGACGAAACTTGACCCAAACGTTGGTCTAGACCCAAGCATTTGTGTTGTAAATTTGCTAAGCGTAATAATAACTACAAGTTAGTATAAAAGGGAAACAAACTTGTTTTAATAAAACTGTGCAAAACAGCTAAATATTGAGCATTCTCAGAATTCGACGAAACTTGACCCAAACGTAGGTCTAGACCCAAGAGTTTGTGTGTTAAATTTTCTAAGCGTAATAATAACTACAAGTTACTATAAAAGGGAAACAAACTTGTTTTAATATAACCGTGAAAACAGCTAAATTTTGAACGTTCTCAGAATTCGACGAAACTTGACCCAAACGTTGGTCTAGACCCAAGCATTTGTGTTGTAAATTTGCTAAGCGTAATAATAACTACAAGTTAGTATAAAAGGGAGACAAACTTGTTTTAATAAAACTGTGCAAAACAGCTAAATATTGAGCATTCTCAGAATTCGACGAAACTTGACCCAAACGTAGGTCTAGACCCAAGAGTTTGTGTGTTAAATTTTCTAAGCGTAATAATAACTACAAGTTACTATAAAAGGGAAACAAACTTGTTTTAATATAACCGTGAAAACAGCTAAATTTTGAACGTTCTCAAAATTCGACGAAACTTGAACCAAAGGTTGGTCTAGATCCAAGCATTTGTGTTGTAAATTTGCTAAGCGTAATAATAACTACAAGTTAGTATAAAAGGTTAACAAACTTGTTTTAGTAAAACCTGTGCAAAACAGCTAATTTTTTAGCATTCTCAGCATTGGACGAAACTTGACCCAAACGTAGGTCTAGACCGAAGAGTTTGTATGTTAAATTTGAAGCGTAATAATAACTACAAGTTAGTATAAAAGGGAAACAAACTTGTTTTAATAAAACCGTGCAAAACAGTTAATTTTTGAGCATTCTCAACATTGGACGAACTTGACCCAAACGTAAGTCTAGACCCAAGAGTTTGTGTGTTTAATTTTCTAAGCGTAATAATAACTACAAGTTACTATAAAAGGGACACAAACTTTTTTTAATAAAATCGTGCAAAACAGCTAACTTTTGGACGTTCTCAGAATTCAACGAAACTTGACCCAATCGCAGGACTAGACCCATCCATTTGTGTTGTAAATATGCTAAGCGTAATAATAACTAGAAGATATTATAAAAGCGAAACAAACTTGCTTTAATAAAATCGTGCAAAATAGCTAAATTTTGAACGTTCTCAGAATTCGACGAAACTTGACCCAAACGTTGGTCTAGACCCAAGCATTTGTGTTGTAAATTTGCTAAGCGTAATAATAACTACAAGTTAGTATAAAAGGGAAACAAACTTGTTTTAATAAAACTGTGCAAAACAGCTAAATATTGAGCATTCTCAGAATTCGACGAAACTTGACCCAAACGTAGGTCTAGACCCAAGAGTTTGTGTGTTAAATTTTCTAAGCGTAATAATAACTACAAGTTACTATAAAAGGGAAACAAACTTGTTTTAATATAACCGTGAAAACTGCTAAATTTTGAACGTTCTCAGAATTCGACGAAACTTGACCCAAACGTTGGTCTAGACCCAAGCATTTGTGTTGTAAATTTGCTAAGCGTAATAATAACTACAAGTTAGTATAAAAGGGAGACAAACTTGTTTTAATAAAACTGTGCAAAACAGCTAAATATTGAGCATTCTCAGAATTCGACGAAACTTGACCCAAACGTAGGTCTAGACCCAAGAGTTTGTGTGTTAAATTTTCTAAGCGTAATAATAACTACAAGTTACTATAAAAGGGAAACAAACTTGTTTTAATATAACCGTGAAAACAGCTAAATTTTGAACGTTCTCAAAATTCGACGAAACTTGAACCAAAGGTTGGTCTAGATCCAAGCATTTGTGTTGTAAATTTGCTAAGCGTAATAATAACTACAAGTTAGTATAAAAGGTTAACAAACTTGTTTTAGTAAAACCTGTGCAAAACAGCTAATTTTTTAGCATTCTCAGCATTGGACGAAACTTGACCCAAACGTAGGTCTAGACCGAAGAGTTTGTATGTTAAATTTGAAGCGTAATAATAACTACAAGTTAGTATAAAAGTTAAACAAACTTGTTTTAATAAAACCGTGCAAAACAGTTAATTTTTGAGCATTCTCAGCATTGGACGAACTTGACCCAAACGTAAGTCTAGACCCAAGAGTTTGTGTGTTTAATTTTCTAAGCGTAATAATAACTACAAGTTACTATAAAAGGGACACAAACTTTTTTTAATAAAATCGTGCAAAACAGCTAACTTTTGGACGTTCTCAGAATTCAACGAAACTTGACCCAATCGCAGGACTAGACCCATCCATTTGTGTTGTAAATATGCTAAGCGTAATAATAACTAGAAGATATTATAAAAGCGAAACAAACTTGCTTTAATAAAACCGTGCAAAATAGCTAAATTTTGAACGTTCTCAGAATTCGACGAAACTTGACCCAAACGTTGGTCTAGACCCAAGCATTTGTGTTGTAAATTTGCTAAGCGTAATAATAACTACAAGTTAGTATAAAAGGGAAACAAACTTGTTTTAATGAAACTGTGCAAAACAGCTAAATATTGAGCATTCTCAGAATTCGACGAAACTTGACCCAAACGTAGGTCTAGACCCAAGAGTTTGTGTGTTAAATTTTCTAAGCGTAATAATAACTACAAGTTACTATAAAAGGGAAACAAACTTGTTTTAATATAACCGTGAAAACAGCTAAATTTTGAACGTTCTCAGAATTCGACGAAACTTGACCCAAACGTTGGTCTAGACCCAAGCATTTGTGTTGTAAATTTGCTAAGCGTAATAATAACTACAAGTTAGTATAAAAGGGAAACAAACTAGTTTTAATAAAACCGTGCAAAACAGCTAATTTTTGAGCATTCTCAGCATTGGACGAAACTTGACCCAAACGTTGGTCTAGTTTGTGTGTTAAATTTTCTAAGCATAATAATAACTACAAGTTACTATAAAAGGGAAACAAACTTGTTTTAATAAAACCGTGCAAAACAGCTAACTTTTGGACGTTTTCAGAATTCAACGAAACTTGACCCAATCGTAGGACTAGACCCATCCATTTGTGTTGTAAATTTGCTAAGCGTAATAATAACTAGAAGTTAGTATAAAAGCGAAACAAACTTGTTTTAATAAAACCGTGCAAAATAGCTAAATTTTGAACGTTCTCAGAATTCGACGACATTTGACCCAAACGTTGGTCTAGACCCAGGCATTTGTGTTGTAAATTTGCTAAGCGTAATAATAACTACAAGTTAGTATAAAAAGGAAACAAACTTGTTTTAATAAAACTGTGCAAAACAGCTAAATATTGAGCATTCTCAGAATTCGACGAAACTTGACCCAAACGTAGGTCTAGACCCAAGAGTTTGTGTGTTAAATTTTCTAAGCGTAATAATAACTACAAGTTACTATAAAAGGGAAACAAACTTGTTTTAATATAACCGTGAAAATAGCTAAATTTTGAACGTTCTCAGAATTCGACGAAACTTGACCCAAACGTTGGTCTAGACCCAAGCATTTGTGTTGTAAATTTGCTAAGCGTAATAATAACTACAAGTTAGTATAAAAGGGAGACAAACTTGTTTTAATAAAACTGTGCAAAACAGCTAAATATTGAGCATTCTCAGAATTCGACGAAACTTGACCCAAACGTAGGTCTAGACCCAAGAGTTTGTGTGTTAAATTTTCTAAGCGTAATAATAACTACAAGTTACTATAAAAGGGAAACAAACTTGTTTTAATATAACCGTGAAAACAGCTAAATTTTGAACGTTCTCAAAATTCGACGAAACTTGAACCAAAGGTTGGTCTAGACCCAAGCATTTGTGTTGTAAATTTGCTAAGCGTAATAATAACTACAAGTTAGTATAAAAGGTTAACAAACTTGTTTTAATAAAACCTGTGCAAAACAGCTAATTTTTTAGCATTCTCAGCATTGGACGAAACTTGACCCAAACGTAGGTCTAGACCCAAGAGTTTGTATGTTAAATTTGAAGCGTAATAATAACTACAAGTTAGTATAAAAGGGAAACAAACTTGTTTTAATAAAACCGTGCAAAACAGTTAATTTTTGAGCATTCTCAGCATTGGACGAACTTGATCCAAACGTAAGTCTAGACCCAAGAGTTTGTGTGTTTAATTTTCTAAGCGTAATAATAACTACAAGTTACTATAAAAGGGACACAAACTTTTTTTAATAAAATCGTGCAAAACAGCTAACTTTTGGACGTTCTCAGAATTCAACGAAACTTGACCCAATCGCAGGACTAGACCCATCCATTTGTGTTGTAAATATGCTAAGCGTAATAATAACTAGAAGATATTATAAAAGCGAAACAAACTTGCTTTAATAAAACCGTGCAAAATAGCTAAATTTTGAACGTTCTCAGAATTCGACGAAACTTGACCCAAACGTTGGTCTAGACCCAAGCATTTGTGTTGTAAATTTGCTAAGCGTAATAATAACTACAAGTTAGTATAAAAGGGAAACAAACTAGTTTTAATGAAACTGTGCAAAACAGCTAAATATTGAGCATTCTCAGAATTCGACGAAACTTGACCCAAACGTAGGTCTAGACCCAAGAGTTTGTGTGTTAAATTTTCAAAGCGTAATAATAACTACAAGTTACTATAAAAGGGAAACAAACTTGTTTTAATATAACCGTGAAAACAGCTAAATTTTGAACGTTCTCAGAATTCGACGAAACTTGACCCAAACGTTGGTCTAGACCCAAGCATTTGTGTTGTAAATTTGCTAAGCGTAATAATAACTACAAGTTAGTATAAAAGGTAAACAAACTAGTTTTAATAAAACCGTGCAAAACAGCTAATTTTTGAGCATTCTCAGCATTGGACGAAACTTGACCCAAACGTTGGTCTAGTTTGTGTGTTAAATTTTCTAAGCATAATAATAACTACAAGTTACTATAAAAGGGAAACAAACTTGTTTTAATAAAACCGTGCAAAACAGCTAACTTTTGGACGTTTTCAGAATTCAACGAAACTTGACCCAATCGTAGGACTAGACCCATCCATTTGTGTTGTAAATTTGCTAAGCGTAATAATAACTAGAAGTTAGTATAAAAGCGAAACAAACTTGTTTTAATAAAACCGTGCAAAATAGCTAAATTTTGAACGTTCTCAGAATTCGACGACACTTGACCCAAACGTTGGTCTAGACCCAAGCATTTGTGTTGTAAATTTGCTAAGCGTAATAATAACTACAAGTTAGTATAAAAGGGAAACAAACTTGTTTTAATAAAACTGTGCAAAACAGCTAAATATTGAGCATTCTCAGAATTCGACGAAACTTGACCCAAACGTAGGTCTAGACCCAAGAGTTTGTGTGTTAAATTTTCTAAGCGTAATAATAACTACAAGTTACTATAAAAGGGAAACAAACTTGTTTTAATATAACCGTGAAAACAGCTAAATTTTGAACGTTCTCAAAATTCGACGAAACTTGAACCAAAGGTTGGTCTAGATCCAAGCATTTGTGTTGTAAATTTGCTAAGCGTAATAATAACTACAAGTTAGTATAAAAGGTTAACAAACTTGTTTTAGTAAAACCTGTGCAAAACAGCTAATTTTTTAGCATTCTCAGCATTGGACGAAACTTGACCCAAACGTAGGTCTAGACCGAAGAGTTTGTATGTTAAATTTGAAGCGTAATAATAACTACAAGTTAGTATAAAAGGGAAACAAACTTGTTTTAATAAAACCGTGCAAAACAGTTAATTTTTGAGCATTCTCAACATTGGACGAACTTGACCCAAACGTAAGTCTAGACCCAAGAGTTTGTGTGTTTAATTTTCTAAGCGTAATAATAACTACAAGTTACTATAAAAGGGACACAAACTTTTTTTAATAAAATCGTGCAAAACAGCTAACTTTTGGACGTTCTCAGAATTCAACGAAACTTGACCCAATCGCAGGACTAGACCCATCCATTTGTGTTGTAAATATGCTAAGCGTAATAATAACTAGAAGATATTATAAAAGCGAAACAAACTTGCTTTAATAAAATCGTGCAAAATAGCTAAATTTTGAACGTTCTCAGAATTCGACGAAACTTGACCCAAACGTTGGTCTAGACCCAAGCATTTGTGTTGTAAATTTGCTAAGCGTAATAATAACTACAAGTTAGTATAAAAGGGAAACAAACTTGTTTTAATAAAACTGTGCAAAACAGCTAAATATTGAGCATTCTCAGAATTCGACGAAACTTGACCCAAACGTAGGTCTAGACCCAAGAGTTTGTGTGTTAAATTTTCTAAGCGTAATAATAACTACAAGTTACTATAAAAGGGAAACAAACTTGTTTTAATATAACCGTGAAAACTGCTAAATTTTGAACGTTCTCAGAATTCGACGAAACTTGACCCAAACGTTGGTCTAGACCCAAGCATTTGTGTTGTAAATTTGCTAAGCGTAATAATAACTACAAGTTAGTATAAAAGGGAGACAAACTTGTTTTAATAAAACTGTGCAAAACAGCTAAATATTGAGCATTCTCAGAATTCGACGAAACTTGACCCAAACGTAGGTCTAGACCCAAGAGTTTGTGTGTTAAATTTTCTAAGCGTAATAATAACTACAAGTTACTATAAAAGGGAAACAAACTTGTTTTAATATAACCGTGAAAACAGCTAAATTTTGAACGTTCTCAAAATTCGACGAAACTTGAACCAAAGGTTGGTCTAGATCCAAGCATTTGTGTTGTAAATTTGCTAAGCGTAATAATAACTACAAGTTAGTATAAAAGGTTAACAAACTTGTTTTAGTAAAACCTGTGCAAAACAGCTAATTTTTTAGCATTCTCAGCATTGGACGAAACTTGACCCAAACGTAGGTCTAGACCGAAGAGTTTGTATGTTAAATTTGAAGCGTAATAATAACTACAAGTTAGTATAAAAGTTAAACAAACTTGTTTTAATAAAACCGTGCAAAACAGTTAATTTTTGAGCATTCTCAGCATTGGACGAACTTGACCCAAACGTAAGTCTAGACCCAAGAGTTTGTGTGTTTAATTTTCTAAGCGTAATAATAACTACAAGTTACTATAAAAGGGACACAAACTTTTTTTAATAAAATCGTGCAAAACAGCTAACTTTTGGACGTTCTCAGAATTCAACGAAACTTGACCCAATCGCAGGACTAGACCCATCCATTTGTGTTGTAAATATGCTAAGCGTAATAATAACTAGAAGATATTATAAAAGCGAAACAAACTTGCTTTAATAAAACCGTGCAAAATAGCTAAATTTTGAACGTTCTCAGAATTCGACGAAACTTGACCCAAACGTTGGTCTAGACCCAAGCATTTGTGTTGTAAATTTGCTAAGCGTAATAATAACTACAAGTTAGTATAAAAGGGAAACAAACTTGTTTTAATGAAACTGTGCAAAACAGCTAAATATTGAGCATTCTCAGAATTCGACGAAACTTGACCCAAACGTAGGTCTAGACCCAAGAGTTTGTGTGTTAAATTTTCTAAGCGTAATAATAACTACAAGTTACTATAAAAGGGAAACAAACTTGTTTTAATATAACCGTGAAAACAGCTAAATTTTGAACGTTCTCAGAATTCGACGAAACTTGACCCAAACGTTGGTCTAGACCCAAGCATTTGTGTTGTAAATTTGCTAAGCGTAATAATAACTACAAGTTAGTATAAAAGGGAAACAAACTAGTTTTAATAAAACCGTGCAAAACAGCTAATTTTTGAGCATTCTCAGCATTGGACGAAACTTGACCCAAACGTTGGTCTAGTTTGTGTGTTAAATTTTCTAAGCAT
The DNA here is from genome assembly GCF_026168435.1 of Sesamum indicum. Taxonomy (NCBI): domain Eukaryota; kingdom Viridiplantae; phylum Streptophyta; class Magnoliopsida; order Lamiales; family Pedaliaceae; genus Sesamum; species Sesamum indicum. Next base: position 7,638,356 of record NC_142658.1, on the reverse strand, counting down.
AATAATAACTACAAGTTACTATAAAAGGGAAACAAACTTGTTTTAATAAAACCGTGCAAAACAGCTAACTTTTGGACGTTTTCAGAATTCAACGAAACTTGACCCAATCGTAGGACTAGACCCATCCATTTGTGTTGTAAATTTGCTAAGCGTAATAATAACTAGAAGTTAGTATAAAAGCGAAACAAACTTGTTTTAATAAAACCGTGCAAAATAGCTAAATTTTGAACGTTCTCAGAATTCGACGACATTTGACCCAAACGTTGGTCTAGACCCAGGCATTTGTGTTGTAAATTTGCTAAGCGTAATAATAACTACAAGTTAGTATAAAAAGGAAACAAACTTGTTTTAATAAAACTGTGCAAAACAGCTAAATATTGAGCATTCTCAGAATTCGACGAAACTTGACCCAAACGTAGGTCTAGACCCAAGAGTTTGTGTGTTAAATTTTCTAAGCGTAATAATAACTACAAGTTACTATAAAAGGGAAACAAACTTGTTTTAATATAACCGTGAAAACAGCTAAATTTTGAACGTTCTCAGAATTCGACGAAACTTGACCCAAACGTTGGTCTAGACCCAAGCATTTGTGTTGTAAATTTGCTAAGCGTAATAATAACTACAAGTTAGTATAAAAGGGAGACAAACTTGTTTTAATAAAACTGTGCAAAACAGCTAAATATTGAGCATTCTCAGAATTCGACGAAACTTGACCCAAACGTAGGTCTAGACCCAAGAGTTTGTGTGTTAAATTTTCTAAGCGTAATAATAACTACAAGTTACTATAAAAGGGAAACAAACTTGTTTTAATATAACCGTGAAAACAGCTAAATTTTGAACGTTCTCAAAATTCGACGAAACTTGAACCAAAGGTTGGTCTAGACCCAAGCATTTGTGTTGTAAATTTGCTAAGCGTAATAATAACTACAAGTTAGTATAAAAGGTTAACAAACTTGTTTTAATAAAACCTGTGCAAAACAGCTAATTTTTTAGCATTCTCAGCATTGGACGAAACTTGACCCAAACGTAGGTCTAGACCCAAGAGTTTGTATGTTAAATTTGAAGCGTAATAATAACTACAAGTTAGTATAAAAGGGAAACAAACTTGTTTTAATAAAACCGTGCAAAACAGTTAATTTTTGAGCATTCTCAGCATTGGACGAACTTGATCCAAACGTAAGTCTAGACCCAAGAGTTTGTGTGTTTAATTTTCTAAGCGTAATAATAACTACAAGTTACTATAAAAGGGACACAAACTTTTTTTAATAAAATCGTGCAAAACAGCTAACTTTTGGACGTTCTCAGAATTCAACGAAACTTGACCCAATCGCAGGACTAGACCCATCCATTTGTGTTGTAAATATGCTAAGCGTAATAATAACTAGAAGATATTATAAAAGCGAAACAAACTTGCTTTAATAAAACCGTGCAAAATAGCTAAATTTTGAACGTTCTCAGAATTCGACGAAACTTGACCCAAACGTTGGTCTAGACCCAAGCATTTGTGTTGTAAATTTGCTAAGCGTAATAATAACTACAAGTTAGTATAAAAGGGAAACAAACTAGTTTTAATGAAACTGTGCAAAACAGCTAAATATTGAGCATTCTCAGAATTCGACGAAACTTGACCCAAACGTAGGTCTAGACCCAAGAGTTTGTGTGTTAAATTTTCAAAGCGTAATAATAACTACAAGTTACTATAAAAGGGAAACAAACTTGTTTTAATATAACCGTGAAAACAGCTAAATTTTGAACGTTCTCAGAATTCGACGAAACTTGACCCAAACGTTGGTCTAGACCCAAGCATTTGTGTTGTAAATTTGCTAAGCGTAATAATAACTACAAGTTAGTATAAAAGGTAAACAAACTAGTTTTAATAAAACCGTGCAAAACAGCTAATTTTTGAGCATTCTCAGCATTGGACGAAACTTGACCCAAACGTTGGTCTAGTTTGTGTGTTAAATTTTCTAAGCATAATAATAACTACAAGTTACTATAAAAGGGAAACAAACTTGTTTTAATAAAACCGTGCAAAACAGCTAACTTTTGGACGTTTTCAGAATTCAACGAAACTTGACCCAATCGTAGGACTAGACCCATCCATTTGTGTTGTAAATTTGCTAAGCGTAATAATAACTAGAAGTTAGTATAAAAGCGAAACAAACTTGTTTTAATAAAACCGTGCAAAATAGCTAAATTTTGAACGTTCTCAGAATTCGACGACACTTGACCCAAACGTTGGTCTAGACCCAAGCATTTGTGTTGTAAATTTGCTAAGCGTAATAATAACTACAAGTTAGTATAAAAGGGAAACAAACTTGTTTTAATAAAACTGTGCAAAACAGCTAAATATTGAGCATTCTCAGAATTCGACGAAACTTGACCCAAACGTAGGTCTAGACCCAAGAGTTTGTGTGTTAAATTTTCTAAGCGTAATAATAACTACAAGTTACTATAAAAGGGAAACAAACTTGTTTTAATATAACCGTGAAAACAGCTAAATTTTGAACGTTCTCAGAATTCGACGAAACTTGACCCAAACGTTGGTCTAGACCCAAGCATTTGTGTTGTAAATTTGCTAAGCGTAATAATAACTACAAGTTAGTATAAAAGGGAGACAAACTTGTTTTAATAAAACTGTGCAAAACAGCTAAATATTGAGCATTCTCAGAATTCGACGAAACTTGACCCAAACGTAGGTCTAGACCCAAGAGTTTGTGTGTTAAATTTTCTAAGCGTAATAATAACTACAAGTTACTATAAAAGGGAAACAAACTTGTTTTAATATAACCGTGAAAACAGCTAAATTTTGAACGTTCTCAAAATTCGACGAAACTTGAACCAAAGGTTGGTCTAGATCCAAGCATTTGTGTTGTAAATTTGCTAAGCGTAATAATAACTACAAGTTAGTATAAAAGGTTAACAAACTTGTTTTAATAAAACCTGTGCAAAACAGCTAATTTTTTAGCATTCTCAGCATTGGACGAAACTTGACCCAAACGTAGGTCTAGACCCAAGAGTTTGTATGTTAAATTTGAAGCGTAATAATAACTACAAGTTAGTATAAAAGGGAAACAAACTTGTTTTAATAAAACCGTGCAAAACAGTTAATTTTTGAGCATTCTCAACATTGGACGAACTTGACCCAAACGTAAGTCTAGACCCAAGAGTTTGTGTGTTTAATTTTCTAAGCGTAATAATAACTACAAGTTACTATAAAAGGGACACAAACTTTTTTTAATAAAATCGTGCAAAACAGCTAACTTTTGGACGTTCTCAGAATTCAACGAAACTTGACCCAATCGCAGGACTAGACCCATCCATTTGTGTTGTAAATATGCTAAGCGTAATAATAACTAGAAGATATTATAAAAGCGAAACAAACTTGCTTTAATAAAATCGTGCAAAATAGCTAAATTTTGAACGTTCTCAGAATTCGACGAAACTTGACCCAAACGTTGGTCTAGACCCAAGCATTTGTGTTGTAAATTTGCTAAGCGTAATAATAACTACAAGTTAGTATAAAAGGGAAACAAACTTGTTTTAATGAAACTGTGCAAAACAGCTAAATATTGAGCATTCTCAGAATTCGACGAAACTTGACCCAAACGTAGGTCTAGACCCAAGAGTTTGTGTGTTAAATTTTCTAAGCGTAATAATAACTACAAGTTACTATAAAAGGGAAACAAACTTGTTTTAATATAACCGTGAAAACAGCTAAATTTTGAACGTTCTCAGAATTCGACGAAACTTGACCCAAACGTTGGTCTAGACCCAAGCATTTGTGTTGTAAATTTGCTAAGCGTAATAATAACTACAAGTTAGTATAAAAGGGAAACAAACTAGTTTTAATAAAACCGTGCAAAACAGCTAATTTTTGAGCATTCTCAGCATTGGACGAAACTTGACCCAAACGTTGGTCTAGTTTGTGTGTTAAATTTTCTAAGCATAATAATAACTACAAGTTACTATAAAAGGGAAACAAACTTGTTTTAATAAAACCGTGCAAAACAGCTAACTTTTGGACGTTTTCAGAATTCAACGAAACTTGACCCAATCGTAGGACTAGACCCATCCATTTGTGTTGTAAATTTGCTAAGCGTAATAATAACTAGAAGTTAGTATAAAAGCGAAACAAACTTGTTTTAATAAAACCGTGCAAAATAGCTAAATTTTGAACGTTCTCAGAATTCGACGACACTTGACCCAAACGTTGGTCTAGACCCAAGCATTTGTGTTGTAAATTTGCTAAGCGTAATAATAACTACAAGTTAGTATAAAAGGGAAACAAACTTGTTTTAATAAAACTGTGCAAAACAGCTAAATATTGAGCATTCTCAGAATTCGACGAAACTTGACCCAAACGTAGGTCTAGACCCAAGAGTTTGTGTGTTAAATTTTCTAAGCGTAATAATAACTACAAGTTACTATAAAAGGGAAACAAACTTGTTTTAATATAACCGTGAAAACAGCTAAATTTTGAACGTTCTCAGAATTCGACGAAACTTGACCCAAACGTTGGTCTAGACCCAAGCATTTGTGTTGTAAATTTGCTAAGCGTAATAATAACTACAAGTTAGTATAAAAGGGAGACAAACTTGTTTTAATAAAACTGTGCAAAACAGCTAAATATTGAGCATTCTCAGAATTCGACGAAACTTGACCCAAACGTAGGTCTAGACCCAAGAGTTTGTGTGTTAAATTTTCTAAGCGTAATAATAACTAGAAGATATTATAAAAGCGAAACAAACTTGCTTTAATAAAACCGTGCAAAATAGCTAAATTTTGAACGTTCTCAGAATTCGACGAAACTTGACCCAAACGTTGGTCTAGACCCAAGCATTTGTGTTGTAAATTTGCTAAGCGTAATAATAACTACAAGTTAGTATAAAAGGGAAACAAACTTGTTTTAATAAAACTGTGCAAAACAGCTAAATATTGAGCATTCTCAGAATTCGACGAAACTTGACCCAAACGTAGGTCTAGACCTAAGAGTTTGTGTGTTAAATTTTCTAAGCGTAATAATAACTACAAGTTACTATAAAAGGGAAACAAACTTGTTTTAATATAACCGTGAAAACAGCTAAATTTTGAACGTTCTCAGAATTCGACGAAACTTGACCCAAACGTTGGTCTAGACCCAAGCATTTGTGTTGTAAATTTGCTAAGCGTAATAATAACTACAAGTTAGTATAAAAGGGAGACAAACTTGTTTTAATAAAACTGTGCAAAACAGCTAAATATTGAGCATTCTCAGAATTCGACGAAACTTGACCCAAACGTAGGTCTAGACCCAAGAGTTTGTGTGTTAAATTTTCTAAGCGTAATAATAACTACAAGTTACTATAAAAGGGAAACAAACTTGTTTTAATATAACCGTGAAAACAGCTAAATTTTGAACGTTCTCAAAATTCGACGAAACTTGAACCAAAGGTTGGTCTAGACCCAAGTATTTGTGTTGTAAATTTGCTAAGCGTAATAATAACTACAAGTTAGTATAAAAGGTTAACAAACTTGTTTTAATAAAACCTGTGCAAAACAGCTAATTTTTTAGCATTCTCAGCATTGGACGAAACTTGACCCAAACGTAGGTCTAGACCCAAGAGTTTGTATGTTAAATTTGAAGCGTAATAATAACTACAAGTTAGTATAAAAGGGAAACAAACTTGTTTTAATAAAACCGTGCAAAACAGTTAATTTTTGAGCATTCTCAGCATTGGACGAACTTGACCCAAACGTAAGTCTAGACCCAAGAGTTTGTGTGTTTAATTTTCTAAGCGTAATAATAACTACAAGTTACTATAAAAGGGACACAAACTTGTTTTAATAAAATCGTGCAAAACAGCTAACTTTTGAACGTTCTCAGAATTCAACGAAACTTGACCTAATCGCAGGACTAGACCCATCCATTTGTGTTGTAAATATGCTAAGCGTAATAATAACTAGAAGTTAGTATAAAAGCGAAACAAACTTGCTTTAATAAAACCGTGCAAAATAGCTAAATTTTGAACGTTCTCAGAATTCGACGAAACTTGACCCAAACGTTGGTCTAGACCCAAGCATTTGTGTTGTAAATTTGCTAAGCGTAATAATAACTACAAGTTAGTATAAAAGGGAAACAAACTTGTTTTAATGAAACTGTGCAAAACAGCTAAATATTGAGTATTCTCAGAATTCGACGAAACTTGACCCAAACGTAGGTCTAGACCCAAGAGTTTGTGTGTTAAATTTTCTAAGCGTAATAATAACTACAAGTTACTATAAAAGGGAAACAAACTTGTTTTAATATAATCGTGAAAACAGCTAAATTTTGAACGTTCTCAGAATTCGACGAAACTTGACCTAAACGTTGGTCTTGACCCAAGCATTTGTGTTGTAAATTTGCTAAGCGTAATAATAACTACAAGTTAGTATAAAAGGGAAACAAACTAGTTTTAATAAAACCGTGCAAAACAGCTAATTTTTGAGCATTCTCAGCATTGGACGAAACTTGACCCAAACGTTGGTCTAGTTTGTGTGTTAAATTTTCTAAGCATAATAATAACTACAAGTTACTATAAAAGGGAAACAAACTTGTTTTAATAAAACCGTGCAACACAGCTAACTTTTGGACGTTTTCAGAATTCAACGAAACTTGACCCAATCGTAGGACTAGACCCATCCATTTGTGTTGTAAATTTGCTAAGCGTAATAATAACTAGAAGTTAGTATAAAAGCGAAACAAACTTGTTTTAATAAAACCGTGCAAAATAGCTAAATTTTGAACGTTCTCAGAATTCGACGACACTTGACCCAAACGTTGGTCTAGACCCAAGCATTTGTGTTGTAAATTTGCTAAGCGTAATAATAACTACAAGTTAGTATAAAAAGGGAAACAAACTTGTTTTAATATAACTGTGCAAAACAGCTAAATATTGAGCATTCTCAGAATTCGACGAAACTTGACCCAAACGTAGGTCTAGACCCAAGAGTTTGTGTGTTAAATTTTCTAAGCGTAATAATAACTACAAGTTACTATAAAAGGGAAACAAACTTGTTTTAATATAACCGTGAAAATAGCTAAATTTTGAACGTTCTCAAAATTCGACGAAACTTGAACCAAAGGTTGGTCTAGACCCAAGCATTTGTGTTGTAAATTCGCTAAGCGTAATAATAACTACAAGTTAGTATAAAAGGTTGACAAACTTGTTTTAATAAAACCTGTGCAAAACAGCTAATTTTTTAGCATTCTCAGCATTGGACGAAACTTGACCCAAACGTAGGTCTAGACCCAAGAGTTTGTATGTTAAATTTGAAGCGTAATAATAACTACAAGTTAGTATAAAAGGGAAACAAACTTGTTTTAATAAAACCGTGCAAAACAGTTAATTTTTTAGCATTCTCAGCATTGGACGAACTTGACCCAAATGTAGGTCTAGACCCAAGAGTTTGTGTGTTTAATTTTCTAAGCGTAATAATAACTACAAGTTACTATAAAAGTGACACAAACTTGTTTTAATAAAACCGTGCAAAACAGTTAACTTTTGGACGTTCTCAGAATTCAACGAAACTTGACCCAATCGCAGGACTAGACCCATCCATTTGTGTTGTAAATATGCTAAGCGTAATAATAACTAGAAGTTAGTATAAAAGCGAAACAAACTTGCTTTAATAAAACCGTGCAAAATAGCTAAATTTTGAACGTTCTCAGAATTCGACGAAACTTGACCCAAACGTTGGTCTAGACCCAAGCATTTGTGTTGTAAATTTGCTAAGCGTAATAGTAACTACAAGTTAGTATAAAAGGGAAACAAACTTGTTTTAATGAAACTGTGCAAAACAGCTAAATATTGAGCATTCTCAGAATTCGACGAAACTTGACCCAAACGTAGGTCTAGACCCAAGAGTTTGTGTGTTAAATTTTCTAAGCGTAATAATAACTACAAGTTACTATAAAAGGGAAACAAACTTGTTTTAATATAACCATGAAAACAGCTAAATTCTGAACGTTCTCAGAATTCGACGAAACTTGACCCAAACGTTGGTCTAGACCCAAGCATTTGTGTTGTAAATTTGCTAAGCGTAATAATAACTACAAGTTAGTATAAAAGGGAAACAAACTAGTTTTAATAAAACCGTGCAAAACAGCTAATTTTTGAACGTTCTCAAAATTCGACGAAACTTGAACCAAAGGTTGGTCTAGACCCAAGGGTTTGTGTGTTAAATTTTCTAAGCGTAATAATAACTACAAGTTACTATAAAAGGGAAACAAACTTGTTTTAATAAAATCGTGCAAAACAGCTAACTTTTGGACGTTCTCAGAATTCAACGAAACTTGACCTAATCGCAGGACTAGACCCATCCATTTGTGTTGTAAATTTGCTAAGCGTAATAATAACTAGAAGTTAGTATAAAAGCGAAACAAACTTGCTTTAATAAAACCGTGCAAAATAGCTAAATTTTGAACGTTCTCAGGATTCGACGACACTTGACCCAAACGTTGGTCTAGACCCAAGCATTTGTGTTGTAAATTTGCTAAGCGTAATAATAACTACAAGTTAGTATAAAAGGGAAACAAACTTGTTTTAATAAAACTGTGCAAAACAGCTAAATATTGAGCATTCTCAGAATTCGACGAAACTTGACCCAAACGTAGGTCTAGACCCAAGAGTTTGTGTGTTAAATTTTCTAAGCGTAATAATAACTACAAGTTACTATAAAAGAGAAACAAACTTGTTTTAATATAACCGTGAAAACAGCTAAATTTTGAACGTTCTCAAAATTCGACGAAACTTGAACCAAAGGTTGGTCTAGACCCAAGCATTTGTGTTGTAAATTTGCTAAGCGTAATAATAACTACAAGTTAGTATAAAAGGTTAACAAACTTGTTTTAATAAAACCTGTGCAAAACAGCTAATTTTTGAGCATTCTCAGCATTGGACGAAACTTGACCCAAACGTAGGTCTAGACCCAAGAGTTTGTATGTTAAATTTGAAGCGTAATAATAACTACAAGTTAGTATAAAAGGGAAACAAACTTGTTTTAATAAAACCGTGCAAAACAGTTAATTTTTTAGCATTCTCAGCATTGGACGAACTTGACCCAAACGTAGGTCTAGACCCAAGAGTTTGTGTGTTTAATTTTCTAAGCGTAATGATAACTACAAGTTACTATAAAAGGGACACAAACTTGTTTTAATAAAACCGTGCAAAACAGCTAACTTTTGGACGTTCTCAGAATTCAACGAAACTTGACCCAATCGCAGGACTAGACCCATCCATTTGTGTTGTAAATATATTAAGCGTAATAATAACTAGAAGTTAGTATAAAAGCGAAACAAACTTGCTTTAATAAAACCGTGCAAAATAGCTAAATTTTGAACGTTCTCAGAATTCGACGAAACTTGACCCAAACGTTGGTCTAGACCCAAGCATTTGTGTTGTAAATTTGCTAAGCGTAATAATAACTACAAGTTAGTGCAACTAATGTTTATTAATATTAATTAAATTATTAATTTTTATATACAAATTCAATACAAAGTTAGTAAATAACTAAATAATTTAAATTTAAAAACTAGTGTAAGTAATAAAAATACATGCAGGTTCTTATTATACTGCTTTGACTTCCCTTAGTAATAAACTTTAGTTATAAATAAAAATAAAAAATTAATCTTTTAATAATAAATTTAAATTATTTATAATTGATAATTTTATTAATTTATTATTAAAGGTAATATTCTCATTTTTTTAGTAAATTAAATACATATTCAATAAGAAGATTAATAAAATAATTTTAGATTTAGTAAAAATGATATAGAAATATATGAGGCCGTATTGCTCATTCCCATAAATTTACTTTGACACTCCTATTTTTTTATAATAAAAATAATTTATGCAAGTGTGATAATCTAATTTTAATTTAGTATTTCAATTAAGACATGTAATTTTATATACCGATTCAGTAAAAATACTTAGATCATATTATTAATTCTTGTAATATTACTTTCATACTCCTTTCTACCTTTTCGTAATAAAATTTTTGCTATAAATACAAATAAAAAATTAATCTTTTAATATTAAAAATAGATTATTTTCAATTAATTTATAAGTGGTAACTATTAATATCAATTAAATATGTAATTTAATACAAAAATTCTATAAAAAAATTAATAATTAAAAAATTAAATAATTTGCACAAAAATGTGATAGTTTTTTAATCTAATTTAGATTTTATTAATACATTAATTAAATAATTTAGTATTTTTATTATTTAGTGTAATTTTATATATAAATTCAATAAGAAGCTAATAATTTTAAATAAAAAAAATGTTCCATAGATATTGCTCAACATGCCCTCTACCTTTTGATAATAAAGATTTAACTATAAATAAAAAATTAATCTTTTAATTTTAAAAATTTAAAATAATTTATAGATAATTTGTTAATTTATATCTGGACATAGCAGACATTGACTACCACCCTACCTTTTGGTAATAAAAATTTCATTATAAATAAAAAAATTAATCTTTCATTATAGATAAGAAAAACATAAAACAAATTAACCTTTACTTATTATAAAAAAAATTAATACTGCATTGGCACCCACCTTATTTTAAATTTACAACATATACAAATGAAACAAAAAAAAATTAATAATAATTTTGGTAAAAAATAATCTTATAAAATCACAATAATTTTTTGATTTAAATTTATCAGTTAGTTATTAATATACTAATTTAATAATTATAATTTTTATAAATTTATAACCTAGTAGCTAATTTTTAATATTAAAAAACATATATGGATTGGTTATAAATATTGCTTTGACGCGGTCCCCCTTTTGGTAACAGAAATTTTAATACTCCATTAAATATTTAATATTGAATTATTAAAAGAATTTGATTTCGTATAAAATGTAACTGCAATCATATACTTGGTAATGTTTAACATTAATAAATCAATTGAATAATCTAATATTTCAATTAAAAGAGTAAATTACATACAAATTCAATGAAAAAGTTGTTTTGGTCTTATTGTTTATTTTCATCAATATTACTTTTAACATTTCCTCTATCTTTTGTCAATAAAAATTACAAAAAAATAAAATATTAAAAGATTAATTTTAAAAATTTAAAATAATTTAAAAGAACTTAGTAATGATAAATAGAGATTGAGTCATTTATTTCTTAAAAATAAAAGTAAAAAAAAAAACAAAAAAAGAAAGAAAGAGACTGGTGGACCCTATTTTTGATTGTATAAGTAAAGAATTAAAATAAATATTCTGCATGTATGAATAACCTGTTCATTCCTGCCTCTTCTTTCTTCGATTCTCTTCTTAATTTTAGACTGTTACTATTTTGCTTTAATTATGTAATTGTTTGTAGACTAGTAGTCTATGATTATGTTATTTACTTCTTTAATTAAATATAAATATAATTTAAAACTATCTGGTTTTCGTATGTTTTAATGATATAAGTGTGCTATGCAATTTCAGTTTCAGACTTTCAATCATTCAACTATAACGTTGTATGTATTGTTTAGTTTATGAAGTTTTGTTATGTTGAATTTGTTGTTTTATACGCCTTATTTAACTCCTTATACATTAATCTAATCAAAATAATACTAATTATATAAATATTTCAACAAGAAAATTTGACTATGATGATGTCTTGGTTAATGTTATTATGGCAGACAATGTACAAAGACTCAGTTTCTACCAACAGTCATTCTCGCTAAACTGGGAAAAGCAAATAAAAACGTAGTACTTTAATAGCATAACAAAAGAATAAATGAAAAGGGTAAACAATTGGTGAACTAACAATACTACCTTATCTTGTCCTCCACCATAAGAATGTCTTGCCACTGCTGCCATGATGACATGGATCACAGGGACGCTACACTTCCAAAAAGTGGAGCATGGGCTGGCCAGCAACAACTGCATGATAATCTCACTTTCTTTCGCTCGGTGCTCGAATCAAATGAAGAATCATATTCGAGGTTTTGACCTAGCACACATGCTTTGGCACATAGACCGAATATGATCTGCAGATATTAGCTATCAGAAGGAGTATGTTTTTTTCTTACCAAACCTGCAACTGATCACACCAAAGTACAAATCAAAAGTCACTGTCATATTTTCAACATAAATAGATTAAAAAAGAAAAGAAAACTGCAAGTTCTCTATGCACTACATCCAAATAGTCCCTGCTCATGTTTAGAACCTCTCTTTGTTTCAGAATATACCATGCATGCATAAGGAGCCATAGAAGGAACCTCACTGCACATCAATGAAAAATCATCATGAACATTATAGCATGCAGTTTTTAACACAAGATCAGGAGTGCAAATTCGATTTGTATCCTCATACTGTCATACATTTATACTTTATTTTCATCTCATTAATAAACTAACTACATATTATAAGCATGTAAACGTATATGGAATTAATATATTTACTAATTATATTAAAAATATTAATTAGCATATTCTAAACTAAAAACCATAGACTATAATTAAATAAATTTTTAAGTAGAAAGTAACTGTAAAGAAAATATGTGAACAATAAAAGAACAAAAAGTAGTATATAAAGGGGCAGAAGATGACACACAACATTAATTATAAGACATGCTAGCTCTAAACAAAAATCCCCTCACCACAATAACACAAGAGTTAAACCACACTCCTACAACTTCCACTGTGAAGTGAAAAAACCTATCACCTACCTTACACACCCACTCCCATCCTCTAGAAAATTGGGGTAACTTAACATCACTAAAGTATGTAATAAAATCTTTCCCAATCACTCGAATAAGCATGCATATGAGCTTTAAAATATATCTTATTCCCCCACACCGAAACCATGACTGCCCTCAAGCATGTCTCAATCCAAATACACAAATTATCCAAGTAGCAATTCTCAAATATCCTTTCATGTCACTCAAGTATATCCCCTTACTAATAAGACTTAATAGTATAAGAAGAGCCAGCAATATTGAGACAAGCACTTGCAGTACAACATACAATATTCAACACACAAGTATCCCATTGACTTCATCAAAATAAAATGAAACAAGTCTCAACACTCTCACAAAGGTATCAGTGTAATCACTCCACTCATAAAGTATTTTAGAATTTGGGTTCCACTCAAATCAATACATAGAATGCCATAACCATAGGCTTTCTTGTGAATCAAATCTCCTCCACCAACGAAATGAAAATTAATACATGAATCAAATGGTCTTTTCAAGGGTTGTAATGGGACTTAGGACAAGGTGTGGCAAAAGATAGGCCGAATTGGGGCTTATGAATTCAAAGGAGCGATGCCGACCTAGTTGCTTATGTTTCCAACCTCACTGCCATTCAACTCGATTCAAGTAATTTGAACAATCAAACACCTCCAATTTTTTCATTTTCTATTTCTTTTTCTTCTTTTTTTTCTCAATCTTTTCTTCTTTCCTTACGTTTTTTCTTCTTCTTTTTTTTCCTCATTCTCTTCTTTCCTTTCTTTTTTTTCTTTTTTTTTCCTCAATATTTTCTTCTTTCCTTTCTTTTTTTCTTCTTCTTTCTCTTCTCCTTTCTCTTCATCTCTTTGTTCTTTCTGTTTCATCATTTGTTTTTCATTTCCTCGTTCCATTTTTCTTTTTCTTTTCCTTAGGGATAGCAATGCATCTGTTGTTATTCACTCATTTTCATGTCAATTTACAAGCAACCAAGCCAACACAATCCCCTTAAATGGGATCAAAAATCAGTTCAGGAGATAATCAAGAAGGGGATGATTCAGCTTATGACGTAGTTTAACCAAGAAAAGAAAAGCCAAAGCTCAAATGAGTTATTCTATGGGTGAATTCAAGGTAGGCTCTTTTGAGGTAATGGGGTATTCCTAAGTGCCATTATCACTTTCATGCACCAATCTTACAAGAATGCGGACTCAAAATGTATTACACAAGCAAGTTGTAGAATGGACATACTAAATTTGATGCCCTCGATCAAAAGAAATGTAGCACTGTTTAAATGGAAGTGCTTTGGTCCAAAAGCTCACACAAAGGCTTTTTGTTGATTCTTGAACATTGTTCATTTGATGCAGTCAATGGGCCACAATTCACACTACTTTTTTTTTTATATGCCACTAGTGCTAGTCTCTCCTGCTTATCTCGACTTATACCAAAAATTCCTATTAATCTAAGGGATAACACAAGACAACAATCAGAAAATTCAAGTGCTACCATAGGATAATTCGCATATTTTCTCAATAGGAAATGTGACTATGCAGTGGACCTGAATCACTGAGTATAAAGCCTAGCATATCATGGAAAGGTGTTGAAGTGTATCATGGCTTCTTCAATTTCAACCAAATTATATAGGTGAAATGATGACACAAGTTTATATATTCGTAAGAAGGACAAGAGAAACAGAGGCTAGCTCTATGGAATTTCCTGTAGTTTCACAAGGAGAATCTAGCTATATAAAATTACTATTGTTTCCAATATGATAGAATCCTAAACTTCAGGTGGGGAGTTTGTAGAGTGCCTATACGAGATCAAGATATTGTGTTAACAAAATTTTTCTTACCTTTGCTTTAGAACCTCGTAATTCTCTTCTCTTTGGCTACCACCAATAAGTTCCCCCATCTAGTAAGAACAAGTGGTCAAATTATTGAAAATTCATAACAAGCTTTATCAAAGAATTACCCATAAGATTTCAATCTACTTGGAAAAATAATGTGTTATAGAGAGAAGGGGAGAAAAGGAGAGAGAAGAATAAGAGCCTACCTTAGGTACAAGCACGTCCGTTACAGCAACAGTTTTATTTTCTTCATTGACCTTCATATTTCTGGCTTTGCTTGCTTTTGGATGGTTATAGACGATATTTGTTATCATAATTTGGGAGGAAATCGATCATGTATAAGCTATGAGTTGATGGATAGAAGATATAGCAATTTACCTTTCATGTTCAGAAGCTAAATTAATCCCCCATTCTGCTTTATTCTCAAATTTTCTCACTTTCGTTGCTTCCTCAAGAATGGCAACTGCCTCACTGTAAGCGACTCTGTGAAACTTGGATTTTGCAACCATTTCAAGTCGTTGGAGGGTAGTTCTATCAATAAATTTGGTCATGATCTCCATATCTCCATAGCAATGGTCAAGCAACCACTGACAAAGAAACCTGACATATGCTTCCGCACAGTTCATATCATCCTACAAAAGTGTCAACTCTATTATCTTCTATGCTAGAGCATACTTGGAAGAACTTAAAAAGAAAGATAACAACGATTGCAAGTTTATGGGAATAGGGTAGCAACACAATGGTTGTTTAGTGTCGATTTTCAAAGAAATATGGATTAGTAATCTCGCCGTTTAACTATAGCTACAGATGAGGAAAAAGAATCTGTTGACAAAGTTATAAAACTAATAGATTTAAATAAACTAATCCTATCCAAAAGGATAGGAAAACATTAGCAACACTTCCGACTGAATTTGGGCCACAACAAAGTGAGGATATGTTGCATCTAGATAGATTTTACACAATTAGTCATTATAATGCAGACAAAAGTTTTCAGTGTGCATGAATTTGTCCCTATAAGATCATTTATGTGTATTTCTCAAGGAGTGGAATATGTAGCATGATAGACAAAAAGTTGAATTGCTTTCTTTTTCATGTGTATTCAAAATTTTGTACGAATACACAGAAAAGCTTACAATTAGCACACCTTTATATCAGCAAATGCTATCTCATGTTCCACCATCCAAAATTCAGTAAGCTATCTTGGAGTATGCGATTGTTCAGCTCGAAACGTTGGCCCGAAGGTATACACGCTACTGAGAGCACATGCATATGTTTCTATAGTTGTCCTGATACATTCAAAATGCTTGCCTGCTGAAAACGTCTTCAGCATAGTCAACTTTTCCATCCCTCTTCGGAATACCACCACCAAACTTCCATCTCTCAGCCAACTTGTGCCATTCATGCAGCTTTAAGAGGTTCTCTTTAGCGTTGGTACGCTCAGCAACAACAGCAACAATTTCCTCCTTACTTGCTTTAGCAAACTTTAGCTTGGCTACTACTTCTCCTTTCTCCTTGACAACAAGCTCAGGAGCTTTTATGTCAGATTCTCAAGAAGGAGGGTTCTCTTTTAGTTCCTCAAAATTTTCAACATCACTTATTATTGTTGTGACTTGAAACATCTCCACCCTCACAATCACTAGTTGCATAATAGGAGTATGCACATAAAGGAAACCATGCTTCTGGAAGAATGTGTGGGTAGCATATGCCAAGGCATTTCGTGGATTCTAGCAACTGCAGAAATCTAAATGACCAAAAGAAAAATTTATTCGAAAAAGGAGAATTAGAGACAAGTGCTTTAAAGGAAAGAAATTTGCTGACAAATTTACTTGCATATTAGGGATCATATAAGATATAATAATCTATTGAACTTTTTTACCAGCTTTGTTCCAGCAGTCCAGCGTAATGTATATTAAAGGAACAACATTTTGTTTTCCAAACTATAACTAAGGGGTTTAGGTGTAAAATGTGAATTTTTTGAGGGGTTGCAAGTGAAGTTTTGGAAGTCTTTGTTTTTTTTTGGGGGGGGTGGGGAGGGGATTGAGGAAGTGTAATTCACATTTTCATAGGAGGTTTAAGTGTAATTAACCCTAATTAATAATGTAGATGTAAAATTGCTGATGTTAATAGTTCATATGTTGTTAACTTGGAAGAGAGTCAAGACTATGAGTCTCAAGGTGTGAGTCATTCAGGGTAGTGTTCACAAGGACTTGTGCTTTTCCAGAGTTTTTGTAATAAGCAGCAAGAATAGGAAGAGAGTCTGAAGTTGGATTTTTTAGTGAAAAATAGAATTCTGTATAAATAAACCTTGACATATATATATATACTAGAGTGTGCCCGTGCATGGATTAAATTAATTAATAAGTAAAAGATATCACATAAAATTTTAATTATGTCGAAGTCAACTGAAAGAGATGTTTTTAGATAAATAGTACAAATACATTTTGTTCTGAAATAAAAGTGCATCAATATTAAAAAAATATAAAAATTCATAATATATATACAAAGAGATATATCAGTTGAAATAAATGAATAAGTATTACTTTTATAAACTAAAAGACAATCATATTCATATTGAAGAAAACTACTAAGAATGAATTTAAGTATGAGTTTAATAATATATTAACATACTACTCAAATTTTGTTAATAAAGTTTAGGTGAACTATAAAGAAGATAAATTGCAAATTAATTGATGAAAATATAATTAACTTGTCGAAGTTCAAGTTATAATATACAAAAAACAATAAATCAACTAAATGACTAATTCAAAATTGAAACTTTATGCTAATTGACAATAATTTAAAAGCCTTGTTTATTTTTTTTTCAAAGTTTCAGATCCTTTATCATAAACAATACTTAAGGAAAAGCTCATCACTTTCAATCTTACCCAAACAGACTAAGTTCATATATACAGGAATATCACATGTATCGTTTACATAAGACCAAACTATAGATTACACTGGAAGTGGATCAGACATTCCATTCCCACAATGTGACAATGGCTGACTAACGAAGTTAACTCATTTGTCTTAACAGTAAGATGCCAAAAACCTAGAGATTGCAATTGTCTACTTGGGTACATGAGATTTGCATTCTATATATCAACTGCCATCTCATGTTTAGAGAAGGGAATATAAAAATCATATGCAGGCAGTATGTCTACTATTGTAGGCAAAATTTCAGCATACTATTACTGCTATTATTGTACTCAGAACATCAAAGCATAAAATCATCCTCTCGAATGCTCCGATACTTTATGATTTAGAGAAACCCACCAAATTACCTTGCATTCAACTCCAACTAACATGCAGCATTGTACATCTCCTACTTCAAAGAAATGTACACATAAATAGGGTGAGAGTGGAGAAAAAGCACAAATATTATACCATATCACTAACAAACATAACAATTTTCTCGAAAAATATCAAACTTATCTAAAAATTGACAGATTGACTTTCACATGCTTGCTTGAAAACTAATATTAGTTTCCTTCTTTTTGATCAAAATTATATTCCTCATGCTAAAAGATTCACACGATTCAAATAAAAAAATTCACAACCAATGACATTCAACCACAGATCCACAAAAGTTCACATCCACCAAAAATATTGCAAGTTGAATAACACTATAAAAATAAAATAATTACATAAATATAAATAAATTAAGGAGCTAAAAAGATGCTTACATAGATACAAACAAAGAAGTCATCGAATTAATTTCTTTTCCTTTTTCTTGACCTTGGCTTATTTGGGTTTTCAAACCCTAGAGAAAAAAATAAATCGAAACATGTGAGTTTGGATGGGGGTTTGATGGGGGGCTCGCATAAAATGGTCATAAGAGAACAATGATTTTGAGGGTTTTTCTAGCGGGTTTTCTTGAATTTTTGTGTTGTACCCACCTCCATTGCTGCTTCGACTGAGGGTCAGAAGAGAACAATGATTTTGAGGGTTTTTTCTAGCGGGTTTTCTTGAATTTTTGTGTCGTACCCACCTCCATTGCTGCTTCTACCGAGGGAGCATAGGGGCACCATGAGGACTCATCACTTTCGCCGCCTAGAGTCGACCATCCTCCACAACGAACCCCACATCTCTCCTTCAACGAGGCTGCGAAAATCCTTAATTTTATAGCTAATTGGTGAAGGAAGATATGTCTGCTTCCTCAATCGGAGCAATAAACCCAAATATAAGCACTTATTGGTCCCCTTTTTCACATCACCCTCCAGCATTGGTACAAAATCCTAACCCTTCACTCCCTCTCTGATGCCTTTCGTCCTCTTTCCTTGCTTTTTCTTCTCTATTTTTTTGGGTTGAGAGAGAGAGGAGAGCGGAAATGAACATGGTGTATTTGGGGAAAATGGTGTGTTCGGATTCAGAGAAGAAATGGGAAATGAACTTTGGTGGGTGTGGGGAGAACGGTGGGTTTGGGAAGACACACACGAACATAGAGGAATGTGTATTTTTAGTATTGAGAGAGGGTTTCTGCAATTTGCTTTTAATATTGCTTCACTTATGTATATAAACTATGTTATAAATATACCAAAATATAGTTGAAATTTTAATTTATTGTTATAAATATAGACAATTAATTAGTTTCTCCAATTATGATAAGGTGGAAGAAATAAGAATACAACTAAATAATATTGTTAAAAGAATATATAAGGATCCTAAACTAAATGATAAATGAAGACACATGATATAATTGACTATGAAATTTTATTTGAAAATTATTCAAACATAATCGATTTTAGTTCTGGATCCCTAGCTAGAAAAGAAATTAAGGAAGAATTTTCTGAAAAAAGATGGGAACGCTTTAGAAAATGATTTTTTAAAAATTTCCCACCTGAAAAACAAAATAAAATTTCAAATCAATTCTATAAGGAGTTATTCATATGGAATAAGAAAGTTACCTTTGTTCCTTGGTTTATAACCAAATACTCAAAACAATATTTAAATGTACTAGAGAGAAAATATTTCTTAGGAAATGGAAAAATCCTAAATAACGTCTTTACCCCTCAACAGCCTTTCAAAATGAATTCAAATGAAATAGAGATTAATTTTAAAGCATTTTCTGAATTAATTGAAGATGATACTTTAATAGTTACAATCTCAGAAATAAATGAGTTATTAAAAAAGTAAAATTATGCCAATTTATACTTAAATGTTATAGGGGAACAAATTATAAAATTAAATAATAAGATTGATAAGATTATGGAATGGCAATAAGTATTCGCCAAAAGAAATCAACTCAAATAAGACATTAGTTGAAGAAACAATAGGAGAAATTATTGCGAGACCCTCAATTCAACCACCCCCTAGATATTATAGGTTTTAATTTAAGACTTATAGGAGACCTAGAAAAATTTTTGGATCAAAAATTTAAAACTCTAAAATTAAATACTCTAAATAATGACAGAGATTCTCAGGATTATAAAGTTGAATTCATGGAGGAAATTAACAAATTAGAAAAATTCGCTAGGAAGCCAATGCAAACCAAATTTTATTATCTTAGACCAACACCCCAAGATGTTCTTTATGAAGAACAAGAGATAATTGACCAAAATAGTTATAATGGAAAACAAATTTATGAATGGACATTGATGGATTTACAGAAAGACAAATATAATACTATACATAAAATGATGATGTATAGTACTATCTATAAAGGAAATAATAAATACGATAAAGCTATTGCTAAAATGATCATATCAGGATTCACTGGCCAATTAAAAGGGTGGTGGGATAATTATCTTAGCCAAACTGATAAAGATGAAATATTAAATACAATGAAACTTGAAGATAATATCTCAGAGGAGAAAGCAATTTATACATTAGCTATAAACATCGTTGAGCATTTTACAAATAGATGGTCAAGATAACAGTGAAAATATTCAAACACTTCTACAGAATCTAAAATGTAAGAGATTAACTTCATTTAGATGGTATAAAGTTTTAGGAAATGGATCGGGTTAAGATGGACAACAGCTGGAATATGAAGGCGATAAAAGACACACGAATTTGTTAACCCAGTTTGGATATAAATCCTACGTCTGGGAGCGATACCAAGCCAGGAGAAAACACTCAAAGAGGAGGAAAATTGAGGAGTACAACACACACACTTGTATGCAAGTCTTCACCACACGTGAAAGACAACACTCACCCTCGTCTCAACTCTTTCTTTTCTCTCTACTCTACTCTACTCTACAAAACAATGCTAATAAGAGTAGTATTTATAGCCATGACTTATCCTTTTCCAACTCAACTTAGGATTTCTAAGTTGAATCGGGTTATCCTTCTCCAACTCAAATTGGGATTTCTAAGTTGAATCGGGTCATCCTTGACTTCTTCAAATCAATCTTCACAACTTAACAATCTCCCACTTGAAGATTGATTAGTTTTTCTCCACTTCTTTCTTGGTACCGCCGGGTTTTTCCACTCTTGTCATCAAGGCCAGTCGAAGCCGTACACAGCTTCAACTTCTCCATCGCAACCGCCTTGGTTAGCATGTCCGCAGGGTTCTTTTCTCCTTGGATCTTCTCCAGCTGCAGTGCCTTCTTCTCCAGAAGTTATCGGATGAAATGGTACTTGATCTCGATGTGCTTTGTCCGCGAATGGAACGCGGGATTCTTTGCTAGATGGATCGCACTCTGGCTATCGCTGTGAAGAATCACATCTGCCTGAGGTTTCCCTAATTCACCCAAGAAGTGTTGCAGCCAAATGAGCTCCTTAGCCGCCTCAGTAACTGCCACGTACTCAGCTTCCGTTGTGGACAGTGTGACAACCTTCTGCAGCTTTGAAACCCAGGATACGGCTGTACCGCCATATGTGAACACGTACCCTGTAGTGCTCCTCCTTTGTCATAGTCACTCCCTGCAAAATCAGCGTCAACAAACCCAAACAAGGTAAGCTTGCCCTTACCAAACACCAATGCTCGGTCCTTAGTACCCCTTAGGTACCTAAGAATCCATTTCACAGCTTCCCAGTGCATCACTCCTGGATTGCTCATAAAACGGCTAACTACTCCCACTGCATGTACTATATCCGGTCGAGTACAAATCATAGCATACATCAGGCTCCCAATTGCTGAGGCATACGGTGTGACTCTCATTTTTGCACGTTCGGAGTCAGTCTGGGGCGAATCACTGTTGGATAGTTTGAACTGATTTCCCAATGGCATTCTAACCGGTTTCGCATTTTCCATCTTGAATCTGCATAATACCTTCTCAATATAATCAGATTGAGATAATCACAATTTACCAGTACCTTTGTCCCTTGTGATTTTCATGCCCAATATCTGCCTTGCTTCGCCAAGATCTTTCATGTCAAACTTCCTTGACAACTGATCCTTGAGCCTATTGATCTCCTTGACATTTGATCCTGCTATCAACATGTCATCAACATACAGGAGTAGAATGATAAAAAACTCATCGAACCTCTTCACGTAGCAGCAATGATCAGCATTGCATCTAGAGAAACCTATCTCTAGCATGAAGTTGTCAAACTTCTTGTACCACTACCGCGGAGCCTGTTTTAATCCATACAGGCTTTTCTTCAGGCGACACACCTACTGATCACCTCCATTATACCCCTCTGGTTGTACCATGTATATCTCCTCCTCAAGATCCCCGTGTAGGAAGGCTGTCTTCACATCCATCTGTTGTAACTCCAAGTTCTCTACCGCTACCATGCTCAACACAAGACGAATAGTAGTTAACTTGACAACAGGTGTAAAAACATCAGTAAAGTCAATACCGTATCTTTGTTGGAATCCCTTGACTACGAGTCTTGCCTTGTACCGCTTCTTCCCGTCTGATTCTTCCTTAATTCGATAGACCCATCTGTTCTGTAGGGCCTTCTTTCCTTTTGGGAGCTGACACAATTCCCATGTGTCGTTTTTCTTCAACGAGTTCATCTCGTCGTTCATCGCAAGCTCCCACTTGCTCTTATGGGCATCGTTGACTGCCTCTGCGTAACATTCGGGTTCCCCACAATCAGATAAAAGCAAGTAATAAAGAGAGGGGGAGTACCTATCTGGGGCCCTTCTCAGCCTCGATTCTCGACCCAGTGCCAAGGGTGTGCTGCTTTCAGCAATCGGTTCCTCCGATGCTGGTTCTGGCTCTATCTCTGTCTGTTCGGTTTCGTTCGTCTGAACTCCCACTGAATCTGTATCTGCTGGTCTCATGATCCCGGAATTTGAAATGTCGAGATCAACAAATTTCCTTTCCTTCTTGTCATCGTCCGGGCTTACCTTCCTGTCATTATACATTACATCCTCATTAAATATAACATTCCTACTGCGAATTATTTTCCGGTTTTGATCATCCCAGAATCTATACCCAAATTCATCAGTCCCATACCCAATGAATGTACATTTAATCGACTTAGCATCCAACTTAGTCCAATCATCGTTCAAAATATAGGCTGAACAACCAAAAGTACGTAAGAAAGAAAGATCCACTTTCTTACCACTCCATACCTCTTCTGGTATCCTATTGTTCAACAGGACAGAAGGCCCTCGATTGATCAAGAAAGCAGCCGTGTTGACTGCATCTGCCCAAAACATCTTTGGCAGTCCGCTCTTCAATCGCATGCATCTCGCACGCTCATTCAGTGTTCTGTTCATCCTCTCAGCAATGCCATTTTGCTGAGGTGTCCCCGGGATTGTTTTCTGCATTCGGATTCCATGGTCGGTGCAGTAATTCTTGATACCTTCATTGTTGTACTCGCCACCGTTATCCGATCTGAGACATTTCACTTGTAGACCTGTCTCATTTTCCACTAGTGCCCTCCATCTCCTGAATGTGTCAAAGGCATCAGATTTCTTTTTAAGAAATACACCCATACCTTTCTAGTGGAGTCATCGATGAATGTCATGTAGTACGTTGATCCACCAAGAGATGACACTAGTGCTGGCCCCCACAAATCGGTGTGAACAAGTTCCAACTTTTCTTTCCTCGGAGTTCTTCTTGTGGTCAAGAAGCTCACCCGCTTCTGCTTTCTGAACACGCAGTGTTCACAATGACCCACCTCTACCGATTTTAACTCGGGCAACCGTCCTTTCAACTTCAGTACGTTCATTCCTTTCTCGCTCATGTGACCCAAGCAATTGTGCCACAGGTTAGCCTGCGATACAGTTCCTGCAAAGGGGATGTTTGAACTGGATCCTCCCGCCATGTAGAGCGTTCCTGACTTTAGTCCTCGTGCCAAAGTCATTGCTCCCCGACTGATCTTCCACTTCGCGTCTCCAAACGTTGTGTGGAATCCATCACTGTCTAGCTGTCCGACTGAGATCAAGTTCCTCTTCAGTCCTGGTATGTGTCACACCATCTCCTTCTTGCCCTTGTTTTTCCCCCTGGACTTTGACCTTCCACAGTATGTACCCCGTGTGCCAGGTCTCCCTCTAGACTTTGTATGCAGTGCAGAGCCAGATGATCCACCTGTTTGCCTTCTACGGGTTTCCTCGTTCAACATCATGTCCCTGATGTTGTCAAACTTCATCTTCTCCTTCCCAGACGAAGTGCTTACCGAAGTAACAACCACATCCCAACTGTCAGGTAAAGATGAGAGCAAAATTAACGCTTTTACCTCATCGTCAAACACGATATCCACAGACGCCAGCTGTGTCGTGAGTTAGTTGAAGTCATTGAGGTAATCGGCCACCGACTTCCTCTCCTCCATCTGCAACCTGAATAGTTTCTTCATCAGCATGACCTTGTTCATTGCTGAGGGTTTCTCGTACATATCGGCAAGAGTCCGTAGGACTTCCTTCGTGCTCTTTGCTCCCTTCACATGATAGGCGACATTCCGAGAGAGCGACAGGATTATTGCGCTCATCGCCTTTCGATCGAGCACCTTCCATTCTTTATCACTCGTCTTCTCGGACTTCTCTGCAAGTAGTTCGTACAGGTCCTTCCCGTACAAGTAGGCCTCCATCTACATACGCCAGAACCAAAGTCGGAACCATTGAACCGTTCGACTGGAAAGTTTCCCTCCATCTTAACTCCTTGAACCAGGCTCTTGATACCAGTTGTTAGGAAATGGATCGGGTTAAGATGGACAACAGCTGGAATATGAAGGCGATAAAAGACACACGAATTTGTTAACCCAGTTTGAATATAAATCCTACGTCTGGGGGCGATACCAAGACAGGAGAAAACACTCAAAGAGGAGGAAAATTGAGGAGTACAACACACACACACACACTTGTATGCAAGTCTTCACCACACGTGAAAGACAACACTCACCCTCGTCTCAACTCTTTCTTTTCTCTCTACTCTACTCTACAAAACAATGCTAATGAGAGTAGTATTTATAGCCATGACTTATCCTTTTCCAACTCAACTTGGGATTTCTAAGTTGAATCGGGTTATCCTTCTCCAACTCAACTTGGGATTTCTAAGTTGAATCGGGTCATCCTTGACTTATTCAAATCAATCTTCACAACTTAACATAAAGATGTATTTCTTAGTAGAGTTATGGAACTCCCAAAGTCAAATGATTCTCATTGGAAGTCTAAATTTATAGATGGTCTCCCTCATCTTTTTGCAAAAAGGGTTAGAAATGTCCTAAGAAAAGGAGACCTGCACATTAATTATAATCAATATACTTATGGGAGGTTAATTGGAACCTGTATCCAGGAAGGATTAAATTTATGCAATGAAATTAGATTAGATAAATAAATTAAAAGACAAAATTTAACAGAGAAAAGCCAATTAGGACAATTTTGTGCTCAATTTCGGATGGAAATGAAACCATTCAATAAATCAAAAATCTCTAGGAATAGAACTTTGGGGTTTAAGGAAAAGAGGTACAAAAAGAGAAAATTTAGAAAAGAAATAAATAAAGAAAAAGACTTAGCTAGAAAAAATAAATGGAAGGCTAAAAATAATACCACAAATAAAATAAAAAGATGTTATATTTGTGGAGAAACAGATCATCTTGCAAATAGATGCAAAAACAAAAAAGTAGAAAGTTAAAAGAAGATAAAAAAAATATTAAAAAATATAATCAGTCTCTTACTAATAGACTTGAGAAGATTGAAATTAGCAAAGATAATGAAATAAGAGAAGAAAAAAGGAAGATTTTTTATCCACTTTGGAAATAGTCACTAGTAAAAAATGGAATGTTAAAATTGATTTTTTAATAAATAACAATTTCATAAAAATATTTACTGCTCTTATTGAAAGTGGAGCATATATTAACTTTATTAAAGAAGGTCTTATACCAACTAAGTATTTTGAAGAAACGACCCACTCTTTATCATCTGCCAATGGCCAAAAACTCAATATAAGCTTTAAAATTCCAAAAGCTTACATATGTAATAATAAAAAATATATTCCAACAAGTTTCCTGCTAATAAAAGATTTAACAAATGAAATTATTCTTGAAACACCTTTCCTTAAAAAGATTTTTCCGATAAAGAATATTAATGAAAAGGGTATAATAGGAACCTTTGATAATGAAACAATAAAACTTAGAATTATGTAAGAATGAAATTAATTCCCTAATTAAGAAAAAACTAATTAGGTCCTCAAAATCACCATGGTCATGTACTGCATTTTATGTTAACAAATATGCAGAAAAGGAAAGAGGAAAACCCAGGCTTGTGATAAATTATAAGCCTCTTAATAAAGTCTTAAAATGGATAAGATATCCGATAGGATCTGTTAGATAGATTACACAGGGCAATAATTTTCTCAAAATTTGACTTAAAATCAGGATATTGGCAAATTCAAATAAATGATTCAGATAGATACAAAACAACATTTACAGTCCCATTTGGATATTATGAATGGAATGTTATGCCATTTGGATTAAAAAATGCACCTTCAAAATTTCAAAATATTATGAATGATATTTTTAATCAATTCTCTAATTTTATCATCGTCTATATTGATGATATCTTAGTCTTCTCAAATAGTATCAAGGACCATTTTAAGCATTTAGAAATGTTTAAAAACTTAGTTATCCAAAATGGTTTGGTATTATCAAAATAAAAAATGAGTATTTTTCAGACAAAAGTTAGACTTCTTGGACATCATATTGAAAAGGGAGAAATTATACCCATTAATAGAAGTATTGAATTTGCAGATAAAATCCCTGATAAAATCATTGATAAAACTCAATTACAAAGATTTTTAGGCAATCTAAATTATATAGCCCCATACTATAAGAACCTTGCCCAAGATACAACAATATTATATGATAGGCTTAAGAAGAATCCATCATAATGGACTGATGAACATACAAAAGCAGTTAGATTAATTAAACAGAAGGTAAAATCATTACCATATCTAACTCTTGCTAATCCAAATTGGAAAAATATTATTGAAACAGATGCCTCTAATATTGAATTTGGAGGAATACTAAAACAAATTGATGAAAATATGCAAGAGTACTAGTTAGATTCCATTCGGGGAAATAAAAAGCAGCCCAAAAAAATTATACTACGGTTGCTAAAGAAATTCTTGCTATTGTAAATGTGTATTAAAATTTCAAGATGATTTACTTAATCAAGAATTCACCATTAGGACAGATTGTTCTGCTGCTAAATTTATGTTTTATAAAGATTTTAAACATGATGTTTCTAAAGAAATGTTTGCTAGATGGCAAGCACATCTTGCCCCATTTAATTTTTCTATTGAACATATTAAAGGAGAGACAAATAGTCTCCCTGATTTTCTATCGAGAGAATATATTGATGGAGATGAATCCAGATGAATTTGGAAATGAAATGTTTAGAGGGATGAATATTTCCTCGAAATTCCAAATGGTTGGATGGAAGAATTAGTCATAGGAGAAAGATTCTTTATGAATGGGGTCCATTGGCCTATTTACCAATGGAAATTTTGGGATGAACCAATTGAATATAAGACAAGATTAAAAAGAACTCAAAAAATAATCAAAAAGCGAATTGATAAAATCAAGAAAATAATTTCTGACATTCTCATACAATTTTCAGATGCAAATGTCACTGCAGAAAATCGTATTAAACAATTTTGGATAGCAAATTTGCTATACCATTAGCAAATTGCTAGCCTTTATGCTGGCTAATGAATTATCTTTATTTTTCAGGAATGCTCCCCCAAAGGGGAAGAGGAAGAAATTCCTCCTCTAATCAAAGAGGAGGTAGATTTCGAGCAGGTGATATTGTCAGACATGGAAATAGGACCTTAGTAAGGGAAAATATTTCCGGAATTAGAAAATTTAATAACATCCCTGAAAAAGAAAATGATCTCTTCAAACAGTTTCTTGAATTTAAAAAAAGGAACATAAAAAATTAACAACTAATGAATCATCAGCATCTTATGCAAAAATGGTGCAAGAAGATGAAGATGAATTAATTAATTACAAATTTAGTGAACACCACGAGGTAATTATTCTTCTTGAAAATGATGATTTGAGGTGGGAAAATGATCCATGGTATCTAATGAAAAGGTACCTTAATGTTGCATCTTTTTCAGCAGGGTCATATAAACCTATGGCACATTATGAATGTATTCTTAAGACAACTCAGAGTGTTGAAATTAATCATACATTTTCCAGCAATGGGAAGGAATTTAATTATTAAAAAGCAATAATTAAAAAGTTTATCACTGCTGTAGAGTGGGGAATTAACCCATTTAGGGGAAAAAGAATACTTTCACCCAGAATCAAAAAGTACAATAAAGTTTAATTACTGGGACTATGTTGAAGCATTTAATAAAGCTTTTCTTTATGAAAATTATAAAAGAAAACATACATGATTTTTAAAAATTTGCCCATTGGTTTTCCAACAAGAAATACCGAATTGGGTATTCCAATGGTGGATAAGTTTTGGTCCATTAATTTCTATTCTTCCTGAAATCTTCCAGGAATACTATACGGAATGGCTAAATTATTCGCCAAAAACAATCCAAGCAGAAAAATCGAGAAAATGGATTGAAGGAATGACTTCTCTTTATTTCTTTATGGAATTCTCTATCCCATGGATCTGGAAGTGGCTACCAGAAGTAGGAATTACCCTACAAAAAATCCCATGCATAAAAAGGAGGTTTTGAACAGGAGGTATTGTTCAAAATTTTGGAACAAGTTGATGCAAATTGATACCGAGACCAAGAAATACTATGGTCAAGAAATTATCAATGAGATGGAAGAAAAATTGCAAGAATATAAAGTTCTTGCAGAAAAAGAAGAGAATCAAGCACCCAATCCTTTTGAAAATATCTCCCAAAGAGTTCTGAATAAGAAAGGGGTAATCACAAAAAAATAAATAATTGAGGAATACCTCAAACAAATGCAAAATGATCTAAAAAAAAAACTTTTGGGAATTGCTTCTCCTATGGAGACTTCAAGCAAAACTGGAGAAAATAAATTTTCTTGTCTCGCTGGAGAATCTCAAAAAAGACCTCAAGCAATCGAAATCGGAATCAGAAGAAAGCAGCTTCTCCAAACTAATGAAGAAATAAGGTGACATCAGAGCAAGTCAACAGAATTGACCAAATGACACGTGTTAACAATGAAGTGACACTTGGCAGATGAAGGCCATGCAGACGTGAAAAAATGGTTTCAAGTCTGGACCATCTGGTTATTAATATAGCCCCTTCTCCCCTTTTTTCAGAGAGCCCTCGGAAGTCTTCATGTGTTGAAGCAGAGGCACTTGTACTTGTAATTCCTTAGTTATATAAAAAGTTTTATTTTGCATAAGAAGAGATACAAGCTACCTATGAGTTCTCTTATTTAACTTTCTGCATTTGTTACTTCATTCTTGCTTCTGTTTTGCTTAGCCTAATGCAAGGCTAAATTGAAAAAATAAAACTTAAACACTAAAAAAATACTTAAATATGAAATATATAATTGATACAAACAACACAATATATATATATATATATATATATATGTATGTATGAAGGTCATGTTTGTGCAGGCTTCAAGAATGCCACCTCGTCAAAATTGCAGCATTTGTTTTCCTTTTTTCTCTTGCTTTCTTGGAAGTAAAGGAAAGAGTATGGGCTCCCCAAGGAAAGGGAATTCCTCCTCCCTTACCAATTTGCTTCTGCTACATTTCTTTCCCTTCGTCTCTTTTTCTTGATTTCTTGCCATTGCTTAGACACAAAAAGGGTTCTTTATCCAAATGGAAAACGAAGGAATCAACCATTATGCCAATCATAGTGGTCACAATGGAAAGTCATCAATGAAATAATGTTCTGCTTCTTGTTTTCTTGGATTTCTCTGCACAAGAACCAGAGGAAGTGGAGGACCCAGATTCTTGAAGGTCTCATTTGTAAAAACCCTTCCCACCATCGAACCCTTTCACCTACATTTCTCCTTTCCCCCCTCTGATTACTTCTCAGTACAAGAAAAGCAGGCGCAAAAGAAGGGTTTTCTAAAAACCCCTCCAAAACAGAGAGGAAAAACCAACAGAAGGGTTAGGGTTTAGTACCACTGGCGGAGGGTTTATTACTCCAGTTGATGGAAGCGAAGATGTGTTTCTTTCACCAATCAGCACACCCAGGAAAAGCGGCATTGGAGGTGGATGCGACACAAAAATCCAACAAAGAAAGCCCACTGGTAAAAACCCTCAAAACTACTGATCGCTTCCCACCATCAAACCCCATCCATACCCACATGTTTCCACTTCTCGAATTTTTTATCTCTTTTATTTAGGGTTTCAAAAGCCTGAGCACTAGAGAGGAAAAGTCAAGAAAAAAGGAAAAGAAATTGACTGTTACAGGGAACTTGAGGGGGGAATTGTTGGTTGCTTGGTTTACTGTTACTGCTAATTTTTTTCTGATAATTACTTTGGTAGGATTGATTACCTTGAGAAGAACAAGATGGTATTTATCTGGTGGTTTGTAAAATTACTATAGAGCACGAGATTTATTTGTTTACTTCTTTTACTCCTCTCTGTGAGAGTATTAAAAAACTTGATCATTATGTATAAAAAGTTGGATAGCCAGTTTTTGTGCTACTGATAGTGCAAGTATTTATTGGAGGTGAATGTTCATTTAAGGTTATTCAAGTTTCTATGTGATTTGTCTCTAATCACAGAGACGTATAATACGTTAGTCATGGTGAATGATGTTTCTATCGTCCTTTGTTGCAGATGACAGTCCGTGATGCTTTAAATTCAGCACTTGACGAAGAAATGTCTGCTGATCCCAAAGTCTTTCTAATGGGTGAATAGGTGAAGTTTTTATTGGTTTGAATGAGAGAAAAAAGTTCTTTCTATGTTGTTGATTTGTACTTTTTGTTCTAATAAACTTTTTGACATGTTTTCTGTTGTTATTCAGGTTGGTGAGTACCGAGTTGCGTATAAGGTGAGTGTCAATTCAATTATCACCTCAGGTTTAAGGGAAAATATTGATCTTACATACTAGTTATTGATTTACACATGTTCATTAGATCTCCAGAGGGCTTTTGAAGAAATATGGCCCTGAGCGGGTTCGTGATACACCTATCACCGAGGTAGGATTTGGTCGTGTAATCATGAATTGTTTATTTGGATTGAGTGATAACCATTTAATGCTCAACCATATAACACTGTTCCAGGCTGGATTTACCAGTATTGGAGTTGGAGCAGCATATTTTGGTCTAAAGCCTGTAATAGAGTTTATGACCTTTAACTTCTCAATGCAGGTGAGCATTTCTTTGCTTCAAGTGATGTTTTGAAACTTGGAAATATTTACTTCCACTAATACCTTCCTTTTTTAAAATTTCATCTCCGCGGCTGCAATTTTTTGCTGCAAGTGGCAACCCTTTTTTTCCTGCTGTTATCCTGGACCTTGATACATTTAAGATTCTGTACTGCTGTTGCACTTCCTATTTCATGGCTATTCTTTCATAATACAGCAGCTCTGGGTTTGTGTTTTGTTTTAAAATGGTCAATGGCGATGTTATCTCAAGATACACAAGCGCAGCCATGGAAAGAACTTTACTGTGTTAATTGTTGGCAAACATTAATTTGGATATGTCCTTGCTGGAAAATTTGAGAAAAAAATTTCACTGGTTGCTGCATTCTTCTGAATATAGATGCCACAAATCACCTTTGGTTAGTCATTTTATCAATGAGAATAAGACTGAACAATTCAGTGTCAACCTCGCCATAAGTGTGAATGAATGTCGTACTTCGCTTTCTCATTTTCATATTTATGAAGTCAGAAGTTCTCGTAACTCAGCTTTTTCTTTTTTGTTTTTGTCTTAGGGGGTGGGGATTGAGGATAAAGGAGGTTATGGAGGATTTTATGGGTGCAATTTGAGCTTTTCCAATGCTCTGAACATGAAGAGTTTTATATGCATTCTTTAATACAGAAAAATAGAAACAAAAATGGTTACAATGTTTGGGAGGCAACTTACACGGTGATTGAAGGCCATTGATCACATTATTAATTCGGCTGCAAAATCAAATTACATGTCTGCCGGTCAGATATCAGTGCCTATTGTTTTCAGAGGCCCAAATGGTGCTGCTGCTGGCGTAGGTGCTCAACATTCGCAGGTATGAATTCAAACCAATTGGCTGGAAGTCCTAGAGATGTCTTTGTAATGTTTAAGCATGTGAATAGTGTTGTAGTTACATCTTTATCTTGTTATTGACCTAGAGCACTGCCATGCCACTTTGGTCTATACACTGTCCAGTGCTCCACATCCTAAACCAGAGGTAACTCTAGATAAAGTGACTATTTCTGCTGCTGGTTAAGGGAGAGAAAATATAGGACATCACTGACTATTTCATATCTAGCAACTAACATAGGACTAAATGGAAAACCATTGGAAAAAGATCCCTTTGATGGACTAAAATGCTTTATGTCATGCATCTAACCTGATAATTAAGAAATGTACAAGAAGGTGAGGGGGATGCTTCCTGTTCAATGAAGCTGACTTGAAGTAGCATGTTCCAAAAGAATACAAGAAAGAATCCTTCATATTTGGGGAGCACTAGAAGGTAGGATACATGAGTAATCGCACTTGTATTTACGAAGAAACTCTCAAATTGGGAAAAAAAAAAATTATTTGTCGTGCTTCTTACCATCAGGCTCTGGCCTATGATGTATGCCAGCCAAAAAGTTCTATTAATGGACCATTGTATGATCAAGTTTAACCACAACAGTATTCCAAAGCAACTAATTTTTATCTCCAATAGTGGAACATGTGTTACTGTTAGAAGGCCCTTCGTATTGATAGGGAAAGTTGGTCACTGTTTTGAGTTATACAATGACCTAATAAATCAATATTTACCTAGTCAGTCATTCCCTGCTTGGAGAAGAATTTGATTGACATACACATAGTCATTGCAACATTTGGACATTTCTTGCCTTGTAAACCGAGTTTGTGTCATTTGCAGTGCTTTGCAGCATGGTATGGTTCATGTCCAGGATTAAAGGTATTGGTTCTATATTCTTCAGAAGATGCACGAGGCATGCTGAAAGCTGCTATAAGGGATCCAGATCCTGTCGTGTTCCTTGAAAATGAATTGTTGTAAGTTGTATGATAGTGATGATTTTCACCAGGCCTACTTATGAATGTAGCTTGGCATCTGTACATAATTTTGTATCAATCTTAACTTGTGTAAAATTTTTTCCTTGGGGGATTAACTTTTCTTGTATAGATATGGAGATTCATTTCCTGTCTCGGCTGAGGCCCTTGATTCCAGTTTCTGTCTTCCTATTGGGAAAGCTAAGGTATAACTTCAAGAGGGTATTATTCTGTATCTTTCAACTTACATATTAATTGTTTCTCATCAATCAAAGCTTTTTGACAGATAGAACGTGAAGGAAATATGTAACAGTCAATCACTGCTTTCTCGAAGATGGTTGGCTATGCTCTAAAGGTCTGTCATTTATTTGTGAATAAATTAAAAATTACTCTTAAGACATGATTTACAAGCATGATTTTGCTCTTTATTAAACCCCTGGATAGTTTTAGACTACGACCTCTGAAGATAAATTGCCTTGCAAAGAAGCAAGACAAATCACCTGCCTGGCAGTGATGGTTATGGTGTCCAAGTAATTCTTATGAGTGTTTAGTTGAGTTGTATTTTTCAGAATTTAAAGAAGTGTGCACTCAGAAAACTGAGATTCATAACCTTCAATATACACTCCTTATTTATCTGCATCTTTGGGGCATGTACATTTTTTGGAGTTTCAATATGAAATTCACTTATTAACTCTGAATTTTATTTATTTTTAATATCTCTCAAATTAGCGTGACAACCTTTTGAATAGTACACAAATGTATTGGGTGGATTTTGTTTGATGATTAATGTAGAAAGATTCATTAATGATGATGGCATCACTTTTGGACTCGTAATGACAACATATGTATTTGGAATTTGTTTACGTCCAAACGGCAGCCAAATTATGTATCGTTTCTTGACACCGCTTGCAGGACTTTGAGGTTGATGAATTCTCAAACGAATACCTGGCTTTGCACTCAATGCCATCAACAACAAAAAAGCCATCTTTGCTGGAGGAGCATTTTGAAGCTGTTGAAGAAGAGGATGAAAAGGCTATTGGTGGTTCTGATGCATCATCAGCGAGTGAATTGTCAGAAGATGAGCATGAAAACACAAAGGCCAAATCCAAGAAGAAAGTACAAGCTCCTAGGGAGGCACATGTTTTCATTTGGACAGCAGGAACAAAATTTCGTTCTTTGTGCATGCAGAAGTCATCACATAAAAACAAATTCAGAATGCACATTTACCTAATCCAGTCTTCAATACCATGTCATATCTGCAGATTTTACGAAGTGAAGGATAAAGGCAAAAGAAGGGTTTTCTAAAAACCCCCTCAAAAACAGAGAGGAAAAACCAACAGAGGGGTTAGGGTTTAGTACCACTGGCGGAGGGTTTATTACTCCGGTTGATGGAAGCGAAGATGTGTTTCTTTCACCAATCAGCACACCCAGGAGAAGCGGCGTTGGGGGTGGATGTGACACAAAAATCCAAGAAAGAAAACCCCACTGGTAAAAAAACTCTCAAAACTACTGTTCGCTTCCCACCATCAAACCCCATCCATATACCTACATGTTTCCACTTCTCAATTTTTTTATTTCTTTTATTTAGGGTTTGAAAAGCTAGAGCAGTAGAGAGGAAAGGGCAAGAAAAAAGGAAAAGAAATTGACTGTTACAGGGAACTTGAGGGGGGAATTGTTGGTTGCTTGGTTTACTGTTACTGCTAATTTTTTTTTTGATAATTACTTTGGTAGGATTGATTACCTTGAGAAGAACAAGATGGTATTTGATACACCTCTAAATGCTAGATGATTTAGTTATTGATCAAAATCGATAAACTTATTATAAGCACTCTCTCCGTTGTACGCTGCACTTTAACTTGAACAAAGTTTATAACGTAGTAAAGATTATGTGTATATACACTTATGTATATATTTATGTAATTTCAACTGCCTTATGACTCATACTTAAATATCGGAACTCATATCATTCTTCCTATCAAGTGTTGAGAATTCAATTTCATTTATCTTTCATCTTGCAGATGAAGAGGAAGCTGGCGAAAGTTAATCGGGCTCTGGGGAGCCCGACTTCTTGAGGAGGAGGAAGAGCTGAGAATAAGGGAGCTGATGATGCTGATGCTCAGAAACATCAGATGCTAAGAAAACATCAAAGAAAAAGAAAGGTCTCACGAGTGAAGTTCTCAACAATGAGAGGTTTACAGCTATGTTTGAAAATAAGGTATTTCATAGAGGTTCTGTTTATGCAAAAAACTTGTTCTTCTTGATTGCTGCTGATAGTTATGATCAACCAAGTAGTACCTTGTTCCCAGGGATTTGTGAAATAGTTGGAACTTTAATAACCTCTGGACAGTAAGTAATATAGAGACACTTGAAAATGCACAAGAAATGATAATCATTATACATATCTTTAGTGCAAAGAATCACTTTTGGGAGCAATGAGATACAGATATATCGGCTGGTCACGGGCTTGAGTATTAACCGCCTTTATCCTCTGAAATTTAGGCTACATCATTGGGATATCTCTCAAATTAGCGTGACAACCTTTAACAAGAGATTGAATTCATTGTGACAATAGTCTTAGATTAGTCAGGGAATTAATTTGTTGGAATGTGGATGTGTGGACACTGAAAATTATTATTTGGGGGTTGACAATTTTTAATGAACACTGAAACTTGTGAAGGAAGTTAGTGTCTTGAGAAAAATATGCGAATTATCCTGTAGTAGCACTTGAATTTTCTGATTGTTGTCTTGTCTTATCCCTTAGATTAATAGGAATTTTTGGTATAAGTCGAGATAAGTAGGTGAAACTAGCACTAGTGGCATATTAAAAAAAAAATTGTGTGAAGTATGTTCCATTGACCGCATCAAATAAGCAATGTTCAAGAATCAGCACAAAAGCCTTTGTGTGAGCTTTTGGGCCAAAGCACTTTCATCTAAATAGTGCTCCTACATTTCTTTTGATTGAGGGCATCAAACTTAGTGTGTCCATTCTAGAACTTGCTTGTGTAATACATTTTGAGTTCACATTCTCGTAAGATTGGTGCATGAAAGTGATAAGGGCACTTAGGAATACCCCATTGACCACAAAAGAGCCTACTTTGAATTCACCCATAGCAAAACTCATTTGAGCCTTGGCTTTTCCTTTGTTGGTTATACCGCCTTATAAGCTTAATCATCCCCTTCTTGATTATCTCCTGAAATGATTTTGAACCCATTCAAGGGGGTGGTGTTGGCTTGGTTGTTTGTTAATTGACATGAAAATGAGTGAATGAAATGAGGTTGCATACAGGCGATGCATTGCCAGTCCCAAAGAAAAGAAAAAAAGAAATGGGACGAGGAAATGAAAAAGGAGAAACAAAAGATTGAGAAAAAAAGAA
Source organism: Sesamum indicum (assembly GCF_026168435.1). Lineage (NCBI taxonomy): Eukaryota > Viridiplantae > Streptophyta > Magnoliopsida > Lamiales > Pedaliaceae > Sesamum > Sesamum indicum. Next base: position 7,601,998 of record NC_142658.1, on the reverse strand, counting down.
GAAGAAAAAGAAGAAAAAAAGAAAGGAAAAAAAAGATTGAGAAAAAAAAGAGAAACAAAAGAAAAAAAGAAATTGGACGAGGAAATGAAAAGCAAATGATGAAACAGAAAGAATAAAGAGAAGAAAAAGAAGAAAACAAGAAAGGAAAGAAGAAAAGATTCAGAAAAAAAAGAGAGAAACAGAAATAGCAAAAGGAAAAATTGGAGGTGTTTGATGGTTCAAATCGTTTGAATCGAGTTAAACGGCAGTGAGGGTTGGAAGGATAAGCAACTAGGTCGACATCACTCTTTTGAGTTCATAAGCCACAATTCAGCCTATCTTTTGCCACACCTTGTCCTAAACCCCATTACAACCCATGGAAAGACCCTTTGATTCATGTATTAATTTTCATTTTGTTGGTGGAGGAGATTTGATTCACAAGCAAGCCTATGGTAATGACATTCTATGTATTGATTTGAGTGGAACCCAAATTCTTAAACACTTTATGAGTGATTAGAGTGATACCCTTGTGAGAGTGCTGAGACTTGTTTCATTTTATTTTGATGAAGTCAATGGGATACTTGTGTGCTGAATGTTGTGCTGCAAGTGCTTGTGTCAATATTGCTGGCTCTTCTTATACTATTAAGTCATATTAGTGTAGGGGATATACTTGAATGACATGAAAGAAAATTTGAGGATTGCTACTTGGATAATTCGTGTAATTGGATTGAGACATGCTTGAGGACAGTCATGGTTCCGGTGTGGGGGAATCTGATAAGATATATTTTAAAACTCTTATGCATGCTTATTTCGAGTGATTAAGAAAGAATTTATTGCATACTTTAATGATGTTAAGTTACCCCATTTTCCTGGAGGATGGGAGTGGAAGTGGGAGTGGGAGTGTAAGGTAGGTTATAGTTTTTTACACGTTACAGTTGGAAGTTATAGCAGTGAGATTTAACTCTTGTGTTATTGTTATTGTGGTGAGTGGATTTTTGTGTGAAGTTCAGAGCTAGCATGCCTTAAAATTAATGTTGTGTGTCGTCTTTTGCCTCTTTATTTTTGTTCTTAATAATTATTTCACCAATGGGATCAAGAGAAGCCTTTAGGTATCAAATACTACTTTACACTTCTTTTCTTTTATTGTTCATATCTTCTCTTTTCAGTTTCGTTTTATTTAAAAATTTGTTTAATTATAGTCTATGGTTTTAGTTTAGAATATGCTAACTAATATTTTTATTATAATTAGTAAAGATATTAATTTCATATACATTTACATGCTTACAATATGTAAGTTATTTTATTTATTTCATATTAATGAATCAATGAGATGAAAATGAAGTATAAATGCATGAGGATAGAAATCGAATGTTCAGTCCTGATCTTGAGTTAAAACTTCATTCTGTATTGCTTGTGATGAAGTTTCACTGATCTGCAGTTGGTTCCTTCTATGGATCCTATGCATAGTTGGTAGATTCTGAAACAAAGAGAGCTTGTGAACATGAGCAGGGAATATTTTCATGTGTCACTTGTGGGTTTTTTTGTTTTGCTTGTGTTGCTATTGAAGCAGCTGCTCATTATCTATTGTTAGCCAGTTGCTAAGAATTGGGGTGCTGGTGATGATGACTACAATCACATCAGGCATCCAAAGTCTCCCAACAGAAACCTTGGTTCAGGTATTTTCTCCTTCTTTTTCATGGTCTATTGAAAATTTATCATTTTATAGGCATTACTTTTCTCGTAACATATTGGCTACTAATTCAAAGTTCATATTTCAATGAAAATTTGTGTGGGCAAATGCAGTAGTGCTAAAACAATAGCGTAAGGATCAGGTTTACTCATGTAACGAGCATTAACTACTCTTCTACTTGTCATATTCTATGCCTGATGTATGTCATATGCGTCCATATGCTGAAAATGATGTGTTGGCTATGCGACCATTTACCATCCCATGAGACTTCACAGCTCCAAAGTTTGTGGTGTGAATAATTAAATGACTCATGTTTTGCATAAAATATGAGATTAGTTAGAAATGGAAAGGGCAAGAAAGTATAATTATACTTTCTCTTTGCAGAATATTAGTATTAGGTACGCCTAGTTTGCTTATGGTGATTTTATGGTACAACATTCAATTTTGAATGCATGAGAATTCTAGTGTTCTTATTGTTAAATCCATTTATGTTGAAAATATGGCTACGACTTGTGATTTGAACTTTCATGTGATCATTTGCAAGGCTGGTAAGAAAGAAACATGTAATATACGTGGTTCAGATTCGATCTCTGTGGCAAAGCATGTGTGTTGGGTCAAGACCCGATATGATTCTTCATCTGATTCAAGCACTGAGCCAAAGAAAGTCAGAGGTATCATGCAGTTGCTGTAGGCCAAGCCCATGTTGCACTATCTCTGACTGCTGTGAGTGTTGAGACTGTAGCTTCTCCTGTGGTCCATGTGATCATGGCAGCAGTGGTAAGACAAAATGGAAGTTTCTGTAAGTGTTCGACAATTAAGTTACAAAATGATTGAAATAAAAAGCATGACATGGAAAATGCCAACATCTAGAGGCCATAGGTGATCCTACTGCAAAAATTAACTCTACTGGATTGTAAGCTGAGAAGGAAATGGAAAAATCTAAGATGTAAAATCCGCTATTACTTGGAATTTGAAACTTGGAATTATTTACTTCCACTAATACCTTCCTTTTTTAAAATTTCATCTCCGCGGCTGCAATTTTTTGCTGCAAGTGGCAACCCTTTGATACATTTAAGATTCTGGACCTTGATACATTTAAGATTCTGTACTGCTGTTGCACTTCCTATTTCATGGCTATTCTTTCATAATACAGCAGCTCTGGGTTTGTGTTTTGTTTTAAAATGGTCAATGGCGATGTTATCTCAAGATACACAAGCTCAGCCATGGAAAGAACTTTACTGTGTTAATTGTTGGCAAACATTAATTTGGATATGTCCTTGCTGGAAAATTTGAGAAAAAAATTTCACTGGTTGCTGCATTCTTCTGAATATAGATGCCACAAATCACCTTTGGTTAGTCATTTTATAATGAGAATAAGACTGAACAATTCAGTGTCAACCTCGCCATATGTGTGAATGAATGTCGTACTTCGCTTTCTCATTTTCATATTTATGAAGTCAGAAGTTCTCGTAACTCAGCTTTTTCTTTTTTGTTTTTGTCTTAGGGGGTGGGGATTGAGGATAAAGGAGGTTATGGAGGATTTTATGGGTGCAATTTGAGCTTTTCCAATGCTCTGAACATGAAGAGTTTTATATGCATTCTTTAATACAGAAAAATAGAAACAAAAATGGTTACAATGTCTGGGAGGCAACTTACACGGTGATTGAAGGCCATTGATCACATTATTAATTCGGCTGCAAAATCAAATTACATGTCTGTCGGTTAGATATCAGTGCCTATTGTTTTCAGAGGCCCAAATAGTGCTGCTGCTGGCGTAGGTGCTCAACATTCGCAGGTATGAATTCAAACCAATTGGCTGGAAGTCCTAGTTGAGATGTCTTTGTAATGTTTAAGCATGTGAGTAGTGTTGTAGTTACATCTTTATCTTGTTATTGACCTAGAGCACTGCCATGCCACTTTGGTCTATACACTGTACAGTGCTCCACATCCTAAACCAGAGGTAACTCTAGATGAAGTGACTTTCTGCTGCTGGTTAAGGGAGAGAGAATATAGGACATCACTGACTATTTCATATCTAGCAACTAACATAGGACTAAATGGAAAACCATTGGAAAAAGATCCCTTTGATGGACTAAAATGCTTTATGTCATGCATCTAACCTGATAATTAAGAAATGTTCAAGAAGGTGAGGGGGATGCTTCCTGTTCAATGAAGCTGACTTGAAGTAGCATGTTCCAAAAGAATACAAGAAAGAATCCTTCATATTTGGGGAGCACTAGAAGGTAGGATACATGAGTAATCACACTTGTATTTACGAAGAAACTCTCAAATTGGGAAAAAAAACAATTATTTGCCGTGCTTCTTACCATCAGGCTCTGGCCTATGATGTATGCCATCCAAAAAGTTCTATTAATGGACCATTGTATGATCAAGTTTAACCACAACAGTATTCCAAAGCAACTAATTTTTATCTCCAATAGCGGAACATGTGTTACTGTTAGAAGGCCCTTCGTATTGATAGGGAAAGTTGGTCACTGTTTTGAGTTATACAATGACCTAATAAATCAATATTTACTTAGACTAAAGAATTAGCTGTTTAATACCCATCTTCAGTCATTCCCTGCTTGGAGAAGAATTTGATTGACATACACATAGTCATTGCAACATTTGGACATTTCTTGCCTTGTAAACCGAGTTTGTGTCATTTGCAGTGCTTTGCAGCATGGTATGGTTCATGTCCAGGATTAAAGGTATTGGTTCCATATTCTTCAGAAGATGCACGAGGCCTGCTGAAAGCTGCTATAAGGGATCCAGATCCTGTCGTGTTCCTTGAAAATGAATTGCTGTAAGTTGTATGACAGTGATGATTTTCACCAGGCCTACTTATGAATGTAGCTTGGCATCTGTACATAATTTTGTATCAATCTTAACTTGTGTAATTTTTTTCCTTAGGGGATTAACTTTTCTTGTATAGATATGGAGAATCATTTCCTGTCTCGGCTGAGGCTCTTGATTCCAGTTTCTGTCTTCCTATTGGGAAAGCTAAGGTATAACTTCAAGAGGGTATTATTCTGTATCTTTCAACTTACATATTAATTGTTTCTCATCAATGAAAGCTTTTTGACAGATAGAACGTGAAGGAAATGATGTAACAGTCAATCACTGCTTTCTCGAAGATGGTTGGCTATGCTCTAAAGGTCTGTCATTTATTTGTGAATAAATTAAAAATTACTCTTAAGACATGATTTACAAGCATGATTTTGCTCTTTATTAAACCCCTGGATAGTTTTAGACTACAACCTCTGAAGATACATTGCCTTGCAAAGAAGCAAGAGAAATCACCTGCCTGGCAGCGATGGTTATGGTGTCCAAGTAATTCTTATGCGTGTTTAGTTGAGTTGTATGTTTCAGAATTTAAAGAAGTGTGTACTCAGAAAACTGACATTCATAACCTTCAATATACACTCCTTATTTATCTGCATCTTTGGGGCATGTACATTTTTTGGAGTTTCAATATGAAATTCACTTATTAACTCTGAATTTTATTTATTATTAATATCTCTCAAATTAGCGTGACAACCTTTTGAATAGTACACAAATGTATTGGGTGGATTTTGTTTGATGATTAATGTAGAAAGATTCATTAATGATGATGGCATCACTTTTGGACTCGTACTAACAACATATGTATTGGAATTTGTTTACGTCCAAACAGCAGCCAAATTATGTATCGTTTCTTGACACCGCTTGCAGGACTTTGAGGTTGATGAATTCTCAAACGAATACCTGAGTTTGCACCCAATGCCATCAACAACAAAAAAGCCATCTTTGCTGGAGGAGCATTTTGAAGCTGTTGAAGAAGAGGATGAAAAGGCTATTGGTGGTTCTGATGCATCATCAGCGAGTGAATTGTCAGACGATGAGCATGAAACACAAAGGCCAAATCCAAGAAGAAAGTACAAGCTCCTAGGTGAGGCACATGTTTTCATTTGGACAGCAGGAACAAAATTTCGTTCTTTGTGCATGCAGACGTCATCACATAAAAACAAATTCAGAATGCACATTTACCTAATCCAGTCTTCAATACCATGTCATATCTGCAGATTTTACGAAGTGAAGGATAAAGGCAAAAGAAGGGTTTTCTAAAAACCCCCTCAAAAACAGAGAGGAAAAACCAACAGAGGGGTTAGGGTTTAGTACCACTGGCGGAGGGTTTATTACTCCGGTTGATGGAAGCGAAGATGTGTTTCTTTCACCAATCAGCACACCCAGGAGAAGCGGCGTTGGGGGTGGATGTGACACAAAAATCCAAGAAAGAAAACCCCACTGGTAAAAAAACTCTCAAAACTACTGTTCGCTTCCCACCATCAAACCCCATCCATATACCTACATGTTTCCACTTCTCAATTTTTTTATTTCTTTTATTTAGGGTTTGAAAAGCTAGAGCAGTAGAGAGGAAAGGGCAAGAAAAAAGGAAAAGAAATTGACTGTTACAGGGAACTTGAGGGGGGAATTGTTGGTTGCTTGGTTAGCTGTTACTGCTAATTTTTTTTTGATAATTACTTTGGTAGGATTGATTACCTTGAGAAGAACAAGATGGTATTTGATACACCTCTAAATGCTAGATGATTTAGTTATTGATCAAAATCGATAAACTTACTATAAGCACTCTTTCCATTGTACGCTGCACTTTAACTTGAACAAAGTTTATGACGTAGTAAAGATTATGTGTATATACATATATGTATATATTTATGTAATTTCAACTGCCTTATGACTCATACTTAAATATTGGAACACATATCATTCTTCCTATCAAGTGTTGAGAATTCAATTTCATTTATCTTTCATCTTGCAGATGAAGAGGAAGCTGGCAAAAGTTATTCGGGCTCTGGGAGCCCGACTTCTTGAGGAGGAGGAAGAGCTGAATGAGAATAAGGGAGCTGATGATGCTGATGTTCAGAAACATCAGATGCTAAGAAAACATCAAAGAAAAAGAAAGGTCTCATGAGTGAAGTTCTCAAAGATGAGAGGTTTACAGCTATGTTTGAAAATAAGGTATTTCATAGAGGTTCTGTTTATGCAAAAAACTTGCTTTTCTTGATTGCTGTTGTTAGTTATGATCAACCATGTAGTACCTTGTTCCCAGGGATTTGTGAAATAGTTGGAACTTTAATAACCCCTGGACAGTAGGTAATATAGAGACACTTGAACTTTCATGTTATTGGCAGAAGAAAGAAAAAAAGAGAAGGAATGCTGGGGTTTTGGTGCTTTAACCCTTGTTTCTTCTCTCTTAACCAACCTTCTCTTTCTTCATGGTTGGAGACAGGGGCACGGGTGGAAATAATATTGCTGATTTAAGTGTAATAAACAACAATTGACTGACAGAAGCAGAATAAGTTGGTTTACATATACCATGTGATATAATTTCATGTATCCTTGAGAAAATCTTTTTTCTTGCATTGCTTGTGCACCATAATAAACTGCTCATAATTAATGTTTCTGCTAGATTTCTCTTTGCTTCTAGTATAATTACTGCGCTTAAGAATGAAAGAGAAGTGTTAAACAGTGCCTTCAATAGTTTTTGCATATGATATGATTTGTGTGCAGCAACTCTCCACAATTGTTATGTTTGAATACTTTCTGCCATTTTGTTATTTTTTAGACTTTGTTGCTTGAAAATTACGTTTATGAAACTTTGCCAAGTTAGCTGATCAAAAGTTGATGCATATACTGGTGTTCCATTCTCTATCACAGGGAATTAAAACAACTGCTGAACTGAGGAGGGAACAAAATCTAACAGTGCCTGTCAAACTTCACACAGTGAGAACGTGTTATAGCTCTTTTTCATTCCTAGTCCAACCTTAAGAAAGAAAAAGGTAGATTCTTGTCATTATCTATTGTGTTTTGTTTTGTGTTGCTATTGAAGCAGCTGCTCATTATCTATTGTTAGCCACTTGCAGCATATTTAATTATTGGGGTGCTGGTGATGATGGCCACAATCAGAGATGCAAAGTCTCCCAACAGAAACCTTGGTTAAGGTATTTTCTCCTTCATGGTCTATTGAAAATTAATCATTTTATAGGCATTCCCTTTCTCGTAACATATTGGCTACTTTTTCTAAACTAATTCAAAGTTCATATTTCTATGAAAATTTGCTTGGGCATATGCAGTAGGGCTAAAACAATAGTGGAAGTTTGTGTGGTGTGAGTAATTAAATGAAACAGGACTATTATAGCTCTTTTTCATTCGTACTCCAACCTCAAGAAAGAAACAGGACTAATAAACAAATTGATTTTTCATTTATTTGTGTTCATTTCTAACCATTCGTTTCTTTTTGCGCACAGCCTATTGACAAGAAGCCAACGAAGTTCAATCCATTGGTCACAATACTTAAATTTATGTGATGCGCTTTTCATTGATAATTCTTTTATTGGTGATTTTATAATGTTTATTCTTTAATATGCTTTTTATTTGTGTGAACATTAAATGAAACACATATTGCTTCAACTTCTAACTTAACTCAATCACTTAAGTTTCCTATCTTAATTTTTTTGAAAAATATATATATATATATATATATTTTGTTTATTTTCTAAGTTACTTCTAGTTCAATGTTTATTTTATTCTTTTTATTTACCTTATTTGAATGTTGGTGATATTAATTATTTATAGGTTTTTTATTAGTTTTCATATTCAATATATAGGTTATAAAACTTATCATTATTTTAACTAATAACAATTTTTTATTATAGGGGCAATTAGTTATGAGGTTACGAAGGATTAAATTTTAATTTGTATTTATAATTAAATTTTTATTATCAAAAGGTAGTGGATTTTTTATATAATTTGTACAAATATAAGTTTATAAATTCAAATTATTTTTTATAGAATATTAAATTATTCATTTAATATATTAATAAAATTAGTTACTAGATTATAAATTTAAATTAAAATTTTATTACACTACAAGTAACTAATTTTTGTTTTCAAAAGGTAGAGGGGAAACAATATTTATGAGAATGTATTATTTATACTAATTTATTTTATTAACTTTTTTTATTGATCTTATATAATTTGCACCTCTATGACTTTATTTTATTAACTTCAATGAATCTATAATAATTTACATGTCTTAATAATTAAACTATTAAACATCTTTAACATTAATTAATTTGTTATTTTTACTCGTAACCAAAATTTTGTTTTGAAAGAAAAACAATAATATGATCCTGTATATTTTTGTATTGTTTTTTTTATTGTATACAATTTACACCTCTAGTAATTGAATATTAAATTATTTAACAAAAGTAATAATAAAAATTAGTGTAGGTTATAAATTAAAATAAAAAGTTATGAATATTATTGTAGATTTTAAAATTATAAGGCTAATTTTTTTATTTTTATTTATAATTAAAATTTTATTATCAAAAGATAAGGGGCATTATGGGAATGAATAATGTGATTATTTTTTTAATAATTTATACTTATTTAAATTTTAAGTAACTTACACCTCTTAATAATTAATTATTAAATTATTTATTCAATAAATAATAAAATGAGTTACTAGGATATAAAAGTTTAAATTATAAATTATTTTACATTTTTAAAATTAATAGATTAATTTTTAAATTTTATTACAAAAAAGAAGATAATATTTATGGGATTGAATAAATATGATTCTATATATTTTTGTATTATTTATATTTAAATTATTTTTTTGATTTTCTAATTGACACCACTTAATAATTAAAATATTAAGTAATTTTATTAATATATTAAGAATATTAGTTACTTTGTTATATATTTAAATTAAAAAATTATCACACTAGTTAATTAATTTAAATTTAAAATTGAAGGATTAAATCTTAATTTGTATTTATAACTAATTTTTTATTAAAAAAGGTAGTGGAATTTTTTTTATATAATTTATACAAATTTCAATTTATACATTTAATTAAAAAATTATCAGATTGTATGTTAGTATTGATAACTAAATATTTACCAAAATAGAGGGGGTGTTTGAAGTATTTAAGAAAATCGATAATATAAATTCATAGGTTTTATTTATATTTTACTAATTTAAATTTAAATTAATTTATTAATTTCTTTTGTTGAATTTGTATATAGAATTTAACCTCTCAATAATTAAAATATTAAATTATTTATTGAATATATTATTAAAATTAGTGATCAGGCTATAAATTTAAATTAATAAATTATCATACTTGAATAAATTTTGTTTTAATTTTTAAAATTAGAAGATTATTTTTTTTATTTTTATAAATTATTTTCAATTTCTAAAATTAAAAAATTATTTTATCAAAAAGTAGAAGCTATGTCAGAATAATATTTACGGGATTGCATACTATATAACAACATATATATTTTTTTGTGTTATTTTATTTAATTTGTATGTAATTTGCACATCTTATAAAATTAATTACTAGGTTATAAATTTAAATTAAATAATTATCACATTTTTATAAATTGTTTTAAATTTTTATAATTAGAAGACTAATTTTTAATTTTTATTAGCAAAAGGTTGAGTTGTTATATTTATGGGATTGAATAATAGTTATATTTGTTTAATATTTTTTATTACACCTCTGAAATTATTGTTGAATAATTATTGTAATGTATTCACTCTTGTATATTTTTAGAGCAGATTTTTTTTTTTTTTATATAGACTTTTATTACCAAAAGGTAGAGGGTAAAAACAATATTTATGGGAATTTATATAAATTATATTAATTCTTTTTTATAATTTATATAAATAATTTAAATTATATTAATTCTTTTTTTATAATTGCACTTCTTAATAATTAAAAAACACTAAATTAGTAATGTGTCAATATAAATTACTTAGTAGGTTATAATATGAATTACATTTATATTCCGTGTATTATTTGTATTTTAAATAATTTATTGGATCTGTATATAATAAAAATTTAAATTAATTCATTGTATGGATTACTTTTTATTTAGGATAAAGGGGGTGTCAAAGCTTTTCATTGAGAATGAATATATGATTATACTTCAACTTTTTTATTGAATCATATATATATATATATTAATTATTTATTTAATATATTCATTAGTTACTAGATTATAAATTTCATTAAAAAATTTATCACATTTGTATAATTTCATTTAGAGAGGGTGTCAAATAATTATTTATGTAAATGAACAATATAATTTTATATATTCTTTTATAATTTTATTGAATTCGTTTATAGAATATTAAATTATTTATTTAATAAATTAATAACATTAATTACTAGATTATAAATTTATGTTAAAAAATTATATTCTTATACTTTTGAATATTTGGTTTTGAAAGAAAGTTTTATTACTAAAAAGTGGAGGGCCTTATATAATATTTCTATTGTTATTAACTTTAATGAATTTATAATAATTACATATTTTAATAATTAGAGTATTAAATTATTTACCTAATATATCAATAATATTAGTTGTTATGTTATAAATTTAAATTAAAAAAGTCTCATACTTCTGCAAATTATTTTAAATTTTTAAATTTAATTAATTTATTATTTTTACTTGTAACTAAATTTTTTATCTAAATTTATGAGAATGAATAATATGATTCTATATTTTTTTATTGTATACAATTTACAACTTTTCTATAACTTTATTTTATTAACTTTAATGAATTGTAATAATTTACATGTCTTTAATTAAAATATTAAATTATTTATCTAATATATCAATAACATTAGTTGTTATGTTATAAATTTAAATTAAAAAATTCTAGTACTTGTACAATTTTGTTTAAATTTTTTTAGTATTAATTAATTTGTTATTTTTACTTGTAACTAAATTTTACTCAGAAAGAAAAATTTATGAGAATGAATAATATAATCTTGTAAATTTTTTATTATTTTTTATTGTATACAATTTACACTTCTAGAGTATTAAATTATTTAACAAAAATATTAGTAAAAATTAGTGTAGGTTATAGGTTAAATTAAAAAATTGTGAATATTAATTTAGAATTATAAGGTTAATTAGTGATCCCATATACTTTTTTATCATTTATAAATTTAAATTATTTTATTCATTGTCTTTTGTTTAATCTGTATATAATTTAGACTCTTGATAATTAAAATATCAATAATTTAATATATCAATAAAACCAAAAAATTATCACATTAGTATAATTTATTGTAAATTTTTTGGATTAGAAGATTAATTTTTTAGTTAAAATAATTAGTACAAGTATGAGAATTTTTTAATTTAAATTTATAAATAACAACTAATATTATTGATATAATAGGTAAATAATCTAATATTTTAATTATTAAAAAATATAAACTATTGATTCATTATAGTTAATAAAATAAAGTTATAGAAAATTTATTTAAGGCCCACTTTTTAGTAATAAAATTTTCTTTCAAACCCAAATATTCAAAAGTAACTTTCTTATTCCATATGGCGAATTCCTTATAGAATTGATTTGAAGTATGATAAATATTTAAATTAAATTTATAACCCAATAACTCATTTTATTGATATATAAAATAAATAGTTTGATATATTCATTTCCATAAATAATGTTTTGATGCCCCTCTAACTTTTCATAATAAAAATTTAAAATAATATTTTAATTTAAAATTAATACTTTAATTGGATAATTTATTATTTTAATTATTAAGAGGTGCAAATTATATAAAGATCAATAAAAAAATTATTAAATAAATTAGTATAAATAACACTTTCTTATAAATATTGTTTTCTCTCTACCTTTTGAAAATAAAAATAAGTTACGTGTAGTGTTATAATTTTTTAATTTAAATTTTTAATATAATAACTAATTTTATTAATATATTAAATAAATAATCTAATATTCTATAAACCAATTACTAAAATTATAAAATAAAATATATGAGATTATAATTCATTTACATAAATAATTACTTTGACAATGAAATTATACAAGTGTGATAAACTTTTTAATGAAATTTATAACTTAGTAACTTATTTTAATATAATAAATTCAGAGGTATATATTATGTACCATTCACTAAAAAAGTTAATAAAATAATTTAATTTAATTCTCATTGACTGACACCCCATTTATCCTAAATAGTAAAATTAATTAATCCATGCAATGAATTAATTTAAATTTTTATTATATACAGACTCAATAAATTATTTAATAAATAATACACAGAATATATTAGTAATAATTTATATTTATATATTAATAATTTCAATTATTAAGAAGTGCAATTTCGAAAAAAATTAATATAATTCAAATTAATTATATAAATAATAAAAATAGTATAGGATGATATTATAAATTCTCATAAATATTGCTTTGACCCAATTTATTTCAGTGGTGTAATAAAAAAATATTAAACAATTATAACTATTATACAATCCCATAAATATGACAACTCTACCTTTTGGTAATAAAAATTTAGTTATAAAAAAAATTAAAATTAATCTTCTAAATGTAAAAATTTAAAATAATTTATACAAATGTGATCATTATTTAATTTAAATTTATAATCTAGTAACTAATTTTATAAGATGTGCAAATTATACACAAGTTCAATAAAAAATTAAATAAAATAACACCAAAAAAATATATGGCGTCATAGTATGCAATCCCTTAAATATTATTTTGACATAGCTTCTACTTTTTGTTAAAATAATGTTTTAATTTTATAAATTGAAAATAATTTATACAAAAATTAAAAAAATAATGGTCTAATTTTAGAAATTAAATTTATTCAAATATGATAATTTATTAATTTGAATTTATAGCCTAGTTACTAATTTTAATAATATATTTAATAAATAATTTAATATTTTAATTATTAAGAGGAAAAGAAATTATTTAAATAACATAAATTTAAATTAGTAAATATAAATAAAACCTATAAGTTTATATTATAGATTTTCATAAATTGCTTCGAAGACCCCCTCTATTTTTTGGCAGTAAATATATAACTATAAATATAAATAAATAATAAATAATATAATTTAATAATTTATCAAAATCTAATAATTGTTTAATTAATAAAAATCCACTACCTTTTGAGAATAAAAATTTAGTTATTGATACAAATTAAAATTGAGGGATAAAATTTAAATTAATTAGCTAGTGTGATAATTTTTTAATTTAAATATATAACCAAGTAGCTAATTTTCTTAATGCATTAATAAAATAATTTAATATTTTAATTATTAAGTGGTGTAAATTATATACATATTCAATTAAAACTAACAAAGTAATTTAAATTTAATTAAGAAAAATAATACAAAAGTATATAGAATCATATTATTCAATTCTATAAATATCATCTGCTTTTTTGTAATAAAAATATAAAAATAATGTATTAATTTTATTCCACAAGTATAATAATGTTACAATTTAGATTTTTATATCCTAATACCTAATTTTATTATTTATTGAATAAATAATTTAGCGTTTAATTATTAAGAGGTGTAATTTCTATATACAATTTCAATAAAAAAAAGTTAGTAAAATATTCAAGCTAAAAAATACTTAAAAATTTACAAAAGTATAAATTATAAAAAAAATATATATGAAGTCATATTATTCACTCAAATAATATTGCTTTGACAATTTTAATTTAGTTATAAATAAAATTTAAAAATTAAATTCTAATTCCAAAAAAAAAATTCTGATAATTTTTTAATTACACTTCATATAACTAATTTTAATAGTATTAAATAAATAATTTAATATTTTAATTTTTCAAAGATGTAAATTGTATACAGATTCAATAGAAAAAATATTAAAATTTAAATTAGTATAAATAATACAAAAATATGAGAACATATAATTCATTCTCATAAATATCACTTTGACACCCCTCTGGTAATAAAAATTTAAAATTTAGAATAATAGTGTGATAACTTTTTAATTTAAATATCTATATAATAAATAAATATTTTAATTATTAAATGGTAATTTGTACAAGTATGATGAATTTTTAATTTAAATAAAAAAATATTAATATATTATGTAAATAATTTAATATTTTAATTATTGAAAGTGTAATAGTATTAATATCATAGTAAATCCTCTCCATGGGTGATTTCATATAATTGTTATATACAGATTAAAAAAAAATTAAATAAAATAATTTAAATTTGAATGTATAAATTATATAAAATAAATAAATAAAATGATATTACTTATTTTCATAAATAATATTTTGTCACATTATGTACCTATCGATATAAAAATTTACTTAGAATTTTTTAATATTTCAATTATTAAGAGGTGTACATATGATCCATTTCTATTTGTACTTGGTAACTAAAAAATTAATCTTCTAAGTCTAAAAATTTACAATAAATTATACTAATGTGATAATTTTTTAATTTTATTGATATATTAAATAAATAATTTGATATTCAATTATCAAGAGGTCTTAATTATATACAGATTCAACAAAAGACAATGAATAAAATAATTTAAATTTATAAATAATAAAAAAGTATATGGGATCACTAATCACATTATTCATTCCCATAATGCCCCCTCTATCTTTTCATAATAAAATTTTAATTATTAATCAATATAAAAAATTAACCTCATAATTTTTAAAATCTAAATTAATATTCACAATTTTTTAATTTAATTTATAACCTACACTAATTTTTATTAATATTTTTGTTGAATAATTTAATATTCAATTACTAGAAGTGTAAATTGTATACAATAAGAAAATAATAAAAAATATACAAAATTATATTATTCATTTCCGAATAAAATTTAGTTACAAGTAAAAATAACAAATTAATTAATACTAAAAATTTAAAAACTAAGTATTAGAATTTTTTAATTTAAATTTATTAACAACTAATGTAATTGATATATTAGATAAATAATTTAATATTTTAATTATTAAGACATTTAAATTATTACAGATTCATTAAAGTTAATAAAATAAAATTATAGAAAAGGGGTAAATTGCATACAATAAAAAAAATACAGAATCATATTATTTATTCTCATAAATTTAGATAAAATTTAGTTACAAATAAAAATAACAAATTAATTAATTTTAAAAATTTAAAATAATTTGTACAAGTATGAGTATTTTTTAATTTTGAATTTATAACATAACAACTAATATTATTGATATATTAGGTAAATAATTTAATATTCTAATTATTAAAAAATGTAAATTATTACAGGTTCATTAAAGTTAATAACATAAAGTTATAGAAAAATTATATAAGGCCCTCCACTTTTTAGTAATAAATTTAGATAAAATTTAGTTACAAATAAAAATAACAAATTAATTAATTTTAAAAATTTAAAATAATTTGTACAAGTATGAGTATTTTTTAATTTTGAATTTATAACATAACAACTAATATTATTGATATATTAGGTAAATAATTTAATATTCTAATTATTAAAAAATGTAAATTATTACAGGTTCATTAAAGTTAATAACATAAAGTTATAGAAAAATTATATAAGGCCCTCCACTTTTTAGTAATAAAACTTTCTTTCAAGACCAAATATTCAAAAGTATCTTTCTTACGACTAATTCCTTATAGAATTGGTTTGAAATCTCCTTGTAGTGTAATAAATTTTTAACTTAAATTTATAATCTAGTAACTAATTTTAGATTATATAAAATTATATTGTTCATTTACGTAAATAATTATTTTGACACCCTCTCTAAATGAAATTATACAAGTGTGATAAACTTTTTAATGAAATTTATAATCTAGTAACTAATGAATTACCATTTAATTATTAAATGGAAATTTGTAATCATATATTCATTCTCAATGAAAAGCTTTGACACCCCCTTTATCCTAAATAAAAATTAATCCATACAATGAATTAATTTAAAATTTTATTATATATAAATTCAATAAATTATTTAAAATATAAGTAATACAAGGAATTTAAATGTAATTCATATTATAACCTAGTAAGTAATTTATATATGTCACCCCCTTTATCCTAAATAAAAATTAATCCATACAATGAATTAATTTAAATTTTTATTGTATATAGATCCAATAAATTATTTAAAATATAAGTAATACAAGGAATTTAAATGTAATTCATATTATAACCTAGTAAGTAATTTATATTTACATATTAATAATTTAGTATATTTTAATTATTAAGAAGTGCAACTTAAAAAAATTAATATAATTTAAATTATTTGTAAATTATAAAAATGGTACAGGATGATATTATAAATTCCCATAAATATTGCTTTGACCCTCTACCTTTTGGTAATAAAAGACTATATAGAAAAAAAATAATAATCTGCTCTAAAAATATACTAGTGTGAATACATTAACAATAATATTCAACAATAATTTCAGAGGTGTAATAAAAAATATTAAATAAATATAACTAGTATTCAATCCCATAAATATAACAACTCTATCTTTTGCTAATAAAAACTAAAAATTAGTCTTCTAATTATAAAAATTTAAAACAATTTATAAAAGTGTGATGCTTATTTAATTTAAATTTATAGTCTAGTAATTAATTTTATAAGATGTGCAAATTATATACAAATTCAATACAAAATTAAATAAAATAACACCAAAATATATATATATGTTGTTATAGTATGCAATCCCATAAATATTATTTTGACTTAGCCTCTATTTTTTGATAAAATAATTTTTTAATTTAGAAATTGAAAATAATTTATAAAAAAACAAAAATTAATCTTCCAATTTTAAAAATAAAAAATAAATTTATTCAAGTATGACAATTTGTTAATTTAAAATTTATAGCCTGGTTACTAATTTTATAATATATTCAATAAATAATTTAATATTTTAATTATTTAGAATTTAGGTTAAATTCTATATACAGATCAATAAAAGAAACTAATAAATTAATTTAAATTTAAATTAGTAAATATAAATAAAATTATCGATTTTCATAAATATTGCTTCGAACACCCCCTCTATTTTGGTATTAAATATTTAGTTATCAATAATAATAAATAATTAATTTAATAACTTATACAAATCTGATAATTTTTTAATTAAATTTATAAATTTAAATTTGTATAAATTATATAAAACTTTTTTACAATAAAAATTTAGTTATAAATACAAATTAAAATTTAATCCTTCAATTTTAAATTTAAATTAATTAACTAGTATGATAATTTTTTAATTTAAATATATAACAAAGTAACTAATATTCTTAATATTTTAATTATTAAGTGGTGTTAATTATATACATATTCAATTAGAAAATTGAAAAAATAATTTAAACTTAAATAAATATAAATAATACAAAAATATATAGAATCATATTATTCAATCCTATAAATATTATCTTCTTTTTTGTAATAAAATTTAAAAATTAATCTGTTAATTTTAAAATAATTTATATTTTAAACTTTTATATCCCAATAACTCATTTTATTATTTATTGAATAAATAATTAATAATTAATTATTAACAGGTGTAAGTTCTATATACAATTTCAATTAAAAAAAGGTTAGTAAAATATTCAAGTTAAAATATACTTAAAATTTAAATAAGTATAAATTATTAAAAAAATAATCACATTATTCATTCCCATAATGCCCCTTATCTTTTGATTATAAAATTTGAATTATAATTAAAACTTAAAAAATTAACCTTATAATTTTAAAATCTAAAACAATATTCATAATCTTTTATTTTAATTTATAACCTACACTAATTTATATTAATATTTTTGTTAGATAATTTAATATTCAATTACTAGAGGTGTAAATTGTATACAATAAAAAAATAATACAAAAATATACAGGATCATATTATTGTTTTTCTTTCAAAACAAAATTTTGGTTGCAAGTTAAAAGAACAAATTAATTAATGTTAAAAATGTACAGTATGAAAATTTTCTAATTTAAATTTACAATATAACAACTAGTATTATTGATATATTAGATAAATAATTTAATAGTTTAATTATTAAGACATGTAAATTATTACAGATTCATTGAAGTTAATAAAATAAAGTTGTAGAGGTGCAAATTATATAAAGATCAATAAAATAAGTAAAATAAATTAGTATAAATAATACTTTCTCATAAATATTGTTTCCCCTCTACCTTTTGAAAATATAAATTAGTTACTTGTAGTGTAATAAATTTTTAATTTAAATTTATAATCTAGTAACTAATTTTATTAATACGTTAAATGAATAATTTAATATTCTATAAACAATAATTTGAACTTATAAATTTATATTTGTATAGATTATATAAAAAATCCACTACCTTTCGATAATAAAAATTTAATTATAAATACAAATTAAAATTTAATCCTTAGTAACCTCATAACTAATTGCCCCTATAATAAAAAATTGTTATTAGTTAAAATAATGATAAGTTTTATAACCTATATATTGAATATGAAAACTAATAAAAAATCTATAAACAATTAATATCACCAACATTCAAATAAGGTAAATAAAAAGAATAAAATAAACATTGAACTAGAAGTAAGTTAGAAAATAAACAAAAAAAATATATATATCTATATATATTTTTCAAAAAAATTAAGATAGGAAACTTAAGTGATTGAGTTAAGTTAGAAGTTGAAGCAATATGTGGTTTCATTTAATGTTCACACCAATAAAAAGCATATTAAAGAATAAACATTATAAAATCACCAATAAAAAAATTATCAATCAAAAGCGCATCACATAAATTTAAGTATTGTGACCAATGGATTGAACTTCGTTGGCTTCTTGTCAATAGGCTGTGCGCAAAAAGAAACGAATGGTTAGAAATGAACACAAATAAATGAAAAATCAATTTCTTTATTAGTCCTGTTTCTTTCTTGAGGTTGGAGTACGAATGAAAAAGAGCTATAAAGGATAAATGAAAGGGAGCTTATAATAGGATGTTCTCACCGTGTAAAGTGAATCCGTGTTGATCGGCATTGGAAGGTTACCCTCCTCAGTTCAGCAACTGTTTTCATTCCCTGTCATGTCTTATTATGTGATACAAGGCCGTCATCATAAAGTGGTAAAATCAACAACTGTTTTCATTCCCCGTCAAATCTTATTATGTGGCTACGAGGCCTTGTCAGAAAGTGGTACAATCGAAGAACTTCAAGCTGAGTACAAGCACGGAACAGCATAGTGTATACCACAAGAGGCATCTATTTTTCAGACGTCATTCCAATTATGAGAAACAAGGCAAGTCACTTTTCCGAGAACTCCCAATACTGACTTATCACTGTTTGGAAGAGACTTCCAAGTAGGAATCCACCTTCATCCCTTGAACTCTCCAGGCTGGAAGGAGCCACCTAAGACTGCCCGGAAACACAGCCCATGAACTCTCAATTGAAAGAAACAACACAATCTATGCTAGATAAGTTTTAACATCTACATAATCATCTTCTGCTGATAAAGAGGAACATTAACAGTTTCATCATTTTGTTGTAATCTCATACAATATCTCTTTCTGCATAGAAGTTGAGCAGTTAAGCTTAACTACACCTCAATGTTTGGGATGAAAACAATGTTGGTAAGACAACTCCCAGATTAACAAAAAAGATTTACTAACCTCAATTTTGGATGGACTGCAAACCAAAAGCTCATACTCAGAATCATTTCCATCCTTTCCACCAGAAACTTCAGAAATGTCATCCATGCTCCCAAAGTCTACAGAATCACAGAGAAAATTAATGCATTCTTTGTCAGCAGCACAAATGCGTAATAGATACCCAGATGACAAGACCTTTTTCAGAGCTGAAGTGATCAAATTCTCTAGGTCAAGGAGTGTATCCACAAGGTTCAACTCAAAAATTCATGGCAAAAGAAAATTCCCCACCAAGTAAAAGCCAATAATATCTAAAATTGCTAGTTGGCATGCTTAAATGTAAGCTACCAAACATAGAAACCACAAACTCACTAACGAAGATTTTGCCAACATTTTCATCCCCCTATTTCCTTGTGTTGTTCTCCCTTCAATGTACCAGGGCTTAGGCCATACTTCTCCAAAAGATTGACTCCCTACAAAACGAGAACAAGCAGGATTAACAAATATTTCCACAAGGAAATTTGACTTTGATGACGTCTTGGTTAATGTTATTATAGCAAACAATGTACAAAACTCAGTTTCTACCAGCAATCGTTCTCGCTAAACTAGGAAAAGCAAATAAAAACAAAGTACTTTAATAGTACAACAAAAGATAAGGGTAAGCAATTGGTGCCCTCTGGTTCAACATGTTTTAACTAACAGTACTACCTTATATTGTCCTCAAGCAAAAGTCTCAACCTTAGGAATGTTTTGCCACTGCTGCCGTGATCACATGGATCACAGGGATGCTACAGTCTCAGCACTCATAGAAAGTGGAACATGGACTTGGCCAGCAGCAATAGCGTGATAACTCACTTTCTTTGGCTCAGTGCTTGATCAGATGAAGAATCAGATTCGAGGTTCTGACCCAGCACACATACTTTGGCACATAGATTGAATCTGATCCGCGCATAATTGCATATCATTGGCATATCAGAAGGACCTTGTTTCTTTCTTACCAGACCTGCAAATGATCATATCAAAGTACAAACCATAAGTCACTGCCATATTTTCAACATAAATAGATTAAAAAAAAAAAAATAGCACTACAAGTTCTCATGCACTACATCCAAAAGTGAATGTTGTTGCACCAGAAAATCACCATCAGCAAACTAGGCATACATAATACTACTATTTTGCAAAAACAATGTATAATTAAACTTTCTTGCCCTTTCCATTTCTAACTATTTCCATATTGTATGCAAAACAAGAGTCATTTAATTACTCACACCACAAACTTACACTATTGTTTTAGCACTACTGCATATGCCCAAGCAAATTTTCATAGAAATATGAACTTTGAATTAGTTTAGGAAAAGTAGCCAATATGTTACGAGAAAGGGAATGCCTATAAAATTATAAATTTTCAATAGACCATTTTCTGAGTACAAGGAGGAGAAAATACCTTAACCAAGGTTTGTGTTGGGAGACTTTGCATCTCTTGGGAGACTTTGCATCTCTGATGTGATTGTGGCCATCATCACCAACACCCCAATAATTAAATGTGCTGCAACTGGCTAACAATAGATAATGAGCAGCTGCTTCAATAGCAACACAAGAGAAAACACAAAATCCCACAAGTGACACATGAAAATAGTCCCTGCTCATGTTTAGAATCTCTCTTCATTTAAGAATCTAGCTTTTTCTTTCTTAAGGTTGGACTAGGAATGAAAAAGAGCTATAACACGTTCTCACTGTGTGAAGTTTGACAGGCACTGTTAGGTTTTGTTCCCTCCTCAGTTCAGCAGCTGTTTTAATTCCCTGTGATAGAGAATGGAACACGAGTATATGCATCAACTTTTGATCTGCTAACCTGGCAGAGTTTCATAAACGTAATTTTCAAGCAACAAAGTCTAAAAAATAACAAAACGACAGAAAGTATTCAAACATAACAATTGTGGCCAGTCGCTGCACCCAAATCATATTATATGCAAAAACTATTGAAGGGCACTATTTAACACTTCTCTTTTCATTCTTAAGAGCAGTAATTATACTAGAAGCAAAGAGAAATCTAGCAGAAACATTAATTATGAGCAGCTTATTATGGTGCACAAGCAATGCAAGAAAAAAGATTTTCTCAAGGATACATGAAATTATATCACATGGTATATGTAAACCAACTTATTCCGCTTCTGTCAGTCAATTGTTGTTTATTACACTTAAATCAGCAATATTATTTCCTCCCGTGCCCCTGTCTCCAACCATGAAGAAAGAGAAGGTTGGTTAAGAAAGAAGAAACAAGGGTTAAAGCACCAAAACCCCAGCATTCCTTCTCTTTTTTTCTTTCTTCTACCAATAACATGAAAGTGCAATAGCACCACTAATCACCAAAACCTGAAATAGAATACTATTTAGGAAAATGAAATACACATGGAGAGGATTTACTTGAAAACTAGAAGTCAGGAGAATCCTTACTTGTCAGACAGCTGAAAATTTTCGCATTGTTTGCAAACCCAAGGATTTCCAGCAACCATCAGAATGCAACCGCAGCAATGCTGTATGTGCACCATGATGAAGCGTAACTTCAAGCGAAATATTGTTCCACTGAGCTACATAAACAAAGTAAGTTTGAGAACCAAAAAATGGGAGCAGCAGCCACAATTCTACTTCATATGTGTAAGGACGAGAGTCGCACAAAGAATGAAATAAAGGCATAGGGCACAACATAATAAACTAAAAATTGTATATTAAGCTAATGCACTTAAAATTGTGATAGAGTAGGACAATAACAAGAATATCAAAATTGATAGATGCTAAAATAAAATGATCCCTGCTTACAACACTGAAAAGGACAAGCAAACTTTTCGAATTTGATAGCGAAATTACTTTGTTCGTTAACCGTAGATCCTTTGATGCATGGCCAGAATGCCTTTCTTCTTGTTGTAGTTGATACACCTCTGCAACACCAGGCCAATAATCTCGATAAAAGTATGGCAACCAAGTTGCAGTTACCTTTACTTTACATTCACTGGTGAACACAAAGAAATGGTCATAGAGATTAGTAAGGTCAACTGCAATATTTTACCTTGCAGCTTTTCTTAGCATGGACAAGTAACTGAAACCAAGGCGATAATTCAAGTAAAATAGTGGGACAAACTACCTCACAACTCGCAATCTATAGTCTCATGATCAAACAATCATCAAACTTACCACTCCCTAAGTTCAAGCGAGTTTGGTGTCTTCTGAATTTCTGGGTGGCAATACAAATGTAATCTTCCCCTTTCATAGAAGGGCAAGATCATATATAACAGCTTGTGAAACCATGCTTTTTGCAGTATTCTAAGAATCCAATCTAAAAATATAAGAACATGATGGGTACTAACACAACAAAAGTTGCAACTATAATGTCGCAAAAGAGCAAGGGTCCAAAATACTTGCCAAAATTTCATGGTACACAAATGTTCACAGAACCTCTCCACTGACTGCTTTCACCTCAGGCCTGAAATACTTAAGTGAGTTCACGATGATGATAAAAGTCTTTGATCAACATGCAAACACTAACATTCAGGGCTCTGTATAGCCATGAACCATGTGCATGAATGTCTTTACCAATCACAATAAAATCACAATAAACAGACAACACATAATACTTACCTGGCTTACCCAATGTCTAAAACCTGTAAAATGCTGTAATATGATGCCAGACTTGTCCTGGGGTGAACAACTTTGTCAATGGATAGCTCTTTCATATTCGGCTTTCCAGACTTAGATGCGTTCTCTGAATGTAATAGCGGATTTTACATCTTAGATTTTTCCATTTCCTTCTCAGCTTACAATCCAGTAGAGTTAATTTTTGCAGTAGGATCACCTATGGCCTCTGGATGTTGGCATTTTCCATGTCATGTATTTCAATCATTTTGTAACTTAATTGTCGAACACTTACAGAAACTTCCATTTTGTCTTAGCACTGCTGCCAGGATCACATGGACCACAGGGGAAGCTACAGTCTCAGCACTCACAGCAGTCAGAGATAGTGGAACATGGGCTTGGCCTACAGCAACTGCATGATACCTCTGACTTTCTTTGGCTCAGTGCTTGAATCAGATGAAGAATCATATCGGGTCTTGACCCAACACACATGCTTTGCCACAGAGATCGAATCTGAACCACGTATATTACATGTTTCTTTCTTACCAGCCCTGCAAATGATCACATGAAAGTTCAAATCACAAGTCGTAGCCATATTTTCAACATAAATGGATTTAACAATAAGAACACTAGAATTCTCATGCACTACATTCAAAATTGAATGTTGTACCATAAAATCACCATAAGCAAACTAGGCGTACCTAATACTAATATTCTGCAAAGAGAATGTATAATTATACTTTCTTGCCCTTTCCATTTCTAACTAATCTCATATTTTATGCAAAACATGAGTCATTTAATTATTCACACCACAAACTTTGGAGCTGTGAAGTCTCATGGATGGTAAATGGTCGCATAGCCAACACATCATTTTCAGCATATGGACGCATATGGACATACATCAGGCATAGAATATGACAAGTAGAAGAGTAGTTAATGCTCGTTACATGAGTAAACCTGATCCTTACGCTATTGTTTTAGCACTACTGCATTTGCCCACACAAATTTTCATTGAAATATGAACTTTGAATTAGTAGCCAATATGTTACGAGAAAAGTAATGCCTATAAAATGATAAATTTTCAATAGACCATGAAAAAGAAGGAGAAAATACCTGAACCAAGGTTTCTGTTGGGAGACTTTGGATGTCTGATGTGATTGTAGTCATCATCACCAGCACCCCAATTCTTAGCAACTGGCTAACAATAGATAATGAGCAGCTGCTTCAATAGCAACACAAGCAAAACAAAAAAACCCACAAGTGACACATGAAAATATTCCTTGCTCATGTTCATAAGCTCTCTTTGTTTCAGAATCTACCAACTATGCATAAGGATCCATAGAAGGAACCAACTGCAGATCAGTGAAACTTCATCACAAGCAATACAGCATGAAGTTTTAACTCAAGATCAGGACTGAACATTCGATTTCTATCCTCATACATTTATACTTCATTTTCATCTCATTGATTCATTAATATGAAATAAATAAAATAACTTACATATTGTAAGCATGTAAATGTATATGAAATTAATATCTTTACTAATTATAATAAAAATATTAGTTAGCATATTCTAAACTAAAACCATAGACTATAATTAAACAAATTTTTAAATAAAACGAAACTGAAAAGAGAAGATATGAACAATAAAAGAAAAGAAGTGTAAAGTAGTATTTGACACCTAAAGGCTTCTCTTGATCCCATTGGTGAAATAATTATTAAGAACAAAAATAAAGAGTTAAATCTCACTGCTATAACTTCCAACTGTAACGTGTAAAAAACTATAACCTACCTTACACTCCCACTCCCACTCCCACTCCCACTCCCATCCTCCAGGAAAATGGGGTAACTTAACATCATTAAAGTATGCAATAAATTCTTTCTTAATCACTTGAAATAAGCATGCATAAGAGTTTTAAAATATATCTTATCAGATTCCCCCACACTGGAACCATGACTGTCCTCAAGCATGTCTCAATCCAATTACACGAATTATCCAAGTAGCAATCCTCAAATTTTCTTTCATGTCATTCAAGTATATCCCCTACACTAATATGACTTAATAGTATAAGAAGAGCCAGCAACATTGACACAAGCACTTGCAGCACAACATTCAGCACACAAGTATCCCATTGACTTCATCAAAATAAAATGAAACAAGTCTCAGCACTCTCACAAGGGTATCACTCTAATCACTCATAAAGTGTTTAAGAATTTGGGTTCCACTCAAATCAATACATAGAATGTCATTACCATAGGCTTGCTTGTGAATCAAATCTCCTCCACCAACGAAATGAAAATTAATACATGAATCAAAGGGTCTTTCCATGGGTTGTAATGGGGTTTAGGACAAGGTGTGGCAAAAGATAGGCTGAATTGTGGCTTATGAACTCAAAGGAGTGATGCTGACCTAGTTGCTTATCCTTCCAACCCTCACTGCCGTTTAACTCGATTCAAACAATTTGAACCATCAAACACCTCCAATTTTTCCTTTTGCTATTTCTGTTTCTCTCTTTTTTTTTCTGAATCTTTTCTTCTTTCCTTTCTTGTTTTCTTCTTTTTCTTCTCTTTATTCTTTCTGTTTCATCATTTGCTTTGCATTTCCTCGTCCAATTTCTTTTTTTCCTTTGTTTCTCTTTTTTTTCTCAATCTTTTTTCTTTCCTTTCTTTTTTCTTTCCTTTCTTTTTTTCTTCTTTTTCTTCTTCTTTTTTTCTCAATCTTTTGTTTCTCCTTTTACATTTCCTCGTCCCATTTCTTTTTTTTCTTTTCTTTGGGACTGGCAGTGCATCGCTTGTATGCAACCTCATTTCATTCACTCATTTTCATGTCAATTAACAAACAACCAAGCCAACACCACCCCCTTGAATGGGTTCAAAATCATTTCAGGAGATAATCAAGAAGGGGATGATTAAGCTTATAACGCGGTTTAACCAACAAAGGAAAAGCCAAGGCTCAAATGAGTGTTGCTATGGGTGAATTCAAGGTAGGCTCTTTTGTGGTCAATGGGGTATTCCTAACTGCCCTTATCACTTTCATGCACCAATCTTACAAGAATGTGAACTCAAAATGTATTACACAAGCAAGTTCTAGAATGGACACACTAAGTTTGATGCCCTCAATCAAAAGTAATGTAGGAGCACTATTTAGATGAAAGTGCTTTGGCCCAAAAGCTCACACAAAGGCTTTTGTGCTGATTCTTGAACATTGCTTATTTGATGCGGTCAATGGAACACACTTCACACAATTTTTTTTTTTTAATATGCCACTAGTGCTAGTTTCACCTACTTATCTCGACTTATACCAAAAATTCCTATTAATCTAAGGGATAAGACAAGACAACAATAAGAAAATTCAAGTGCTACCACAGGATAATTCGCATATTTTTCTCAAGACACTAACTTCCTTCACAAGTTTCAGTGTTCATTAAAAATTGTCAACCCCCAAATAATAATTTTCAGTGTCCACACATCCACATTCCAACAAATTAATTCCCTGACTAATCTAAGACTATTGTCACAATGAATATTGGGCTTCAATCTCTTGTTAAAGGTTGTCACGCTAATTTGAGAGATATCCCAATGATGTAGCCTAAATTTCAGAGGATAAAGGCGGTTAATACTCAAGCCCGTGACCAGCCGATATATCTGTATCTCATTGCTCCCAAAAGTGATTCTTTGCGCTAAAGATATATATAATGATTATCATTTCTTGTGCATTTTCAAGTGTCTCTATATTACTTACTATCCAGGAGTTATTAAAGTTCCAACTATTTCACAAATCCCTGGGAACAAGGTACTACATGGTTGATCATCACTAACAGCAACAATCAAGAAGAGCAAGTTTTTTGCATAAACAGAACCCCTATGAAATACCTTATTTTCAAACATAGCTGTAAACCTCTCATCGTTGAGAACTTCACTCGTGAGACCTTTCTTTTTCTTTGATGTTTTCTTAGCATCTGATGTTTCTGAGCATCAGCATCATCAGCTCCCTTATTCTCATTCAGCTCTTCCTCCTCCTCAAGAAGTCGGGCTCCCAGAGCCCGATTAACTTTCGCCAGCTTCCTCTTCATCTGCAAGATGAAAGATAAATGAAATTGAATTCTCAACACTTGATAGGAAGAATGATATGAGTTCCAATATTTAAGTATGAGTCATAAGGCAGTTGAAATTACATAAATATATACATAAATGTATATACACATAATCTTTACTACGTCATAAACTTTGTTCAAGTTAAAGTGCAGCGTACAATGGAGAGAGTGCTTATAATAAGTTGATCGATTTTGATCAATAACTAAATCATCTAGCATTTAGAGGTGTATCAAATGCCATCTTGTTCTTCTCAAGGTAATCAATCCTACCAAAGTAATTATCAAAAAAAAAAATTAGCAGTAACACTAAACCAAGCAACCAACAATTCCCCCCTCAAGTTCCCTGTAACAGTCAATTTCTTTTCCTTTTTTCTTGCCCTTTCCTCTCTACTGCTCTGGCTTTTCAAACCCTAAATAAAAGAAATAAAAAAATCGAGAAGTGGAAACATGTAGGTATGTGGATGGGGTTTGATGGTGGGAAGCGAACAGTAGTTTTGAGAGTTTTTACCAGTAGGGTTTTCTTTCTTGGATTTTTGTGTCGCATCCCCCTCCGACACTGCTTCTCCTGGGTGTGCTGATTGGTGAAAGAAACACATCTTCGCTTCCATCAACCGGAGTAATAAACCCTCCGCCAGTGGTACTAAACCCTAACCCCTCTGTTGGTTTTTCCTCTCTGTTTTTGAGGGGTTTTTAGAAAACCCTTCTTTTGCCATTTATCCTTCACTTCGTAAAATCTGCAGATATGACATGATATTGAAGACTGGATTAGGTAAATGTGCATTCTGAATTTGTTTTTATGTGATGACTTCTGCATGCACAAAGAACGAAATTTTGTTCCTGCTGTCCAAATGAAAACATGTGTCTCACCTAGGAGCTTGTACTTTCTTCTTGGATTTGGCCTTTGTGTTTTCATGCTCATCTTCTGACAATTCACTCGCTGATGATGCATCAGAATCACCAATAGCCTTTTCATCCTCTTCTTCAACAGCTTCAAAATGCTCCTCCAGCAAAGATGGCTTTTTTGTTGTTGATGGCATTGGGTGCAAAGCCAGGTATTCGTTTGAGAATTCATCAACCTCAAAGTCCTGCAAGCGGTGTCAAGAAACGATACATAATTTGGCTGCTGTTTGGACGTAAACAAATTCCAATACATATATTGTCAGTACGAGTCCAAAAGTGATGCCATCATCATTAATGAATCTTTCTACATTAATCGTCAAACAAAATCCACCCAATACATTTGTGTACTATTCAAAAGGTTGTCACGCTAATTTGAGAGATATTAAAAATAAATAAAATTCAGAGTTAATAAGTGAATTTCATATTGAAACTCCAAAAAATGTACATGCCCCAAAGATGCAGATAAATAAGGAGTGTATATTGAAGGTTATGAATGTCAGTTTTCTGAGTACACACTTCTTTAAATTCTGAAAAATACAACTCAACTAAACACGCATAAGAATTACTTGGACACCATAACCATCGCTGCCAGGCAGGTGATTTCTCTTGCTTCTTTGCAAGGCAATTTATCTTCAGAGGTTGTAGTCTAAAACTATCCAGGGGTTTAATAAAGAGCAAAATCATGCTTGTAAATCATGTCTTAAGAGTAAGTTTTAATTTATTCACAAATAAATGACAGACCTTTAGAGCACAGCCAACCATCTTCCAGAAAGCAGTGATTGACTGTTACATCATTTCCTTCACGTTCTATCTGTCAAAAAGCTTTCATTGATGAGAAACAATTAATATGTAAGTTGAAAGATACAGAATAATACCCTCTTGAAGTTATACCTTAGCTTTCCCAATAGGAAGACAGAAACTGGAATCAAGAGCCTCAGCCGAGACAGGAAATGATTCTCCATATCTATACAAGAAAAGTTAATCCCCCAAGGAAAAAATTTACACAACTTAAGATTGATACAAAATTATGTACAGATGCCAAGCTACATTCATAAGTAGGCCTGGTGAAAATCATCACTGTCATACAACTTACAACAATTCATTTTCAAGGAACACGACAGGATCTGGATCCCTTATCACAGCTTTCAGCAGGCCTCGTGCATCTTCTGAAGAATATGGAACCAATACCTTTAATCCTGGACATGAACCATACCATGCTGCAAAGCACTGCAAATGACACAAACTCGGTTTACAAGGCAAGAAATGTCCAAATGTTGCAATGACTATGTGTATGTCAATCAAATTCTTCTCCAAGCAGGGAATGACTGACTAGGTAAATATTGATTTATTAGGTCATTGTATAACTCAAAACAGTGACCAACTTTCCCTATCAATACGAAGGGCCTTCTAACAGTAACACATGTTCCACTATTGGAGATAAAAATTAGTTGCTTTGGAATACTGTTGTGGTTAAACTTGATCATACAATGGTCCATTAATAGAACTTTTTGGATGGCATACATCATAGGCCAGAGCCTGATGGTAAGAAACACGACAAATAATTTTTTTTTTTCCCAATTTGAGAGTTTCTTCGTAAATACAAGTGCGATTACTCATGATCCTACCTTCTAGTGCTCCCCAAATATGAAGGATTCTTTCTTGTATTCTTTTGGAACATGCTACTTCAAGTCAGCTTCATTGAACAGGAAGCATCCCCCTCACCTTCTTGAACATTTCTTAATTATCAGGTTAGATGCATGACATAAAGCATTTTAGTCCATCAAAGGGATCTTTTTCCAATGGTTTTCCATTTAGTCCTATGTTAGTTGCTAGATATGAAATAGTCAGTGATGTCCTATATTCTCTCTCCCTTAACCAGCAGCAGAAAGTCACTTCATCTAGAGTTACCTCTGGTTTAGGATGTGGAGCACTGGACAGTGTATAGACCAAAGTGGCATGGCAGTGCTCTAGGTCAATAACAAGATAAAGATGTAACTATAACACTACCCACATGCTTAAACATTACAAAGACATCTCAACTAGGACTTCCAGCCAATTGGTTTAAATTCATACCTGCGAATGTTGAGCACCTACGCCAGCAGCAGCACCATTTGGGCCTCTGAATAGGCACTGATATCTGACCGGCAGACATGTAATTTGATTTTGCAGCCGAATTAATAATGTGATCAATGGCCTTCAATCACCGTGTAAGTTGCCTCCCAGACATTGTCTTAACCATTTTTGTTTTTATTTTTCTGTATTAAAGAATGCATATAAAACTCTTCATGTTCAGAGCATTGAAAAAGCTCAAATTGCACCCATAAAATCCTCCATAACCTCCTTTATACTCAATCCCCACCCCCTAAGACAAAAACAAAAAAGAAAAAGCTGAGTTACGAGAAGTTCTGACTTCATAAATATGAAAATGAGAAAGCGAAGTACGACATTCATTCACACATATGGCGAGGTTGACACTGAATTGTTCAGTCTTATTCTCATTGATAAAATGACTAACCAAAGGTGATTTGTGGCATCTATATTCAGAAGAATGCAGCAACCAGTGAAATTTTTTTCTCAATTTTTCCAGCGAGGACATATCCAAATTAATGTTTGCCAACAATTAACACAGTAATGTTCTTTCCATGGCTGAGCTTGTGTATCTTGAGATAACATCGACATTGACCATTTTAAAACAAAACACAAACCCAGAGCTGCTGTATTATGAAAGAATAGCCATGAAATAGGAAGTGCAACAGCAGCAGGAAAAAAAGGGTTGCCACTTGCAGCAAAAAATTGCAGCCGCGGAGATGAAATTTTAAAAAAGGAAGGTATTAGTGGAAGTAAATATTTCCAAGTTTCAAAACATCACTTGAAGCAAAGAAATGCTCACCTGCATTGAGAAGTTAAAGGTCATAAACTCTATTACAGGCTTTAGACCAAAATATGCTGCTCCAACTCCAATACTGGTAAATCCAGCCTGGAACAGTGTTATATGGTTGAGCATTAAATGGTTATCACTCAATCCAAATAAACAATTCATGATTACACGACCAAATCCTACCTCGGTGATAGGTGTATCACGAACCCGCTCAGGGCCATATTTCTTCAAAAGCCCTCTGGAGATCTAATGAACATGTGTAAATCAATAACTAGTATGTAAGATCAATATTTTCCCTTAAACCTGAGGTGATAATTGAATTGACACTCACCTTATACGCAACTCGGTACTCACCAACCTGAATAACAACAGAAAACATGTCAAAAAGTTTATTAGAACAAAAAGTACAAATCAACAACATAGAAAGAACTTTTTTCTCTCATTCAAACCAATAAAAACTTCACCTATTCACCCATTAGAAAGACTTTGGGATCAGCAGACATTTCTTCGTCAAGTGCTGAATTTAAAGCATCACGGACTGTCATCTGCAACAAAGGACGATAGAAACATCATTCACCATGACTAACGTATTATACGTCTCTGTGATTAGAGACAAATCACATAGAAACTTGAATAACCTTAAATGAACATTCACCTCCAATAAATACTTGCACTATCAGTAGCACAAAAACTGGCTATCCAACTTTTTATACATAATGATCAAGTTTTTTAATACTCTCACAGAGAGGAGTAAAAGAAGTAAACAAATAAATCTCGTGCTCTATAGTAATTTTACAAACCACCAGATAAATACCATCTTGTTCTTCTCAAGGTAATCAATCCTACCAAAGTAATTATCAGAAAAAAATTAGCAGTAACAGTAAACCAAGCAACCAACAATTCCCCCCTCAAGTTCCCTGTAACAGTCAATTTCTTTTCCTTTTTTCTTGACTTTTCCTCTCTAGTGCTCAGGCTTTTCAAACCCTAAATAAAAGACATAAAAAATTCGAGAAGTGGAAACATGTGGGTATGGATGGGGTTTGATGGTGGGAAGCGATCAGTAGTTTTGAGGGTTTTTACCAGTGGGCTTTCTTTGTTGGATTTTTGTGTCGCATCCACCTCCAATGCCGCTTTTCCTGGGTGTGCTGATTGGTGAAAGAAACACATCTTCGCTTCCATGAACTGGAGTAATAAACCCTCCGCCAGGTACTAAACCCTAACCCCCCTGTTGGTGTTTCCTCTCTGTTTTGGAGGGGTTTTTAGAAAACCCTTCTTTTGCGCCTGCTTTCTTGTACTGAGAAGTAATCAGAGGGGGGAAAGGAGAAATGTAGGTGAAAGGGTTCGATGGTGGGAAGGGTTTTTACAAATGAGACCTTCAAGAATCTGGGTCCTCCACTTCCTCTGGTTCTTGTGCAGAGAAATCCAAGAAAACAAGAAGCAGAACATTATTTCATTGATGACTTTCCATTGTGACCACTATGATTGGCATAATGGTTGATTCCTTCGTTTTCCATTTGGATAAAAAACCCTTTTTGTGTCTAAGCGATGGCAAGAAATCAAGAAAAAGAGACGAAGGGAAAGAAATGTAGCAAAAGCAAATTGGTAAGGGAGGAGGAATTCCCTTTCCTTGGGGAGCCCATACTCTTTCCTGTACTTCCAAGAAAGCAAGAGAAAAAAGGAAAACAAATACTGCAATTTTGACGAGGTGGCATTCTTGAAGCCTGCACAAACATGACCTTCATACATATATATATATATATATATATATATTGTGTTGTTTGTATCTATTATATATTTCATATTTAAGTATTTTTTTAGTATTTTGTGAAAATATCTTTGTAATATTTTTAATTACTTTTTCACCCTCAAGTTTGGATATATGATCAATTAAGTGCAGAGAAATGTCGATTACGAGCTACCTGAAAATTCTTGTTTTAAGTACTTCTTTAGCCTTATGATTGAATAGATCAAATCTCGTTTCTACTACAGACACGAAAATTCATTTTTTTACAATTTGGTCATTTATTAATAATGATGCATTTAATAAAAAAAAACTAGAAAACAATATGAAATATAAAAATAAAGTTAACATTAAATTATGCATATGACATTGTTCTTGAAGAACAAAAAAATATGTACTTATTAAAAGTTCAGTAATCAACTCAACAATATTGCATACATTTCACTGGTTTTATACTTAATTTCTTAATAGATCGTTATGATATAAGATAGTGGTAGATTTATTCATATTATTCACAAAATATTTTTTCTATTAACTCTCAATTAAATCTTATATCATAATTTTGTTTTATCTTCTAATGAATTATATATTTATTCATAGATTATATTACTTAAACATCAAAATATCAAAAAATTATATTAATTTTTTAAAATTATGTTATTTAATATAAATTATTTAATATGTCTTTTCTCCTTTCGATTTTTTTTGCCGCCTTGCTTCCATCTCGTTGTTGGCCGCCACCGACGGCCATCACATGTCGCCGCCAGCCTGCGACAGCAGTCGCCATCACCTATCTGCCTGGATCTGGGCAACGACGGTAGGTCAATAAGTGAGTGACGTCGACTAGGAGAAAAATTTAAAAAGAAATTATCACGTCTCTTTATATAAAAAATTATCATTAAATATCATAATCCAAATATATTATTTCATTATTTCATGTATTTTTGTAAAAAGACTTTCACTAGGCCTGGCAACGAGTCGAGCTCGGGCCTAGTGAGTCGAGCTCGAACTCAAACTAGAATTAAACAAGTAAAGAATCCGATTAGTATTAAACAAGAATCCAACAACAAGACCAATAAAGAACCCGGTTAGTATTAAACAAGAATCCTTGAAATGTACCACCAAAAAAAAAAAAAAACACCAGAAAAGGCAGAGTTGTGACATCTCTAGTCATACTGATAAATCTTTAGTTCTTATTTATACTACAAATACACTACTTCAACAAACTTAGTTTGCTCTAGTTCAGTTTTAGTATAGGTTTCTTCTCTAACATAAAATTTTCAAAAAAAGAAAAAGAATGAGATGAATTTAGAAGTCTTTTTTTCCACAAGAACTTCCTCTTTTTTCCTGGGCGCTTTTGTGAGTTTTCAACAGAGAAAGAAGATTACCTAGAAGCCGCACTCATTGCTGTCTTTGTTGCCGACTTGCCTTTCTTGTTGCCGTGAATTTGGGGGCTACGGTTCTTAGAGAATGGTTTGAGGAAAGAATGGAAATAGAAAGAGAAAGAGAGAAAGAGAGAAAGAAAAAGGAAGAAGAAAAGAAACGATAAAAAGAGAGAGAAAGAGATGGATTTGACTTTTTGTGTTACTATTATTATTATTATTATATTATTATTATTACTACTACTATTATTATTATTATTATATATTATGAGATCGAATTATCAAATTTTTACATAGATATAGTTGAAATTATTATATGTTCACAATCTGCAAAATTTATATATTTATAAATGTTAGTATAACCTTGATGTAACTACCATCTTACATTGTTGAACAACATGGGTTACTCAAACCATCAAAATTCAGATCAAACCATTAGATATGATAAACATTACAGAAAAATACATTTGGTAAAGTTTTAAACTTATTGGATATACGGATGTCGAGATATCGTACTCGAAAAATAAGAGTAATCATTCAAGACGGTATATCGTTGAATCAGGCCGTGTGATTTTAAATTATACCGTTTGATATGATCTAATTGACACTGTCTTGTGTATATTTAAATTTCATAAGAATCGGGTGCCCGAATTTTAAGATATCGTAATTATTGATTAAATTTTTTAATCTCATTATATATATATAATCAAAAAATAATAATTAGAATTGTTCAATCATCATCATCATCATCATTAATAATTTTTCAATTGAAATTTTAAGAAAAAAATATAAATTGTATTTTGCCCCCTTTCTTATCTTGAAAATGCTAAAAAATAAAAAGGTCCTATGTTGAGAAAATAGGCAAAAAAAAAAATCTCTATTCATTAACATTTAGCAAAGAGCCTATCTAATAGAAATAACATAAAGTGGGAGACACTTATCCTATGTTTGAAATTGGATTATTTTTAGCATATTTTAACCCATTTTTAGGTGGAATTTGACAAAGATACCCTTATACTATCAAGAGCAATAGATTCTTCAGTAGTTTTTATTACCTATTTAGTTTTTCAGAAATCAAATCTTTCGAAATTGTAAATTAATATAGGATTTACTTTAGGAATTGTTCATTCACTTAGTTGATCTAAATTTCTTGGGAGTTCATACTTTCTTAACATTCTTAACTTGGCTACTATTATTATCAAATACATACTGCATATTAAGCAAAGAAATAAAGTACTGCCGAATTATTCAATACAACTTCAACAACAAGGCTCTGATACATGTATGAATTTTGGTAAGAAGATACCATACTAAAGTCAAAAAACAACGCCAAAGAACGGCAAAACCGGGCAGTATTGACAAGGCCGACCTTGTTCATACTCATAATTAAAATCGACGACCTAGAATGTCTTATCTTTGTGTTATTTCAATTTCTCCTTATCTTTATCAGTAATGAAAAATACTCTTTTTTTATATATATAGCCATGCTATCTCCGTTATAGTTGAATGATTCAGCAGCAGTAATTTAGCTTTACATTAGGCTAAGCAAAACAGAAGCAAGAATGAAAGTAACAAATGCAGAAAGTTAAATAAGAGAACTCATAGGTAGCTTGTATCTCTTCTTATGCAAAATTAAACTTTTTATATAACTAAGGAATGAGAAAGGAATTACAAGTACAAGGGCCTCTACTTCAACACATGAAGACTTCCGAGGGCTCTCTGAAAAAAGGGGAGAAAGGGTTATATTAATAACCAGATGGTCCAGACTTGAAATCATTTTTTCAAGTCCGCATGGCCTTCATCTGCCAAGTGTCACTTCATTGTTAACACGTGTCATTTGGTCAATTCTGTTGACTTGCTCTGCTGTCACCTTATTTTTTCATTAGTTTGGAGAAACTGCTTTTTTCTGATTCCGATTCCGATTGCTTGAGGTCTTTTTTATCTTCAAATGATTTTGAAATTTTCATTTTTGATTTTCCTTTTAATGTCACCTGAATTCCTTTAAATAAATTATCAAGAAATTCCTCTCGAGAAAATTCCTCCAATGGATTCTGAGATTCTCCAGCGAGACAAGAAAATTTATTTTCTCCAGTTTTGCTTGAAGTCTCCATAGGAGAAGCAATTCTCGAAAGATTCTTTTTTAAATCATTTTGCATTTGTTTGAGGTATTCCTCAATAATTTAACCTTTCGTGATTACCCATTTCTTATTCAGAACTCTTTGGGAGATATGTTCAAAAGGATTGGGTGCCTAATTCTCTTCTTTTTCTGCAAGAACTTTACATTCTTGTAATTTTTCTTCCATCTCATTGATGATTTCTTGACCATAGTATTTCTTGATCTCGGGATCAATTTGCATCAACTTGTTCCAAAATTTTGAACAATACATCCTTTTTATGCATGGGATATTTGTAGAGTAATTCCTACTTCTGGTAGCCACATCCAGATCCATGGGATAGAGAATTCCATAAAAAAATAAAGAGAAGTCATTCCTTCAATCCATTTTCTCGATTTTCTGCTTGGATTGTTTTTGGCGAATAATTTAGCCATTCCGTATAGTATTCCTGGAAGATTTAAGAAAGAATAGAAATTGATGGACCAAAACTTATCCACCATTGGAATACCCAATTCGGTATTTCTTGTTGGAAAACCAATGGGCAAATTTTAAAAAATCATGTATGTTTTATTTTATAATTTTCATAAAGAAAAGTTTTATTAAATGCTTCAACATAGTCCCAGTAATTAAACTTTATTGTACTTTTTGATTTTGGGTGAAAGTATTCTTTTTCCCCTAAATGGTTTAATTCCCCACTCTACAGCAGTGATAAACTTTTTAATTACTGCTTTTGAATAATTAAATTCCTTCCCATTGCTGGAAAATGTGTGATTAATTTCAACACTCTGAGTTGCCTTAAGGATACATTCATAATGTGCCCTAGGTTTATATGACCCTGTTGAAAAAGATGCAACATTAAGGTACATTTTTATTAGATACTATGGATCATTTTCCCACCTCAAATCATCATTTTCAAGAAGAATAATTACCTCGTAGTGTTCACTAAATTTGTAATTAATTAATTCATCTTCATCTTCTTGCACCATTTTTGCATAAGATGCTAATGATTCATCAGTTGTTAATTTTTTATGTTCCTTTTTAAATTCAAGAAACTGTTTGAAGAGTTCATTTTCTTCTTCAGGGATGTTATTAAATTTTTCAATTGCGGAAATATTTTCCCTTACTAAGGTCCTATTTCTATGTCTGACAATATCACATGCTCGAAATCTACCTCCTCTTTGATTAGAGGAGGAATTTCTTCCTCTTCCCCTTTGGGGGAGCATTCTTGAAAAATAAAGATAATTCATTAGCCAGCATAAAGGCTATCTAATGGTATAGCAAATAAAGCTAATGGTATAGCAAATTTGCTATCTAAAATTGTTTAATACGATTTTCTGCAGTGACATTTGCATCTGGAAATTATATGAGAATGTCAGAAAGTATTTTCTTGATTTTATCAATTCGCTTTTTGATTATTTTTTGAGTTCTTTTTAATCTTGTCTTATATTCAATTGGTTCATCCCAAAATTTTTATTGGTAAATAGGCCAATGGACCCCATTCATAAAGAATCTTTCTCCTATGACTAATTCTTCCATCCAACGATTTGGAATTTTCGAGAAAATATTCATCCCTCTAAACATTTCATTTCCAAGTTCATCTGGATTCATCTCCATCAATATATTCTCTCGATAAAAAATCAGGGAGACTATTTGTCTCTCCTTTAATATGTTCAATAGAAAAATTAAATGGGGCAAGATGTGCTTGCCATCTAGCAAATATTTGTTTAGAAATATCATGTTTAAAATCTTTATAAAACATAAATTTAGCAGCAGAACAATCTGTTCTAATGGTGAATTCTTGATTAAGTAAATCATCTTGAAATTTTAATACACATTTAACAAAGCAAGAATTTCTTTAGCAACCGTAGCATAATTTTTTTGGGCTGCTTTCTATTTCCCCGAATGGAATCTAACTAGTACTCCTGCTTATTTTCATCAATTTATTTTAGTATTCCTCCAAATTCAATATTAGAGGCATCTGTTTCAATAATCTTTTTTCAATTTGGATTAGCAAGAGTTAGACATGGTAATGATTTTACCTTCTGTTTAATTAATCTAACTGCTTTTGTATGTTCATCAGTCCATTCTGATGGATTCTTCTTAAGCCTATCATACAATATTGTTGTATCTTGGGCAATGTTCTTATAGTATAGGGCTATATAATTCAGATTGCCTAAAAATCTTTGTAATTGAGTTTTATCAATGATTTTATCAGGGAATTTATCTGCAAATTCAATACTTCTATTAATGGGTATAATTTCTCCCTTTTCAATATGATGTCCAAGAAGTCTAACTTTTGTCTGAAAAATACTCATTTTTTATTTTGATAATACCAAATCATTTTGGATAACTAAGTTTTTAAACATTTCTAAATGCTTAAAATAGTCCTTGATACTATTTGAGAAGACTAAGATATCATCAATATAGACGATGATAAAATTAGAGAATTGATTAAAAATATCATTCATAATATTTTGAAATTTTGAAGGTGCATTTTTTAATCCAAATGGCATAACATTCCATTCATAATATCCAAATGGGACTGTAAATGCTGTTTTGTATCTATCTGAATCATTTATTTGAATTTGCCAATATCCTGATTTTAAGTCAAATTTTGAGAAAATTATTGCCCTGTGTAATCTATCTAACAGATCCTTCTTATTAGGAATCGGATATCTTATCCATTTTAAGACTTTATTAAGAGGCTTATAATTTATCACAAGCTTGGGTTTTCCTCTTTCATTTTCTACATATTTGCTAAAATAAAATGCAGTACATGACCATGGTGATTTTGAGGACCTAATTAGTTTTTTCTTAATTAGTGAATTAATTTCATTCTTACATAATTCTAAATATTCAGTATTCATTTGGCAAGGCCTTGCCTTAGTGGGGATATTTGCTTCCGAAAATTCATTTTCGTAGGGAAGGCTAACAATATACTTTTTCCTATGCCAAAATGCATTGGGTTGTTCGTCACATATTTCTAGTTCAAATTTATTTTGAATCACTTTAATCTTTCCTTGTAATTTAGAATTTTTAAGTTGTTCATTTATTTGTAGTGAATTTATTTCTTCCTTAATGAAACATATTTTGTTGATCTTGGATATTATCAAGTCTTTTATTTCATTTATAACTTTGTCTATTGATTGGGTGATGATTCAAATTTTATTGTTTCATTATCAAAAGTTCCTATTATACCCTTTTCATTATTATTCTTTCTCGAAAAAATCTTTTTAAGGAAAGGTGTTCCAAGAATAATTTCATTTGTTAAATCTTTTATTAGCAGGAAACTTGTTGGAATACATTTTTTATTATTACATATGTAAGCTTTTGGAATTTTAAAGCTTATATTGAGTTTTTGGCCATTGGCAGATGATAAAGAGTGGATCGTTTCTTCAAAATACTTAGTTGGTATAAGACCTTCTTTAATACAGTTAATAAGAGCAGTAAATGTTTTCCTGAAATTGTTATTTATTAAAAAATCAATTTTAACATTCCATTTTTGACTACTGACTATTTCCAAAGTGGATAGAAAATCTTCCTTTTTTCTTCTGTTATTTCATTATCTTTGCTAATTTCAATCTTCTCAAGTCTATTAGTAAGAGACTGATTGTATTTTTAATATTTTTTATATCTTCTTGTTTCTTCTTTTTTGTTTTTGCATCTATTTGCAAGATGATCTGTTTCTCCACAAATATAACATCTTTTTATTTTCTTTGTGGTATTATTTTTAGCCTTCCATTCATTTTTTCTAGCTAAGTCTTTTTCTTTATTTATTTCTTTTCTAAATTTTTTCTTTTTGTACCTCTTTTCCTTCAACCCCAAAGTTCTATTCCTAGAGATTTTTTATTTATTGGATGGTTTCATTTCCATCCGAAATTGAGCACAAAATTGTCCTAATTGACTTTTCTTTGTTAAATTTTATCTTTTAATTTATTTATTTAATCTAATTTCATTGCATTAATTTAATCCTTCCTGGATACAGGTTCCAATTAACCTCCCATAAGTATATTGATTATAATTAATGTGCAGGTCTCCTTTTCTTAGGACATTTCTAACCCTTTTTGCAAAAAAATGAGGGAGATCATCTATAAATTTAGACTTCCAATGAGAATCATTTGACTATGGGAGTTCCATAACTCTACTAAGAAATACATCTTTATACCATCTAAATGAAGTTAATGTCTTACATTTTAGATTCTATAGAAGTGTTTGAATATTTTCACTGTTATCTGACCATCTATCTGTAAAATGCTCAACGATGTTTATAGCTAATGTATAAATTGCTTTCTCCTCTGAGATATTATCTTCAAGTTTCATTGTATTTAATATTTCATCTTTATCAGTTTGGCTAAGATAATTATCCCACCACCCTTTTAATTGGCCAATGAATCCTGCTATGATCATTTTAGCAATAGCTTTATCGTATTTATTATTTCCTTTACAGATAGTACTATACATCATCATTTTATGTATAGTATTATATTTGTCTTTCTGTAAATCCATCAATGTCCATTCATAAATTTGTTTTACATTATAACTATTTTGGTCAATTATCTCTTGTTCTTCATAAAGGTAATTTGGTGGATTTCTCTAAATAATAAAGTATCGGAGCATTCGAGAGGATGATTTTATGCTTTGATGTTCTGAGTACAATAATAGCAGTAATAGTATGCTGAAATTTTGCCTACAATAGTAGCCATACTACCTGCATATGATTTTAATATTCCCTTCTCTAAACATGAGATGACAGTTGATATATAGAATGCAAATCTCATGTACCCAAGTAGACAATTGCAATCTCTAGGTTTTTGGCATCTTACTGTTAAGACAAATGAGTTAACTTCGTTAGTCAGTCATTGTCACATTGTGGGAATGGAATGTCTGATCCACTTCCAGTGTAATCTATAGTTTGGTCTTATGTAAACGGTACATGTGATATTCCTGTATATATGAACTTAGTCTGTTTGGGTAAGATTGGAAGTGATGAGCTTTTCCTTAAGTATTGTTTATGATAAAGGATCTGAAACTTTGAAAAAAAATAAACAAGGCTTTTAAATTATTGTCAATTAGCATAAAGTTTCAATTTTGAATTAGTCATTTAGTTGATTTATTGTTTTTTGTATATTATAACTTGAACTTCGACAAGTTAATTATATTTTCATCAATTAATTTGCAATTTATCTTCTTTATAGTTCACCTAAACTTTATTAACAAAATTTGAGTAGTATGTTAATATATTATTAAACTCATACTTAAATTCATTCTTAGTAGTTTTCTTCAATATGAATATGATTGTCTTTTAGTTTATAAAAGTAATACTTATTCATTTATTTCAACTGATATATCTCTTTGTATATATATTATGAATTTTTATTTTTTTTTTAATATTGATGCACTTTTATTTCAGAACAAAATGTATTTGTACTATTTATCTAAAAGCATCTCTTTCAGTTGACTTCGACATAATTAAAATTTTATGAGATATCTTTTAATTATTAATTAATTTAATCCATGCACGGGCACACTCTAGTGTATATATATGTCAAGGTTTATTTATACAGAATTTCTATTTTTCACTAAACAATCCAACTTCAGACTCTTTTCCTATTCTTGCTGCTTATTACAAAAACTCTGGACATCCTTTGCCTCAATTTCAATATCGCTACTTCAAAAGCACAAGTCTTTGTGAACACTACCCTAAATGACTCACACCTTGAGACTCTTAGTCTTGACTCTCTTCCAAGTTAACAACATATGAACTATTAACATCAGCAATTTTACATCTACATTATTAATTAGGGTTAATTACACTTAAACTTCCTATGAAAATGTGAACTATACTTCCTCAATCCCCTCCCCACCCACCCCCCAAAAAAAAGAAACAAAGAGTTCCAAAACTTCGCTTGCAACCCCTAAAAGAATTCACATTTTACACCTAAACCCCTTAGTTATAGTTTAGAAAACAAAATGTTGTTCCTTTAATATAGATTCCGCTGGACTGCTGGAACACAGCTGGTAAAAAAGTTCAATAGATTATTATATCTTATATGATCCCTAATATGCAAGTAAATTTGTTAGCAAATTTTCTTTCCTTTAAAGCACTTGTCTCTAATTCCCCCTTTTTTGAATAAATTTTTCTTTTGGTCATGTAGATTTCTGCAGTTGCTAGAATCCACGAAATGCCTTGGCATATGCTACCCACACATTCTTCCAGAAGCATGGTTTCCTTTATGTGCATACTCCTATTATGCAACTAGTGATTGTGAGGGTGGAGATGTTTCAAGTCACAACAATAATAAGTGATGTTGAAAATTTTGAGGAGCTAAAAGAGAACCCTCCTCCTTGAGAATCTGACATAAAAGCTCCTGAGCTTGTTGTCAAGGAGAAAGGAGAAATAGTAGCCAAGCTAAAGTTTGCTAAAGCAAGTAAGGAGGAAATTGTTGCTGAGTGTACCAACGCTAAAGAGAACCTCTGAAAGCTGCATGAATGGCACAAGTTGGCTGAGAGATGGAAGTTTGGTGGTGCTATTCCCAAGAGGGATGGAAAAGTTGACTATGCTGAAGATGTTTTCAGCAGGCAAGCATTTTGAATGTATCAGGACAACTATAGAAACATATGCATGTGCTCTCAGTAGCGTGTATACCTTCGGGCCAACGTTTCGAGCTGAACAATCGCATACTCCAAGATAGCTTACTGAATTTTGGATGGTGGAACATGAGATAGCATTTGCTGATATAAAGGTGTGCTAATTGTAAGCGTTTCTGTGTATTCGTACAAAATTTTGAATACACATGAAAAAGAAAGCAATTCAACTTTTTGTCTATCATACTACATATTCCACTCCTTGAGAAATACACATAAATGATCTTATAGGGACAAATTCATGCACACTGAAAACTTTTGTCTGCACTATAATGACTAATTGTGTAAAATCTATCTAGATGCAACATATCCTCACTTTGATGTGGCCCAAATTCAGTCGGAAGTGTTGCTAATGTTTTCCTATCCTTTTGGATAGGATTAGTTGATTTAAATCTACTAGTTTTATAACTTTGTCAACAGATTCTTTTTCCTCATCTGTAGCTACAGTTAAACGGCGAGATTACTAATCCATATTTCTTTGAAAATCGACACTAAACAACCATTGTGTTGCTACCCTATTCCCAGAAACTTGCAATCGTTGTTATCTTTCTTTTTAAGTTCTTCCAAGTATGCTCTAGCATAGAAGATTATAGAGTTGACACTTTTGTAGGATGATATGAACTGTGCGGAAGCATATGTCAGGTTTCTTTGTCAGTGGTTGCTTGACCATTGCTATGGCTTGACCATTGATAGAACTACCCTCCAACGACTTGAAATGGTTGCAAAATCCAAGTTTCACAGAGTCGCTTACAGTGAGGCAGTTGCCATTCTTGAGGAAGCAACGAAAGTGAGAAAATTTGAGAATAAAGCAGAATGGGGGATTAATTTAGCTTCTGAACATGAAAGTAAATTGCTATATCTTCTATCCATCATCTTCAATTCATCAACTCATAGCTTATACATGATCGATTTCCTCCCAAATTATGATAACAGATATCGTCTATAACCATCCAAAAGCAAGCAAAGCCAGAAATATGAAGGTCAATGAAGAAAATAAAACTGTTGTTGTAACGAACGTGCTTGTACCTAAGGTAGGCTCTTATTCTTCTCTCTC
Organism: Sesamum indicum; assembly: GCF_026168435.1. Classification (NCBI taxonomy): domain Eukaryota; kingdom Viridiplantae; phylum Streptophyta; class Magnoliopsida; order Lamiales; family Pedaliaceae; genus Sesamum; species Sesamum indicum. Next base: position 7,557,382 of record NC_142658.1, on the reverse strand, counting down.
CTTTTCTCCCCTTCTCTCTATAACACATTATTTTTCCAAGTAGATTGAAATATTATGGGTAATTCTTTGATAAAGCTTGTTATGAATTTTCAATAATTTGACCACTTGTTCTTACTAGATGGGGGAACTTATTGGTGGTAGCCAAAGAGAAGAGAATTACGAGGTTCTAAAGCAAAGGTAAGAAAAATTTTGTTAACACAATATCTTGATCTTGTTAGGTACGAAACCCACTGTGGTATCCTTTATCAACAATGCCTAACCAACTATTACACTTTATATTTTGGAGTACAAAACTCCTTAAGGATTACAAACCAGATATACAATAATAATTTGAAAGACACAAGAACAATAAGATAAAGGAATAAAATCGTATTCAGAAAGAGGCTCAGGAACTAAGCCAGATTCAGTCGTTAAAGGGTCACGGTCACCGGGCACCGCACCCACTCAAGCCAACCCACGGTTGCTCCACACAAACTCAGGATCACAGAGATCAACTCAGCAAGTCACAGGTCTCAACAGACTCAACGTTCACACAGAACACTCAAGGAAATGGGTTTCTCACAGAGAGTATATATTTTCGGATTTTTTGCTCGTCCCCTATGAAGGGATGAGGAACTCCCTTTTATAGGTCTCAAGAACAGGTTACAATGGAAGGTGAGGTGGCTTTCCTAAAGCCATTAAGTTGGCTTAGGAAAGCCACCGTGACTGTCGCCGGTGAACGGAGAAGGAAAGGGGGGGTCAAAAAGGGGAACAAAATATTGAGAGAAGAAGAGAGACATTCCGTCGGCGCTAGTGAAGTGAGATGAGGGAGAAATGGGTTAAGACTAGGGTTTGACAATTATATATAGAAGAGGCACCTAGGTCGGGTCGTGGATCGCAGTAGGTCGAGCATGGGCCTCCAAGTGGGTTGGCCTTATGTGGGCTGGTGCGTATTATGGGCCTACCAGTAATTGGGTCCTGGGCCATAAATTACAACATGCTCCACCTTGGACCAAGACCCAATTTGGGAAATGGTCCTGGAGTTTCTTTACTGAATCTGGTTGTTTCATCATAGCCAAAAAAGTTCTCCGTGGACGTACCTGCAGAGAAACAACTCGAAGGCACATGTTAGTCAGGGAATAAATGTAATATTTTCAGACATGTATGAAATTTTTCAAGAGGAAGACTTTTGGTACCCATGTCCGTAGGGTTGTCCTCGGATTTAATTTTCTCTAATTTTATTACCTCTTTACTGACGATATCTCGAATAAAGTGATACCTCACATCTATGTGCTTCGTTCGATCATGAAACACGGGATTCTTACACAACTGTATTGAGGATTGGCTATCAGAGTATACCGTGAGTTTGTTATTGGAGAAGCCAATTTCCTTTATGAGACCATCTAACCATATAGCCTCTTTGAATGCTTCCGTTGTAGCAATGTATTCTGCCTCTGTAGTGGAGAGTGCAACTATATGTTGCAGTTGGAATTTCCAACTTATGCAAGAACCACAGAATGTAAAGATATAAGACGTAGTGGATTTTCTGCTATCCCTATCATTTGCATAATTGGAATCAACATAGCCAACAAGTTGAGTGTTTTCACTCCTTTTTGAAAAACGTATGCCTATGTTTTCAGAGCCATGCAGATATTTCAAAAGCCATTTTAGGGCCTCCCAATGAGGAGGGCCGGGATTTGACATGTATCTACTTAAGCAACTAATAGCGTATGCAATGTCAGGTCTCGTACAAACCATGAGAAACATGATGGATCCTATCACATTAGAATAAGGAACTTTTTCCATTTTAGCTTTTTCAATATCACTATGAGGGCTCTGATTTTTACTAAGTTGAAAGTGGGCAGCAAGAGGCACAGAAGTTGGCTTGGATTTTTCCATTGAAAACCTTTTTAAAATGGATAGGATATATGACTTTTGGTTTAGCAGGATAAAGGACTTATGTCTAACAATGTTCATGCCAAGGATCCGTTTTGCATCACCTAAGTCTTTCATTTCAAAATTTTTGTGTAAATCAGTTTGCAAATTATTTATGAGATGCAGGCTAGGACTAGCAATGAGCATGTCATCCACATATAGAACAAGAAAAATAGGAGTATTATCAACATGCTTGAAGTATAGACAATGATCATAATGGCTCTTTTTAAAATCTAGTGAAAGCATGAAGGAATCAAATTTCTTGTTCCATTGTCTTGGGGACTGTTTTAAGCCATACAGAGATTTATTGAGAAGACACACATAATCAGATTTGATTTTGTCAATAAAGCCAACAGGTTGATTCATGTAAATATGCTCATCTAAATCACCGTGTAAGAATGCAGTCTTAACATCCATTTGTTTCAGATTCCAATTGTAGTGTGCAGTGAGTGCAAGAATAATACGAACAGTGGTGTACTTCACAACGGGAGAAAATATCTCATTATAATCTATGCCTTCTTTTTGAGTAAACCCTTTTGCTACTAATCTAGCCTTATACTTAATGGGGTTTTCTTGTTTAATCTTAAAAAGCCATTTGCAACCAACTACGGAGGAGTTCTTGGGCCTAGGAACTAGTGTCCATGTATTGTTCAGTTTTAATGAGCTCATCTCTTCTTTCATGGCACTAAGCCATTTTTCTGATTTCATAGCTTCCTCAACATTTGTGGGTTCAGACAGTTCTATGTTCAAAGCAGTGTCGAAATCTCTGAGTTTGGTAGGTATCCTAGTTTCTCTTCTAACTCGATCTCTAGTGAGTTGGTAGTCATTTAGGGGGTTTTCTATAGCTGTGGTCTCATTATCAGTGGTTACTCCCTCATTTTCGGTTATTTGTTCATCTATATTTTCATTATTCCCTTCCCCCTCTTGGTTATCCCCTAAGTGATTCTCCACCTTATTGAGAGTAGGTTCTTTTTCTCTAAGTTGAGTTTTATCAAGGCAAGGAAACTCATTCTCGTTAAAAGTGACATCCCTACTTATAAGTACTTTAAAACCTGGTTGACTACGAACCCAAAGTCTATACCCTTTTGTCCCCTCAGGATAACCAATAAATACACACTTAACAGATCTAGGTTCTAGTTTGTCTATATTTTGATGAACAAACGCAGAACATCCAAAAATTCGCAGGTAAGAGATATCAGGTTTTCTATCATTCCACACAAAATCAGGAGTTTTACCAGATAACGGCACAGATGGGGATAAGTTTATCAAATGAGCAGCAGTAAGTATAGCTTCACCCCAGAAAGATTTAGGCAATCCAGAACTAATAAGCATGCATCTAACTTTATCAAGCAAGGTTCGATTCATACGTTCAGCTACACCGTTCTGTTGTGGGGTATAGGGGTTTGTTTTATGTCTCTTTATACCAAATTTGTCACAGAGATTTGAAAAATCTTTATTGCAGAATTCAAGGCCATTATCAGTCCGAAGGGTTTTCACTTTCTTTCCAGTTTGATTTTCAACAAGAGATTTCCATTTTGTAAATTTCTCAAAAACTTCGGACTTGTGTTTCATAAGAAAGACAAACACCTTCCTAGAGTAATTATCAATGATGGACAAGAAGTAATGGTTACCCCCATGCGTAGTAGGCACACTAGATGGACCCCAAACATCGGCATGTACATAATCTAAGATGCATGAAGACATGGAAGGGAGTGATTGAGATGGAGTTGGAAAATGTACTTTATGGTGTTTTCCTAAAACACAATCATCACAGAAGTCCAAGTTTTCAATTTTGTCATTCAAAATTCCATCCTTTTTCAAAAAACCAAGACCTTTCAGACTCATATGCCCTAGTCGTTTATGCCATAATGCAGTCATATCACATTCATTCACAGAGGCAGTCAAAGAGTCATAGGTAACAGAACATAGATAGAGATTTCGTTTCTTTTCAGCTTTAAACACAATAAGAGAGCCTTTCATGATTTCCATGAGGCCTTTGCCCCATCTACCTTCTAGACCATCCTTTTCTAAGGCAGCACAAGATATCAAGTTGTGACTCAAATCAGGAACATATCTCACATTTTTCAGGGTTAACCTATAACCTTCTTTGAAATTTAAAGAGATGTCACCAAGACCCAAAATTTCACATTTCTTTTCGTTTGCCATAGAGACAAAACCAGATTTTTCATAACGAAAGTTTGAGAAAACTTCTTTGACAGGGCTCATATGGAAAGTACAACCAGAGTCAATAAGCCATTCAAATTTGTTCACAGAATGCACAGAATTTGCTTCATAAACCATAAAGACTTCACCATTTTCATCAGACACATTATTCACCTTCTCTTGATCATCAAAGTTTCTATCCCTATTGTCACGTTTGGGTTTTCTGCAATCTTTGATGTAATGACCCTTAATGCCACAGTTATAACAACGTCTTTCCTTTGTTTTATCATCCTTATACGTGTAATCTCTAGATCTGGATTTACTATGGCTATTTCTACTTTTACCCCTGCTGTGACTTCTACCTCTGTTTTTAAAGCCATTGTTCCTGAAATTAGGCCTACTTCTAGCAAGATTGACCTCATGATTATTCTGACTAGGTCTAGCAATTTTTAAGTCCATTTCTTTGCTCTTAAGACCATTAACCACAGTATCAAGGTTGATGCTATCTCTACCATACTTAATGGCGGCTTTCACGTCAGAATATGATTCAGGAATTGCATTCAAGAGCACAATAGGAGTGTAATCATCAATGTTTTCATCACCAGTAAGCTTGATGTCTGGTATCAACTTGGTAAACTCATCAAGGTTTTCATCAATATTTTTGGAAAGATCCAATTTATAACGAAAAAAATTTTCTAAGAGAAAAAGCTTACTGGGTAAAGATGTTTCAGTATATAAATCCTCCAATTTTCTCCAAAGCTCTTTAGAGGTTTTTTGTTTTCCCACTTTTCTAAGAACATTATCAGAAAGGTTTAAAATAATGGATGAGTAGGCAAACTCATCATTTTCCAATTGTTTTTCTTCGGAAACATTTTCAGTGTATTTTCCGTCAATCGCTTTAAAAACTTTTTGTTGGATTAAAATGCCTTTCATTTTCTGTTGCCAGATAGAAAAATCACTTTTCCCGTCAAAGGGTTGTAAACTATATCCGGCCATTTTGAAAGTAATTTGAAGTAGAGGTCACGGTTTTAAGGAAAACAGAGGTTTTGATTTTTAAGCAAAAAACTTTTGAAAACAGTGATCAAAAAATTCACACAGGATCAGTATATATCAAAACTTTGATAAAAAACTAATCAGCCACTCACGGTATCAGACAGTCAATGTTCTCAGATTATCATAGGTCAAGATAAAAGTCACAGATTACGGTATAAGAATAACAGGTCAAGATAATCACAGATCACGGTAATCACATATCACGGTAATCACAGATCAAGATATTGAAACCGAAAGATGACAAGAACAGGATATAACAGATATCACAGTAAATCTCAAGAATCACAAAGACAAGAGATATAAGCAGGACCAAGGCCTTTCCAGCCTAACGCCCAGTCCAGATACCCGACGACCTCAGGGGTCCGGCCAGGAGGGTAGTTAGGGGGATAAGCACCTCGATTATCGAACAGGTATATAGTGCTGAAAAATAAAAACAGTAAATAGAGGAGGGGTTCAAGCGAGTTACCACCACCACGGCGCGGAGAGGATCAAAACAGTGCTCTGATACCACTATTAGGTACGAAACCCGCTGTGGTATCCTTTATCAACAATGCCTAACCAACTATTACACTTTATATTTTGGAGTACAAAACTCCCTAAGGATTACAAACCAGATATACAGTAATAATTTGAAAGACACAAGAACAATAAGATAAAGGAATAAAACCGTATTCAGAAAGAGGCTCAGGAACTAAGCCAGATTCAGTCGTTAAAGGGTCACGGTCACCGGGCACCGCACCCACTCAAGCCAACCCACGGTTGCTCCACACAAACTCAGGATCACAGAGATCAACTCAGCAAGTCACAGGTCTCAACAGACTCAACGTTCACACAGAACACTCAAGGAAATGGGTTTCTCACAGAGAGTATATATTTTCGGATTTTTTGCTCGTCCCCTATGAAGGGATGAGGAACTCCCTTTTATAGGTCTCAAGAACTGGTTACAATGGAAGGTGAGGTGGCTTTCCTAAAGCCATTAAGTTGGCTTAGGAAAGCCACCGTGACTGTCGCCGGTGAACGGAGAAGGAAAGGGGGGGTCAAAAAGGGGAACAGAATATTGAGAGAAGAAGAGAGACATTCCGTCGGCGCTAGTGAAGTGAGATGAGGGAGAAATGGGTTAAGACTAGGGTTTGACAATTATATATAGAAGAGGCACCTGGGTCGGGTCGTGGATCGCAGCGGGTCGAGCATGGGCCTCCAAGTGGGTTGGCCTTATGTGGGCTGGTGCGTATTATGGGCCTACCAGTAATTGGGTCCTGGGCCATAAATTACAACAGATCTCTTATAGGCACTCTACAAACTCCCCACCTGAAGTTTAGGATTCTATCATATTGGAAACAATAGTAATTTTATATAGCTAGATTCTCCTTGTGAAACTACAAGAAATTCCATAGAGCTAGCCTCTATTTCTCTTGTCCTTCTTACGAACATATAAACTTGTGTCGTCATTTCACCTATATAATTTGGTTGAAATTAAAGAAGCCATGATACACTTGAACACCTTTTCATGATATGCTAGGCTTTATACCCAGTGATTCAGGTCCACTGCATAGTCACATTTCCTATCATTCATACCTCTTACTCCAAGTTAAATCAGTTCCCTTAGGCCCTCATATTTTAAGATAGTAATTTATTCACTTTGGAAAAGTTTCCATGGGCAAAATGGATGACCTTGTATGCATTTTAGGAGTCTACTCACTAGAAGAGTTGTTGTAACTTCTCTAATGTATTGTGCATGGCAGCAAACATTTCTCTCTAGTTAAGACTTTGTGCTATAAATAGAATGCGGTTGTATCTTTAATGTGGATAACCGATCTAACATTGAAACGTATCTCTTCTTAATTGTATTCTTAATCCACATTTGGCAAACCTTGCTTAATTTCATAATAGCAGGGCCACTCTGATATTTAGAATTGTTATGATTTGGAATATCAAATTTGCTTCAAAATTCAGGCTTCCCTTTCAGCATCATAAGTAGTTGTTAAAAGGATTTTTAATGTAATCAAATGAAGCCTATATACTTTTAGAAAATAACTAACTGCATCTCCAATTTCTTTGTGAATCATACTTTCTGAGTGCATATATACTTGTAGTGGTGATGTCATGATTTAATTGCTTGAGTAAGGTTTGACCTGATCTATTCTATAATAAAGTATGGCGATCATCATAAAAAAGCATAACAAAGCACGAAGGTCTTGTTTAAAAGGCTGTCACTTTTCTTTTGGGTGTCTGTTGTGTGTCTCTAATGATTCATGCTCTTCCTAGTTATATGATGACCTTCTTACTTATCTTTTTTAAGCATAAAATTAGTGGTTCGTATTTTAAGTGCAGACATCTTGTCGTATCTATATATTTGATAGTTGGTTTGCATTTGAATGTTTTTCGACCACATAGGTGAGCAAGCTTGTGGATTTGTATAAGGGAAGTTTGGAGGAATGGTCGCAGAAGGCGGTAGAGCTAGAGGGAGTTGTCAAGTCTTTAGAAGTAAGCCCTGTTTGTAATTTATCTTTTCAAAATTGCCAAATGACGCACAATACACTAATTCCTCATAACATGCACTCTTGCAGAAATTTTGGTTGAGGAATTGCGAACTTATCTATTTGTCTTCATGCATGGTCACCATTAATGGAATGTGTATGAGGTGGCAATGAGGAGGTATACTACAACTGTGTTGGAGGCTGGGGCTTTGAAAACAATGACACATATGATGATTGAATAAAGTAGAATGTCTTTGCAAAGTGATAATGGTGGTAAAACTTTTTCTTGGCTCCCACTCTTCATTTCATTCATTAGACATATTTCGTTTTATGTGTTTGTATCGTTATCTTGAAATCTTGATATTCATCATTTGCACTATGGTGTAGTACTTTTCTTTTTATATCTACCAAGTTTGTTCTTTTGAAAAATGTTCTTGGATGGTTTTTGAACGGTTTACAATTGATTTACTACTATGGGTGTTTTTCATCCTTTTTGAATGGGATGTACTTAAGTGTAATCTCAATCAAGTAAACAATATGTATTGCTCTTTATGATATATCAAGTTTTGTAAGATATTTGATCGTCGGAATGTCAATATGACTATTTAGCATTTTGGGGTTAGACTCTTGGTTCAATTGAAATTACATGGAACCTCTCATATCCAATTTTAATGTGAAGGACCCAATAAACCATTTCAAATGTAAAAAATTCTTCCTTTTCAAGTTTTCATTGTTCTTTTGTTATACTACCAAACTACTTTCATTTTATTTTCTTTTTTCAGATACTGTCACTACTTTTTTTCTTCGAGTTTATCGAGAATGACAGTTGGTAATTTGACGAATAAATGTTGTTTAGAAAGCATAAGATTGAGATATGAATGTGCACTTCCGTTATGTGATAGTTGCGTTGAGGCCTAATTTCATTCATTTTGAATTGCGTGGAAAAAGAGTTGGAATGTTTTTGCTTTCATTCAATCAGAGGAGTTAGTGTGAAATCATATTTGTTTGTCAAAACACCGCCCAATTGATCCTTATATGCCTAAAATGGGACACACATCATTTTGAAAAATTCAAAGGCCCTTCCCCGTGGAAATTTCCTTTAGCATGAATTGAAAAAAAAAGAAAGAACAAAAACAAAAAGGAAAATTACATCTATTCTGCTGGTTTATGTTACTTAATAACTGGGTAACTTCATCACAAATATTGTTATTCACGTAAAATGGTGACTAGAGTCATGAGTATGCAAAACACTTTAGGTAAAACGTGCTTTGGTTGAGTAACGGGTGCTTTCCCACAAGTGTTGTCATTTGCGTAAAAAAATCAAAATACGATGTTTTTTGGTTGAGTAACTGGGTGCCTTCACCACAAGTGTTGTCATTCGCATCAAAAGACCGAAATACGGCCTAAAGAACTCAAGTCACGGGCAAATAACAAAGAAAAAAGAAAGGAATAAAAGCCGTGACATAACAAAAGGGGAAGAAAAGAAAAAATATTAGTGGCCAAAGAAAAGAAGAACAACAAAAGTCGTCCCAGCTTAGGTAGAAATAAGGAGATAAAGGGTATTTGTTGAAGCGTCGAGCATGGTGACATTTAGAAATCTATGTTTTTGTGGAAGCTTGATAGTTCTACTCTCTACTTGGCGAGACAAAGTATTGTGATATGATTGGTCTCTAAGTTAGTATTTCCATAACGTATTGTTGCATTTGTGTTTTGAGCTTATGGCACATAGGTTACATTTGTTATTACGAATTATTGGCACAATGTTGAGAACATGTTTTTTGCTTGAGGACAAGCATTGATTTAAGTTTAGGGGAGTTCGATAAGCTTAGCTTTTACATAGTTATAATAGAGAAATAGTATTTCATTTTGTCTGGGAGGGAATAACTTCAAAAAATTGCAACAGCCCTTTCCTTTCTATTTTTGGTTTATCTAAATATTATCACATTTCTTGATGGCAGTCTGAAAATCCGGTGTAAAAGCCTTTATTTTGACATGCTTTACCTTATCTGGCTACTATTTTTGGTTTGGAGGTGATAGATTCTGGCCTTGATATTATTTTATCAATAAAATTGACAATAATTATTCTAAGAATGTTTAAATCCTATATTATTGTAGTTTTCTCTAATCTTATGGATTATTCCTTTTAGATGACCATATCGGCAGGGTGCAAGTTCAAGTTCAGTATATAGCAGTGCTGTTGCTTACAGGGATCCTTCTCCTGCCAAGGGTAAAACTTAAAACTAAACAAATAAGAAAGGTACAAGTTGTGCTTGAGCACAAGTATATAAATTTTTCACCACTAATCTTTCCTAGCCTATGAATGTGGTTTATCCAGGTATGTGAGAGTGGAAATCATGGTTAACTACCAAATATTGTTTGTCTTCCATCTATCTTTTAAACTCTTTGAATGAGGTTTATCCAGGTACGTGTGTTTGGGAATCATCATTTTTGCCTTCCAGCTTTCTTTAAACTCTTGTAGTGAGAAGTTTATAAGTTAATTTTCTTTCAGTTATGTTTGCTACACTTGGTGAGAAGACTACGTGTTACACAAAGTCATACAAATATACACAATGTGATCTTCTATATGGAGTTGTGTTTATAATCCATCTTAGATTCTGTTGTAGAACTTCAGTATTTGTAACCTCTGTACAGGAATCATTCTGAACATACATAATATTATGTAAAGGGTTGATGGTTTTAAAGGTCATGACCTATTGCATATTGTTGTCGTGGGGGAAAGAAACCACTGTATTTTGTAATAATTGCAAATCACACTTTAGTTTGCCCGATTCTAATATTGTTTCTATTTTGCTCGCTTTGGTGCTTCTTAGTGTTACAGAACAATCTTGAGGTGGGTGAGGTATTCGCGGTTGATGTCTCAAACATTGTTGCAGTGTTAGCATTAGTGAACATACAAATCAAGTATAATGCTCCTATGAGAAGGGTGGTCTTTGGGATGAGCATCTCTCTGTTCTTTACCCTTGACGCGTACTCATCCTTATGAACTCTTGTTGCTAGGATAATTGATTTTTTCATGGAACCATTAAATGCTTTTTCTGTAATTTCTGTTGAAGTTGGTGACCTGAGTTTGCATGAGTTTGTGTCAGTTGCAAATTTATCTTAGAAGTATATTTTGAGTGTTCAAATAGTAAGACTATTTTGAGGAGTTTGTAATGTGATTAGTAGAACTTATTCACAGATTGACAGAAGCAATTGCTCATTATTACTGTCAGCTGATTGCAACAAATTTAATTATTGGGATGCTGATAATGATGATCACAATCACATCATACATGGAAGGTCTCTTAACACAAACCTTGGTTTAGGTATTTTCAGTCAAATATATGGTCTCTTGAAAATTTATAGTTTTGCAGGCATACCTTTTCTTGTAAATTATTGGCTATTTTTCCTAAACTAGTTCAAAGTTCATATTTTCAATGAATCAATAATGTCTAGGAATAAGTTTTATCCCTTGTAATGAGTATTAGCTACTCTTCTAATTGTGATATTATATTATTGTTGTATGCCCTTAAGCTGAAAATGACTTGTTGGCTATGTTACTTTATAGCTCCGAAGTTTATGGTGTGAGTAATTAAAATGACTCTTGTTTTGCATATAATATTGAAATAGTTAGAATTGGAAAGGCCAATAAAGATTAATTATACAGTCATTTTGCAAAAAACTAGTATTAGGTTCGCCTAGTTTTTTAATTACAATTTTCTAGTGCAACATTCAGTTTTGGATGTAGTGCATGAGAACTTGTATTTTTTCTTTTTAATTTTTTATGTTTAGGAGTCAAATTTTAGCTCTTTATATTATAGTGCTGAGTGGATTTTAAATGTCTACATAGCGTCTATGTGGCTTTATCTAAAGTACAAAGATAGTATGTCTTATAATTATTGATTTATAATGTTGTCTATCGTCTTCGACCTCTTTATTTGTGTTCCTACTAATTATTTTACTAAGGGGACTAAGAGAACCCTTTAGGCATTAAATATTACTTTACTCTTCTTCTTGTTAATCTGGGAGTCAACTTAACAATATTTTTTTCATTCCGAACACTGAGGTAGAGTCAATCTTAACTGCTTAAATTCACTGCACAAGGAGGGATTGTATAAGATTACAACAATGTTGAAAGGGTTATGGACCTCGTTATCAATAGAACTAGAAGTTATGTGCTTGGATGATTAAAACTTAAATAGAATTGGTTGTGTTATTTCTGAGAGTGCATATGCTAGAATTTTTCAACTGAGAGCCTGAGAGTGGGGCTCTGCCATTCTGGCCAGTCTTAGCTGGATCCATTGGAACTAGGCTTCCGTAACTCGTAATTGGAATGACATCTGGAAAAAGGTGAATTGCGTTGTGGTATTCATTTGGAAAACCTCTTTTGATAAATGTCGTATACAATTTACTGTTTTCAAAATTATTGTTCACATCTTTTCTTTTCATATACTTTCTATTTAAAAATCTATTTAATCATAGTCTGTGGTTTTATTTTTAGTACAATTAGTAAAGATATTAATTTTTTATATATTCGCATCCTGATAATATGTAAGTTATTATATTATTTCATATTAATCAGTCAATGAGATGAAAATGAAGTATATGCATGATGAAACATTATTAAATGAAACATATGTTTTATTCTTTAGTTCCCTATACAATTTATTCTTTTACGATATTGACTTATTTTAAAATTTTGAGAAGCATTTCTGATTGTTGATTTTATAATGTTTATTCTTTAATATGTTTAGTAATTTATTGAGCTTTAATATTTAACCCATTTGTGGTTCATGCACAATACACATTTGAATTGTCTAGTGAATTAGCAATCTGTTCCTCCACTTGAATCAGGGATGCTTCTGCGACATTGAATCTGTACAGGTTTATGTTTCAAAATGCTTCTCATACGTACATGAGCAAACTAGTATATGATCCTTAATGCATCAAATTACTTTTCTGGAGTCGTTGCGGATGAATTGGGAGCATGTTCACACCTTTTCTTTTTAATTGACTTTTTATTTAAAGATTTTGTCTGTGATGATCTCGGTTTTATTAATTAATATTTAGTTGCTTATAATATGTAAGTTGTTATACCCCAAATGGATAGTAGGTCCGATAAATAGGTTCGTCGGAGCTAGGGCAGGTCATCGGTCCACCCTGAATACGGAACATGCTTCTTATTCTGGGCAAAGGATCATCTGTTGTGGTCCTTCTTCAAAATCCTCAGAGTCAGTCGATTTGCAACTTCATCTGGATTCCAGTGGATAACCAAATCTAGGTTGTTCTATAGTTTGTGTTTCCCTGATCTTGAGATGAAGACCGCAATCAATAATACTCGTGATGAATTTTTGCTAGATGGGAAACAAGGAATAAAACGAGCTTGAGGACATGCTGCGAATAGAAAATCAATTTCTTCTTTGTGTAGTAGTAGCGAGATTCTTTCTATGGATCCTTATGCAGAGCAGGTTGATTATGAGATAACATGAGTTTGTGGTTTGTATGTTAGTTGTTAGCTTACATTTATCGGGGAGCATGCCAACTCTACAACAAATTTAGATGTTATTAGCTTTTATTTTAGTGGGGAATATTTCTTTTGCCATGAATTGTTGAGTTGAACCTCTCTTGGATACTCTCCATGACCCAGAGAATTTGATCACTTCAGCTCTCTCGGGTGACATAACATTGTTTGAGAAGATCTTGTCATCTGGGTATAAATTACGAATTTGTGCTGCTAAGAAAGAATGAAATGATTTTCTATCTGATTCTGGAGACTTTAGGAGCATGGATGACATTTTTTAAGTCACTGGTGGAGACGCTCCAAATGATTCTGAGTATGTTTTTGGTTTGCATTCCATCCAAAATTGATGTTAGTAAATCTGACATTAAGCGCTAAAAGTATACAATGACATTGAATTGAACAAGCCACGAGAAGTGTGGCTGTTAGGACTATGGCGAGTGAATATTTAGATTTAAGCATTGATTGATCTACTCAGTGTTGGTTCTGGTTCCAGTATCAGAATAGAGGTAATCCTTTTATTTTTATGATGGCTGCTTTATGCATTTTATTATTAAGGTCAACACATTTCTTCTTATCTATACACAAATCTCTTTTTTAATTTATTGCTTTTGCATTCCGAGTGTTAGCTGATACATAATTAAATGTGTGTACTAGTATGTGAATATATGGGTCTTTAACATGTTTACGAAATATGATATTGTACGTCTTTGATGATTCCACTTCCTATAGTTGGTAAATAGTTTATTTTTCACATATACAAATGATAACAAACTAGCTACATGGCGTTTTAATTATACATCATTGTACTTCCTCTATGTTACTCTTTTATCTTTTTTATTTATAAACGATTGAAATTTATTGATATTTACTAATTATCAATTATTATTTTGTAAAAAAAGTGTAAGTGAATAAACACGCCCTATACAATTTATTGTTCACATCTAGCAGGTTTGCCCGGGTAGGTGTCCTGTGCCAAGATCTGCTTTGGTTATCTTTTTATTTTTTCTTATATATATATATATATATATTAATTTATTATAATATATGATAAAGTTACAATCAATATTTGTGAGTTAAGCTATGGAACAATTTATTTGGAACCGATATGTTGAATTTATTTTTTCTTTATCTATTTGTAGAATAATATGGTGTGTTGAATATTCTAAATCTTATGGCTTAACTCACTCAAACCTATTTCAGTGCGGTAGAACAAAGAGTGGCTTGGGTTGTGATTGCTCCGGAGTTTGTGTAGCGGGCATTGGGTCCACCCATCCCAAATCCACCCTTTGATCATATTTTTTATTGTAAATTTATGTGATTAAACTATTATTAGTCATTTATTTCTTATTCAATAGTATATTATGTTTTTAGAAAGGAATAATCTCAATTTTTTGGTGATGGGAAAAAAGGCGATAAAGTCAAAATAGAATGGCAAAATTAGCATTCAGTACTCGAATTGAGAAAGATGGAACTTCATTTTGACTTGAATTTGAGATTGTATTTTAGACTCTTTTGTGTATGCTAGGTGTGAGGATGCTAATATTTACTTTTTATAATTGGCGTTACGACGAGTTTTTCCCATCAAAAGCGATCCATCAGGTAGTTGGCTAATTTATTTTGTATGATTTTCAGAAACTTTGAGATCAAAGTTATAAGGTATATCATACTAAAATTGAAATAATTACTTATATTTTAAAATCAAATAATTACTTTTTTATACCTTAAAATTTATTCGTAAGCGAAATATATTTCACTTTTGTTTATACATCAGATTTTCTATTTCTATCTTCAATATAATTATTTTCTATTTATTATTATTAGTTGATTTTTCAAATAAAAGACTGTCACTTTTCTTTTGACTATTTGTTGTGTATGTGTGTATGTAATGATTCATGCTCTTCTTAACTACATGATGGCCTTCTAAGTCATTGAAGAATAGTTGGTTAATGCTTCATGTTATTAATTACTTATATTTTCAAGCATTGGATTGATTTTCATATATAAGTGCAGAAGTCTTGCCATATCTATGTATTTGGTAGCTGGTTTGTATTTCAATATTTTTCGACCACATAGGTGACCAAACTTGTGGACTTGTATAAGGAAAGTTTGGAGGAGTGGTCGTTGAAGGTGGTAGAGCTTGAGGAAATCATCAAGGCTTTAAAAGTAAGCCATGTCTGTAATTTATTTTATTCAAAACTGCCAAATGATGCACAATACACTAATTTCTTTTATGAACATGCAGAAATTTTGGTTGAGGAGTGGGTTGACGATTCTTGGTCATTAGTAAAGTATATTTATCAATTTGTTTAAATTTGGGATGTCTGTATTAACAGTTCAATTTCTATGAATGAAGTTTAGGATCATAGCCAAGAAGCTAGAGAAATAAAATGAACACTTAATGGAAATTTGAAATGAAATAATTAATACTATATGCAAAATCTGTCTAGCTTGGCGATGAACAAATGTAAGCAGTAGCAGCAAGGTGTTTTCTTGAAAAAGAAATGACTTAATGCTACAAAGGGAATGTGTATGAGGTGGCAATGAGGAGGAATACTACAAATGTGTTGGAGACTGGGACTTTGACACAATGACATAGGCGATGATTAAAGAAATTAGAAAGGCTTGCAAAGTAGTTTTCTTAGCTCCCACTCTTCATTTCATTCATTACACATGTTTTGTTTTATGTGTGTATATTGTTATCTTGAAATCTTGATATTCATAATTTTGCACTATGGTGCAATAGTTTTCTTTTTATATCTAGTAAGTTTGTTATTTTGAAAAATATTCTTGGATGGCTTTTCAATGGTTTCCAATTGATTTATTACTATGGGTGTTGCTCATTTTTTTGAATGGGATGTACTTCGTTGTAATCTCATTCAAGTAAACAATATGTTTTTATGGTAGATCAAGTTTTGTGAGATATATTTGATTGTCGGAATGTCAATGTGATTGTTTAGCATTTTGGGGTTAGACTCAATTGAAATTACATGGAACTTCTCAAATTCCAATTTTCATATGAAGGATCAAATAAGCATTTGAAATGTAAAGAATTCCACCTTTTTATCAAACTACTTTCATTTTGTTTTCTCTTCTCAGATACTATCAAAGTACTTTTGTTTTATTTTCAAGTTTACCGAGAATGCAGTTGGTAATTTGACGAAAGCTGGGCTTGGATATGATAGATTACTACTACATTAAAGTTATTTGATTGCAACCTCGATCTAACTGACTTTCTAGGGGCTCTCTTCCCGGATGTTTGGCCGAGAGTTTTCGCAGCTGCTTTTTGCGTTATGTTATCCATGAAGCAATGATAAAGGACAACAAGCTTTCATTCATCATTTTGTGTATATTTTATATGCAGTGTTCCGAAGAGCATCATTGTGGAGCCATGTAGTTATTGGCTAAAAGATAGAAAGGAAGGCAAAGGAGTACTACTGATTAAGGAACTATTTTTCCACGACTTGATGTAGAATGAGGGCATGGTTCATATTCTGGGGAAAGGAACATCTAATAGTGGATTCCAGTCGACAACCAAATCTAGGTTATTACCCAATTCCTGATCTTGAGTTGAAGACTACAAGCTATAATGCTCGTGATGTGTTTCTGCTAGTTGGGAAGCAGGGAATAAAACAAGCTAGGGAAGATACTGTGATTAGAAAATCAGTTTCTTCTTTGTGTAGTAGTGAGGTTCCTTCTAGGGCTCCTTATGCAAAGCAGTTAGATTTTGATATGTAGAGCAGGTAGATTCTGAAATAAAGAGATTTTCTAGGGTTTATTTTTGTGTGTCACTTCTGGAATTTTGTGATTTGCTTGTATTGCTATTGTCCAATCGACAGAAGCAACTGCTCATTATTTATTGTCAACTGATTGTTGCAAATTTAACTATCGGGGTGCTGGTAATGATGACCACAATCACATCATGCAAAGTTTCCTAGCACAAACCCTGGTTCAGGTATTTTCTTGTTTCATTCTGGAAATGGTCTCTTGAAAATTTATAATTTTACAAGAATTCCTTTTCTTGTAAATTATTGAGTACTTTTTCTAGACTAAATCAAAGTTCATATTTCAATGATAATTTACTTGGCAAATGAAGTAATTTTGAATCAATAATGAATAATGTGTAGGAATCAGGTTTATCTCAAGTAACGAGCATTAGCTACTCTTGTACTTGTGAAATTCTATGATTGTATGCCCATAAATTGAAAATGATCTGTTGGCTATGCCACCATCCCATGAGGATAGCTCCAAAGTTTACGGTGAGAGTCGTAGTAGTTAATGGCGCAGAATGCGCGCCCTATGGTGAGAGGCGCTAAAGGCGGAAGCTCATCACCATTCTTCTACAGTGGCGATGGGCTTTGCCCTAGCGACACCATAGTGCGAGCCTGGGCGCCCTTTCGGTTGTTGCCGGGGAAGGCCCAAGCCCATTTGAAAAGGGGAAAAAAAATAATAAAAACCCTTCGACTCCTGTATGCTTATTGCTTTCTCCTTCAGGACCAGCAACGTTCGCTGATTTTCCGTTCTTTTTCTTTCTTCTTCTTCTGTTTTCTTTCAAATCTCAGACCTCCTTTTCAATTTTCTCTTTGCACAATTTTTTAACTATTTATGTTATAGGAGTCAGATTCAGCTCTTTGTCTTATTGTGCTGAGTGGATTTTAAATGTCCAAGTAGCATTTGTGTGGCTTTGTTGAAGTACAGAGATAGCATGTCTTATAATTAATGCATTAGATTGTTGTTTGTCGTCTTCTGCCTCTTTATTTGTGTTCCTAATAATTATTTCACTAATGGAATCAAGGTAACCCTTTTGGAATCGAATATTACTTTACTCTTCTTCTTTTCAATTTCGGAGTCAACTTATCAGCATTTTTTTCATCCCAAACACTGAGGTGGAGTTAATCTTATCTGCATAAATTCGCTACGCAAGGAGGAATTGTACAAGATTAGAGAAGTATGTTGAAACTGTCATGGGCTTTGTTATCAATACAACTGGGAGTAATGTGCTTGGATGATTAAAACTCATGTGGAATTGATTGTGCTATTTCTGAGAGCGTAAATGCTAGAATCTTTCAATTGGGAGCATGGAAAGTTCACGCGATCTGCCATTCTGCGCAGTCTTAGCTGGCTCCTTCAAAAGTAGGCTTCTGTAACTCAAAATTGGAATAACATCCGAAAAAAGTGAATTGCGTTGTGGCATTCATTTGGAATGACTCGTTTTGATAGATACCGCACTCAATTTTTTGTGTTCAAAATTATTGTTCGATCTTTTTTTTTTCAGTTAGTTCTATTTAAAAATTTGTTTATTTATAATTCATGGTTTTATTTTAGAATATGGTAACTAATATTTTATTAATATACTTATTCAAGATATTAATTTCTTATGTATTTACATCCTTTTACTTTTTTTATGGCTCCTCTATGCATTTTGTAGATCTCGTTCTAATTTGTTGTCTTTGTATTGTGATACATAATTAAACATCTATACAAGTAAAGCATGTTTATGAAATATGACATTATGTCTTTGATGATTCCACTTTTTATAGTTGGTTAAAAATTTATTTTTGACATATACAAATGATACAATATAGTTAAGAGAGAATGAGAGAGAAGATTACTGATTTTAAGCTATCCAAATTTCCTTGAAGATGGGAGTGTGAGGTAGGTAATAGTTTTTGACACATCATAGGAGTTGTATTCAGCTATTTGTGTTATTGTGCTGGGTGGATTTTAAATGTCCACTTGGCATTTGTGTGTGCCTTTGTGTAAAGAACAGATGTAGCATGTCTTATACTTAGTGTTGCCTCATCATCGTCTTCTGGCTCTTTTTTTGTGTTACTAATAATTATTTCACCAATAGGATCAAGAAAAGCCTAATATAAGGAGTCAAGCCAGCATTATTTTCATCCCAAACATTGAGGTGGAGTTGATATTAAGTGCTTAAATTCACTGCACCGAGAGGAATTGTATCAGACTACAACAAAATGATAAAACTTTTATGGTCCTCTTTATGAGCAAGGTTTAATGTGCTTGGATGATTGTATAGATGTTAAATCTTGTGTAGAATTCATTTGTTTATTTCTGAGAGTGTATGCTAGAGTCTTTCATATGACAGCCTAGAGAGTTCATGAGCTCTACCATTTTGGGCAGTCTTAGCTGGTTGTTTCTAGTACTGGCTTCTATAACTCAGAATCGGAATGACCTCTAGGAAAAAAGTGACTTGTCTTGCCTTGTGTAACTTATTCTGATACATGCCTTGTTAATTAAAATTACATGTAAACTTAGCAATCTTATTTCTAGAATTAATCTGCTCGTGTGGTGTACAACAGGATTGAAGTTCCTCACTTTTACCACCCTCTTATAACATCCTTACAGCCACATGATAAGACTTGGTAGGGAATGACAACAGTTGCTAAACTAGGGGGGGGGGGGGGGGAGGAACAAAACCTTCCAGTGCTGGTCAACATGGATTCACTTAACTTAGTGCGAACATACTGTTATAACTCATTTTCATTCCTAGTCCAACCTTTTGTAACAAAATGGGATTAATAAAACACAAGCCAAGAAAGCCAAGGAAGTTCAATTCATTGGTTACGA
This sequence comes from Sesamum indicum, assembly GCF_026168435.1. Lineage (NCBI taxonomy): Eukaryota > Viridiplantae > Streptophyta > Magnoliopsida > Lamiales > Pedaliaceae > Sesamum > Sesamum indicum. The sequence goes on along the minus strand of NC_142658.1, from coordinate 7,537,666 downwards.
TATTGACTTATTTTAAAATTTTGAGAAGCATTTCTGATTGTTGATTTTATAATGTTTATTCTTTAATATGTTTAGTAATTTATTGAGCTTTAATATTTAACCCATTTGTGGTTCATGCACAATACACATTTGAATTGTCTAGTGAATTAGCAATCTGTTCCTCCACTTGAATCAGGGATGCTTCTGCGACATTGAATCTGTACAGGTTTATGTTTCAAAATGCTTCTCATACGTACATGAGCAAACTAGTATATGATCCTTAATGCATCAAATTACTTTTCTGGAGTCGTTGCGGATGAATTGGGAGCATGTTCACACCTTTTCTTTTTCATTGACTTTTTATTTAAAGATTTTGTCTGTGATGATCTCGGTTTTATTAATTAATATTTAGTTGCTTATAATATGTAAGTTGTTATACCCCAAATGGATAGTAGGTCCGATAAATAGGTTCGTCGGAGCTAGGGCAGGTCATCGGTCCACCCTGAATACGGAACATGCTTCTTATTCTGGGCAAAGGATCATCTGTTGTGGTCCTTCTTCAAAATCCTCAGAGTCAGTCGATTTGCAACTTCATCTGGATTCCAGTGGATAACCAAATCTAGGTTGTTCTATAGTTTGTGTTTCCCTGATCTTGAGATGAAGACCGCAATCAATAATACTCGTGATGAATTTTTGCTAGATGGGAAACAAGGAATAAAACGAGCTTGAGGACATGCTGCGAATAGAAAATCAATTTCTTCTTTGTGTAGTAGTAGCGAGATTCTTTCTATGGATCCTTATGCAGAGCAGGTTGATTATGAGATAACATGAGTTTGTGGTTTGTATGTTAGTTGTTAGCTTACATTTATCGGGGAGCATGCCAACTCTACAACAAATTTAGATGTTATTAGCTTTTATTTTAGTGGGGAATATTTCTTTTGCCATGAATTGTTGAGTTGAACCTCTCTTGGATACTCTCCATGACCCAGAGAATTTGATCACTTCAGCTCTCTCGGGTGACATAACATTGTTTGAGAAGATCTTGTCATCTGGGTATAAATTACGAATTTGTGCTGCTAAGAAAGAATGAAATGATTTTCTATCTGATTCTGGAGACTTTAGGAGCATGGATGACATTTTTTAAGTCACTGGTGGAGACGCTCCAAATGATTCTGAGTATGTTTTTGGTTTGCATTCCATCCAAAATTGATGTTAGTAAATCTGACATTAAGCGCTAAAAGTATACAATGACATTGAATTGAACAAGCCACGAGAAGTGTGGCTGTTAGGACTATGGCGAGTGAATATTTAGATTTAAGCATTGATTGATCTACTCAGTGTTGGTTCTGGTTCCAGTATCAGAATAGAGGTAATCCTTTTATTTTTATGATGGCTGCTTTATGCATTTTATTATTAAGGTCAACACATTTCTTCTTATCTATACACAAATCTCTTTTTTAATTTATTGCTTTTGCATTCCGAGTGTTAGCTGATACATAATTAAATGTGTGTACTAGTATGTGAATATATGGGTCTTTAACATGTTTACGAAATATGATATTGTACGTCTTTGATGATTCCACTTCCTATAGTTGGTAAATAGTTTATTTTTCACATATACAAATGATAACAAACTAGCTACATGGCGTTTTAATTATACATCATTGTACTTCCTCTATGTTACTCTTTTATCTTTTTTATTTATAAACGATTGAAATTTATTGATATTTACTAATTATCAATTATTATTTTGTAAAAAAAGTGTAAGTGAATAAACACGCCCTATACAATTTATTGTTCACATCTAGCAGGTTTGCCCGGGTAGGTGTCCTGTGCCAAGATCTGCTTTGGTTATCTTTTTATTTTTTCTTATATATATATATATATATATTAATTTATTATAATATATGATAAAGTTACAATCAATATTTGTGAGTTAAGCTATGGAACAATTTATTTGGAACCGATATGTTGAATTTATTTTTTCTTTATCTATTTGTAGAATAATATGGTGTGTTGAATATTCTAAATCTTATGGCTTAACTCACTCAAACCTATTTCAGTGCGGTAGAACAAAGAGTGGCTTGGGTTGTGATTGCTCCGGAGTTTGTGTAGCGGGCATTGGGTCCACCCATCCCAAATCCACCCTTTGATCATATTTTTTATTGTAAATTTATGTGATTAAACTATTATTAGTCATTTATTTCTTATTCAATAGTATATTATGTTTTTAGAAAGGAATAATCTCAATTTTTTGGTGATGGGAAAAAAGGCGATAAAGTCAAAATAGAATGGCAAAATTAGCATTCAGTACTCGAATTGAGAAAGATGGAACTTCATTTTGACTTGAATTTGAGATTGTATTTTAGACTCTTTTGTGTATGCTAGGTGTGAGGATGCTAATATTTACTTTTTATAATTGGCGTTACGACGAGTTTTTCCCATCAAAAGCGATCCATCAGGTAGTTGGCTAATTTATTTTGTATGATTTTCAGAAACTTTGAGATCAAAGTTATAAGGTATATCATACTAAAATTGAAATAATTACTTATATTTTAAAATCAAATAATTACTTTTTTATACCTTAAAATTTATTCGTAAGCGAAATATATTTCACTTTTGTTTATACATCAGATTTTCTATTTCTATCTTCAATATAATTATTTTCTATTTATTATTATTAGTTGATTTTTCAAATAAAAGACTGTCACTTTTCTTTTGACTATTTGTTGTGTATGTGTGTATGTAATGATTCATGCTCTTCTTAACTACATGATGGCCTTCTAAGTCATTGAAGAATAGTTGGTTAATGCTTCATGTTATTAATTACTTATATTTTCAAGCATTGGATTGATTTTCATATATAAGTGCAGAAGTCTTGCCATATCTATGTATTTGGTAGCTGGTTTGTATTTCAATATTTTTCGACCACATAGGTGACCAAACTTGTGGACTTGTATAAGGAAAGTTTGGAGGAGTGGTCGTTGAAGGTGGTAGAGCTTGAGGAAATCATCAAGGCTTTAAAAGTAAGCCATGTCTGTAATTTATTTTATTCAAAACTGCCAAATGATGCACAATACACTAATTTCTTTTATGAACATGCAGAAATTTTGGTTGAGGAGTGGGTTGACGATTCTTGGTCATTAGTAAAGTATATTTATCAATTTGTTTAAATTTGGGATGTCTGTATTAACAGTTCAATTTCTATGAATGAAGTTTAGGATCATAGCCAAGAAGCTAGAGAAATAAAATGAACACTTAATGGAAATTTGAAATGAAATAATTAATACTATATGCAAAATCTGTCCAGCTTGGCGATGAACAAATGTAAGCAGTAGCAGCAAGGTGTTTTCTTGAAAAAGAAATGACTTAATGCTACAAAGGGAATGTGTATGAGGTGGCAATGAGGAGGAATACTACAAATGTGTTGGAGACTGGGACTTTGACACAATGACATAGGCGATGATTAAAGAAATTAGAAAGGCTTGCAAAGTAGTTTTGGGGATAGGGCGAAAATCTGCGACAGACGTGGGAGAGTGTACCTTGGGGATAACTGTCAGTATTGTGCTATTAATCTGCTTACAAGTTACTATAAAAGGGAAACAAACTTGTTTTAATATAACCGTGAAAACAGCTAAATTTTGAACGTTCTTAGAATTCAACGAAACTTGACCCAAACGTTGGTCTAGACCCAAGCATTTGTGTTGTAAATTTGCTAAGCATAATAATAACTACAAGTTAGTATAAAAGGGAAACAAACTAGTTTTAATAAAACCGTGCAAAACAGCTAATTTTTTAGCATTCTCAGCATTGGACGAAACTTGACCCAAACGTTGGTCTAGACCCAAGGGTTTGTGTGTTAAATTTTCTAGGCGTAATAATAACTACAAGTTACTATAAAAGGGAAACAAACTTGTTTTAATAAAACCGTGCAAAACAGCTAACTTTTGGACGTTCTCAGAATTCAACGAAACTTGACCCAATCGCAGGACTAGACCCATCCATTTGTGTTGTAAATTTGCTAAGCGTAATAATAACTAGAAGTTAGTATAGAAGCGAAACAAACTTGCTTTAATAAAACCGTGCAAAATAGCTAAATTTTGAACGTTCTCAGAATTCGACGACACTTGACCCAAACGTTGGTCTAGACCCAAGCATTTGTGTTGTAAATTTGCTAAGCGTAATAATAACTACAAGTTAGTATAAAAGGGAAACAAACTTGTTTTAATGAAACTGTGCAAAACACCTAAATATTGAGCATTCTCAGAATTCGACGAAACTTGACCCAAACGTAGGTCTAGACCCAAGAGTTTGTGTGTTAAATTTTCTAAGCGTAATAATAACTACAAGTTACTATAAAAGGGAAACAAACTCGTTTTAATTTAACCGTGAAAACAGCTAAATTTTGAACGTTCACAAAATTCGACGAAACTTGACCCAAACGTAGGTTTAGACCCAAGAGTTTGTGTGTTAAATTTTCTAAGCGTAATAATAACTACAAGTTACTATAAAAGGGAAACAAACTTGTTTTAATATAACCATGAAAACAGCTAAATTTTGAACGTTCTCAAAATTCGACGAAACTTGAACCAAAGGTTGGTCTAGACCCAAGCATTTGTGTTGTAAATTTGCTAAGCGTAATAATAACTACAAGTTAGTATAAAAGGTTAACAAACTTGTTTTAATAAAACCTGTGCAAAACAGCTAATTTTTGAGCATTCTCAGCATTGGACGAAACTTGACCCAAACGTGGGTCTAGACCCAAAAGTTTGTATGTTAAATTTGAAGCGTAATAATAACTACAAGTTAGTATAAAAGGGAAACAAACTTGTTTTAATAAAACCGTGCAAAACAGTTAATTTTTGAGCATTCTCAGCATTGGACGAACTTGACCCAAACGTAGGTCTAGACCCAAGAGTTTGTGTGTTTAATTTTCTAAGCGTAATAATAACTACAAATTACTATAAAAGGGACACAAACTTGTTTTAATAAAACCGTGCAAAACAACTAACTTTTGGACGTTCTCAGAATTCAACGAAACTTGACCCAATCGCAGGACTAGACCCATCCATTTGTGTTGTAAATATGCTAAGCGTAATAATAACTACAAGTTAGTATAAAAGCGAAACAAACTTGCTTTAATAAAACCGTGCAAAATAGCTAAATTTTGAACGTTCTCAGAATTCGACGAAACTTGACCCAAACGTTGGTCTAGACCCAAGCATTTGTGTTGTAAATTTGCTAAGTGTAATAATAACTACAAGTTAGTATAAAAGGGAAACAAACTTGTTTTAATAAAATCGTGCAAAACAGCTAAATTTTGAATGTTCTGAGAATTCGACAACACTTGACCCAAACGTTTGTCTGGACCCAAGCATTTGTGTTGTAAATTTGCTAAGCGTAATAATAACTACAAGTTTGTGTAAAAGGGAAACAAACTTGTTTTAATAAAACCATGCAAAACATCTAAATTTTGAACGTTCTGAGAATTCAACGAAACTTGACCCAATCGCAAGTTTACACCGATCCATTTGTGTTGTAAATTTGCTAAGCGTAATAATAACTACAGGTTAGTATAAAAGGGAAACAAACTTGCTTTAATAAAACCGTGCAAAGTGGCTAAATTTTCAACGTTCTCAGAATTCGACGAAACTTGACCCAAACGTTGGTCTAGACCCAAGCATTTGTGTTGCAAATTTGCTAAGCGTAATAATAATTACAAGTTAGTTTAAAAGGGAAACAAACTTGTTTTAATAAAACCGTGCAAAAGAGCTAACTTTTGGACGTTCTCAGAATTCAATGAAACTTGACCCAATTGCAGGACTAGACACATCCATTTGTGTTGTAAATTTGCCAAGCGAAATAATAACTACAAGTTAGTATAAAAGCGAAATAAACTTGTTTTAATAAAACCGTGCAAAATAGCTAAATTTTGAACGTTCTCATTGTTCGACGAAACTTGACCCAAACGTTGGTCTAGACCCAAGCATTTGTGTTGTAAATTTGCTAAGCGTAATAATAATTACAAGTTAGTTTAAAAGGGAAACTAACTTTGTTTAATAAAACCGTGCAAAATAGCTAAATTTTGAACGTTCTCAGAATTCGACGAAACTTGACCCAAACGTTGGTCTAGACCCAAGCATTTGTGTTGTAAATTTTCTAAGCATAATAATAACTACAAGTTAGTATAAAAGGGAAACAAACTAGTTTTAATAAAACCGTGCAAAACAGCTAATTTTTTAGCATTCTCAACATTGAACGAAACTTGACCCAAACATTGGTCTAAACCTAGGAGTTTGTGTGTTAAATTTTCTAAGCGTAATAATAACTACAAGTTACTATAAAAGGGAAACAAACTTGTTTTAATAAAACCGTGCAAAACAGCTAAGTTTTGGACGTTCTCTGAATTCAACGAAACTTGACCCAATCGCAGGACTAGACCCATCCATTTGTGTTGTAAATTTGCTAAGCGTAATAATAACTAGAAGTTAGTATAAAAGCGAAACAAACTTGCTTTAATAAAACCGTGCAAAATAGCTAAATTTTGAACGTTCTCAGAATTCGACGACACTTGACCCAAACGTTGGTCTAGACCCAAGCATTTGTGTTGTAAATTTGCTAAGCGTAATAATAACTACAAGTTAGTACAAACGGGAAACAAACTTGTTTTAATGAAACTGTGCAAAACAACTAAATATTGAGCATTCTCAGAATTCGACGAAACTTGACCCAAACGTAAGTCTAGACTCAAGAGTTTGTGTGTTAAATTTTCTAAGCGTAATAATAACTACAAGTTACTATAAAAGGGAAACAAACTTGTTTTAATATAACCGTGAAAACAGCTAAATTTTGAACGCTCTCAGAATTCGACGAAACTTGACCCAAACGTAGGTCTAGACCCAAGAGTTTGTGTGTTAAATTTTCTAAGCGTAATAATAACTACAAGTTACTATAAAAGGGAAACAAACTTGTTTTAATATAACCGTGAAAACAGCTAAATTTTGAACGTTCTCAAAATTTGATGAAACTTGAACCAAAAGGTTGGTCTAGACCCAAGCATCTGTGTTGTAAATTTGCTAAGCGTAATAATAACTACAAGTTAGTATAAAAGGTTAACAAACTTGTTTCAATAAAACCTGTGCAAAACAGCTAATTTTTGAGCATTCTCAGCATTGGACGAAATTTGACCCAAACGTAGGTCTAGACCCAAGAGTTTGTATGTTAAATTTGAAGCGTAATAATAACTACAAGTTAGTATAAAAGGGAAACAAACTTGTTTTAATAAAACCATGCGAAACAGTTAATTTTTGAGCATTCTCAGCATTGGATGAACTTGACCCAAACGTAGGTCTAGACCCAAGAGTTTGTGTGTTTAATTTTCTAAGCGTAATAATAACTACAAGTTACTATAAAAGGGACACAAACTTGTTTTAATAAAACCGTGCAAAACAGCTAACTTTTGGACGTTCTCAGAATTCAACGAAACTTGACCCAATCGCAGGAGTAGACCCATCCATTTGTGTTGTAAATATGCTAAGCGTAATAATAACTAGAAGTTAGTATAAAAGCGAAACAAACTTGCTTTAATAAAACCGTGCAGAATAGATAAATTTTGAACGTTCTCAGAATTCGACAAAACTTGACCCAAACGTTGGTCTAGTCCCAAGCATTTGTGTTGTAAATTTCCTAAGCGTAATAATAACTACAAGTTAGTATAAAAGGGAAACAAACTTGTTTTAATGAAACTGTGCAAAACAGCTAAATATTGAGCATTCTCAGAATTCGACGAAACTTGACCCAAACGTAGGTCTAGACCCAAGAGTTTGTGTGTTAAATTTTCTAAGCGTAATAATAACTACAAGTTACTATAAAAGGGAAACAAACTTGTTTTAATATAACCGTGAAAACAGCTAAATTTTGAACGTTCTTAGAATTCGACGAAACTTGACCCAAACGTTGGTCTAGACCCAAGCATTTGTGTTGTAAATTTGCTAAGCGTAATAATAACTACAAGTTAGTATAAAAGGGAAACAAACTAGTTTTAATAAAACCGTGCAAAACAGCTAATTTTTTAGCATTCTCAGCATAGGACGAAACTTGACCCAAACGTTGGTCTAGACCCAAGGGTTTGTGTGTTAAATTTTCTAAGCGTAATAATAACTACAAGTTACTATAAAAGGGAAACAAACTTGTTTTAATAAAACCGTGCAAAACAGCTAACTTTTGGATGTTCTCAGAATTCAACGAAACTTGACCCAATCGCAGGACTAGACCCATCCATTTGTGTTGTAAATTTGTTAAGCGTAATAATAACTAGAAGTTAGTATAAAAGCGAAACAAACTTGCTTTAATAAAACCGTGCAAAATAGCTAAATTTTGAACGTTCTCAGAATTCGACGACACTTCACCCAAACGTTGGTCTAGACCCAAGCATTTGTGTTGTAAATTTGCTAAGCGTAATAATAACTACAAGTTAGTATAAAAGGGAAACAAACTTGTTTTAATGAAACTGTGCAAAACAACTAAATATTGAGCATTCTCAGAATTCGACGAAACTTGACCCAAACGTAGGTCTAGACCCAAGAGTTTGTGTGTTAAATTTTCTAAGCGTAATAATAACTACAAGTTACTATAAAAGGGAAACAAACTCGTTTTAATTTAACCGTAAAAACAGCTAAATTTTGAACGCTCTCAGAATTCGACGAAACTTGACCCAAACGTAGGTCTAGACCCAAGAGTTTGTGTATTAAATTTTCTAAGCGTAATAATAACTACAAGTTACTATAAAAGGGAAACAAACTTGTTTTAATAAAACCGTGCAAAACAGCTAAGTTTTGGACGTTCTCAGAATTCAACGAAACTTGACCCAATCGCAGGACTAGACCCATCCATTTGTGTTATAAATTTGCTAAGCGTAATAATAACTAGAAGTTAGTATAAAAGCGAAACAAACTAGCCTTAATAAAACCGTGCAAAATAGCTACATTTTGAACGTTCTCAAAATTCGACGAAACTTGATCCAAACGTTGGTCTAGACCCAAGAGTTTGTGTTGTAAATTTGCTAAGCGTAATAATAACTACAAGTTAGTATAAAAGGGAAACAAACTTGTTTTAATGAAACTGTGCAAAACAGCTAAATATTGAGCATTCTCAGAATTCGACGAAACTTGACCCAAACGTAGGTCTAGACCCAAGAGTTTGTGTGTTAAATTTTCTAAGCGTAATAATAACTACAAGTTACTATAAAAGGGAAACAAACTTGTTTTAATATAACCGTGAAAACAGCTAAATTTTGAACGTTCTCAAAATTCGACGAAACTTGAACCAAAGGTTGGTCTAGACCCAAGCATTTGTGTTGTAAATTTGCTAAGCGTAATAATAACTACAAGTTAGTATAAAAGGTTAACAAACTTGTTTTAATAAACCTGTGCAAAACAGCTAATTTTTGAGCATTCTCAGCATTGGACGAAACTTGACCCAAACGTAGGTCTAGACCCAAGAGTTTGTATGTTAAATTTGAAGCGTAATAATAACTTCAAGTTAGTTTAAAAGGGAAACAAACTTGTTTTAATAAAACCATGCAAAACAGTTAATTTTTGAGCATTCTCAGCATTGGACGAACTTGACCCAAACGTAGGTCTAGACCCAAGAGTTTGTGTGTTTAATTTTCTAAGCGTAATAATAACTACAAGTTACTATAAAAGGGACACAAACTTGTTTTAATAAAACCGTGCAAAACAGCTAACTTTTGGACGTTCTCAGAATTCAACGAAACTTGACCCAATCGCAGGACTAGACCCATCCATTTGTGTTGTAAATATGCTAAGCGTAATAATAACTAGAAGTTAGTATAAAAGCGAAACAAACTTGCTTTAATAAAACCGTGCAAAATAGATAAATTTTGAACGTTCTCATAATTCGACGAAACTTGACCCAAACGTTGGTCTAGACCCAAGCATTTGTGTTGTAAATTTGCTAAGCGTAATAATAACTACAAGTTAGTATAAAAGGGAAACAAACTTGTTTTAATGAAACTGTGCAAAACAGCTAAATATTGAGCATTCTCAGAATTCGACGAAACTTGACCCAAACGTAGGTCTAGACCCAAGAGTTTGTGTGTTAAATTTTCTAGGCGTAATAATAACTACAAGTTACTATAAAAGGAAAACAAACTTGTTTTAATATAACCGTGAAAACAGCTAAATTTTGAACGTTCTTAGAATTCGACGAAACTTGACCCAAACGTTGGTCTAGACCCAAGCATTTGTGTTGTAAATTTGCTAAGCGTAATAATAACTACAAGTTAGTATAAAAGGGAAACAAACTAGTTTTAATAAAACCGTGCAAAATAGCTAATTTTTTAGCATTCTCAGCATAGGACGAAACTTGACCCAAACGTTGGTCTAGACCCAAGAGTTTGTGTGTTAAATTTTTTAAGCGTAATAATAACTACAAGTTACTATAAAAGGGAAACAAACTTGTTTTAATAAAACCGTGCAAAACAGCTAACTTTTGGACGTTCTCAGAATTCAACGAAACTTGACCCAATTGCAGGACTAGACACATCCATTTGTGTTGTAAATTTGACAAGCGAAATAATAACTACAAGTTAGTATAAAAGCGAAATAAACTTGCTTTAATAAAACCGTGCAAAATAGCTAAATTTTGAACGTTCTCATTGTTCGACGAAACTTGACCCAAACGTTGGTCTAGACCCAAGCATTTGTGTTTTAAATTTGCTAAGCGTAATAATAATTACAAGTTAGTTTGAAAGGGAAACAAACTTTGTTTAATAAAACCGTGCAAAATAGCTAAATTTTGAACGTTCTCATAATTCGACGAAACTTGACCCAAAGGTTGGTCTAGACCCAAGCATTTGTGTTGTAAATTTGCTAAGCGTAATAATAACTACAAGTTAGTATAAAAGGTTAACAAACTTGTTTTAATAAAACCTGTGCAAAACAGCTAATATTTGAGCATTCTCAGCATTGGACGAAACTTGACCCAAACGTAGGTCTAGACCCAAGAGTTTGTATGTTAAATTTGAAGCGTAATAATAACTTCAAGTTAGTATAAAAGGGAAACAAACTTGTTTTAATAAAACCATGCAAAACAGTTAATTTTTGAGCATTCTCAGCATTGGACGAACTTGACCCAAACGTAGGTCTAGACCCAAGAGTTTGTGTGTTTAATTTTCTAAGCGTAATAATAACTACAAGTTACTATAAAAGGGACACAAACTTGTTTTAATAAAACCGTGCAAAACAGCTAACTTTTGGACGTTCTCAGAATTCAACGAAACTTGACCCAATCGCAGGACTAGACCCATCCATTTGTGTTGTAAATATGCTAAGCGTAATAATAACTAGAAGTTAGTATAAAAGCGAAACAAACTTGCTTTAATAAAACCGTGCAAAATAGATAAATTTTGAACGTTCTCATAATTCGACGAAACTTGACCCAAACGTTGGTCTAGACCCAAGCATTTGTGTTGTAAATTTGCTAAGCGTAATAATAACTACAAGTTAGTATAAAAGGGAAACAAACTTGTTTTAATGAAACTGTGCAAAACAGCTAAATATTGAGCATTCTCAGAATTCGACGAAACTTGACCCAAACGTAGGTCTAGACCCAAGAGTTTGTGTGTTAAATTTTCTAAGCGTAATAATAACTACAAGTTACTATAAAAGGAAAACAAACTTGTTTTAATATAACCGTGAAAACAGCTAAATTTTGAACGTTCTTAGAATTCGACGAAACTTGACCCAAACGTTGGTCTAGACCCAAGCATTTGTGTTGTAAATTTGCTAAGCGTAATAATAACTACAAGTTAGTATAAAAGGGAAACAAACTAGTTTTAATAAAACCGTGCAAAATAGCTAATTTTTTAGCATTCTCAGCATAGGACGAAACTTGACCCAAACGTTGGTCTAGACCCAAGAGTTTGTGTGTTCAATTTTTTAAGCGTAATAATAACTACAAGTTACTATAAAAGGGAAACAAACTTGTTTTAATAAAACCGTGCAAAACAGCTAACTTTTGGACGTTCTCAGAATTCAACGAAACTTGACCCAATTGCAGGACTAGACACATCCATTTGTGTTGTAAATTTGACAAGCGAAATAATAACTACAAGTTAGTATAAAAGCGAAATAAACTTGCTTTAATAAAACCGTGCAAAATAGCTAAATTTTGAACGTTCTCATTGTTCGACGAAACTTGACCCAAACGTTGGTCTAGACCCAAGCATTTGTGTTTTAAATTTGCTAAGCGTAATAATAATTACAAGTTAGTTTGAAAGGGAAACAAACTTTGTTTAATAAAACCGTGCAAAATAGCTAAATTTTGAACGTTCTCATAATTCGACGAAACTTGACCCAAAGGTTGGTCTAGACCCAAGCATTTGTGTTGTAAATTTGCTAAGCGTAATAATAACTACAAGTTAGTATAAAAGGTTAACAAACTTGTTTTAATAAAACCTGTGCAAAACAGCTAATTTTTGAGCATTCTCAGCATTGGACGAAACTTGACCCAAACGTAGGTCTAGACCCAAGAGTTTGTATGTTAAATTTGAAGCGTAATAATAACTTCAAGTTAGTATAAAAGGGAAACAAACTTGTTTTAATAAAACCATGCAAAACAGTTAATTTTTGAGCATTCTCAGCATTGGACGAACTTGACCCAAACGTAGGTCTAGACCCAAGAGTTTGTGTGTTTAATTTTCTAAGCGTAATAATAACTACAAGTTACTATAAAAGGGACACAAACTTGTTTTAATAAAACCGTGCAAAACAGCTAACTTTTGGACGTTCTCAGAATTCAATGAAACTTGACCCAATCGCAGGACTAGACCCATCCATTTGTGTTGTAAATATGCTAAGCGTAATAATAACTAGAAGTTAGTATAAAAGCGAAACAAACTTGCTTTAATAAAACCGTGCAAAATAGATAAATTTTGAACGTTCTCATAATTCGACGAAACTTGACCCAAACGTTGGTCTAGACCCAAGCATTTGTGTTGTAAATTTGCTAAGCGTAATAATAACTACAAGTTAGTATAAAAGGGAAACAAACTTGTTTTAATGAAACTGTGCAAAACAGCTAAATATTGAGCATTCTCAGAATTCGACGAAACTTGACCCAAACGTAGGTCTAGACCCAAGAGTTTGTGTGTTAAATTTTCTAAGCGTAATAATAACTACAAGTTACTATAAAAGGAAAACAAACTTGTTTTAATATAACCGTGAAAACAGCTAAATTTTGAACGTTCTTAGAATTCGACGAAACTTGACCCAAACGTTGGTCTAGACCCAAGCATTTGTGTTGTAAATTTGCTAAGCGTAATAATAACTACAAGTTAGTATAAAAGGGAAACAAACTAGTTTTAATAAAACCGTGCAAAATAGCTAATTTTTTAGCATTCTCAGCATAGGACGAAACTTGACCCAAACGTTGGTCTAGACCCAAGAGTTTGTGTGTTAAATCTTTTAAGCGTAATAATAACTACAAGTTACTATAAAAGGGAAACAAACTTGTTTTAATAAAACCGTGCAAAACAGCTAACTTTTGGACGTTCTCAGAATTCAACGAAACTTGACCCAATCGCAGGACTAGACCCATCCATTTGTGTTGTAAATATGCTAAGCGTAATAATAACTAGAAGTTAGTATAAAAGCGAAACAAACTTGCTTTAATAAAACCGTGCAAAATAGATAAATTTTGAACGTTCTCATAATTCGACGAAACTTGACCCAAACGTTGGTCTAGACCCAAGCATTTGTGTTCTAAATTTGCTAAGCGTAATAATAACTACAAGTTAGTATAAAAGGGAAACAAACTTGTTTTAATGAAACTGTGCAAAACAGCTAAATATTGAGCATTCTCAGAATTCGACGAAACTTGACCCAAACGTAGGTCTAGACCCAAGAGTTTGTGTGTTAAATTTTCTAAGCGTAATAATAACTACAAGTTACTGTAAAAGGAAAACAAACTTGTTTTAATATAACCGTGAAAACAGCTAAATTTTGAACGTTCTTAGAATTCGACGAAACTTGACCCAAACGTTGGTCTAGACCCAAGCATTTGTGTTGTAAATTTGCTAAGCGTAATAATAACTACAAGTTAGTATAAAAGGGAAACAAACTAGTTTTAATAAAACCGTGCAAAATAGCTAATTTTTTAGCATTCTCAGCATAGGACGAAACTTGACCCAAACGTTGATCTAGACCCAAGAGTTTGTGTGTTAAATTTTTTAAGCGTAATAATAACTACAAGTTACTATAAAAGGGAAACAAACTTGTTTTAATAAAATCGTGCAAAACAGCTAACTTTTGGACGTTCTCAGAATTCAACGAAACTTGACCCAATTGCAGGACTAGACACATCCATTTGTGTTGTAAATTTGCTAAGCGTAATAATAACTAGAAGTTAGTATAAAAGCGAAACAAACTTGCTTTAATAAAACCGTGCAAAATAGATAAATTTTGAACGTTCTCAGAATTCGACGAAACTTGACCCAAACGTTGGTCTAGACCCAAGCATTTGTGTTGTAAATTTGCTAAGCGTAATAATAACTACAAGTTAGTATAAAAGGGAAACAAACTTGTTTTAATGAAACTGTGCAAAACAGCTAAATATTGAGCATTCTCAGAATTCGACGAAACTTGACCATAACGTAGGTCTAGACCCAAGAGTTTGTGTGTTAAATTTTCTAAGCGTAATAATAACTACAAGTTACTATAAAAGGGAAACAAACTTGTTTTAATATAACCGTGAAAACAGCTAAATTTTGAACGTTCTTAGAATTCGACGAAACATGACCCAAACGTTGGTCTAGACCCAAGCATTTGTGTTGTAAATTTGCTAAGCGTAATAATAACTACAAGTTAGTATAAAAGGGAAACAAACTAGTTTTAATAAAACCGTGCAAAACAGCTAATTTTTTAGCATTCTCAGCATAGGACGAAACTTGACCCAAACGTTGGTCTAGACCCAAGGGTTTGTGTGTTAAATTTTCTAAGCGTAATAATAACTACAAGTTACTATAAAAGGGAAACAAACTTGTTTTAATAAAATCGTGCAAAACAGCTAACTTTTGGACGTTCTCAGAATTCAACGAAACTTGACCCAATTGCAGGACTAGACACATCCATTTGTGTTGTAAATTGCCAAGCGAAATAATAACTACAAGTTAGTATAAAAGCGAAATAAACTTGCTTTAATAAAACCGTGCAAAATAGCTAAATTTTGAACGTTCTCATTGTTCGACGAAACTTGACCCAAACGTTGGTCTAGACCCAAGCATTTGTGTTGTAAATTTGCTAAGCGTAATAATAATTACAAGTTAGTATAAAAGGTTAACAAACTTGTTTTAATAAAACCTGTGCAAAACAACTAATTTTTGAGCATTCTCAGCATTGGACGAAACTTGACCCAAACGTAGGTCTAGACCCAAGAGTTTGTATGTTAAATTTGAAGCGTAATAATAACTACAATTTAGTATAAAAGGGAAACAAACTTGTTTTAATAAAACCGTGCAAAACAGTTAATTTTTGAGCATTCTCAGCATTGGACGAACTTGACCCAAACGTAGGTCTAGACCCAAGAGTTTGTGTGTTTAATTTTCTAAGCGTAATAATAACTACAAGTTACTATAAAAGGGACACAAACTTGTTTTAATAAAACCGTGCAAAACAGCTAACTTTTGGACGTTCTCAGAATTCAACGAAACTTGACCAATCGCAGGACTAGACCCATCCATTTGTGTTGTAAATATGCTAAGCGTAATAATAAATAGAAGTTAGTATAAAAGCGAAACAAATTTGCTTTAATAAAACCGTGCAAAATAGCTAAATTTTGAACGTTCTTAGAATTCGACGAAACTTGACCCAAACGTTGGTCTAGACCCAAGAGTTTGTGTGTTTAATTTTCTAGGCGTAATAATAACTACAAGTTACTATAAAAGGGACACAAACTTGTTTTAATAAAACTGTGCAAAACAGCTAACTTTTGGACGTTCTCAGAATTCAACGAAACTTGACCAATCGCAGGACTAGACCCATCCATTTGTGTTGTAAATATGCTAAGCGTAATAATAACTAGAAGTTAGTATAAAAGCGAAACAAACTTGCTTTAATAAAACCGTGCAAAATAGCTAAATTTTGAACGTTCTTAGAATTCGACGAAACTTGACCCAAACGTTGGTCTAGACCCAAGCATTTGTGTTGTAAATTTGCTAAGCGTAATAATAACTACAAGTTAGTATAAAAGGGAAACAAACTAGTTTTAATAAAACCGTGCAAAACAGCTAATTTTTTAGCATTCTCAGCTTTGGACGAAACTTGACCCAAACGTTGGTCTAGACCCAAGGGTTTGTGTGTTAAATTTGCTAAGCGTAATAATAACTACAAGTTACTATAAAAAGGAAACAAACTTGTTTTAATAAAACCGTGCAAAACAGCTAACTTTTGGACGTTCTCAGAATTCAACGAAACTTGACCCAATCGCAGGACTAGACCCATCCATTTGTGTTGTAAATTTGCTAAGCGTAATAATAACTAGAAGTTAGTATAAAAGCGAAACAAACTTGCTTTAATAAAACCGTGCAAAATAGATAAATTTTGAACGTTCTCAGAATTCGACGAAACTTGACCCAAACGTTGGTCTAGACCCAAGCATTTGTGTTGTAAATTTGCTAAGCGTAATAATAACTACAAGTTAGTATAAAAGGGAAACAAACTTGTTTTAATGAAACTGTGCAAAACAGCTAAATATTGAGCATTCTCAGAATTCGACGAAACTTGACCATAACGTAGGTCTAGACCCAAGAGTTTGTGTGTTAAATTTTCTAAGCGTAATAATAACTACAAGTTACTATAAAAGGGAAACAAACTTGTTTTAATATAACCGTAAAAACAGCTAAATTTTGAACGTTCTTAGAATTCGACGAAACATGACCCAAACGTTGGTCTAGACCCAAGCATTTGTGTTGTAAATTTGCTAAGCGTAATAATAACTACAAGTTAGTATAAAAGGGAAACAAACTAGTTTTAATAAAACCGTGCAAAACAGCTAATTTTTTAGCATTCTCAGCATAGGACGAAACTTGACCCAAACGTTGGTCTAGACCCAAGGGTTTGTGTGTTAAATTTTCTAAGCGTAATAATAACTACAAGTTACTATAAAAGGGAAACAAACTTGTTTTAATAAAATCGTGCAAAACAGCTAACTTTTGGACGTTCTCAGAATTCAACGAAACTTGACCCAATTGCAGGACTAGACACATCCATTTGTGTTGTAAATTGCCAAGCGAAATAATAACTACAAGTTAGTATAAAAGCGAAATAAACTTGCTTTAATAAAACCGTGCAAAATAGCTAAATTTTGAACGTTCTCATTGTTCGACGAAACTTGACCCAAGCATTTGTGTTGTAAATTTGCTAAGCGTAATAATAATTACAAGTTAGTTTGAAAGGGAAACAAACTTTGTTTAATAAAACCGTGCAAAATAGCTAAATTTTGAACGTTCTCATAATTCGACGAAACTTGACCCATAGGTTGGTCTAGACCCAAGCATTTGTGTTGTAAATTTGCTAAGCGTAATAATAACTACAAGTTAGTATAAAAGGTTAACAAACTTGTTTTAATAAAACCTGTGCAAAACAACTAATTTTTGAGCATTCTCAGCATTGGACGAAACTTGACCCAAACGTAGGTCTAGACCCAAGAGTTTGTATGTTAAATTTGAAGCGTAATAATAACTACAATTTAGTATAAAAGGGAAACAAACTTGTTTTAATAAAACCGTGCAAAACAGTTAATTTTTGAGCATTCTCAGCATTGGACGAACTTGACCCAAACGTAGGTCTAGACCCAAGAGTTTGTGTGTTTAATTTTCTAAGCGTAATAATAACTACAAGTTACTATAAAAGGGACACAAACTTGTTTTAATAAAACCGTGCAAAACAGCTAACTTTTGGACGTTCTCAGAATTCAACGAAACTTGACCAATCGCAGGACTAGACCCATCCATTTGTGTTGTAAATATGCTAAGCGTAATAATAACTAGAAGTTAGTATAAAAGCGAAACAAACTTGCTTTAATAAACCGTGCAAAATAGCTAAATTTTGAACGTTCTTAGAATTCGACGAAACTTGACCCAAACGTTGGTCTAGACCCAAGAGTTTGTGTGTTTAATTTTCTAGGCGTAATAATAACTACAAGTTACTATAAAAGGGACACAAACTTGTTTTAATAAAACTGTGCAAAACAGCTAACTTTTGGACGTTCTCAGAATTCAACGAAACTTGACCAATCGCAGGACTAGACCCATCCATTTGTGTTGTAAATATGCTAAGCGTAATAATAACTAGAAGTTAGTATAAAAGCGAAACAAACTTGCTTTAATAAAACCGTGCAAAATAGCTAAATTTTGAACGTTCTTAGAATTCGACGAAACTTGACCCAAACGTTGGTCTAGACCCAAGCATTTGTGTTGTAAATTTGCTAAGCGTAATAATAACTACAAGTTAGTATAAAAGGGAAACAAACTAGTTTTAATAAAACCGTGCAAAACAGCTAATTTTTTAGCATTCTCAGCATTGGACGAAACTTGACCCAAACGTTGGTCTAGACCCAAGGGTTTGTGTGTTAAATTTGCTAAGCGTAATAATAACTACAAGTTACTATAAAAAGGAAACAAACTTGTTTTAATAAAACCGTGCAAAACAGCTAACTTTTGGACGTTCTCAGAATTCAACGAAACTTGACCCAATCGCAGGACTAGACCCATCCATTTGTGTTGTAAATTTGCTAAGCGTAATAATAACTAGAAGTTAGTATAAAAGCGAAACAAACTTGCTTTAATAAAACCGTGCAAAATAGATAAATTTTGAACGTTCTTAGAATTCGACGAAACTTGACCCAAACGTTGGTCTAGACCCAAGCATTTGTGTTGTAAATTTGCTAAGCGTAATAATAACTACAAGTTAGTATAAAAGGGAAACAAACTTGTTTTAATGAAACTGTGCAAAACAGCTAAATATTGAGCATTCTCAGAATTCGACGAAACTTGACCATAACGTAGGTCTAGACCCAAGAGTTTGTGTGTTAAATTTTCTAAGCGTAATAATAACTACAAGTTACTATAAAAGGGAAACTAACTTGTTTTAATATAACCGTGAAAACAGCTAAATTTTGAACGTTCTTAGAATTCGACGAAACATGACCCAAACGTTGGTCTAGACCCAAGCATTTGTGTTGTAAATTTGCTAAGCGTAATAATAACTACAAGTTAGTATAAAAGGGAAACAAACTAGTTTTAATAAAACCGTGCAAAACAGCTAATTTTTTAGCATTCTCAGCATAGGACGAAACTTGACCCAAACGTTGGTCTAGACCCAAGGGTTTGTGTGTTAATTTTTCTAAGCGTAATAATAACTACAAGTTACTATAAAAGGGAAACAAACTTGTTTTAATAAAATCGTGCAAAACAGCTAACTTTTGGACGTTCTCAGAATTCAACGAAACTTGACCCAATTGCAGGACTAGACACATCCATTTGTGTTGTAAATTTGCCAAGCGAAATAATAACTACAAGTTAGTATAAAAGCGAAATAAACTTGCTTTAATAAAACCGTGCAAAATAGCTAAATTTTGAACGTTCTCATTGTTCGACGAAACTTGACCCAAACGTTGGTCTAGACCCAAGCATTTGTGTTGTAAATTTGCTAAGCGTAATAATAATTACAAGTTAGTTTGAAAGGGAAACAAACTTTGTTTAATAAAACCGTGCAAAATAGCTAAATTTTGAACGTTCTCATAATTCGACGAAACTTGACCCATAGGTTGGTCTAGACCCAAGCATTTGTGTTGTAAATTTGCTAAGCGTAATAATAACTACAAGTTAGTATAAAAGGTTAACAAACTTGTTTTAATAAAACCTGTGCAAAACAACTAATTTTTGAGCATTCTCAGCATTGGACGAAACTTGACCCAAACGTAGGTCTAGACCCAAGAGTTTGTATGTTAAATTTGAAGCGTAATAATAACTACAATTTAGTATAAAAGGGAAACAAACTTGTTTTAATAAAACCGTGCAAAACAGTTAATTTTTGAGCATTCTCAGCATTGGACGAACTTGACCCAAACGTAGGTCTAGACCCAAGAGTTTGTGTGTTTAATTTTCTAAGCGTAATAATAACTACAAGTTACTATAAAAGGGACACAAACTTGTTTTAATAAAACCGTGCAAAACAGCTAACTTTTGGACGTTCTCAGAATTCAACGAAACTTGACCAATCGCAGGACTAGACCCATCCATTTGTGTTGTAAATATGCTAAGCGTAATAATAACTAGAAGTTAGTATAAAAGCGAAACAAACTTGCTTTAATAAAACCGTGCAAAATAGCTAAATTTTGAACGTTCTTAGAATTCGACGAAACTTGACCCAAACGTTGGTCTAGACCCAAGAGTTTGTGTGTTTAATTTTCTAGGCGTAATAATAACTACAAGTTACTATAAAAGGGACACAAACTTGTTTTAATAAAACTGTGCAAAACAGCTAACTTTTGGACGTTCTCAGAATTCAACGAAACTTGACCAATCGCAGGACTAGACCCATCCATTTGTGTTGTAAATATGCTAAGCGTAATAATAACTAGAAGTTAGTATAAAAGCGAAACAAACTTGCTTTAATTAAACCGTGCAAAATAGCTAAATTTTGAACGTTCTTAGAATTCGACGAAACTTGACCCAAACGTTGGTCTAGACCCAAGCATTTGTGTTGTAAATTTGCTAAGCGTAATAATAACTACAAGTTAGTATAAAAGGGAAACAAACTAGTTTTAATAAAACCGTGCAAAACAGCTAATTTTTTAGCATTCTCAGCATTGGACGAAACTTGACCCAAACGTTGGTCTAGACCCAAGGGTTTGTGTGTTAAATTTGCTAAGCGTAATAATAACTACAAGTTACTATAAAAAGGAAACAAACTTGTTTTAATAAAACCGTGCAAAACAGCTAACTTTTGGACGTTCTCAGAATTCAACGAAACTTGACCCAATCGCAGGACTAGACCCATCCATTTGTGTTGTAAATTTGCTAAGCGTAATAATAACTAGAAGTTAGTATAAAAGCGAAACAAACTTGCTTTAATAAAACCGTGCAAAATAGATAAATTTTGAACGTTCTCAGAATTCGACGAAACTTGACCCAAACGTTGGTCTAGACCCAAGCATTTGTGTTGTAAATTTGCTAAGCGTAATAATAACTACAAGTTAGTATAAAAGGGAAACAAACTTGTTTTAATGAAACTGTGCAAAACAGCTAAATATTGAGCATTCTCAGAATTCGACGAAACTTGACCATAACGTAGGTCTAGACCCAAGAGTTTGTGTGTTAAATTTTCTAAGCGTAATAATAACTACAAGTTACTATAAAAGGGAAACAAACTTGTTTTAATATAACCGTGAAAACAGCTAAATTTTGAACGTTCTTAGAATTCGACGAAACATGACCCAAACGTTGGTCTAGACCCAAGCATTTGTGTTGTAAATTTGCTAAGCGTAATAATAACTACAAGTTAGTATAAAAGGGAAACAAACTAGTTTTAATAAAACCGTGCAAAACAGCTAATTTTTTAGCATTCTCAGCATAGGACGAAACTTGACCCAAACGTTGGTCTAGACCCAAGGGTTTGTGTGTTAATTTTTCTAAGCGTAATAATAACTACAAGTTACTATAAAAGGGAAACAAACTTGTTTTAATAAAATCGTGCAAAACAGCTAACTTTTGGACGTTCTCAGAATTCAACGAAACTTGACCCAATTGCAGGACTAGACACATCCATTTGTGTTGTAAATTTGCCAAGCGAAATAATAACTACAAGTTAGTATAAAAGCGAAATAAACTTGCTTTAATAAAACCGTGCAAAATAGCTAAATTTTGAACGTTCTCATTGTTCGACGAAACTTGACCCAAACGTTGGTCTAGACCCAAGCATTTGTGTTGTAAATTTGCTAAGCGTAATAATAATTACAAGTTAGTTTGAAAGGGAAACAAACTTTGTTTAATAAAACCGTGCAAAATAGCTAAATTTTGAACGTTCTCATAATTCGACGAAACTTGACCCATAGGTTGGTCTAGACCCAAGCATTTGTGTTGTAAATTTGCTAAGCGTAATAATAACTACAAGTTAGTATAAAAGGTTAACAAACTTGTTTTAATAAAACCTGTGCAAAACAACTAATTTTTGAGCATTCTCAGCATTGGACGAAACTTGACCCAAACGTAGGTCTAGACCCAAGAGTTTGTATGTTAAATTTGAAGCGTAATAATAACTACAATTTAGTATAAAAGGGAAACAAACTTGTTTTAATAAAACCGTGCAAAACAGTTAATTTTTGAGCATTCTCAGCATTGGACGAACTTGACCCAAACGTAGGTCTAGACCCAAGAGTTTGTGTGTTTAATTTTCTAAGCGTAATAATAACTACAAGTTACTATAAAAGGGACACAAACTTGTTTTAATAAAACCGTGCAAAACAGCTAACTTTTGGACGTTCTCAGAATTCAACGAAACTTGACCAATCGCAGGACTAGACCCATCCATTTGTGTTGTAAATATGCTAAGCGTAATAATAACTAGAAGTTAGTATAAAAGCGAAACAAACTTGCTTTAATAAAACCGTGCAAAATAGCTAAATTTTGAACGTTCTTAGAATTCGACGAAACTTGACCCAAACGTTGGTCTAGACCCAAGAGTTTGTGTGTTTAATTTTCTAGGCGTAATAATAACTACAAGTTACTATAAAAGGGACACAAACTTGTTTTAATAAAACTGTGCAAAACAGCTAACTTTTGGACGTTCTCAGAATTCAACGAAACTTGACCAATCGCAGGACTAGACCCATCCATTTGTGTTGTAAATATGCTAAGCGTAATAATAACTAGAAGTTAGTATAAAAGCGAAACAAACTTGCTTTAATAAAACCGTGCAAAATAGCTAAATTTTGAACGTTCTTAGAATTCGACGAAACTTGACCCAAACGTTGGTCTAGACCCAAGAATTTGTGTTGTAAATTTGCTAAGCGTAATAATAACTACAAGTTAGTATAAAAGGGAAACAAACTAGTTTTAATAAAACCGTGCAAAACAGCTAATTTTTTAGCATTCTGAGCATTGGACGAAACTTGACCCAAACGTTGGTCTAGACCCAAGGGTTTGTGTGTTAAATTTGCTAAGCGTAATAATAACTACAAGTTACTATAAAAAGGAAACAAACTTGTTTTAATAAAACCGTGCAAAACAGCTAACTTTTGGACGTTCTCAGAATTCAACGAAACTTGACCCAATCGCAGGACTAGACCCATCCATTTGTGTTGTAAATTTGCTAAGCGTAATAATAACTAGAAGTTAGTATAAAAGCGAAACAAACTTGCTTTAATAAAACCGTGCAAAATAGCTAAATTTTGAACGTTCTTAGAATTCGACGAAACATGACCCAAACGTTGGCCTAGACCCAAGCATTTGTGTTGTAAATTTGCTAAGCGTAATAATAACTACAAGTTAGTATAAAAGGGAAACAAACTAGTTTTAATAAAACCGTGCAAAACAAGTAATTTTTTAGCATTCTCTGCATTGGACGAAACTTTACCCAAACGTTGGTCTAGACCCAAGGGTTTGTGTGTTAAATTTGATAAGCGTAATAATAACTACAAGTTACTATAAAAGGGAAACAAACTTGTTTTAATAAAACCGTGCAAAACAGCTAACTTTTGGACGTTCTCAGAATTCAACGAAACTTGACCCAATCGCAGGACTAGACCCATCCATTTGTTTTGTAAATTTGCTAAGCGTAATAATAACTAGAAGTTAGTATAAAAGCGAAACAAACTTGCTTTAATAAAACCGTGCAAAATAGCAAAATTTTGAACGTTCTCAGAATTCGACGACACTTGACCCTAACGTTGGTCTAGACCCAAACATTTGTGTTGTAAATTTGCTAAGCGTAATAATAACTACAAGTTAGTATAAAAGGGAAACAAACTTGTTTTAATAAAACTGTGCAAAACAGCTAAATGTTGAGCATTCTCAGAATTCGACGAAACTTGACCCAAACGTAGGTTTAGACCCAAGAGTTTGTGTGTTAAATTTTCTAAGCGTAATAATAACTACAAGTTACTATAAAAGGGAAACAAACTTGTTTTAATTTAACCGTGAAAACAGCTAAATTTTGAAAGTTCTCAGAATTCGACGAAACTTGACCCAAACGTTGGTCTAGACCCAAGCATTTGTGTTGTAAATTTGCTAAGCGTAATAATAATTACAAGTTAGTTTGAAAGGGAAACAAACTTTGTTTAATAAAACCGTGCAAAATAGCTAAATTTTGAACGTTCTCAGAATTCGACGAAACTTGACCCAAACGTTGGTCTAGACCCAAGCATTTGTGTTGTAAATTTGCTAAGCGTAATAATAACTAGAAGTTAGTATAAAAGGGAAACAAACTTGTTTTAATAAAACTGTGCAAAACAGCTAAATATTGAAAGTTCTCAGAATTCGACGAAACTTGACCCAAAAGTTGGTCTAGACCCAAGCATTTGTGTTGTAAATTTGCTAAGCGTAATAATAACTACAAGTTAATATAAAAGGTTAACAAACTTGTTTTAATAAAACCTGTGCAAAACAGCTAATTTTTGAGCATTCTCAGCATTGGACGAAACTTGACCCAAACGTTGGTCTAGACCCAAGAGTTTGTGTGTTAAATTTGAAGCGTAATAATAACTACAAGTTAGTATAAAAGGGAAACAAACTTGTTTTAATAAAACCGTGAAAAACAGCTAACTTTTGGACGTTCTCAGAATTCAACGAAACTTGACCCAATCGCAGGACTAGACCCATCCATTTGTGTTGTAAATATGCTAAGCGTAATAATAACTAGAAGTTAGTATAAAAGCGAAACAAACTTGCTTTAATAAAACCGTGCAAAATAGCTAAATTTTGAACGTTCTCAGAATTCGACGAAACTTGACCCAAACGTTGGTCTAGACCCAAGCATTTGTGTTGTAAATTTGCTAAGCGTAGTAATAATTACAAGTTAGTTTCAAAGAGAAACAAACTTTGTTTAATAAAACCGTGCAAAATAGCTAAATTTTGAACGTTCTCAGAATTCGACGAAACTTGACCCAAACGTTGGTCTAGAGCCAAGCATTTGTGTTGTAAATTTGCTAAGCGTAATAATAATTAAGTTAGTTTAAAAGGGAAACAAACTTTGTTTATTAAAACCGTGCAAAATAGCTAAATTTTGAACGTTCTCAGAATTCGACGAAACTTGACCCAAACGTTGGTCTAGACCCAAGCATTTGTGTTGTAAATTTGCTAAGCGTAATAATAACTACAAGTTACTATAAAAGGGAAAAAACTTGTTTTAATAAAACCGTGCAAAACAGCTAACTTTTGGATGTTTTCAGAATTCAACGAAACTTGACCCAATCGCAGGACTAGACCCATCCATTTGTGTTGTAAATTTGCCAAGCGTAATAATAACTACAAGTTAGTATAAAAGGGAGACAAACTAGTTTTAATAAAATCATGCAAAACAGTTAATTTTTGAGCATTCTCAGCATTGGACGAAATTTGACCCAAACGTTGGTCTAGACCCAAGGGTTTGTGTGTTAAATTTTCTAAGCGTAATAATAACTACAAGTTACTATAAAAGGGAAACAAACTTGTTTTAATAAAACCGTGCAAAACAGCTAACTTTTGGACGTTCTCAGAATTCAACGAAACTTGACCCAATCGCAGGACTAGACCCATCCATTTGTGTTGTAAATATGCTAAGCGTAATAATAACTAGAAGTTAGTATAAAATCGAAACAAACTTGCTTTAATAAAACCGTGCAAAATAGCTAAATTTTGAACGTTCTTAGAATTCGACGAAACATGACCCAAACGTTGGCCTAGACCCAAGCATTTGTGTTGTAAATTTGCTAAGCGTAATAATAACTACAAGTTAGTATAAAAGGGAAACAAACTAGTTTTAATAAAACCGTGCAAAACAAGTAATTTTTTAGCATTCTCTGCATTGGACGAAACTTTACCCAAACGTTGGTCTAGACCCAAGGGTTTGTGTGTTAAATTTGATAAGCGTAATAATAACTACAAGTTACTATAAAAGGGAAACAAACTTGTTTTAATAAAACCGTGCAAAACAGCTAACTTTTGGACGTTCTCAGAATTCAACGAAACTTGACCCAATCGCAGGACTAGACCCATCCATTTGTTTTGTAAATTTGCTAAGCGTAATAATAACTAGAAGTTAGTATAAAAGCGAAACAAACTTGCTTTAATAAAACCGTGCAAAATAGCAAAATTTTGAACGTTCTCAGAATTCGACGACACTTGACCCTAACGTTGGTCTAGACCCAAACATTTGTGTTGTAAATTTGCTAAGCGTAATAATAACTACAAGTTAGTATAAAAGGGAAACAAACTTGTTTTAATAAAACTGTGCAAAACAGCTAAATGTTGAGCATTCTCAGAATTCGACGAAACTTGACCCAAACGTAGGTTTAGACCCAAGAGTTTGTGTGTTAAATTTTCTAAGCGTAATAATAACTACAAGTTACTATAAAAGGGAAACAAACTTGTTTTAATTTAACCGTGAAAACAGCTAAATTTTGAAAGTTCTCAGAATTCGACGAAACTTGACCCAAACGTTGGTCTAGACCCAAGCATTTGTGTTGTAAATTTGCTAAGCGTAATAATAATTACAAGTTAGTTTGAAAGGGAAACAAACTTTGTTTAATAAAACCGTGCAAAATAGCTAAATTTTGAACGTTCTCAGAATTCGACGACACTTGACCCAAACGTTGGTCTAGACCCAAGCATTTGTGTTGTAAATTTGCTAAGCGTAATAATAACTAGAAGTTAGTATAAAAGGGAAACAAACTTGTTTTAATAAAACTGTGCAAAACAGCTAAATATTGAGCATTCTCAGAATTCGACGAAACTTGACCCAAACGTAGGTCTTGACCCAAGAGTTTGTGTGTTAAATTTTCTAAGCGTAATAATAACTACAAGTTACTATAAAAGGGAAACAAACTTGTTTTAATTTAACCGTGAAAACAGCTAAATTTTGAAAGTTCTCAGAATTCGACGAAACTTGACCCAAACGTTGGTCTAGACCCAAGCATTTGTGTTGTAAATTTGCTAAGCGTAATAATAATTACAAGTTAGTTTGAAAGGGAAACAAACTTTGTTTAATAAAACCGTGCAAAATAGCTAAATTTTGAACGTTCTCAGAATTCGACGAAACTTGACCCAAAAGTTGGTCTAGACCCAAGCATTTGTGTTGTAAATTTGCTAAGCGTAATAATAACTACAAGTTAATATAAAAGGTTAACAAACTTGTTTTAATAAAACCTGTGCAAAACAGCTAATTTTTGAGCATTCTCAGCATTGGACGAAACTTGACCCAAACGTTGGTCTAGACCCAAGAGTTTGTGTGTTAAATTTGAAGCGTAATAATAACTACAAGTTAGTATAAAAGGGAAACAAACTTGTTTTAATAAAACCGTGAAAAACAGCTAACTTTTGGACGTTCTCAGAATTCAACGAAACTTGACCCAATCGCAGGACTAGACCCATCCATTTGTGTTGTAAATATGCTAAGCGTAATAATAACTAGAAGTTAGTATAAAAGCGAAACAAACTTGCTTTAATAAAACCGTGCAAAATAGCTAAATTTTGAACGTTCTCAGAATTCGACGAAACTTGACCCAAACGTTGGTCTAGACCCAAGCATTTGTGTTGTAAATTTGCTAAGCGTAATAATAATTACAAGTTAGTTTCAAAGAGAAACAAACTTTGTTTAATAAAACCGTGCAAAATAGCTAAATTTTGAACGTTCTCAGAATTCGACGAAACTTGACCCAAACGTTGGTCTAGAGCCAAGCATTTGTGTTGTAAATTTGCTAAGCGTAATAATAATTACAAGTTAGTTTAAAAGGGAAACAAACTTTGTTTATTAAAACCGTGCAAAATAGCTAAATTTTGAACGTTCTCAGAATTCGACGAAACTTGACCCAAACGTTGGTCTAGACCCAAGCATTTGTGTTGTAAATTTGCTAAGCGTAATAATAACTACAAGTTACTATAAAAGGGAAAAAAACTTGTTTTAATAAAACCGTGCAAAACAGCTAACTTTTGGATGTTTTCAGAATTCAACGAAACTTGACCCAATCGCAGGACTAGACCCATCCATTTGTGTTGTAAATTTGCCAAGCGTAATAATAACTACAAGTTAGTATAAAAGGGAGACAAACTAGTTTTAATAAAATCGTGCAAAACAGTTAATTTTTGAGCATTCTCAGCATTGGACGAAATTTGACCCAAACGTTGGTCTAGACCCAAGGGTTTGTGTGTTAAATTTTCTAAGCGTAATAATAACTACAAGTTACTATAAAAGGGAAACAAACTTGTTTTAATAAAACCGTGCAAAACAGCTAACTTTTGGACGTTCTCAGAATTCAACGAAACTTGACCCAATCGCAGGACTAGACCCATCCATTTGTGTTGTAAATATGCTAAGCGTAATAATAACTAGAAGTTAGTATAAAATCGAAACAAACTTGCTTTAATAAAACCGTGCAAAATAGCTAAATTTTGAACGTTCTTAGAATTCGACGAAACATGACCCAAACGTTGGCCTAGACCCAAGCATTTGTGTTGTAAATTTGCTAAGCGTAATAATAACTACAAGTTAGTATAAAAGGTAAACAAACTAGTTTTAATAAAACCGTGCAAAACAAGTAATTTTTTAGCATTCTCTGCATTGGACGAAACTTTACCCAAACGTTGGTCTAGACCCAAGGGTTTGTGTGTTAAATTTGATAAGCGTAATAATAACTACAAGTTACTATAAAAGGGAAACAAACTTGTTTTAATAAAACCGTGCAAAACAGCTAACTTTTGGACGTTCTCAGAATTCAACGAAACTTGACCCAATCGCAGGACTAGACCCATCCATTTGTTTTGTAAATTTGCTAAGCGTAATAATAACTAGAAGTTAGTATAAAAGCGAAACAAACTTGCTTTAATAAAACCGTGCAAAATAGCAAAATTTTGAACGTTCTCAGAATTCGACGACACTTGACCCTAACGTTGGTCTAGACCCAAACATTTGTGTTGTAAATTTGCTAAGCGTAATAATAACTACAAGTTAGTATAAAAGGGAAACAAACTTGTTTTAATAAAACTGTGCAAAACAGCTAAATGTTGAGCATTCTCAGAATTCGACGAAACTTGACCCAAACGTAGGTTTAGACCCAAGAGTTTGTGTGTTAAATTTTCTAAGCGTAATAATAACTACAAGTTACTATAAAAGGGAAACAAACTTGTTTTAATATAACCGTGAAAACAGCTAAATTTTGAACGTTCTCAGAATTCGACGAAACTTGACCCAAACGTTGGTCTAGACCCAAGCATTTGTGTTGTAAATTTGCTAAGCGTAATAATAATTACAAGTTAGTTTGAAAGGGAAACAAACTTTGTTTAATAAAACCGTGCAAAATAGCTAAATTTTGAACGTTCTCAGAATTCGACGAAACTTGACCCAAAAGTTGGTCTAGACCCAAGCATTTGTGTTGTAAATTTGCTAAGCGTAATAATAACTACAAGTTAATATAAAAGGTTAACAAACTTGTTTTAATAAAACCTGTGCAAAACAGCTAATTTTTGAGCATTCTCAGCATTGGACGAAACTTGACCCAAACGTTGGTCTAGACCCAAGAGTTTGTGTGTTAAATTTGAAGCGTAATAATAACTACAAGTTAGTATAAAAGGGAAACAAACTTGTTTTAATAAAACCGTGAAAAACAGCTAACTTTTGGACGTTCTCAGAATTCAACGAAACTTGACCCAATCGCAGGACTAGACCCATCCATTTGTGTTGTAAATATGCTAAGCGTAATAATAACTAGAAGTTAGTATAAAAGCGAAACCAACTTGCTTTAATAAAACCGTGCAAAATAGCTAAATTTTGAACGTTCTCAGAATTCGACGAAACTTGACCCAAACGTTGGTCTAGACCCAAGCATTTGTGTTGTAAATTTGCTAAGCGTAATAATAATTACAAGTTAGTTTCAAAGAGAAACAAACTTTGTTTAATAAAACCGTGCAAAATAGCTAAATTTTGAACGTTCTCAGAATTCGACGAAACTTGACCCAAACGTTGGTCTAGAGCCAAGCATTTGTGTTGTAAATTTGCTAAGCGTAATAATAATTACAAGTTAGTTTAAAAGGGAAACAAACTTTGTTTATTAAAACCGTGCAAAATAGCTAAATTTTGAACGTTCTCAGAATTCGACGAAACTTGACCCAAAGGTTGGTCTAGACCCAAGCATTTGTGTTGTAAATTTGCTAAGCGTAATAATAACTACAAGTTAGTATAAAAGGGAAACAAACTTGTTTTAATAAAACCGTGCAAAACAGTTAATTTTTGAGCATTCTCAGCATTGGACGAACTTGACCCAAACGTAGGTCTAGACCCAAGAGTTTGTGTGTTAAATTTGAAGCGTAATAATAACTACAAGTTAGTATAAAAGGGAAACAAACTTGTTTTAATAAAACCGTGAAAAACAGCTAACTTTTGGACGTTCTCAGAATTCAACGAAACTTGACCCAATCGCAGGACTAGACCCATCCATTTGTGTTGTAAATATGCTAAGCGTAATAATAACTAGAAGTTAGTATAAAAGCGAAACCAACTTGCTTTAATAAAACCGTGCAAAATAGCTAAATTTTGAACGTTCTTAGAATTCGACGAAACTTGACCCAAACGTTGGTCTAGACCCAAGCATTTGTGTTGTAAATTTGCTAAGCGTAATAATAATTACAAGTTAGTTTCAAAGAGAAACAAACTTTGTTTAATAAAACCGTGCAAAATAGCTAACTTTTGAACGTTCTCAGAATTCGACGAAACTTGACCCAAACGTTGGTCTAGAGCCAAGCATTTGTGTTGTAAATTTGCTAAGCGTAATAATAATTACAAGTTAGTTTAAAAGGGAAACAAACTTTGTTTATTAAAACCGTGCAAAATAGCTAAATTTTGAACGTTCTCAGAATTCGACGAATCTTGACCCAAACGTTGGTCTAGACCCAAGCATTTGTGTTGTAAATTTGCTAAGCGTAATAATAACTACAAGTTACTATAAAAGGGAAAAAAACTTGTTTTAATAAAACCGTGCAAAACAGCTAACTTTTGGATGTTTTCAGAATTCAACGAAACTTGACCCAATCGCAGGACTAGACCCATCCATTTGTGTTGTAAATTTGCCAAGCGTAATAATAACTACAAGTTAGTATAAAAGGGAAACAAACTAGTTTTAATAAAATCGTGCAAAACAGTTAATTTTTGAGCATTCTCAGCATTGGACGAAATTTGACCCAAACGTTGGTCTAGACCCAAGGGTTTGTGTGTTAAATTTTCTAAGCGTAATAATAACTACAAGTTACTATAAAAGGGAAACAAACTTGTTTTAATAAAACCGTGCAAAACAGATAACTTTTGGACGTTCTCAGAATTCAACGAAACTTGACCCAATCGCAGGACTAGACCCATCCATTTGTGTTGTAAATATGCTAAGCGTAATAATAACTAGAAGTCAGTATAAAATCGAAACAAACTTGCTTTAATAAAACTGTGCAAAATAGCTAAATTTTGAACGTTCTTAGAATTCGACGAAACATGACCCAAACGTTGGCCT
Source organism: Sesamum indicum (assembly GCF_026168435.1). Lineage (NCBI taxonomy): Eukaryota > Viridiplantae > Streptophyta > Magnoliopsida > Lamiales > Pedaliaceae > Sesamum > Sesamum indicum. Next base: position 7,505,923 of record NC_142658.1, on the reverse strand, counting down.
AGACCCAAGCATTTGTGTTGTAAATTTGCTAAGCGTAATAATAACTACAAGTTAGTATAAAAGGGAAACAAACTTGTTTTAATAAAACCGTGCAAAACAGCTAACTTTTGGACGTTCTCAGAATTCAACGAAACTTGACCCAATCGCAGGACTAGACCCATCCATTTGTTTTGTAAATTTGCTAAGCGTAATAATAACTAGAAGTTAGTATAAAAGCGAAACAAACTTGCTTTAATAAAACCGTGCAAAATAGCAAAATTTTGAACGTTCTCAGAATTCGACGAAACTTGACCCAAACGTTGGTCTAGACCCAAGCATTTGTGTTGTAAATTTGCTAAGCGTAATAATAATTGCAAGTTAGTTTGAAAGGGAAACAAAATTTGTTTAATAAAACCGTGCAAAATAGCTAAATTTTGAACGTTCTCAGAATTCGACGAAACTTGACCCAAAGGTTGGTCTAGACCCAAGCATTTGTGTTGTAAGTTTGCTAAGCGTAATAATAACTACAAGTTAGTATAAAAGGGAAACAAACTTGTTTTAATAAAACCGTGCAAAACAGTTAATTTTTGAGCATTCTCAGCATTGGACGAACTTGACCCAAACGTAGGTCTAGACCCAAGAGTTTGTGTGTTTAATTTTCTAAGCGTAATAATAACTACAAGTTACTATAAAAGGGACACAAAGTTGTTTTAATAAAACCGTGCAAAACAGCTAGCTTTTGGACGTTCTCAGAATTCAACGAAACTTGACCCAATCGCAGGACTAGACCCATCCATTTGTGTTGTAAATATGCTAAGCGTAATAATAACTAGAAGTTAGTATAAAAGCGAAACAAACTTGATTTAATAAAACCGTGCAAAATAGCTAAATTTTGAACGTTCTCAGAATTCGACGAAACTTGGCCCAAATGTTGGTCTAGACCCAAGCATTTGTGTTGTAAATTTGCTAAGCGTAATAATAATTACAAGTTAGTTTCAAAGGGAAACAAACTTTGTTTAATAAAACCGTGCAAAATAGCTAAATTTTGAACGTTCTCAGAATTCGACGAAACTTGACCCAAACGTTGGTCTAGACCCAAGCATTTGTGTTGTAAATTTGCTAAGCGTAATAATAATTACAAGTTAGTTTAAAAGAGAAACAAACTTTGTTTAATAAAACCGTGCAAAATAGCTAAATTTTGAACGTTCTCAGAATTCGACGAAACTTGACCCAAACGTTGGTCTAGACCCAAGCATTTGTGTTGTAAATTTGCTAAGCGTAATAATAACTACAAGTTACTATAAAAGGGAAAAAAACTTGTTTTAATAAAACCGTGCAAAACAGCTAACTTTTGGATGTTCTCAGAATTCAACGAAACTTGACCCAATCGCAGGACTAGACCCATCCATTTGTGTTGTAAATTTGCCAAGCGTAATAATAACTACAAGTTAGTATAAAAGGGAAACAAACTAGTTTTAATAAAACCGTGCAAAACAGCTAATTTTTGAGCATTCTCAGCATTGGACGAAACTTGACCCAAACGTTGGTCTAGACCCAAGGGTTTGTGTGTTAAATTTTCTAAGCGTAATAATAACTACAAGTTACTATAAAAGGGAAACAAACTTGTTTTAATAAAACCGTGCAAAACAGCTAACTTTTGGACGTTCTAAGAATTCAACGAAACTTGACCCAATCGCAGGACTAGACCCATCCATTTGTGTTGTAAATATGCTAAGCGTAATAATAACTAGAAGTTAGTATATAAGCGAAACAAACTTCCTTTAATAAAACCGTGCAAAATAGCTAAATTTTGAATGTTCTTAGAATTCGACGAAACTTGACCCAAACGTTGGCCTAGACCCAAGCTTTTGTGTTGTAAATTTGCTAAGCGTAATAATAACTACAAGTTAGTATAAAAGGGAAACAAACTAGTTTTAATAAAACCGTGCAAAACAACTAATTTTTTAGCATTCTCTGCATTGGACGAACCTTGACCCAAACGTTTGTCTAGACCCAAGGGTTTGTGTGTTAAATTTGCTAAGCGTAATAATAACTACAAGTTACTATAAAAGAGAAACAAACTTGTTTTAATAAAACCGTGCAAAACAGCTAACTTTTGGACGTTCTCAGAATTCAACGAAACTTGACCCAATCGTAGGACTAGACCCATCCATTTGTGTTGTAAATTTGCTAAACGTAATAATAACTAGAAGTTAGTATACAAGCGAAACAAACTTACTTTAATAAAACCGTACAAAATAGCTAAATTTTGAACGTTCTCAGAATTCGACGACACTTGACCCTAACGTTGGTCTAGACCCAAGCATTTGTGTTGTAAATTTGCTAAGCGTAATAATAACTACAAGTTAGTATAAAAGGGAAACAAACTTGTTTTAATGAAACTGTGCAAAACAGCTAAATATTGAGCATTCTCAAAATTCGACGAAACTTGACCCAAACGTAGGTCTAGACTGAGTTTGTGTGTTAAATTTTCTAAGCGTAATAATAACTACAAGTTACTATAAAAGGGAAACAAACTTGTTTTAATTTAACCGTGAGAAAAGCTAAATTTTGAACGTTCTCAGAATTCGACGAAACTTGACCCAAACGTTGGTCTAGACCCAAGCATTTGTGTTGTAAATTTGCTAAGCGTAATAATAATTACAAGTTAGTTTGAAAGGGAAACAAAATTTGTTTAATAAAACCGTGCAAAATAGCTAAATTTTGAACGTTCTCAGAATTCGACGAAACTTGACCCAAAGGTTGGTCTAGACCCAAGCATTTGTGTTGTAAATTTGCTAAGCGTAATAATAACTACAAGTTAGTATAAAAGGTTAACAAACTTGTTTTAATAAAACCAGTGCAAAACAGCTAATTTTTGAGCATTCTCAGCATTGGACGAAATTTGACCCAAACGTTGGTCTAGACCCAAGAGTTTGTGTGTTAAATTTTAAGCGTAATAATAACTACAAGTTAGTATAAAAGGGAAACAAACTTGTTTTATTAAAACCGTGCAAAACAGTTAATTTTTGAGCATTCTCAGCATTAGACGAACTTGACCCAAACGTTGGTCTAGACCCAAGAGTTTGTGTGTTTAATTTTATAAGCGTAATAATAACTACAAGTTACTATAAAAGGGACACAAACTTGTTTTAATAAAACCGTGCAAAACAGCTAACTTTTGGACGTTCTCAGAATTCAACGAAACTTGACCCAATCGCAGGACTAGACCCATCCATTTGTGTTGTAAATATGCTAAGCGTAATAATAACTAGAAGTTAGTATAAAAGCGAAACAAACTTGCTTTAATAAAACCTTGCAAAATAGCTAAATTTTGAACGTTCTCAGAATTCGACGAAACTTGACCCAAACGTTGGTCTAGACCCAAGCATTTGTGTTGTAAATTTGCTAAGCGTAATAATAATTACAAGTTAGTTTAAAAGGGAAACAAACTTTGTTTAATAAAACCGTGCAAAATAGCTAAATTTTGAACGTTCTCAGAATTCGACGAAACTTGACCCAAACGTTGGTCTAGACCCAAGCATTTGTGTTGTGAATTTGCTAAGCGTAATAATAACTACAAGTTACTATAAAAGGGAAAAAAACTTGTTTTAATAAAACCGTGCAAAACAGCTAACTTTTGGATGTTCTCAGAATTCAACGAAACTTGACCCAATCGCAGGACTAGACCCATCCATTTGTGTTGTAAATTTGCCAAGCGTAATAATAACTACAAGTTAGTATAAAAGGGAAACAAACTAGTTTTAATAAAACCGTGCAAAACAGCTAATTTTTGAGCATTCTCAGCATTGGACGAAACTTGACCCAAACGTTGGTCTAGACCCAAGCGTTTGTGTGTTAATTTTTCTAAGCGTAATAATAACTACAAGTTACTATAAAAGGGAAACAAACTTGTTTTAATAAAACCGTGCAAAACAGCTAACTTTTGGACGTTCTCAGAATTCAATGAAACTTGACCCAAACGTTGGTCTAGACCCAAGCATTTGTGTTGTAAATTTTCTAAGCGTAATAATAACTACAAGTTACTATAAAAGGGAAAAAAACTTGTTTTAATAAAACCGTGCAAAACAGCTAACTTTTGGATGTTCTCAGAATTCAACGAAACTTGACCCAATCGCAGGACTAGACCTATCCATTTGTATTGTAAATTTGCGAAGCGTAATAATAACTACAAGTTAGTATAAAAGGGAAACAAACTAGTTTTAATAAAACCGTGCAAAACAGCTAATTTTTGAGCATGCTCAGCATTGGACGAAACTTGACCCAAACGTTGGTCTAGACCCAAGGGTTTGTGTGTTAAATTTTCTAAGCGTAATAATAACTACAAGTTATAAAAGGGAAACAAACTTGTTTTAATAAAACCGTGCAAAACAGCTAACTTTTGGACGTTCTCAGAATTCAACGAAACTTGACCCAATCGCAGGACTAGACACATCCATTTGTGTTGTAAATTTGCTAAGCGTAATAATAACTAGAAGTTAGTATAAAAGCGAAACAAACTTGCTTTAATAAAACCGTGCAAAATAGCTAAATTTTGAACGTTCTCAGAATTAGACGACACTTGACCCAAACGTTGGTCTAGACCCAAGCATTTGTGTTGTAAATTTGCTTAACGTAATAATAACTACAAGTTAGTATAAAAAGGAAACAAACTTGTTTTAATGAAACTGTGCAAAACAGCTAAATATTGAGCATTCTCAGAATTCGACGAAACTTGACCCAAACGTAGGTCTAGACCCAAGAGTTTGTGTGTTAAATTTTCTAAGCGTAATAATAACTACAAGTTACTATAAACGGGAAACAAACTTGTTTTAATTTAACCGTGAAAACAGCTAAATTTTGAACGTTCTCAGAATTCGACGAAACTTGACCGAAACGTTGGTCTAGACCCAAGCATTTGTGTTGTAAATTTGCTAAGCGTAATAATAATTACAAGTTTGTTTAAAAGGGAAACAAACTTTGTTTAATAAAACCGTACAAAATAGCTAAATTTTGAACGTTCTCAGAATTCGACGAAACTTGACCCAAAGGTTGGTCTAGACCCAAGCATTTGTGTTGTAAATTTGCTAAGCGTAATAATAACTACAAGTTAGTATAAAACGGAAACAAACTTGTTTTAATAAAACCGTGCAAAACAGCTAAATTTTGAGCATTCTCAGAATTCGACGAAACTTGACCCAAACGTAGGTCTAGACCCAAGAGTTTGTATGTTAAATTTGAAGCGTAATAATAACTACAAGTTAGTATAAAAGGGAAAAAAACTTGTTTTAATAAAACCGTGCAAAACAGTTAATTTTTGAGCATTCTCAGCATTGGACGAACTTGACCCAAACGTAGGTCTAGACCCAAGAGTTTGTGTGTTTAATTTTCTAAGCGTAATAATAACTACAAGTTACTATAAAAGGGACACAAACTTGTTTTAATAAAACCGTGCAAAACAGCTAACTTTTGGACGTTCTCAGAATTCAACGAAACTTGACAAATCGCAGGACTAGACCCATCCATTTGTGTTGTAAATATGCTAAGCGTAATAATAACTAGAAGTTGGTATAAAAGCGAAACAAACTTGCTTTAATAAAACCGTGCAAAATAGCTAAATTTTGAACGTTTTTAGAATTCGACGAAACTTGACCCAAACGTTGGTCTAGACCCAAGCATTTGTGTTGTAAATTTGCTAAGTGTAATAATAACTACAAGTTAGTATAAAAGGGAAACAAACTAGTTTTAATAAAACCGTGCAAAACAGCTAATTTTTTAGCATTCTCAGCATTGGACGAAACTTGACCCAAACGTTGGTCTAGACCCAAGGGTTTGTGTGTTAAATTTGCTAAGCGTAATAATAACTACAAGTTACTATAAAAGGGAAACAAACTTGTTTTAATAAAACCGTGCAAAACAGCTAACTTTTGGACGTTCTCAGAATTCAACGAAACTTGACCCAATCGCAGGACTAGACCCATCCATTTGTGTTGTAAATTTGCTAAGCGTAATAATAACTAGAAGTTAGTATAAAAGCGAAACAAACTTGCTTTAATAAAACCGTGCAAAATAGCTAAATTTTGAACGTTCTCAGAATTCGACGACACATGACCCAAACGTTGGTCTAGACCCAAGCATTTGTGTTGTAAATTTGCTAAGCGTAATAATAACTACAAGTTAGTATATAAAAGGAAAACAAACTTGTTTTAATGAAACTGTGCAAAACAGCTAAATATTGAGCATTCTCAGAATTCGACGAAACTTGACCCAAACGTAGGTCTAGACCCAAGAGTTTGTGTGTTAAATTTTCTAAGCGTAATAATAACTACAAGTTACTATAAAAGCGAAACAAACTTGTTTTAATTTAACCGTGAAAACAACTAAATTTTGAACGTTCTCAGAATTCGACGAAACTTGACCCAAAGGTTGGTCTAGACCCAAGCATTTGTGTTGTAAATTTGCTAAGCGTAATAATAACTACAAGTTAGTATAAAAGGTTAACAAACTTGTTTTAATAAAACCTGTGCAAAACAGCTAATTTTTGAGCATTCTCAGCATTGGACGAAACTTGACCCAAACGTTGGTCTAGACCCAAGAGTTTGTGTGTTAAATTTTCAGCGTAATAATAACTACAAGTTAGTATAAAAGGGAAACAAACTTGTTTTAATAAAATCGTGCAAAACAGTTAATTTTTTAGCATTCTCAGCATTAGACGAACTTGACCCAAACGTTGGTCTAGACCCAAGAGTTTGTGTTTAATTTTATAAGCGTAATAATAACTACAAGTTACTATAAAAGGGACACAAACTTGTTTTAATAAAACCGTGCAAAACAGCTAACTTTTGGACGTTCTCAGAATTCAACAAAACTTGACCAATCGCAGGACTAGACCCATCCATTTGTGTTGTAAATATGCTAAGCGTAATAATAACTAGAAGTTGGTATAAAAGCGAAACAAACTTGCTTTAATAAAACCGTGCAAAATAGCTAAATTTTGAACGTTCTTAGAATTCGATGAAACTTGACCCAAACGTTGGTCTAGACCCAAGCATTTGTGTTGTAAATTTGCTAAGCGTAATAATAACTACAAGTTAGTATAAAAGGGAAACAAACTAGTTTTAATAAAACCGTGCAAAACAGCTAATTTTTTTTTTTTGGGTAAGTGTAAGTTTCATTAAAAAAATAGGTAAAGAGTACAGAGTACAAGTACAGAGTACAGAGTACAACAATCAAACGGTTAAATGGTGGTACCCCCAACAGACCAAGGGATACGCCAAAGTCTATAGAGTGCACATGTACTAATAGAACTGGAAAGATTAATACTAATTATCCTCTGTCTGACGTCTTCAATGATGCAGGTAGCTAATATAGCTTCCGGTCGATGAGTGTGCTCAAATCGTCTCAGATTCCTCTCTCGCCAAATATGGTAAATGCATGCACTAAGTAATGCTCGATAAGCGACATTAACAATATGCTTCCCCCTCCACTTCCTCGATGCCCATTCCACGTCTCTTGTCCACTCACGATTGGGCCAAGCAAATCGACATCTGAAGAACATGTGATTGTGTGTCTCCGCTGCACCCTCGTCACAGAGTATACATCCCCCTAGATGTGTCATCCAAGGTTTATCAGTTGTCGGTAGCTTCTCCTGAATTGCTAACCAAAGAATGAAGTTATGGCGGGGAATCTTCAAAGAACCCGAAAGTAGTGAAGACCAGCCTACTTTCGGTCCAGGTGGGCAAAAAAATCTATAAAGGGATTGTGTGGTGGGTCGTCCCTCTGAGAACCGCCAGTTTATTCTGTCATCTCCTCCATGAATCTGGGGTAATATGTAAGTAATCTCCATACATTCCAAATCGGTAATGAAGGGCCACTGCCATTGTCCCTCATTAATGACCACTTGTAGTTTGGTGGATTCATTAAGTCCTAAGAGGCTCGGTCCCCTAGGGAATCTAGTAATAAGTGGGCCCAAGTGGTGCCACGGGTCCTTCCACAAGTAGAAAGACCTCCCCTCTCCAATAAGGAACTCTGTCATAGGTCGTATAGAGCTGCGAAGTCGGAGTAGTTTTCGCCATCCCCATGATCCTCCCTTCTCATTAATTGTCCAAATTGAGGTGTTGTGCAATCGAGTCTGCTTCAACCATTCAACCCATATAGATGTTCGGTCACATCTAATAACATCACATAACTTCTTTGCCATTAATGAGCGGTTAAGGATTCCAATATCCTTAATTCCTTGGCCTCCTTCATTAATAGGTTTACACACATCCTTCCACGCTACCTTGGCGTATCCCGATGTAGAAGTGCCTTTCCAAAGAAAAGTTCTGAGCCGTTTCTCAATTTGTTTAATGATAGCCTTTGGTAAGATGAATGCAGACGCCCAATAGATGCTCATTGCTGAAAGTACCGATTTAATGATTTGAATACGTCCAGCATATGATAGTGAAATTCCTTCCCAGCCATTAATGCGAGCATCAATTTTCAATAGAAGTGGTTGGCAATCGGATATAGACAATCTAGAGGACAGTAGAGGGAGACCCAAGTACCTCATTGGTAGTTGGCCCTCTTGGAAACCCATGATTGTTAAAATCTGATCCTTCCAGGCTTGTGCCGATCGAGAGATAATGACATGACTTTTTTGTACATTCAGCCGAAGTCCCGACCATTCAGCAAATCGGTCCAACCCCCTCTTGAGGGTCCCCAGTGAATTCAAGTCAGCTCTACAAAAGAGCAGGAGGTCGTCTGCGAATCCCAGCTGGAAGACTTTGGTCGGCTCACATTTCCAGTGAAAAGAGAATTGCGAATCCTGCTCAATAAGTTGCAGTAATCCCAAATGCAAAACTTCCATAACAAGAACAAAGAGATAGGGCGATAGAGGGTCTCCCTGTCTTAGTCCACGTGCTCCTGCAAAGAAACCGTGAGGGTTTCCATTCAGACCAATCGAAAAAGCCGCCGTCGTTACACACTCCTCAATCCACCTGGTGAACGTTTGGGGGAATCCAAAAAGTTGCAAGACCGCAAGTAGGAAATCCCACTCAACAGTATCATATGCCTTCCTGATATAACCTTTTAGGGTACAACGAGGTGGGAGCCTCACCTGGTTGTATCCCGTGAGCAGTTCCTGTGCCAACAAAATGTTGTCCCCAATGCTACGCCCTGGGATAAATGCTCCCTGACAGGGGCTAATAATCTTATCCAGAACCACACTCAACCGCTGGACGAGTAGTTTTGCAATAATTTTGTATAACACATTACAGCATGAAATAGGTCTAAAGTCACCAACAGTCATAGGAGTGTGTACCTTTGGGATTAGTGCCAAAAGTGTGGAGTTGACTTGTTTGAGTAGCTTACCGGTACTAAAGAATTCCAGTACCGCCTTTGTAACTTCCTGTCCCACCACTGGCCAGGCTGCTTTAAAGAATCCTGATGAGTATCCATCAGGTCCCGGGGCCTTGTCATCTGCAATGTCAAATACTGCTTGCTTCACATCATCCGGTGTAAACGCCAATATAAGATGGCCAGCCTCTTCATTAGAAAGAATATGTCTTGCCCACGGTCTGAGAAAGCCAATATCTAGCGCTATCTGACGTCGGTTACCGCCTAGAAGATTTTGATAGTAACAGACAAATTCATTGATGATCTCTTCTGGTTCAGTGTGGATGGTCCCGTTGTCATCATTTATCTGCAGTATCCTCCTTGCCACCCTTCTCTTGGCAATTTTACGAAAGAAAATTCGGGAGCATTGGTCACCCCCCTTCATCCATTGCATCTTGGCTCGCTGTTGCAGCATGATTTGTTCCAGTTTTGCCGCTTTAGCATAAACCAGGCGGCAACAGTGTTCTAATAGTAGAAAGGCCTCATTTTGTCTATCTGAACTCACCAGTTGTTGTGCCTCATCTAGAAAGCCTTTTGCTAATTGCACGTTGAGGGTCAAATCCCCCTTCTTCCTCCTTTGCTCTCTGAAGACCGGTTTCAGTGCTTTGAGTTTACGTGTTACCGCAAACATAGGCACCCCAACGATTGTATTCTGCCAGATATTTTGCACACTGGGGATGAATTCAGGTGAGAGTGTTAGGTAGTTGTCAAATCGAAACATACCTCCTGTTTGATTTTGCCTGTCCCTATGCAGAAGGAGCGGCGAGTGGTCAGAAGTCCGCGGTAGAAGGCTATGATAGTATGAGGAGGGGAACCTCGCAAGCCATCTATCATTAATAAGGAAACGATCCAATCTCTTCCATAGACTTCGCGAGTTCGTGCTGCAGTTGTGCCAAGTATACCATTCCCCCTGCATAGGCATGGGTATTAGCCCGGCCTCCTGAATACCAGCATTGAATTCTTCCATGGCCATCCTTATATCCCCAGAAGCTCCATACACCTCATTCATGTCTCGGACCGCGTTGAAGTCCCCCCCCACCAGCCAGGGCTCATCCGAGTGCTCTCGAGCTAATGATTCCAAGGTATTCCATAAATTTCTACGATCTATCATCTCAGAGGCACCATAAACAATAGTGATTATGAGGGATTCACTATCTGTCCTATGAGTGACACGACAGTGCATAAATTGGTTCCCCAAATCAAGAATATGAACGTCCACAACATTATCATCCCACGCTACCCAAATACGATTGCCCACAGTTGCATAATCAACAAACCATTTCCAATGCGGAAGCAAAACAGACTGAATATGCATGACGTTGTTAAAACGCACACGAGTTTCTAAGATGCCCATAAAGTCTAACTGTATTCCGAGATAAGGTCCTTTAATGCGAGCTGATGGTCTCTCTTATTCAGCCCCCGGACATTCCACACTGCGAGATTCAACATGGATCACTACTAGAGGGGCTGCATGTGATAGGACCCCTAGTGTTCTCTTCTGCGTCGTCCAGTGAGTTCAGAGCATCAAAAGGATTAAAAGTAACCACTTCCTTTCCCTTCTCTTTCTGCGATCAGTTGAAGCGTTTATTCTGTTTTGTACCTTCATCTCCTTTCTCTTTATCCTCCACCACAACCACGGTCTTATGTTTCTTTACTCTCTCCTCGGTAATTGGTGGAGGGGGAGGGACGTTGGCTTTCGGTACATACACTTTCACCGGAGGCTTTGTCTGTTTCTGAGGATTTGTTAACGAACACTCCTTCACCGAGTGACCCAACGTCATGCATCCTGTGCATTTAGGGGGAAGCCATTCATACTCAATATCAACCTTGCATGGGGTTTCCCCACCATCTTCATCTGGCGTCATTATAATAATATGTTTTTCCAATTTCTGAGTAACATCAATCATCACGCATACACGAGCGAAGTCCAGTCTCGTGCATGCCCTTGTTATCGCATCAGGGTATAGAGGCTTACCCACACCGCTAGCCACAGTGCTCAATCCTTCCGTCGTCCAGAATTCCAACGGAAGGTGTCGCATTTTTATCCAGACCGGCACTTGTGTATGCTTCAACTTTCTCATAGCCATACCCGGTTCCCACTTTTGCAACACAATTGGTTGTCCCTGAAATAGCCATGGCCCCCCTTCTATGACCTCCTCCATATCGATTTCCGTTTTGAATCGGAAGAAAAAGAATCCATTAGCAGTTGCTGTGACTTCTTGTAGCGCCGGCCAAATCGAATGGGCAAACTCCTTTAAATGGTGATAGAACGGCCGCTTACCCATAAAATATCCCACTGCCGTAGATTTCCATCGTTTGGCTCCGTCACGCACAGTATCAAGTGAAGGACGAACTACAACCTCCCCATTTTGTATCGTTGGAGCAATGAAAGATAGCGTTTTCCGGGACGAATTGTTGAATGCATCAGCAATTTTGTCAGTAGTAATCCCATTAGAACCAGTGTGGAGCGGAATGTTCCCAATAAACAGGGGAACTGGCGTCGATTTTTTCCCCAGGTTGCTCTTTTTTTCCCCCATAAAATTGGTGATGTCAGCCCTAGGATGGATGACATCAGCCCTAGCTTCAAGGATGACATCAGCCCTAGTGTCATGGATGACATCAGCCCTAGCCTCATGGATGACCTCAGCCCTATCATCATGGGTGACATCAGCCCTGGATGCATCAAGGATGACATCAGCCCTACTAGGGCTGATGTAAGCTGCCCTCTCATGTTCCACCTCACCCTCCTTGTCACCCACATCCGCCGCCACATCAGCACCAGGCGTGTCCACCTCGGCATCCACGTCAGGTTTCCGGCACACGTCACCGGTCGCCGGAGGAGGTTCTGTCCGCTCACCTAACCGCCGGAAAAACGCGCCTGGGGGTCTCGCAGCTGCGGACGCGTTCCCTGCAGCTTTCCAACCCTCGAGGTTGGCCGGACGACAAGAAGAAACTCCATTTCCGCCACTCGCCGTCGTTGGAGCTCGCACAGTCACGGTCGCGGGGAGTTGGAGCGACGCCGGAGCCTTACCAGAATTTCTGCCCGTGGCTTGCGCTGGATCTGGTGGGATAAGGCATCGCAAGGCCTTGCGCAGACCACCGGTGACAGGTCGTTCACGGCCACCCTCCATTGTCGTCGTTAGCCGCGGCTTCGTGTTGTCTCCGAGTCGTTTTTTCCATCGGTTTTTGAGCTCGTTCAGCGCATCCATGGCTGCCTCATCTCCATGGTCAATGACGCGGCAGGCCAGATTCAAGAACTCGTCCAGGTTGAACGACGAGGAAGACGGTCCGCCAGTGACGTTATTCGAGCTCGCGTCGCCTCCAACGGTCGGATCTGAAATCACGATTTCAGCTCTCAAACGCCCTCCTTTCTCCATCGTCGGTCCTTCTACGCCCATAGGGACCCTTGGGCTACCCTCAGCCGGCGGAACAACGGCCGTTTCAGCCGGCAGCGGAAAACCCGACCTATCATCTTCACCACGCACAGCTTGGTTTCCAACCCTTCGTCCATGGTTGTTCGTTCGACAGCCAGCCACTGTTCCGTCACCGTCACTGTCCGCCGGAGCTTCGCCGGCGGTCTCCTCGTCGCCGGCCGGGAGTGAGGAAGATGAAGCATTTGCAAGTGAAAAGCTAGAGAGAGAATTTTTAGAGAGAGAATTTTTTGCCTCCATAACTTGTGATAACAGCTAATTTTTTAGCATACTCAGCATTGGACGAAACTTGACCCAAACGTTGGTCTAGACCCAAGGGTTTGTGTGTTAAATTTGCTAAGCGTAATAATAACTACAAGTTACTATAAAAGGGAAACAAACTTGTTTTAACAAAACCGTGCAAAACAGCTCACTTTTGGATGTTCTCAGAATTTAACGAAACTTGACCCAATCGCAGGACTAGACCCATCCATTTGTGTTGTAAATTTGCTAAGCGTAATAATAACTAGAAGTTAGTATAAAAGCGAAACAAACTTGCTTTAATAAAACCGTGCAAAATAGCTAAATTATGAACGTTCTCAGAATTCGACGACACTTGACCCAAACGTTGGTCTAGACCCAAGCATTTGTGTTGTAAATTTGCTAAGCGTAATAATAACTACAAGTTAGTATAAAAGGGAAACAAACTTGTATTAATGAAACTGTGCAAAACAGCTAAATATTGAGCATTCTCAGAATTCGACGAAACTTGACCCAAACGTAGGTCTAGACCCAAGAGTTTGTGTGTTAAATTTTTTAAGCGTAATAATAACTACAAGTTACTATAAAAGGGAAACAAACTTGTTTTAATTTAACCGTGAAAACAGCTAAATTTTGAACGTTCTCAGAATTCGACGAAACTTGACCAAAAGGTTGGTCTAGACCCAAGCATTTGTGTTGTAAATTTGCTAAGCGTAATAATAACTACAAGTTAGTATAAAAGGTTAACAAACTTGTTTTAATAAAACCTGTGCAAAACAGCTAATTTTTGAGCATTCTCAGCATTGGACGAAACTTGACCCAAACGTTGGTCTAGACCCAAGAGTTTGTGTGTTAAATTTGAAGCGTAATAATAACTACAAGTTAATATAAAACGGAAACAAACTTGTTTTAATAAAACCGTGCAAAACAGTTAATTTTTTAGCATTCTCAGCATTGGACGAACTTGACCCAAACGTAGGTCTATACCCAAGAGTTTGTGTGTTTAATTTTCTAAGCGTAATAATAACTACAAGTTACTATAAAACGGACACAAACTTGTTTTAATAAAACCGTGCAAAACAGCTAACTTTTGGACGTTCTCAAAATTCAACGAAACTTGACCCAATCGCAGGACTAGACCCATCCATTTGTGTTGTAAATATGCTAAGCGTAATAATAACTAGAAGTTAGTATAAAAGCGAAACAAACTTGCTTTAATAAAACCGTGCAAAATTGCTAAATTTTGAACGTTCTCAGAATTCGACGAAACTTGACCCAAACGTTGGTCTAGACCCAAGCATTTGTGTTGTAAATTTGCTAAGCGTAATAATAATTACAAGTTAGTTTCAAAGGGAAACAAACTTTGTTTAATTAAACCGTGCAAAATAGCTAAATTTTGAACGTTCTCAGAATTCGACGAAACTTGACCCAAACGTTGGTCTAGACCCAAGCATTTGTGTTGTAAATTTGCTAAGCGTAATAATAATTACAAGTTAGTTTAAAAGGGAAACAAACTTTGTTTAATAAAACCGTGCAAAATAGCTAAATTTTGAACGTTCTCAGAATTCGACGAAACTTGACCCAAACGTTGGTCTAGACCCAAGCATTTGTGTTGTAAATTTGCTAAGCGTAATAATAACTATAAGTTACTATAAAAGGGAAAAAAACTTGTTTTAATAAAGCCGTGCAAAACAGCTAACTTTTGGATGTTCTCAGAATTCAGCGAAACTTGACCCAATCGCAGGACTAGACCCATCCATTTGTGTTGTAAATTTGCTAAGCGTAATAATAATTACAAGTTAGTTTAAAAGGGAAACAAACTTTGTTTAATAAAACCGTGCAAAATAGCTAAATTTTGAACGTTCTGAGAATTCGACGAAACTTGACCCAAACGTTGGTCTAGACCCAAGCATTTGTGTTGTAAATTTGCTAAGCGTAATAATAACTACAAGTTACTATAAAAGGGAAACAAACTTGTTTTAATAAAACCGTGCAAAACAGCTAAATTTTGAACGTTCTCAGAATTTGACGAAACTTGACCCAAACGTTGGTCTAGAACCAAGCATTTGTGTTGTAAATTTGCTATGTGTAATAATAATTACAAGTTAGTTTAAAAGGGAAACAAACTTTGTTTAATAAAACCGTGCAAAATAGCTAAATTTTGAACATTCTCAGAATTCAACGAAACTTGACCCAATCGCAGGACTAGACCCATCCATTTGTGTTGTAAATTTGCTAAGCGTAATAATAACTAGAGTTAGTATAAAAGCGAAACAAACTTGCTTTAATAAAACCGTGCAAAATAGCTAAATTTTGAACGTTCTCAGAATTCGACGACACTTGACCCAAACGTTGGTCTAGACCCAAGCATTTGTGTTGTAAATTTGCTAAGCGTAGTAATAACTACAAGTTAGTATAAAAGCGAAACAAACTTGCTTTAATAAAACCGTGCAAAACAGCTAAATTTTGAACGTTCTCAGAATTTGACGAAACTTGACCCAAACGTTGGTCTAGAACCAAGCATTTGTGTTGTAAATTTGCTATGTGTAATAATAATTACAAGTTAGTTTAAAAGGGAAACAAACTTTGTTTAATAAAACCGTGCAAAATAGCTAAATTTTGAACATTCTCAGAATTCGACGAAACTTGATCCAAACGTTGGTTTAGACCCAAGCATTTGTATTGTAAATTTGCTAAGCGTAATAATAACTACAAGTTAGTATAAAAGGGAAACAAACTTGTTTTAATAAAACTGTGCAAAACAGTTAATTTTTGAGCATTCTCAGCATTGGACGAAACTTGACCCAAACGTAGGTCTAGACCCAAGAGTTTGTGTGTTTAATTTTCTAAGCGTAATAATAACTACAAGTTACTATAAAAGGGACACAAACTTGTTTTAATAAAACCGTGCAAAACAGCTAACTTTTGGACGTTCTCAGAATTCAACGAAACTTGACCCAATCGCAGGACTACACCCATCCATTTGTGTTGTAAATTTGCTAATCGTAATAATAACTAGAAGTTAGTATAAAAGCGAAAAAAAATTGCTTTAATAAACCGTGCAAAATAGCTAAATTTTGAACGTTCTCAGAATTCGACGACACTTGACCCAAACGTTGGTCTAGACCTAAGCATTTGTGTTGTAAATTTGCTAAGCGTAATAATAACTACAAGTTAGTATAAAAGGAAAACAAACTTGTTTTAATAAAACCGTGCAAAACAGCTAAATTTTGAACATTCAGAGAATTTAACGAAACTTGACCCAATCGCAGGTTTAGACCCATCCATTTGTGTTGTAAATTTGCTAAGGGTAATAATAACTACAAGTTAGTATAAAAGGGAAACAAACTTGCTTTAATAAAATCGTGCAAAGTGGCTACATTTTGAACGTTCTCAGATTTCGACGAAACTTGACCCAAACGTTGGTCTAGACCCAAGCATTTGTGTTGTAAATTTGCTAAGCGTAATAATAATTACAAGTTAGTTTAAATGGGAATCAAACTTGTTTTAATAAAACCGTGCCTAAGAGCTAACTTTTGGACGTTCTCAGAATTCAACGAAACTTGACCCATCCATTTGTGTTGTAAATTTGCTAAGCAAAATAATAACTACAAGTTACTATAAAAGGGAAACAAACTTGTTTTAATATAACCGTGAAAATAGCTAAATTTTGAACGTTCTCATAATTTGACGAAACTTGACCCAAACGTTGGTCTAGACCCAAGCAATTGTGTTGTAAATTTTCTAAGCGTAATAATAACTATAAGTTAGTTTAAAAGGGAAACACTCCAGTTTTAATAAAACCGTGCAAAACAGCTAATTTTTTAGCATTCTCAACATTGGACGAAACTTGACCCAACGTTGGTCTAGACCCAAGAGTTTGTGTGTTAAATTTGCTAAGCGTAATAATAACTACAAGTTACTATAAAAGGGAAACAAACTTGTTTTAATAAAACCGTGCAAAACAGCTAACTTTTGGACGTTCTCAGAATTCAACGAAACTTGACCCAATCGCAGGACTAGACCCATCCATTTGTGTTGTAAATTTGCTAAGCGTAATAATAACTAGAAGTTAGTATAAAAGCGAAACAAACTTGCTTTAATAAAACCGTGCAAAATAGCTAAATTTTGAACGTTCTTAGAATTCGACGACACTTGACCCAAACGTTGGTCTAGACCCAAGCTTTTGTGTTGTAAATTTGCTAAGCGTAATAATAACTACAAGTTAGTATAAAAGGGATACAAACTTGTTTTAATGAAACTGTGCAAAATAGCTAAATATTGAGCATTCTCAGAATTCGACGAAACTTGACCCAAACGTGGGTCTAGACCCAAGAGTTTGTATGTTAAATTTTTTAAGCGTAATAATAACTACAAGTTACTATATATGGGAAACAAACTTGTTTTAATATAACCGTGAAAACAGCTAAATTTTGAACGTTCTCAGAATTCGACGAAACTTGACCCAAAGGTTGGTCTAGACCCAAGCATTTGTGTTGTAAATTTGCTAAGCGTAATAATAACTACAAGTTAGTATAAAAGGGAAACAAACTTAGTTTAATAAAACCGTGCAAAATAGCTAAATTTTGAACGTTCTCATTATTCGACGAAACATGACCCAAACGTTGCTCTAGACCCAAGCATTTGTGTTGTAAATTTGCTAAGCGTAATAATAATTACAAGTTAGTTTAAAAGGGAAACAAACTTTGTTTAATAAAACCTTGCAAAACAGCTAACTTTTGGACGTTCTCAGAATTCAACGACACTTGACCCAAACGTTGGTCTAGACCAAAGCATTTGTGTTGTAAATTTGCTTAGCGTAATAATACTACAAGTTAGTATAAAAAGGAAACAAACTTGTTTTAATAAAACCGTGCAAAACAGATAAATTTTGAACGTTCTGAGAATTCAACGAAACTTGACCCAATAGCAGGTTTAGACCGATCCATTTGTATTGTAAATTTGCTAAACGTAATAATAACTACAAGTTAGTACAAAAGGGAAACAAACTTGCTTTAATAAAACCGTGCAAAGTGGCTAAATTTTGAACGTTCTCAGAATTCGACGAAACTTGACCCAAACGTTGGTCTAGACCCAAGCATTTGTGTTGCAAATTTGCTAAGCGTAATAATAATTACAAGTTAGTTTAAAAGGGAAACAAACATGTTTTAATAAAACCGTGCAAAATAGCTAAATTTTGAACGTTCTCAGAATTCGACGAAACTTGACCCAAACGTTGGTCTAGACCCAAGCATTAATGTGTTGTAAATTTGCTAAGCGTAATAATAACTACAAGTTAGTATAAAAAGAAAACCAACTTGTTTTAATAAAACCGTGCAAAACAGCTAAATTTTGAACATTTTGAGAATTCAACGAAACTTGACCCAATCGCAGGTTTAGACCCATCCATTTGTGTTGTAAATTTGCTAAGCGTAATAATAACTACAAGTTAGTATAAAAGGGAAACAAACTTGCTTTAATAAATCGTGCAAACGAAACTTGACCCAAACGTTGGTCTAGACCCAAGCATTTGTGTTGTAAATTTGCTAAGCGTAATAATAATTACAAGTTAGTTTAAATGGGAATCAAACTTGTTTTAATAAAACCGTGCAAAAGAGCTAACTTTTGGACGTTCTCAGAATTCAACGAAACTTGACCCATCCATTTGTGTTGTAAATTTGCGAAGCAAAATAATAACTACAAGTTACTATAAAAGGGAAACAAACTTGTTTTAATATAACCGTGAAAATAGCTAAATTTTGAACGTTCTCATAATTCGACGAAACTTGACCCAAACGTTGGTCTAGACCCAAGCAATTGTGTTGTAAATTTTCTAAGCGTAATAATAACTATAAGTTAGTTAAAAAGGGAAACACTCTAGTTTTAATAAAACCGTGCAAAACAGCTAATTTTTTAGCATTCTCAACATTGGACGAAACTTGACCCAAACGTTGGTCTAGACCCAAGAGTTTGTGTGTTAAATTTTTTAAGCGTAATAATAACTACAAGTTACTATAAAAGGGAAACAAACTTGTTTTAATAAAACCGTGCAAAACAGCTAACTTTTGGACGTTCTCAGAATTCAACGAAACTTGACCCAATCGCAGGACTAGACCCATCCATTTGTGTTGTAAATTTGCTAAGCGTAATAATAACTAGAAGTTAGTATAAAAGCGAAACAAACTTGCTTTAATAAAACCGTGCAAAATAGCTAAATTTTGAACGTTCTCAGAATTCGACGATCCTTGACCCAAACGTTGGTCTAGACCCAAGCTTTTGTGTTGTAAATTTGCTAAGCGTAATAATAACTACAAGTTAGTATAAAAGGGATACAAACTTGTTTTAATGAAACTGTGCAAAACCGCAAAATATTGAGCATTCTCAGAATTCGACGAAACTTGACCCAAACGTGGGTCTAGACCCAAGAGTTTGTGTGTTAAATTTTTTAAGCGTAATAATAACTACAAGTTACTATAAAAGGGAAACAAACTTGTTTTAATATAACCGTGAAAACAGCTAAATTTTGAACGTTCTCAGAATTCGACGAAACTTGACCCAAACGTTGGTCTAGACCCAAGCATTTGTGTTGTAAATTTGCTAAGCGTAATACTAATTACAAGTTAGTTTAAAAGGGAAACAAACTTTGTTTAATAAAACCGTGCAAAATAGCTAAATTTTGAATATTCTCAGAATTCGACGAAACTTGACCCAAACGTTGGTCTAGAGCCAAGCATTTGTGATGTAAATTTGCTAAGCGTAATAATAACTACAAGTTAGTATAAAAGGGAAACAAACTTAGTTTAATAAAACCGTGCAAAATAGCTAAATTTTGAACGTTCTCATTATTCGACGAAACTTGACCCAAACATTGGTCTAGACCCAAGCATTTGTGTTGTAAATTTGCTAAGCGTAATAATAATTACAAGTTAGTTTAAAAGGGAAACAAACTTTGTTTAATAAAACCTTGCAAAACAGCTAACTTTTGGACGTTCTCAGAATTCAACGACACTTGACCCAAACGTTGGTCTAGACCCAAGCATTTGTGTTGTAAATTTGCTTAGCGTAATAATAACTACAAGTTAGTATAGAAAGGAAACAAACTTGTTTTAATAAAACCGTGCAAAACAGCTAAATTTTGAACGTTCTGAGAATTCAACGAAACTTGACCCAATCGCAGGTTTAGACCGATCCATTTGTATTGTAAATTTGCTAAGCGTAATAATAACTACAAGTTAGTACAAAAGGGATACAAACTTGTTTTAATAAAACCGTGCAAAGTGGCTAAATTTTGAACGTTCTCAGAATTCGACGAAACTTGACCCAAACGTTGGTCTAGACCCAAGCATTTGTGTTGCAAATTTGCTAACCGTAATAATAATTACAAGTTAGTTTAAAAGGGAAACAAACATGTTTTAATAAAACCGTGCAAAAGAGCTAACTTTTGGACGTTCTCAAAATTCAACGAAACTTGACCCAATTGCAGGACTAGACCCATCCATTTGTGTTGTAAATTTGCTAAGCGAAATAATACCTACAAGTTAGTATAAAAGCGAAACAAACTTGCTTTAATAAAACCGTGCAAAATAGCTAAATTTTGAACGTTCTCATAATTCGACGAAACTTGACCCAAACGTTGGTCTAGACCCAAGCATTTGTGTTGTAAATTTGCTAAGCGTAATAATAATTACAAGTTAGTTTCAAAGGGAAACAAACTTTGTTTAATAAAACCGTGCAAAATAGCTAAATTTTGAACGTTCTCAGAATTCGACAAAACTTGACCCAAACGTTGGTCTAGACCCAAGCATTTGTGTTGTAAATTTGCTAAGCGTAATAATAACTACAAGTTAGTATAAAAGGGAAACAAACTTGTTTTAATAAAACCGTGCAAAACAGCTAACTTTTGGACGTTCTCAGAATTCAACGAAACTTGACCCAATCGCAGGACTAGACCCATCCATTTGTGTTGTAAATTTGCTAAGCGTAATAATAATTACAAGTTAGATTAAAAGGGAAACAAACTTTGTTTAATAAAACCGTGCAAAATAGCTAAATTTTGAACGTTCTGAGAATTCGACAAAACTTGACCCAAACGTTGGTCTAGACCCAAGCATTTGTGTTGTAAATTTGCTAAGAGTAATAATAACTACAAGTTACTATAAAAGGGAAACAAACTTATTTTAATAAAACCGTGCAAAACAGCTAACTTTTGAACGTTCTCAGAATTCAACGAAACTTGACCCAATCGCAGGACTAGACCCATCCATTTGTGTTGTAAATTTGCAAAGCGTAATAATAACTAGAAGTAGTATAAAAGCGAAACAAAAGGGACACAAACTTGTTTTAATAAAACCGTGCAAAACAGCTAACTTTTGGACGTTCTCAGAATTCAACGAAACTTGACCCAATCGCAGGACTAGACCCATCCATTTGTGTTGTAAATTTGCTAAACGTAATAATAACTAGAAGTTAGTATAAAAGCTAAACAAACTTGCTTTAATAAAACCGTGCAAAATAGCTAAATTTTGAACGCTCTCAGAATTCGACGACACTTGACCCAAACGTTGGTCTAGACCCAAACATTTGTGTTGTAAATTTGCTAAGCGTAATAATAACTACAAGTTAGTATAAAAGGGAAACAAACTTGTTTTAATGAAACTGTGCAAAACAGCTAAATATTGAGCATTCTCAGAATTCGACGAAACTTGACCCAAACGTAGGTCTAGACCCAAGAGTTTGTGTGTTAAATTTTTTAAGCGTAATAATAACTACAAGTTACTATAAAAGGGAAACAAACTTGTTTTAATATAACCATGAAAACAGCTAAATTTTGAACGTTTTCAGAATTCGATGAAACTTGACCCAAACGTTGGTCTAGACCCAAGCATTTGTGTTGTAAATTTGCTAAGCGTAATAATAATTACAAGTTAGTTTAAAAGGGAAACAAACTTTGTTTAATAAAACCGTGCAAAATAGCTAAATTTTGAACGTTCTCGGAATTCGACGAAACTTGACCCAAACGTTGGTCTAGACCCAAGCATTTGTGTTGTAAATTTGCTAAGCGTAATAATAACTAGAAGTTAGTATAAAAGCTAAACAAACTTGCTTTAATAAAACCGTGCAAAATAGCTAAATTTTGAACGTTCTCAGAATTCGACGACACTTGACCCAAACGTTGGTCTAGAACATTTGTGTTGTAAATTTGCTAAGCGTAATAATAACTACAAGTTAGTATAAAAGGGAAACAAACTTGTTTTAATAAAACCGTGCAAAACAGTTAATTTTTGAGCATTCTCAGAATTGGACGAAACTTGACCAAAACGTAGGTCTAGACCCAAGAGTTTGTGTGTTTAATTTTCTAAGCGTAATAATAACTACAAGTTACTATAAAAGGGACACAAACTTGTTTTAATAAAACCGTGCAAAACAGCTAACTTTTGGACGTTCTCAGAATTCAACGAAACTTGACCCAATCGCAGGACTACACCCATCCATTTGTGTTGTAAATTTGCTAAGCGTAATAATAACTAGAAGTTAGTATAAAAGCTAAACAAACTTGCTTTAATAAAACCGTGCAAAATAGCTAAATTTTGAACGTTCTCAAAATTCGACGAAACTTGACCCAAACGTTGGTCTAGACCCAAGCATTTGTGTTGTAAATTTGCTAAGCGTAATAATAATTACAAGTTAGTTTCAAAGGGAAACAAACTTTGTTTAATAAAACCGTGCAAAATAGCTAAATTTTGAACGTTCTCAGAATTCGACAAAACTTGACCCAAACGTTGGTCTAGACCCAAGCATTTGTGTTGTAAATTTGCTAAGCGTAATAATAACTACAAGTTAGTATAAAAGGGAAACAAACTTGTTTTAATAAAACCGTGCAAAACAGCTAACTTTTGGACGTTCTCAGAATTCAACGAAACTTGACCCAATCGCAGGACTAGACCCATCCATTTATGTTGTAAATTTGCTAAGCGTAATAATAATTACAAGTTAGATTAAAAGGGAAACAAACTTTGTTTAATAAAACCGTGCAAAATAGCTAAATTTTGAACGTTCTGAGAATTCGACAAAACTTGACCCAAACGTTGGTCTAGACCCAAGCATTTGTGTTGTAAATTTGCTAAGCGTAATAATAACTACAAGTTACTATAAAAGGGAAACAAACTTATTTTAATAAAACCGTGCAAAACAGCTAACTTTTGAACGTTCTCAGAATTCAACGAAACTTGACCCAATCGCAGGACTAGACCCATCCATTTGTGTTGTAAATTTGCAAAGCGTAATAATAACTAGAAGTAGTATAAAAGCGAAACAAAAGGGACACAAACTTGTTTTAATAAAACCGTGCAAAACAGCTAACTTTTGGACGTTCTCAGAATTCAACGAAACTTGACCCAATCGCAGGACTAGACCCATCCATTTGTGTTGTAAATTTGCTAAACGTAATAATAACTAGAAGTTAGTATAAAAGCTAAACAAACTTGCTTTAATAAAACCGTGCAAAATAGCTAAATTTTGAACGCTCTCAGAATTCGACGACATTTGACCCAAACGTTGGTCTAGACCCAAACATTTGTGTTGTAAATTTGCTAAGCGTAATAATAACTACAAGTTAGTATAAAAGGGAAACAAACTTGTTTTAATGAAACTGTGCAAAACAGCTAAATATTGAGCATTCTCAGAATTCGACGAAACTTGACCCAAACGTAGGTCTAGACCCAAGAGTTTGTGTGTTAAATTTTTTAAGCGTAATAATAACTACAAGTTACTATAAAAGGGAAACAAACTTGTTTTAATATAACCATGAAAACAGCTAAATTTTGAACGTTTTCAGAATTCGATGAAACTTGACCCAAACGTTGGTCTAGACCCAAGCATTTGTGTTGTAAATTTGCTAAGCGTAATAATAATTACAAGTTAGTTTAAAAGGGAAACAAACTTTGTTTAATAAAACCGTGCAAAATAGCTAAATTTTGAACGTTCTCGGAATTCGACGAAACTTGACCCAAACGTTGGTCTAGACCCAAGCATTTGTGTTGTAAATTTGCTAAGCGTAATAATAACTAGAAGTTAGTATAAAAGCTAAACAAACTTGCTTTAATAAAACCGTGCAAAATAGCTAAATTTTGAACGTTCTCAGAATTCGACGACACTTGACCCAAACGTTGGTCTAGAACATTTGTGTTGTAAATTTGCTAAGCGTAATAATAACTACAAGTTAGTATAAAAGGGAAACAAACTTGTTTTAATAAAACCGTGCAAAACAGTTAATTTTTGAGCATTCTCAGAATTGGACGAAACTTGACCAAAACGTAGGTCTAGACCCAAGAGTTTGTGTGTTTAATTTTCTAAGCGTAATAATAACTACAAGTTACTATAAAAGGGAAACAAACTTGTTTTAATAAAACCGTGCAAAACAGCTAACTTTTGGACGTTCTCAGAATTCAACGAAACTTGACCCAATCGCAGGACTACACCCATCCATTTGTGTTGTAAATTTGCTAAGCGTAATAATAACTAGAAGTTAGTATAAAAGCTAAACAAACTTGCTTTAATAAAACCGTGCAAAATAGCTAAATTTTGAACGTTCTCAAAATTCGACGACACTTGACCCAAACGTTGGTCTAGACCCAAACATTTGTGTTGTAAATTTGCTATGCGTAATAATAACTACAAGTTAGTATAAAAGGGAAACAAACTTGTTTTATAAAACCGTGCAAAACAGTTAATTTTTTAGCATTCTCAGCATTGGACGAAACTTGACCAAAACGTAGGTCTAGACCCAAGAGTTTGTGTGTTTAATTTTCTAAGCGTAATAATAACTACAAGTTACTATATAAGGGACACAAACTTGTTTTAATAAAACCGTGCAAAACAGCTAACTTTTGGACGTTCTCAGAATTCAACGAAACTTGACCCAATCGCAGGACTAGACCCATCCATTTGTGTTGTAAATTTGCTAAGCATAATAATAACTAGAAGTTAGTATAAAAGCTAAACAAACTTGCTTTAATAAAACAGTGCAAAATTGCTAAATTTTGAACGCTCTCAGAATTCGACGACACTTTACCCAAACGTTGGTCTAGACCCAAACATTTGTGTTGTAAATTTGCTAAGCGTAATAATAACTACAAGTTAGTATAAAAGCTAAACAAACTTGCTTTAATAAAACCGTGCAGAATAGCTAAATTTTGAACGTTCTCAGAATTCGACGACACTTGACCCAAACGTTGGTCTGGACCCAAACATTTGTGTTGTAAATTTGTTAAGCGTAATAATAACTACAAGTTAGTATAAAAGGAAAACAAACTTGTTTTAATAAAAGCGTGCAAAACAGTTAATTTTTGAGCATTCTCAGCATTGGACGAAACTTGACCAAAACGTAGGTCTAGACCCAAGAGTTTGTGTGTTTAATTTTCTAAGCGTAATAATAACTACAAGTTACTATAAAAGGGACAAAAACTTGTTTTAATAAAACCGTGCAAAACAGCTAACTTTTGGACGTTCTCAGAATTCAACGAAACTTGACCCAATCGCAGGACTAGACTCATCCATTTGTGTTGTAAATTTGCTAAGCATAATAATAACTAGAAGTTAGTATAAAAGCTAAACAAACTTGCTTTAATAAAACCGTGCAAAATAGCTAAATTTTGAACGCTCTCAGAATTCGACGACACTGGACCCAAACGTTGGTCTAGACCCAAACATTTGTGTTGTAAATTTGCTAAGCGTAATAATAACTACAAGTTAGTATAAAAGGGAAACAAACTTGTTTTAATGAAACTGTGCAAAACAGCTAAATATTGAGCATTCTCAGAATTCGACGAAACTTGACCCAAACGTAGGTCTAGACCCAAGAGTTTGTGTGTTAAATTTTTTAAGCGTAATAATAACTACAAGTTACTATAAAAGGGAAACAAACTTGTTTTAATATAACCATGAAAACAGCTAAATTTTGAACGTTTTCAGAATTCGACGAAACTTGACCCAAACGTTGGTCTAGACCCAAGCATTTGTGTTGTAAATTTGCTAAGCGTAATAATAATTACAAGTTAGTTTAAAAGGGAAACAAACTTTGTTTAATAAAACCGTGCAAAATAGCTAAATTTTGAACGTTCTCGGAATTCGACGAAACTTGATCCAAACGTTGGTCTAGACCCAAGCATTTGTGTTGTAAATTTGCTAAGCGTAATAATAATTACAAGTTAGTTTAAAAGGGAAACAAACTTTGTTTAATAAAACCGTGTAAAATAGCTAAATTTTGAACGTTCTCAGAATTCGACGAAACTTGATCCAAACGTTGGTGTAGACCCAAGCGTTTGTGTTGTAAATTTGCTAAGCGTAATAATAACTACAAGTTAGTAATAAAGGAAAACAAACTTGTTTTAATAAAACCGTGCAAAACAGTTAATTTTTGAGCATTCTCAGCATTGGACGAAACTTGACCCAAACGTAGGTCTAGACCCAAGAGTTTGTGTGTTTAATTTTCTAAGCGTAATAATAACTACAAGTTACTATAAAAGGGACACAAACTTGTTTTAATAAAACCGTGCAAAACAGCTAACTTTTGGACGTTCTCAGAATTCAACGAAACTTGACCCAATCGCAGGACTAGACCCATCCATTTGTGTTGTAAATTTGCTAAGCGTAATAATAACTAGAAGTTAGTATAAAAGCTAAACAAACTTGCTTTAATAAAACCGTGCAAAATAGCTAAATTTTGAACGTTCTCAGAATTCGACGACACTTGATCCAAACGTTGGTCTAGACCCAAACATTTGTGTTGTAAATTTGCTAAGCGTAATAATAACTACAAGTTAGTATAAAAGGGAAACAAACTTGTTTTAATAAAACCGTGCAAAACAGTTAATTTTTGAGCATTCTCAGCATTGGACGAAACTTGACCAAAACGTAGGTCTAGACCCAAGAGTTTGTGTGTTTAATTTTCTAAGCGTAATAATAACTACAAGTTACTATAAAAGGGACACAAACTTGTTTTAATAAAACCGTGCAAAACAGCTAACTTTTGGACGTTCTCAGAATTCAACGAAACTTGACCCAATCGCAGGACTAGACCCATCCATTTGTGTTGTAAATTTGCTAAGCATAATAATAACTAGAAGTTAGTATAAAAGCTAAACAAACTCGTTTTAATTTAACCGTGAAAACAGCTAAATTTTGAACGCTCTCAGAATTCGACGACACTTGACCCAAACGTTGGTCTAGACCCAAACATTTGTGTTGTAAATTTGTTAAGCGTAATAATAACTACAAGTTAGTATAAAAGGAAAACAAACTTGTTTTAATAAAAGCGTGCAAAACAGTTAATTTTTGAGCATTCTCAGCATTGGACGAAACTTGACCAAAACGTAGGTCTAGACCCAAGAGTTTGTGTGTTTAATTTTCTAAGCGTAATAATAACTACAAGTTACTATAAAAGGGACAAAAACTTGTTTTAATAAAACCGTGCAAAACAGCTAACTTTTGGACGTTCTCAGAATTCAACGAAACTTGACCCAATCGCAGGACTAGACTCATCCATTTGTGTTGTAAATTTGCTAAGCATAATAATAACTAGAAGTTAGTATAAAAGCTAAACAAACTTGCTTTAATAAAACCGTGCAAAATAGCTAAATTTTGAACGCTCTCAGAATTCGACGACACTGGACCCAAACGTTGGTCTAGACCCAAACATTTGTGTTGTAAATTTGCTAAGCGTAATAATAACTACAAGTTAGTATAAAAGGGAAACAAACTTGTTTTAATGAAACTGTGCAAAACAGCTAAATATTGAGCATTCTCAGAATTCGACGAAACTTGACCCAAACGTAGGTCTAGACCCAAGAGTTTGTGTGTTAAATTTTTTAAGCGTAATAATAACTACAAGTTACTATAAAAGGGAAACAAACTTGTTTTAATATAACCATGAAAACAGCTAAATTTTGAACGTTTTCAGAATTCGACGAAACTTGACCCAAACGTTGGTCTAGACCCAAGCATTTGTGTTGTAAATTTGCTAAGCGTAATAATAATTACAAGTTAGTTTAAAAGGGAAACAAACTTTGTTTAATAAAACCGTGCAAAATAGCTAAATTTTGAACGTTCTCGGAATTCGACGAAACTTGATCCAAACGTTGGTCTAGACCCAAGCATTTGTGTTGTAAATTTGCTAAGCGTAATAATAATTACAAGTTAGTTTAAAAGGGAAACAAACTTTGTTTAATAAAACCGTGTAAAATAGCTAAATTTTGAACGTTCTCAGAATTCGACGAAACTTGATCCAAACGTTGGTGTAGACCCAAGCGTTTGTGTTGTAAATTTGCTAAGCGTAATAATAACTACAAGTTAGTAATAAAGGAAAACAAACTTGTTTTAATAAAACCGTGCAAAACAGTTAATTTTTGAGCATTCTCAGCATTGGACGAAACTTGACCCAAACGTAGGTCTAGACCCAAGAGTTTGTGTGTTTAATTTTCTAAGCGTAATAATAACTACAAGTTACTATAAAAGGGACACAAACTTGTTTTAATAAAACCGTGCAAAACAGCTAACTTTTGGACGTTCTCAGAATTCAACGAAACTTGACCCAATCGCAGGACTAGACCCATCCATTTGTGTTGTAAATTTGCTAAGCGTAATAATAACTAGAAGTTAGTATAAAAGCTAAACAAACTTGCTTTAATAAAACCCTGCAAAATAGCTAAATTTTGAACGTTCTCAGAATTCGACGACACTTGATCCAAACGTTGGTCTAGACCCAAACATTTGTGTTGTAAATTTGCTAAGCGTAATAATAACTACAAGTTAGTATAAAAGGGAAACAAACTTGTTTTAATAAAACCGTGCAAAACAGTTAATTTTTGAGCATTCTCAGCATTGGACGAAACTTGACCAAAACGTAGGTCTAGACCCAAGAGTTTGTGTGTTTAATTTTCTAAGCGTAATAATAACTACAAGTTACTATAAAAGGGACACAAACTTGTTTTAATAAAACCGTGCAAAACAGCTAACTTTTGGACGTTCTCAGAATTCAACGAAACTTGACCCAATCGCAGGACTAGACCCATCCATTTGTGTTGTAAATTTGCTAAGCATAATAATAACTAGAAGTTAGTATAAAAGCTAAACAAACTCGTTTTAATTTAACCGTGAAAACAGCTAAATTTTGAACGCTCTCAGAATTCGACGACACTTGACCCAAACGTTGGTCTAGACCCAAACATTTGTGTTGTAAATTTGCTAAGCGTAATAATAACTACAAGTTAGTATAAAAGGGAAACAAACTTGTTTTAATAAAACCGTGCAAAACAGTTAATTTTTGAGCATTCTCAGAATTGGACGAAACTTGACCAAAACGTAGGTCTAGACCCAAGAGTTTGTGTGTTTAATTTTCTAAGCGTAATAATAACTACAAGTTACTATAAAAGGGACACAAACTTATTTTAATAAAACCGTGCAAAACAGCTAACTTTTGGACGTTCTCAGAATTCAACGAAACTTGACCCAATCGCAGGACTAGACCCATCCATTTGTGTTGTAAATTTGCTAAGCGTAATAATAACTAGAAGTTAGTATAAAAGCTAAACAAACTTGCTTTAATAAAACCGTGCAAAATAGCTAAATTTTGAACGTTCTCAAAATTCGACGACACTTGACCCAAACGTTGGTCTAGACCCAAACATTTGTGTTGTAAATTTGCTATGCGTAATAATAACTACAAGTTAGTATAAAAGGGAAACAAACTTGTTTTAATAAAACCGTGCAAAACAGTTAATTTTTGAGCATTCTCAGCATTGGACGAAACTTGACCAAAACGTAGGTCTAGACCCAAGAGTTTGTGTGTTTAATTTTCTAAGCGTAATAATAACTACAAGTTACTATAAAAGGGACACAAACTTGTTTTAATAAAATCGTGCAAAACAGCTAACTTTTGGACGTTCTCAGAATTCAACGAAACTTGACCCAATCGCAGGACTAGACCCATCCATTTGTGTTGTAAATTTGCTAAGCATAATAATAACTAGAAGTTAGTATAAAAGCTAAACAAACTTGCTTTAATAAAACAGTGCAAAATAGCTAAATTTTGAACGCTCTCAGAATTCGACGACACTTGACCCAAACGTTAGTCTAGACCCAAACATTTGTGTTGTAAATTTGCTAAGCGTAATAATAACTACAAGTTAGTATAAAAGGGAAACAAACTTGTTATAATGAAACTGTGCAAAACAGCTAAATATTGAGCATTCTCAGAATTCGACGAAACTTGACCCAAACGTAGGTCTAGACGCAAGAGTTTGTGTGTTAAATTTTTTAAGCGTAATAATAACTACAAGTTACTATAAAATGGAAACAAACTTGTTTTAATATAACCATGAAAACAGCTAAATTTTGAACGTTCTCAGAATCTGACGAAACTTGACCCAAACGTTGGTCTAGACCCAAGCATTTGTGTTGTAAATTTGCTAAGCGTAATAATAATTACAAGTTAGTTTAAAAGGGAAACAAACTTTGTTTAATAAAACCGTGCAAAATAGCTAAATTTTGAACGTTCTCATAATTCGTCGAAACTTGACCCAAACGTTGGTCTAGACCCAATCATTTGTGTTGTAAATTTGCTAAGCGTAATAATAATTACAAGTTAGTTTAAAAGGGAAACAAACTTTGTTTAATAAAACCGTGCAAAATAGCTAAATTTTGAACGTTCTCAGAATTTGACGACACTTGACCCAAACGTTGGTCTAGACCCAAGCATTTGTGTTGTAAATTTGCTAAGCGTAATAATAACTACAAGTTAGTATAAAAGGGAAACAAACTTGTTTTAATGAAACTGTGCAAAACAACTAAATATTGAGCATTCTCAGAATTCGACGAAACATGACCCAAACGTAGGTCTAGAATCAAGAGTTTGTGTGTTAAATTTTCTAAGCGTAATAATAACTACAAGTTACTATAAAAGGGAAACAAACTTGTTTTAATATAACCGTGAAAACAGCTAAATTTTGAACTTTCTCAGAATTCGACGAAACATGACCCAAACGTTGGTCTAGACCCAAGCATTTGTGTTGTAAATTTGCTAAGCGTAATAATAATTACAAGTTAGTTTAAAAGGGAAACAAACTTTGTTTAATAAAACCGTGCAAAATAGCTAAATTTTGAACGTTCTCGGAATTCGACGAAACTTGATCCAAACGTTGGTCTAGACCCAAGCATTTGTGTTGTAAATTTGCTAAGCGTAATAATAATTACAAGTTAGTTTCAAAGGGAAACAAACTTTGTTTAATTAAACCGTGCAAAATAGCTAAATTTTGAACGTTCTCAGAATTCGACGAAACTTGACCCAAACGTTGGTCTAGACCCAAGCATTTGTGTTGTAAATTTGCTAAGCGTAATAATAATTACAAGTTAGTTTAAAAGGGAAACAAACTTTGTTTAATAAAACCGTGTAAAATAGCTAAATTTTGAACGTTCTCAGAATTCGACGAAACTTGATCCAAACGTTGGTGTAGACCCAAGCGTTTGTGTTGTAAATTTGCTAAGCGTAATAATAACTACAAGTTAGTAATAAAGGAAAACAAACTTGTTTTAATAAAACCGTGCAAAACAGTTAATTTTTGAGCATTCTCAGCATTGGACGAAACTTGACCCAAACGTAGGTCTAGACCCAAGAGTTTGTGTGTTTAATTTTCTAAGCGTAACAATAACTACAAGTTACTATAAAAGGGACACAAACTTGTTTTAATAAAACCGTGCAAAACAGCTAACTTTTGGACGTTCTCAGAATTCAACGAAACTCGACCCAATCGCAGGACTAGACCCATCCATTTGTGTTGTAAATTTGCTAAGCGTAATAATAACTAGAAGTTAGTATAAAAGCTAAACAAACTTGCTTTAATAAAACCGTGCAAAATAGCTAAATTTTGAACGTTCTCAGAATTCGACGACACTTGATCCAAACGTTGGTCTAGACCCAAACATTTGTGTTGTAAATTTGCTAAGCGTAATAATAACTACATGTTAGTATAAAAGGGAAACAAACTTGTTTTAATAAAACCGTGCAAAACAGTTAATTTTTGAGCATTCTCAGCATTGGACGAAACTTGACCAAAACGTAGGTCTAGACCCAAGAGTTTGTGTGTTTAATTTTCTAAGCGTAATAATAACTACAAGTTACTATAAAAGGGACACAAACTTGTTTTAATAAAACCGTGCAAAACAGCTAACTTTTGGACGTTCTCAGAATTCAACGAAACTTGACCCAATCGCAGGACTAGACCCATCCATTTGTGTTGTAAATTTGCTAAGCATAATAATAACTAGAAGTTAGTATAAAAGCTAAACAAACTCGTTTTAATTTAACCGTGAAAACAGCTAAATTTTGAACGCTCTCAGAATTCGACGACACTTGACCCAAACGTTGGTCTAGACCCAAACATTTGTGTTGTAAATTTGCTAAGCGTAATAATAACTACAAGTTAGTATAAAAGGGAAACAAACTTGTTTTAATAAAACCGTGCAAAACAGTTAATTTTTTAGCATTCTCAGAATTGGACGAAACTTGACCAAAACGTAGGTCTAGACCCAAGAGTTTGTGTGTTTAATTTTCTAAGCGTAATAATAACTACAAGTTACTATAAAAGGGACACAAACTTATTTTAATAAAACCGTGCAAAACAGCTAACTTTTGGACGTTCTCAGAATTCAACGAAACTTGACCCAATCGCAGGACTAGACCCATCCATTTGTGTTGTAAATTTGCTAAGCGTAATAATAACTAGAAGTTAGTATAAAAGCTAAACAAACTTGCTTTAATAAAACCGTGCAAAATAGCTAAATTTTGAACGTTCTCAAAATTCGACGACACTTGACCCAAACGTTGGTCTAGACCCAAACATTTGTGTTGTAAATTTGCTATGCGTAATAATAACTACAAGTTAGTATAAAAGGGAAACAAACTTGTTTTAATAAAACCGTGCAAAACAGTTAATTTTTGAGCATTCTCAGCATTGGACGAAACTTGACCAAAACGTAGGTCTAGACCCAAGAGTTTGTGTGTTTAATTTTCTAAGCGTAATAATAACTACAAGTTACTATAAAAGGGACACAAACTTGTTTTAATAAAATCGTGCAAAACAGCTAACTTTTGGACGTTCTCAGAATTCAACGAAACTTGACCCAATCGCAGGACTAGACCCATCCATTTGTGTTGTAAATTTGCTAAGCATAATAATAACTAGAAGTTAGTATAAAAGCTAAACAAACTTGCTTTAATAAAACAGTGCAAAATAGCTAAATTTTGAACGCTCTCAGAATTCGACGACACTTGACCCAAACGTTAGTCTAGACCCAAACATTTGTGTTGTAAATTTGCTAAGCGTAATAATAACTACAAGTTAGTATAAAAGGGAAACAAACTTGTTATAATGAAACTGTGCAAAACAACTAAATATTGAGCATTCTCAGAATTCGACGAAACTTGACCCAAACGTAGGTCTAGACGCAAGAGTTTGTGTGTTAAATTTTTTAAGCGTAATAATAACTACAAGTTACTATAAAATGGAAACAAACTTGTTTTAATATAACCATGAAAACAGCTAAATTTTGAACGTTCTCAGAATCTGACGAAACTTGACCCAAACGTTGGTCTAGACCCAAGCATTTGTGTTGTAAATTTGCTAAGCGTAATAATAATTACAAGTTAGTTTAAAAGGGAAACAAACTTTGTTTAATAAAACCGTGCAAAATAGCTAAATTTTGAACGTTCTCATAATTCGTCGAAACTTGACCCAAACGTTGGTCTAGACCCAATCATTTGTGTTGTAAATTTGCTAAGCGTAATAATAATTACAAGTTAGTTTAAAAGGGAAACAAACTTTGTTTAATAAAACCGTGCAAAATAGCTAAATTTTGAACGTTCTCGGAATTCGACGAAACTTGATCCAAACGTTGGTCTAGACCCAAGCATTTGTGTTGTAAATTTGCTAAGCGTAATAATAATTACAAGTTAGTTTCAAAGGGAAACAAACTTTGTTTAATTAAACCGTGCAAAATAGCTAAATTTTGAACGTTCTCAGAATTCGACGAAACTTGACCCAAACGTTGGTCTAGACCCAAGCATTTGTGTTGTAAATTTGCTAAGCGTAATAATAATTACAAGTTAGTTTAAAAGGGAAACAAACTTTGTTTAATAAAACCGTGTAAAATAGCTAAATTTTGAACGTTCTCAGAATTCGACGAAACTTGATCCAAACGTTGGTGTAGACCCAAGCGTTTGTGTTGTAAATTTGCTAAGCGTAATAATAACTACAAGTTAGTAATAAAGGAAAACAAACTTGTTTTAATAAAACCGTGCAAAACAGTTAATTTTTGAGCATTCTCAGCATTGGACGAAACTTGACCCAAACGTAGGTCTAGACCCAAGAGTTTGTGTGTTTAATTTTCTAAGCGTAACAATAACTACAAGTTACTATAAAAGGGACACAAACTTGTTTTAATAAAACCGTGCAAAACAGCTAACTTTTGGACGTTCTCAGAATTCAACGAAACTCGACCCAATCGCAGGACTAGACCCATCCATTTGTGTTGTAAATTTGCTAAGCGTAATAATAACTAGAAGTTAGTATAAAAGCTAAACAAACTTGCTTTAATAAAACCGTGCAAAATAGCTAAATTTTGAACGTTCTCAGAATTCGACGACACTTGATCCAAACGTTGGTCTAGACCCAAACATTTGTGTTGTAAATTTGCTAAGCGTAATAATAACTACATGTTAGTATAAAAGGGAAACAAACTTGTTTTAATAAAACCGTGCAAAACAGTTAATTTTTGAGCATTCTCAGCATTGGACGAAACTTGACCAAAACGTAGGTCTAGACCCAAGAGTTTGTGTGTTTAATTTTCTAAGCGTAATAATAACTACAAGTTACTATAAAAGGGACACAAACTTGTTTTAATAAAACCGTGCAAAACAGCTAACTTTTGGACGTTCTCAGAATTCAACGAAACTTGACCCAATCGCAGGACTAGACCCATCCATTTGTGTTGTAAATTTGCTAAGCATAATAATAACTAGAAGTTAGTATAAAAGCTAAACAAACTCGTTTTAATTTAACCGTGAAAACAGCTAAATTTTGAACGCTCTCAGAATTCGACGACACTTGACCCAAACGTTGGTCTAGACCCAAACATTTGTGTTGTAAATTTGCTAAGCGTAATAATAACTACAAGTTAGTATAAAAGGGAAACAAACTTGTTTTAATAAAACCGTGCAAAACAGTTAATTTTTTAGCATTCTCAGAATTGGACGAAACTTGACCAAAACGTAGGTCTAGACCCAAGAGTTTGTGTGTTTAATTTTCTAAGCGTAATAATAACTACAAGTTACTATAAAAGGGACACAAACTTATTTTAATAAAACCGTGCAAAACAGCTAACTTTTGGACGTTCTCAGAATTCAACGAAACTTGACCCAATCGCAGGACTAGACCCATCCATTTGTGTTGTAAATTTGCTAAGCGTAATAATAACTAGAAGTTAGTATAAAAGCTAAACAAACTTGCTTTAATAAAACCGTGCAAAATAGCTAAATTTTGAACGTTCTCAAAATTCGACGACACTTGACCCAAACGTTGGTCTAGACCCAAACATTTGTGTTGTAAATTTGCTATGCGTAATAATAACTACAAGTTAGTATAAAAGGGAAACAAACTTGTTTTAATAAAACCGTGCAAAACAGTTAATTTTTGAGCATTCTCAGCATTGGACGAAACTTGACCAAAACGTAGGTCTAGACCCAAGAGTTTGTGTGTTTAATTTTCTAAGCGTAATAATAACTACAAGTTACTATAAAAGGGACACAAACTTGTTTTAATAAAATCGTGCAAAACAGCTAACTTTTGGACGTTCTCAGAATTCAACGAAACTTGACCCAATCGCAGGACTAGACCCATCCATTTGTGTTGTAAATTTGCTAAGCATAATAATAACTAGAAGTTAGTATAAAAGCTAAACAAACTTGCTTTAATAAAACAGTGCAAAATAGCTAAATTTTGAACGCTCTCAGAATTCGACGACACTTGACCCAAACGTTAGTCTAGACCCAAACATTTGTGTTGTAAATTTGCTAAGCGTAATAATAACTACAAGTTAGTATAAAAGGGAAACAAACTTGTTATAATGAAACTGTGCAAAACAACTAAATATTGAGCATTCTCAGAATTCGACGAAACTTGACCCAAACGTAGGTCTAGACGCAAGAGTTTGTGTGTTAAATTTTTTAAGCGTAATAATAACTACAAGTTACTATAAAATGGAAACAAACTTGTTTTAATATAACCATGAAAACAGCTAAATTTTGAACGTTCTCAGAATCTGACGAAACTTGACCCAAACGTTGGTCTAGACCCAAGCATTTGTGTTGTAAATTTGCTAAGCGTAATAATAATTACAAGTTAGTTTAAAAGGGAAACAAACTTTGTTTAATAAAACCGTGCAAAATAGCTAAATTTTGAACGTTCTCATAATTCGTCGAAACTTGACCCAAACGTTGGTCTAGACCCAATCATTTGTGTTGTAAATTTGCTAAGCGTAATAATAATTACAAGTTAGTTTAAAAGGGAAACAAACTTTGTTTAATAAAACCGTGCAAAATAGCTAAATTTTGAACGTTCTCAGAATTCGACGACACTTGACCCAAACGTTGGTCTAGACCCAAGCATTTGTGTTGTAAATTTGTTAAGCGTAATAATAACTACAAGTTAGTATAAAAGGGAAACAAACTTGTTTTAATGAAACTGTGCAAAACAACTAAATATTGAGCATTCTCAGAATTCGACGAAACATGACCCAAACGTAGGTCTAGAATCAAGAGTTTGTGTGTTAAATTTTCTAAGCGTAATAATAACTACAAGTTACTATAAAAGGGAAACAAACTTGTTTTAATATAACCGTGAAAACAGCTAAATTTTGAACTTTCTCAGAATTCGACGAAACATGACCCAAACGTTGGTCTAGACCCAAGCATTTGTGTTGTAAATTTGCTAAGCGTAATAATAATTACAAGTTAGTTGAAAAGGGAAACAAACTTTGTTTAATAAAACCGTGCAAAATAGCTAAATTTTGAACGTTCTCAGAATTCGACGAAACTTGACCCAAACGTTGGTCTAGACCCAAGCATTTGTGTTGTAAATTTGCTAAGCGTAATAATAACTACAAGTTAGTATAAAAGGGAAACAAACTTGTTTCAATAACACCGTGCAAAACAGCTAATTTTTTAGCATCTCAGCATTGGACGAAACTTGACCGAAACGTAGGTCTAGACCCAAGAGCTTGTGTTTTAAATTTGTAGCGTAATAATAACTACAAGTTAGTATAAAATGGAAAACAAACTAGTTTTAATAAAACCGTGCAAAACAGTTAATCTTTTAGCATTCTCAGCATTGGACGAAACTTGACCCAAACGTAGGTCTAGACCCAAGAGTTTGTGTGTTTAATTTTCTAAGCGTAATAATAACTACAAGTTACTATAAAAGGGACACAAACTTATTTTAATAAAACCGTGCAAAACAGCTAACTTTTGGACGTTCTCAGAATTCAACGAAACTTGACCCAATCGCAGGACTACACCATCCATTTGTGTTGTAAATTTGCTAAGCGTAATAATAACTAGAAGTTAGTATAAAAGTATGACAAACTTGCTTTAATAAAACCGTGCAAAATAGCTAAATTTTGAACGTTCTCAGAATTCGACGAAACTTGACCCAAACGTTGGTCTAGACCCAAGCATTTGTGTTGTAAATTTGCTAAGCGTAATAATAACTACAAGTTATTATAAAAGGGAAACAAACTTGTTTTAATAAATCCGTGCAAAACAGTTAATTTTTGAGCATTCTCAGCAATGGACGAAACTTGACCCAAACGTAGCTCTAGACCCAAGAGTTTGTGTGTTTAATTTTCTAAGCGTAATAATAACTACAAGTTACTATAAAAGGGACACAAACTTGTTTTAATAAAACCGTGCAAAACAGCTAACTTTTGGACGTTCTCAGAATTCAACGAAACTTGACCCAATCGCAGGACTAGACCCATCCATTTGTGTTGTAAATTTGCTAAGCGTAATAATAACTAGAAGTTAGTATAAAAGCTAAACAAACTTGCTTTAATAAAACCGTGCAAAATAGCTAAATTTTGAACGTTCTCAAAATTCGACGACACTTGACCCAAACGTTGGTCTAGACCCAAACATTTGTGTTGTAAATTTGCTATGCGTAATAATAACTACAAGTTAGTATAAAAGGGAAACAAACTTGTTTTAATAAAACCGTGCAAAACAGTTAATTTTTTAGCATTCTCAGCATTGGACGAAACTTGACCAAAACGTAGGTCTAGACCCAAGAGTTTGTGTGTTTAATTTTCTAAGCGTAATAATAACTACAAGTTACTATAAAAGGGACACAAACTTGTTTTAATAAAACCGTGCAAAACAGCTAACTTTTGGACGTTCTCAGAATTCAACGAAACTTGACCCAATCGCAGGACTAGACCCATCCATTTGTGTTGTAAATTTGCTAAGCGTAATAATAACTAGAAGTTAGTATAAAAGCGAAACAAACTTGCTTTAATAAAACCGTGCAAAATAGTTAAATTTTGAACGTTCTCAGAATTCGACAACACTTGACCCAAACGTTGGTCTAGACCCAAACATTTGTGTTGTAAATTTGCTAAGCGTAATAATAACTACAAGTTAGTATAAAAGGGAAACAAACTTGTTTTAATAAAACCGTGCAAAACAGCTAAATTTTGAACGTTCTGAGAATTCAACGAAACTTGACCCAATTGCAGGACTAGACCCATCCATTTGTGTTGTAAATTTGCTAAGCGAAATAACACCTACAAAGTTGCTTTAATAAAATCGTGCAAAATAGCTAAATTTTGAACGTTCTCATCAGTCGTCGAAACTTGACCCAAACGTTGGTCTAGACCCAATCATTTGTGTTGTAAATTTGCTAAGCGTAATAATAATTACAAGTTAGTTTAAAAGGGAAACAAACTTTGTTTAATAAAACCGTGCAAAATAGCTAAATTTTCAACGTTCTCAGAATTCGACGACACTTGACCCAAACGTTGGTCTAGACCCAAGCATTTGTGTTGTAAATTTCCTAAGCGTAATAATAACTACAAGTTAGTATAAAAGGGAAACAAACTTGTTTTAATGAAACTGTGCAAAACAACTAAATATTGAGCATTCTCAGAATTCGACGAAACTTGACCCCAACGTAGGTCTAGACTCAAGAGTTTGTGTGTTAAATTTTCTAAGCGTAATAATAACTACAAGTTACTATAAAAGGGAAACAAACTTGTTTTAATATAACCATGAGAACAGCTAAATTTTGAACGTTCTCAGAATTCGACGAAACTTGACCCAAACGTTGGTCTAGACCCAAGCATTTATGTTGTAAATTTGCTAAGCGTAATAATAATTACAAGTTAGTTTAAAAGGGAAACAAACTTTGTTTAATAAAACCGTGTAAAATAGCTAAATTTTGAACGTTCTCAGAATTCGACGAAACTTGATCCAAACGTTGGTCTAGACCCAAGCATTTGTGTTGTAAATTTGCTAAGCGTAATAATAACTACAAGTTAGTATAAAAGGGAAACAAACTTGTTTTAATAAAACCGTGCAAAACAGTTAATTTTTGAGCATTCTCAGCATTGGACGAAACTTGACCAAAACGTAGGTCTAGACCCAAGAGTTTCTGTGTTTAATTTTCTAAGCGTAATAATAACTACAAGTTACTATAAAAGGGACACAAACTTGTATTAATAAAACCGTGCAAAACAGCTAACTTTTGGACGTTCTCAGAATTCAACGAAACTTGACCCAATCGCAGGACTAGACCCATCCATTTGTGTTGTAAATTTGCTAAGCGTAATAATAACTAGAAGTTAGTATAAAAGCTAAACAAACTTGCTTTAATAAAACCGTGCAAAATAGCTAAATTTTGAACGTTCTCAAAATTCGACGACACTTGACCCAAACGTTGGTCTAGACCCAAACATTTGTGTTGTAAATTTGCTATGCGTAATAATAACTACAAGTTAGTATAAAAGGGAAACAAACTTGTTTTAATAAAACCGTGCAAAACAGTTAATTTTTTAGCATTCTCAGCATTGGACGAAACTTGACCAAAACGTAGGTCTAGACCCAAGAGTTTGTGTGTTTAATTTTCTAAGCGTAATAATAACTACAAGTTACTATAAAAGGGACACAAACTTGTTTTAATAAAACCGTGCAAAACAGCTAACTTTTGGACGTTCTCAGAATTCAACGAAACTTGACCCAATCGCAGGACTAGACCCATCCATTTGTGTTGTAAATTTGCTAAGCGTAATAATAACTAGAAGTTAGTATAAAAGCGAAACAAACTTGCTTTAATAAAACCGTGCAAAATAGCTAAATTTTGAACGTTCTCAGAATTCGACAACACTTGACCCAAACGTTGGTCTAGACCCAAACATTTGTGTTGTAAATTTGCTAAGCGTAATAATAACTACAAGTTAGTATAAAAGGGAAACAAACTTGTTTTAATAAAACCGTGCAAAACAGCTAAATTTTGAACGTTCTGAGAATTCAACGAAACTTGACCCAATTGCAGGACTAGACCCATCCATTTGTGTTGTAAATTTGCTAAGCGAAATAACACCTACAAAGTTGCTTTAATAAAACCGTGCAAAATAGCTAAATTTTGAACGTTCTCATCAGTCGTCGAAACTTGACCCAAACGTTGGTCTAGACCCAATCATTTGTGTTGTAAATTTGCTAAGCGTAATAATAATTACAAGTTAGTTTAAAAGGGAAACAAACTTTGTTTAATAAAACCGTGCAAAATAGCTAAATTTTCAACGTTCTCAGAATTCGACGACACTTGACCCAAACGTTGGTCTAGACCCAAGCATTTGTGTTGTAAATTTCCTAAGCGTAATAATAACTACAAGTTAGTATAAAAGGGAAACAAACTTGTTTTAATGAAACTGTGCAAAACAACTAAATATTGAGCATTCTCAAAATTCGACGAAACTTGACCCCAACGTAGGTCTAGACTCAAGAGTTTGTGTGTTAAATTTTCTAAGCGTAATAATAACTACAAGTTACTATAAAAGGGAAACAAACTTGTTTTAATATAACCATGAGAACAGCTAAATTTTGAACGTTCTCAGAATTCGACGAAACTTGACCCAAACGTTGGTCTAGACCCAAGCATTTATGTTGTAAATTTGCTAAGCGTAATAATAATTACAAGTTAGTTTAAAAGGGAAACAAACTTTGTTTAATAAAACCGTGTAAAATAGCTAAATTTTGAACGTTCTCAGAATTCGACGAAACTTGATCCAAACGTTGGTCTAGACCCAAGCATTTGTGTTGTAAATTTGCTAAGCGTAATAATAACTACAAGTTAGTATAAAAGGGAAACAAACTTGTTTTAATAAAACCGTGGAAAACAGTTAATTTTTGAGCATTCTCAGCATTGGACGAAACTTGACCAAAACGTAGGTCTAGACCCAAGAGTTTCTGTGTTTAATTTTCTAAGCGTAATAATAACTACAAGTTACTATAAAAGGGACACAAACTTGTATTAATAAAACCGTGCAAAACAGCTAACTTTTGGACGTTCTTAGAATTCAACGAAACTTGACCCAATCGCAGGACTAGACCCATCCATTTGTGTTGTAAATTTGCTAAGCGTTATAATAACTAGAAGTTAGTATAAAAGCTAAACAAACTTGCTTTAATAAAACCGTGCAAAATAGCTAAATTTTGAACGTTCTCAGAATTCGACAACACTTGACCCAAACGTTGGTCTAGAACATTTGTGTTGTAAATTTGCTAAGCGTAATAATAACTACAAGTTAGTATAAAAGGGAAACAAACTTGTTTTAATAAAACCGTGCAAAACAGTTAATTTTTGAGCATTCTCAGAATTGGACGAAACTTGACCAAAACGTAGGTCTAGACCCAAGAGTTTGTGTGTTTAATTTTCTAAGCGTAATAATAACTACAAGTTACTATAAAAGGGACACAAACTTGTTTTAATAAAACCGTGCAAAACAGCTAACTTTTGGACGTTCTCAGAATTCAACGAAACTTGACCCAATCGCAGGACTAGACCCATCCATTTGTGTTGTAAATTTGCTAAGCGTAATAATAACTAGAAGTTAGTATAAAAGCTAAACAAACTTGCTTTAATAAAACCGTGCAAAATAGCTAAATTTTGAACGTTCTCAAAATTCGACGACACTTGACCCAAACGTTGGTCTAGACCCAAACATTTGTGTTGTAAATTTGCTATGCGTAATAATAACTACAAGTTAGTATAAAAGGGAAACAAACTTGTTTTAATAAAACCGTGCAAAACAGTTAATTTTTTAGCATTCTCAGCATTGGACGAAACTTGACCAAAACGTAGGTCTAGACCCAAGAGTTTGTGTGTTTAATTTTCTAAGCGTAATAATAACTACAAGTTACTATAAAAGGGACACAAACTTGTTTTAATAAAACCGTGCAAAACAGCTAACTTTTGGACGTTCTCAGAATTCAACGAAACTTGACCCAATCGCAGGACTAGACCCATCCATTTGTGTTGTAAATTTGCTAAGCGTAATAATAACTAGAAGTTAGTATAAAAGCGAAACAAACTTGCTTTAATAAAACCGTGCAAAATAGCTAAATTTTGAACGTTCTCAGAATTCGACAACACTTGACCCAAACGTTGGTCTAGACCCAAACATTTGTGTTGTAAATTTGCTAAGCGTAATAATAACTACAAGTTAGTATAAAAGGGAAACAAACTTGTTTTAATAAAACCGTGCAAAACAGCTAAATTTTGAACGTTCTGAGAATTCAACGAAACTTGACCCAATTGCAGGACTAGACCCATCCATTTGTGTTGTAAATTTGCTAAGCGAAATAACACCTACAAAGTTGCTTTAATAAAACCGTGCAAAATAGCTAAATTTTGAACGTTCTCATCAGTCGTCGAAACTTGACCCAAACGTTGGTCTAGACCCAATCATTTGTGTTGTAAATTTGCTAAGCGTAATAATAATTACAAGTTAGTTTAAAAGGGAAACAAACTTTGTTTAATAAAACCGTGCAAAATAGCTAAATTTTCAACGTTCTCAGAATTCGACGACACTTGACCCAAACGTTGGTCTAGACCCAAGCATTTGTGTTGTAAATTTCCTAAGCGTAATAATAACTACAAGTTAGTATAAAAGGGAAACAAACTTGTTTTAATGAAACTGTGCAAAACAACTAAATATTGAGCATTCTCAAAATTCGACGAAACTTGACCCCAACGTAGGTCTAGACTCAAGAGTTTGTGTGTTAAATTTTCTAAGCGTAATAATAACTACAAGTTACTATAAAAGGGAAACAAACTTGTTTTAATATAACCATGAGAACAGCTAAATTTTGAACGTTCTCAGAATTCGACGAAACTTGACCCAAACGTTGGTCTAGACCCAAGCATTTATGTTGTAAATTTGCTAAGCGTAATAATAATTACAAGTTAGTTTAAAAGGGAAACAAACTTTGTTTAATAAAACCGTGTAAAATAG
The DNA here is from genome assembly GCF_026168435.1 of Sesamum indicum. Classification (NCBI taxonomy): domain Eukaryota; kingdom Viridiplantae; phylum Streptophyta; class Magnoliopsida; order Lamiales; family Pedaliaceae; genus Sesamum; species Sesamum indicum. Next base: position 7,462,286 of record NC_142658.1, on the reverse strand, counting down.
CTAAATTTTGAACGTTCTCAGAATTCGACGAAACTTGATCCAAACGTTGGTCTAGACCCAAGCATTTGTGTTGTAAATTTGCTAAGCGTAATAATAACTACAAGTTAGTATAAAAGGGAAACAAACTTGTTTTAATAAAACCGTGGAAAACAGTTAATTTTTGAGCATTCTCAGCATTGGACGAAACTTGACCAAAACGTAGGTCTAGACCCAAGAGTTTCTGTGTTTAATTTTCTAAGCGTAATAATAACTACAAGTTACTATAAAAGGGACACAAACTTGTATTAATAAAACCGTGCAAAACAGCTAACTTTTGGACGTTCTTAGAATTCAACGAAACTTGACCCAATCGCAGGACTAGACCCATCCATTTGTGTTGTAAATTTGCTAAGCGTTATAATAACTAGAAGTTAGTATAAAAGCTAAACAAACTTGCTTTAATAAAACCGTGCAAAATAGCTAAATTTTGAACGTTCTCAGAATTCGACAACACTTGACCCAAACGTTGGTCTAGAACATTTGTGTTGTAAATTTGCTAAGCGTAATAATAACTACAAGTTAGTATAAAAGGGAAACAAACTTGTTTTAATAAAACCGTGCAAAACAGTTAATTTTTGAGCATTCTCAGAATTGGACGAAACTTGACCAAAACGTAGGTCTAGACCCAAGAGTTTGTGTGTTTAATTTTCTAAGCGTAATAATAACTACAAGTTACTATAAAAGGGACACAAACTTGTTTTAATAAAACCGTGCAAAACAGCTAACTTTTGGACGTTCTCAGAATTCAACGAAACTTGACCCAATCGCAGGACTAGACCCATCCATTTGTGTTGTAAATTTGCTAAGCGTAATAATAACTAGAAGTTAGTATAAAAGCTAAACAAACTTGCTTTAATAAAACCGTGCAAAATAGCTAAATTTTGAACGTTCTCAAAATTCGACGACACTTGACCCAAACGTTGGTCTAGACCCAAACATTTGTGTTGTAAATTTGCTATGCGTAATAATAACTACAAGTTAGTATAAAAGGGAAACAAACTTGTTTTAATAAAACCGTGCAAACCAGTTAATTTTTTAGCATTCTCAGCATTGGACGAAACTTGACCAAAACGTAGGTCTAGACCCAAGAGTTTGTGTGTTTAATTTTCTAAGCGTAATAATAACTACAAGTTACTATAAAAGGGACACAAACTTGTTTTAATAAAACCGTGCAAAACAGCTAACTTTTGGACGTTCTCAGAATTCAACGAAACTTGACCCAATCGCAGGACTAGACCCATCCATTTGTGTTGTAAATTTGCTAAGCGTAATAATAACTAGAAGTTAGTATAAAAGCGAAACAAACTTGCTTTAATAAAACCGTGCAAAATAGTTAAATTTTGAACGTTCTCAGAATTCGACAACACTTGACCCAAACGTTGGTCTAGACCCAAACATTTGTGTTGTAAATTTGCTAAGCGTAATAATAACTACAAGTTAGTATAAAAGGGAAACAAACTTGTTTTAATAAAACCGTGCAAAACAGCTAAATTTTGAACGTTCTAAGAATTCAACGAAACTTGACCCAATTGCAGGACTAGACCCATCCATTTGTGTTGTAAATTTGCTAAGCGAAATAACACCTACAAAGTTGCTTTAATAAAACCGTGCAAAATAGCTAAATTTTGAACGTTCTCATCAGTCGTCGAAACTTGACCCAAACGTTGGTCTAGACCCAATCATTTGTGTTGTAAATTTGCTAAGCGTAATAATAATTACAAGTTAGTTTAAAAGGGAAACAAACTTTGTTTAATAAAACCGTGCAAAATAGCTAAATTTTCAACGTTCTCAGAATTCGACGACACTTGACCCAAACGTTGGTCTAGACCCAAGCATTTGTGTTGTAAATTTCCTAAGCGTAATAATAACTACAAGTTAGTATAAAAGGGAAACAAACTTGTTTTAATGAAACTGTGCAAAACAACTAAATATTGAGCATTCTCAGAATTCGACGAAACTTGACCCCAACGTAGGTCTAGACTCAAGAGTTTGTGTGTTAAATTTTCTAAGCGTAATAATAACTACAAGTTACTATAAAAGGGAAACAAACTTGTTTTAATATAACCATGAGAACAGCTAAATTTTGAACGTTCTCAGAATTCGACGAAACTTGACCCAAACGTTGGTCTAGACCCAAGCATTTATGTTGTAAATTTGCTAAGCGTAATAATAATTACAAGTTAGTTTAAAAGGGAAACAAACTTGTTTAATAAAACCGTGTAAAATAGCTAAATTTTGAACGTTCTCAGAATTCGACGAAACTTGATCCAAACGTTGGTCTAGACCCAAGCATTTGTGTTGTAAATTTGCTAAGCGTAATAATAACTACAAGTTAGTATAAAAGGGAAACAAACTTGTTTTAATAAAACCGTGCAAAACAGTTAATTTTTTAGCATTCTCAGCATTGGACGAAACTTGACCAAAACGTAGGTCTAGACCCAAGAGTTTGTGTGTTTAATTTTCTAAGCGTAATAATAACTACAAGTTACTATAAAAGGGACACAAACTTGTTTTAATAAAATCGTGCAAAATAGCTAACTTTTGGACGTTCTCAGAATTCAACGAAACTTGACCCAATCGCAGGACTAGACCCATCCATTTGTGTTGTAAATTTGCTAAGCATAATAATAACTAGAAGTTAGTATAAAAGCTAAACAAACTTGCTTTAATAAAACAGTGCAAAATAGCTAAATTTTGAACGCTCTCAGAATTCGACGACACTTGACCCAAACGTTAGTCTAGACCCAAACATTTGTGTTGTAAATTTGCTAAGCGTAATAATAACTACAAGTTAGTATAAAAGGGAAACAAACTTGTTATAATGAAACTGTGCAAAACAACTAAATATTGAGCATTCTCAGAATTCGACGAAACTTGACCCAAACGTAGGTCTAGACGCAAGAGTTTGTGTGTTAAATTTTTTAAGCGTAATAATAACTACAAGTTACTATAAAATGGAAACAAACTTGTTTTAATATAACCATGAAAACAGCTAAATTTTGAACGTTCTCAGAATCTGACGAAACTTGACCCAAACGTTGGTCTAGACCCAAGCATTTGTGTTGTAAATTTGCTAAGCGTAATAATAATTACAAGTTAGTTTAAAAGGGAAACAAACTTTGTTTAATAAAACCGTGCAAAATAGCTAAATTTTGAACGTTCTCATAATTCGTCGAAACTTGACCCAAACGTTGGTCTAGACCCAATCATTTGTGTTGTAAATTTGCTAAGCGTAATAATAATTACAAGTTAGTTTAAAAGGGAAACAAACTTTGTTTAATAAAACCGTGCAAAATAGCTAAATTTTGAACGTTCTCAGAATTCGACGACACTTGACCCAAACGTTGGTCTAGACCCAAGCATTTGTGTTGTAAATTTGTTAAGCGTAATAATAACTACAAGTTAGTATAAAAGGGAAACAAACTTGTTTTAATGAAACTGTGCAAAACAACTAAATATTGAGCATTCTCAGAATTCGACGAAACATGACCCAAACGTAGGTCTAGAATCAAGAGTTTGTGTGTTAAATTTTCTAAGCGTAATAATAACTACAAGTTACTATAAAAGGGAAACAAACTTGTTTTAATATAACCGTGAAAACAGCTAAATTTTGAACTTTCTCAGAATTCGACGAAACATGACCCAAACGTTGGTCTAGACCCAAGCATTTGTGTTGTAAATTTGCTAAGCGTAATAATAATTACAAGTTAGTTGAAAAGGGATACAAACTTTGTTTAATAAAACCGTGCAAAATAGCTAAATTTTGAACGTTCTCAGAATTCGACGAAACTTGACCCAAACGTTGGTCTAGACCCAAGCATTTGTGTTGTAAATTTGCTAAGCGTAATAATAACTACAAGTTAGTTTAAAAGGGAAACAAACTTTGTTTAATAAAACCGTGCAAAACAGTTAATTTTTGAGCATTCTCAGCATTGGACGAAACTTGACCCAAACGTAGCTCTAGACCCAAGAGTTTGTGTGTTTAATTTTCTAAGCGTAATAATAACTACAAGTTACTATAAAAGGGACACAAACTTGTTTTAATAAAACCGTGCAAAACAGCTAACTTTTGGACGTTCTCAGAATTCAACGAAACTTGACCCAATCGCAGGACTAGACCCATCCATTTGTGTTGTAAATTTGCTAAGCGTAGAATAACTAGAAGTTAGTATAAAAGCTAAACAAACTTGCTTTAATAAAACCGTGCAGAATAGCTAAATTTTGAACGTTCTCAGAATTCGACGACACTTGACCCAAACGTTGGTCTGGACCCAAACATTTGTGTTGTAAATTTGTTAAGCGTAATAATAACTACAAGTTAGTATAAAAGGAAAACAAACTTGTTTTAATAAAAGCGTGCAAAACAGTTAATTTTTGAGCATTCTCAGCATTGGACGAAACTTGACCAAAACGTAGGTCTAGACCCAAGAGTTTGTGTGTTTAATTTTCTAAGCGTAATAATAACTACAAGTTACTATAAAAGGGACAAAAACTTGTTTTAATAAAACCGTGCAAAACAGCTAACTTTTGGACGTTCTCAGAATTCAACGAAACTTGACCCAATCGCAGGACTAGACCCATCCATTTGTGTTGTAAATTTGCTAAGCATAATAATAACTAGAAGTTAGTATAAAAGCTAAACAAACTTGCTTTAATAAAACAGTGCAAAATAGCTAAATTTTGAACGCTCTCAGAATTCGACGACACTTGACCCAAACGTTAGTCTAGACCCAAACATTTGTGTTGTAAATTTGCTAAGCGTAATAATAACAACAAGTTAGTATAAAAGGGAAACAAACTTGTTATAATGAAACTGTGCAAAACAACTAAATATTGAGCATTCTCAGAATTCGACGAAACTTGACCCAAACGTAGGTCTAGACGCAAGAGTTTGTGTGTTAAATTTTTTAAGCGTAATAATAACTACAAGTTACTATAAAATGGAAACAAACTTGTTTTAATATAACCATGAAAACAGCTAAATTTTGAACGTTCTCAGAATCTGACGAAACTTGACCCAAACGTTGGTCTAGACCCAAGCATTTGTGTTGTAAATTTGCTAAGCGTAATAATAATTACAAGTTAGTTTAAAAGGGAAACAAACTTTGTTTAATAAAACCGTGCAAAATAGCTAAATTTTGAACGTTCTCATAATTCGTCGAAACTTGACCCAAACGTTGGTCTAGACCCAATCATTTGTGTTGTAAATTTGCTAAGCGTAATAATAATTACAAGTTAGTTTAAAAGGGAAACAAACTTTGTTTAATAAAACCGTGCAAAATAGCTAAATTTTGAACGTTCTCAGAATTCGACGACACTTGACCCAAACGTTGGTCTAGACCCAAGCATTTGTGTTGTAAATTTGTTAAGCGTAATAATAACTACAAGTTAGTATAAAAGGGAAACAAACTTGTTTTAATGAAACTGTGCAAAACAACTAAATATTGAGCATTCTCAGAATTCGACGAAACATGACCCAAACGTAGGTCTAGAATCAAGAGTTTGTGTGTTAAATTTTCTAAGCGTAATAATAACTACAAGTTACTATAAAAGGGAAACAAACTTGTTTTAATATAACCGTGAAAACAGCTAAATTTTGAACTTTCTCAGAATTCGACGAAACATGACCCAAACGTTGGTCTAGACCCAAGCATTTGTGTTGTAAATTTGCTAAGCGTAATAATAATTACAAGTTAGTTGAAAAGGGATACAAACTTTGTTTAATAAAACCGTGCAAAATAGCTAAATTTTGAACGTTCTCAGAATTCGACGAAACTTGACCCAAACGTTGGTCTAGACCCAAGCATTTGTGTTGTAAATTTGCTAAGCGTAATAATAACTACAAGTTAGTTTAAAAGGGAAACAAACTTTGTTTAATAAAACCGTGCAAAACAGTTAATTTTTGAGCATTCTCAGCATTGGACGAAACTTGACCCAAACGTAGCTCTAGACCCAAGAGTTTGTGTGTTTAATTTTCTAAGCGTAATAATAACTACAAGTTACTATAAAAGGGACACAAACTTGTTTTAATAAAACCGTGCAAAACAGCTAACTTTTGGACGTTCTCAGAATTCAACGAAACTTGACCCAATCGCAGGACTAGACCCATCCATTTGTGTTGTAAATTTGCTAAGCGTAGAATAACTAGAAGTTAGTATAAAAGCTAAACAAACTTGCTTTAATAAAACCGTGCAGAATAGCTAAATTTTGAACGTTCTCAGAATTCGACGACACTTGACCCAAACGTTGGTCTGGACCCAAACATTTGTGTTGTAAATTTGTTAAGCGTAATAATAACTACAAGTTAGTATAAAAGGAAAACAAACTTGTTTTAATAAAAGCGTGCAAAACAGTTAATTTTTGAGCATTCTCAGCATTGGACGAAACTTGACCAAAACGTAGGTCTAGACCCAAGAGTTTGTGTGCTTAATTTTCTAAGCGTAATAATAACTACAAGTTACTATAAAAGGGACAAAAACTTGTTTTAATAAAACCGTGCAAAACAGCTAACTTTTGGACGTTCTCAGAATTCAACGAAACTTGACCCAATCGCAGGACTAGACTCATCCATTTGTGTTGTAAATTTGCTAAGCATAATAATAACTAGAAGTTAGTATAAAAGCTAAACAAACTTGCTTTAATAAAACCGTGCAAAATAGCTAAATTTTGAACGCTCTCAGAATTCGACGACACTTGACCCAAACGTTGGTCTAGACCCAAACATTTGTGTTGTAAATTTGCTAAGCGTAATAATAACTACAAGTTAGTATAAAAGGGAAACAAACTTGTTTTAATGAAACTGTGCAAAACAGCTAAATATTGAGCATTCTCAGAATTCGACGAAACTTGACCCAAACGTAGGTCTAGACCCAAGAGTTTGTGTGTTAAATTTTTTAAGCGTAATAATAACTACAAGTTACTATAAAAGGGAAACAAACTTGTTTTAATATAACCATGAAAACAGCTAAATTTTGAACGTTTTCAGAATTCGACGAAACTTGACCCAAACGTTGGTCTAGACCCAAGCATTTGTGTTGTAAATTTGCTAAGCGTAATAATAATTACAAGTTAGTTTAAAAGGGAAACAAACTTTGTTTAATAAAACCGTGCAAAATAGCTAAATTTTGAACGTTCTCGGAATTCGACGAAACTTGACCCAAACGTTGGTCTAGACCCAAGCATTTGTGTTGTAAATTTGCTAAGCGTAATAATAATTACAAGTTAGTTTAAAAGGGAAACAAACTTTGTTTAATAAAACCGTGTAAAATAGCTAAATTTTGAACGTTCTCAGAATTCGACGAAACTTGATCCAAACGTTGGTGTAGACCCAAGCGTTTGTGTTGTAAATTTGCTAAGCGTAATAATAACTACAAGTTAGTAATAAAGGAAAACAAACTTGTTTTAATAAAACCGTGCAAAACAGTTAATTTTTGAGCATTCTCAGCATTGGACGAAACTTGACCCAAACGTAGGTCTAGACCCAAGAGTTTGTGTGTTTAATTTTCTAAGCGTAATAATAACTACAAGTTACTATAAAAGGGACACAAACTTGTTTTAATAAAACCGTGCAAAACAGCTGTCTTTTGGACGTTCTCAGAATTCAACGAAACTTGACCCAATCGCAGGACTAGACCCATTCATTTGTGTTGTAAATTTGCTAAGCGTAATAATAACTAGAAGTTAGTATAAAAGCTAAACAAACTTGCTTTAATAAAACCGTGCAAAATAGCTAAATATTGAACGTTCTCAGAATTCGACGACACTTGACCCAAACGTTGGTCTAGACCCAAACATTTGTGTTGTAAATTTGCTAAGCGTAATAATAACTACAAGTTAGTATAAAAGGGAAACAAACTTGTTTTAATAAAACCGTGCAAAACAGCTAAATTTTAAACGTTCTGAGAATTCAACGAAACTTGACCCAATCGCAGGTTTACACCAATCCATTTGTGTTGTAAATTTGCTAAACGTAATAATAACTACAAGTTAGTATAAAAGGGAAACAAACTTGCTTTAATAAAACCGTGCAAAGTGGCTAAATTTTGAACGTTCTCAGAATTCGACGAAACTTGACCCAAACGTTGGTCTAGACCCAAGCATTTGTGTTGCAAATTTGTTAAGCATAATAATAATTACAAGTTAGTTTAAAAGGGAAACAAACTTGTTTTAATCAAACCGTGCAAAAGAGCTAACTTTGGGACGTTCTCAGAATTCAACGAAAGTTGACCCAATTGCAGGACTAGACCCATCCATTTGTGTTGTAAATTTGCTAAGCGAAATAATCCCTACAAGTTAGTATAAAAGCGAAACAAACTTGCTTTAATAAAACCATGCAAAATAGCTAAATTATGAACATTCTCATAATTCGACGAAACTTGACCCAAACGTTGGTCTAGACCCAAGCATTTGTGTTGTAAATTTGCTAAGCGTAATAATAATTACAAGTTAGTTTAAAAGGGAAACAAACTTTGTTTAATAAAACCGTGCAAAATAGCTAAATTTTGAACGTTCTCAGAATTCGACGACACTTGACCCAAACGTTGGTCTAGACCCAAGCATTTGTGTTGTAAATTTGCTAAGCGTCATAATAACTACAAGTTAGTATAAAAGGGAAACAAACTTGTTTTAATGAAACTGTGCAAAACAACTAAATATTGAGCATTCTCAGAATTCGACGAAACATGACCCAAACGTTGGTCTAGACCCAAGCATTTGTGTCTAGACCCAAACGTAGGTCTAGACTCAAGAGTTTGTGTGTTAAATTTTCTAAGCGTAATAATAACTACAAGTTACTATAAAAGGGAAACAAACTTGTTTTAATATAACCATGAAAACAGCTAAATTTTGAACGTTCTCAGAATTCGACGAAACTTGACCCAAACGTTGGTCTAGACCCAAGCATTTGTGTTGTAAATTTGCTAAGGGTACTAATAATTACAAGTTAGTTTAAAAAGGAAACAAACTTTGTTTAATAAAACCGTGTAAAATAGCTAAATTTTGAACGTTCTTAGAATTCGACGAAACTTGATCCAAACGTTGGTCTAGACCCAAGCATTTGTGTTGTAAATTTGCTAAGCGTAATAATAACTACAAGTTAGTATAAAAGGGAAACAAACTTGTTTTAATAAAACCGTGCAAAACAGTTAATTTTTGAGCATTCTCAGCATTGGACGAAACTTGACCCAAACGTAGCTCTAGACCCAAGAGTTTGTGTGTTTAATTTTCTAAGCGTAATAATAACTACAAGTTACTATAAAAGGGAAACAAACTTGTTTTAATAAAACCGTGCAAAACAGCTAACTTTTGGACGTTCTCAGAATTCAACGAAACTTGACCCAATCGCAGGACTAGACCCATCCATTTGTGTTGTAAATTTGCTAAGCGTAGAATAACTAGAAGTTAGTATAAAAGCTAAACAAACTTGCTTTAATAAAACCGTGCAGAATAGCTAAATTTTGAACGTTCTCAGAATTCGACGACACTTGACCCAAACGTTGGTCTGGACCCAAACATTTGTGTTGTAAATTTGTTAAGCGTAATAATAACTACAAGTTAGTATAAAAGGAAAACAAACTTGTTTTAATAAAAGCGTGCAAAACAGTTAATTTTTGAGCATTCTCAGCATTGGACGAAACTTGACCAAAACGTAGGTCTAGACCCAAGAGTTTGTGTGATTAATTTTCTAAGCGTAATAATAACTACAAGTTACTATAAAAGGGACAAAAACTTGTTTTAATAAAACCGTGCAAAACAGCTAACTTTTGGACGTTCTCAGAATTCAACGAAACTTGACCCAATCGCAGGATTAGACTCATCCATTTGTGTTGTAAATTTGCTAAGCATAATAATAACTAGAAGTTAGTATAAAAGCTAAACAAACTTGCTTTAATAAAACCGTGCAAAATAGCTAAATTTTGAACGCTCTCAGAATTCGACGACACTTGACCCAAACGTTGGTCTAGACCCAAACATTTGTGTTGTAAATTTGCTAAGCGTAATAATAACTACAAGTTAGTATAAAAGGGAAACAAACTTGTTTTAATGAAACTGTGCAAAACAGCTAAATATTGAGCATTCTCAGAATTCGACGAAACTTGACCCAAACGTAGGTCTAGACCCAAGAGTTTGTGTGTTAAATTTTTTAAGCGTAATAATAACTACAAGTTACTATAAAAGGGAAACAAACTTGTTTTAATATAACCATGAAAACAGCTAAATTTTGAACGTTTTCAGAATTCGACGAAACTTGACCCAAACGTTGGTCTAGACCCAAGCATTTGTGTTGTAAATTTGCTAAGCGTAATAATAATTACAAGTTAGTTTAAAAGGGAAACAAACTTTGTTTAATAAAACCGTGCAAAATAGCTAAATTTTGAACGTTCTCGGAATTCGACGAAACTTGACCCAAACGTTGGTCTAGACCCAAGCATTTGTGTTGTAAATTTGCTAAGCGTAATAATAATTACAAGTTAGTTTAAAAGGGAAACAAACTTTGTTTAATAAAACCGTGTAAAATAGCTAAATTTTGAACGTTCTCAGAATTCGACGAAACTTGATCCAAACGTTGGTGTAGACCCAAGCGTTTGTGTTGTAAATTTGCTAAGCGTAATAATAACTACAAGTTAGTAATAAAGGAAAACAAACTTGTTTTAATAAAACCGTGCAAAACAGTTAATTTTTGAGCATTCTCAGCATTGGACGAAACTTGACCCAAACGTAGGTCTAGACCCAAGAGTTTGTGTGTTTAATTTGCTAAGCGTAATAATAATTACAAGTTAGTTTAAAAGGGAAACAAACTTGTTTTAATAAAACCGTGCAAAAGAGCTAACTTTTGGACGTTCTCAGAATTCAACGAAACATTACCCAATTGCAGAACTAGACCCATCCATTTGTGTTGTAAATTTGCTAAGCGAAATAACACCTACAAGTTAGTATAAAAGCGAAACAAACTTGCTTTAATAAAACGATGCAAAATAGCTAAATATTGAACGTTCTCATAATTCGTCGAAACTTGACCCAAACGTTGGTCTAAACCCAAGCATTTGTGTTGTAAATTTGCTAAGCGTAATAATAATTACAAGTTAGTTTAAAAGGGAAACAAACTTTGTTTAATAAAACCGTGCAAAACAGTTAATTTTTTAGCATTCTCAGCATTGGACGAAACTTGACCCAAACGTAGGTCTAGACCCAAGAGTTTGTGTGTTTAATTTTCTAAGCGTAATAATAACTACAAGTTACTATAAAAGGGACACAAACTTGTTTTAATAAAACCGTGCAAAACAGCTAACTTTTTGACGTTGTCAGAATTCAACGAAACCTGACCCAATCGCAGGACTAGACCCATCCATTTGTGTTGTAAATTTGCTAAGCGTAATAATAACTAGAAGTTTGTATAAAAGCTAAACAAACTTGCTTTAATAAAACCGTGCAAAATAGCTAAATTTTGAACGTTCTCAGAATTCGACGAAACTTGACCCAAACGTTGGTCTAGACCCAAGCATTTGTGTTGTAAATTTGCTAAGCGTAATAATAATTACAAGTTAGTTTAAAAGGGAAACAAACATTGTTTAATAAAACCGTGTAAAATAGCTAAATTTTGAACGTTCTCAGAATTCAACGAAACTTGATCCAAACGTTGGTCTAGACACAAGCATTTGTGTTGTAAATTTGCTAAGCGTAATAATAACTACAAGTTAGTTTAAAAGGGAAACAAACTTGTTTTAATAAAACCGTGCAAAACAGTTAATTTTTTAGCATTCTCAGCATTGGTCGAAACTTGACCCAAACGTAGGTCTAGACCCAAGAGTTTGTGTGTTTAATTTTCTAAGCGTAATAATAACCACAAGTTACTATAAAAGGGACACAAACTTGTTTTAATAAAACCGTGCAAAATAGCTAACTTTTGGACGTTCTCAGAATTCAACGAAACTTGACCCAATCGCAGGACTAGACCCATCCATTTGTGTTGTAAATTTGCTAAGCGTAATAATAACTAGAAGTTAGTATAAAAGCTAAACAAACTTGCTTTAATAAAACCGTGCAAAATAGCTAAATTTTGAACGTTCTCAAAATTCGACGACACTTGACACAAACGTTGGTCTAGACCCAAACATTTGTGTTGTAAATTTGCTATGCGTAATAATAACTACAAGTTAGTATAAAAGGGAAACAAACTTGTTTTAATAAAACCGTGCAAAACAGTTAATTTTTTAGCATTCTCAGCATTGGACGAAACTTGACCAAAACGTAGGTCTAGACCCAAGAGTTTGTGTGTTTAATTTTCTAAGCGTAATAATAACTACAAGTTACTAAAAAAGGGACACAAACTTGTTTTAATAAAACCGTGCAAAACAGCTAACTTTTGGACGTTTTCAAAATTCAACGAAACTTGACCCAATCGCAGGACTAGACCCATCCATTTGTGTTGTAAATTTGCTAAGCATAATAATAACTAGAAGTTAGTATAAAAGCTAAACAAACTTGCTTTAATAAAACCGTGCAAAATAGCTAAATTTTGAACGCTCTCAGAATTCGACGACACTTGACCCAAACGTTGGTCTAGACCCAAACATATGTGTTGTAAATTTGCTAAGCGTAATAATAACTACAAGTTAGTATAAAAGGGAAACAAACTTGTTTTAATAAAACCGTGCAAAACAGCTAAATTTTGAACGTTCTGAGAATTCGACGACAGTTGACCCAAACGTTGGTCTAGACCCAAGAGTTTGTCTGTTTAATTTTCTAAGCGTAATAATAACTATAAGTTACTATAAAAGGGACACAAACTTGTTTTAATAAAACCATGCAAAACAGCTAAATTTTGAACGTTCTGAGAATTCAACGAAACTTAACCCAATCACAGGTTTAGACTGATCCATTTGTGTTGTAAATTTGCTAAGCGTAATAGTAACTACAAGTTAGTATAAAAGGGAAACAAACTTGCTTTAATAAAACCGTGCAAAGTGGCTAAATTTTAAACGTTCTCAGAATTCGACGAAACTTGACCCAAACGTTGGTCTAGACCCAAGCATTTGTGTTGCAAATTTTGCTAAGCGTAATAATAATTACAAGTTAGTTTAAAAGAGAAACAAACTTGTTTTAATAAAACCGTGCAAAAGAGCTAACTTTTGGACATTCTCAGAATTCAACGAAACATGACCCAATTGCAGGACTAGACCCATCCATTTGTGTTGTAAATTTGCTAAGCGAAATAACACCTACAAGTTAGTATAAAGCGAAACAAACTTGCTTTAATAAAACCGTGCAAAATAGCTAAATATTGAACGTTCTCATAATTCGTCGAAACTTGACCCAAACGTTGGTCTAGACCCAAGCATTTGTGTTGTAAATTTGCTAAGCGTAATAATAATTACAAGTTAGTTTAAAAGGGAAACAAACTTTGTTTAATAAAACCTAGAAAAATAGCTAAATTTTGGACGTTCTCAGAATTCGACGACACTTGACCCAAACGTTGGACTAGACCCAAGCATTTGTGTTGTAAATTTGCTAAGCGTAATAATAACTACAAGTTAGTATAAAAGGGAAACAAACTTGTTTTAATGAAACTGTACAAAACAGCTAAATATTGAGCATTCTCAGAATTCGACGAAACTTGACACAAACGTAGGTCTAGACTCAAGAGTTTGTGTGTTAAATTTTCAAAGCGTAATAATAACTACAAGTTACTATAAAAGGGAAACAAACTTGTTTTAATATAACCGTGAAAACAGCTAAATTTTGAACGTTCTCAGAATTCGACGAAACTTGACCCAAACGTTGGTCTAGACCCAAGCATTTGTGTTGTAAATTTGATAAGCGTAATAATAATTACAAGTTAGTTTAAAAGGGAAACAAACTTTGTTTAATAAAACCATGTAAAATAGCTAAATTTTGAACGTTCTCAGAATTCGACGAAACTTGATCCAAACGTTGGTCTAGACTCAAGCATTTGTGTTGTAAATTTGCTAAGCGTAATAATAACTACAAGTTAGTGTAAAAGGGAAACAAACTTGTTTTAATAAAACCGTGCAGAATAGCTAAATTTTGAACGTTCTCAGAATTCGACGACACTTGACCCAAACGTTGGTCTGGACCCAAACATTTGTGTTGTAAATTTGTTAAGCGTAATAATAACTACAAGTTAGTATAAAAGGAAAACAAACTTGTTTTAATAAAAGCGTGCAAAACAGTTAATTTTTGAGCATTCTCAGCATTGGACGAAACTTGACCAAAACGTAGGTCTAGACCCAAGAGTTTGTGTGATTAATTTTCTAAGCGTAATAATAACTACAAGTTACTATAAAAGGGACAAAAACTTGTTTTAATAAAACCGTGCAAAACAGCTAACTTTTGGACGTTCTCAGAATTCAACGAAACTTGACCCAATCGCAGGACTAGACCCATCCATTTGTGTTGTAAATTTGCTAAGCGTAGAATAACTAGAAGTTAGTATAAAAGCTAAACAAACTTGCTTTAATAAAACCGTGCAGAATAGCTAAATTTTGAACGTTCTCAGAATTCGACGACACTTGACCCAAACGTTGGTCTGGACCCAAACATTTGTGTTGTAAATTTGTTAAGCGTAATAATAACTACAAGTTAGTATAAAAGGAAAACAAACTTGTTTTAATAAAAGCGTGCAAAACAGTTAATTTTTGAGCATTCTCAGCATTGGACGAAACTTGACCAAAACGTAGGTCTAGACCCAAGAGTTTGTGTGATTAATTTTCTAAGCGTAATAATAACTACAAGTTACTATAAAAGGGACAAAAACTTGTTTTAATAAAACCGTGCAAAACAGCTAACTTTTGGACGTTCTCAGAATTCAACGAAACTTGACCCAATCGCAGGATTAGACTCATCCATTTGTGTTGTAAATTTGCTAAGCATAATAATAACTAGAAGTTAGTATAAAAGCTAAACAAACTTGCTTTAATAAAACCGTGCAAAATAGCTAAATTTTGAACGCTCTCAGAATTCGACGACACTTGACCCAAACGTTGGTCTAGACCCAAACATTTGTGTTGTAAATTTGCTAAGCGTAATAATAACTACAAGTTAGTATAAAAGGGAAACAAACTTGTTTTAATGAAACTGTGCAAAACAGCTAAATATTGAGCATTCTCAGAATTCGACGAAACTTGACCCAAACGTAGGTCTAGACCCAAGAGTTTGTGTGTTAAATTTTTTAAGCGTAATAATAACTACAAGTTACTATAAAAGGGAAACAAACTTGTTTTAATATAACCATGAAAACAGCTAAATTTTGAACGTTTTCAGAATTCGACGAAACTTGACCCAAACGTTGGTCTAGACCCAAGCATTTGTGTTGTAAATTTGCTAAGCGTAATAATAATTACAAGTTAGTTTAAAAGGGAAACAAACTTTGTTTAATAAAACCGTGCAAAATAGCTAAATTTTGAACGTTCTCGGAATTCGACGAAACTTGACCCAAACGTTGGTCTAGACCCAAGCATTTGTGTTGTAAATTTGCTAAGCGTAATAATAATTACAAGTTAGTTTAAAAGGGAAACAAACTTTGTTTAATAAAACCGTGTAAAATAGCTAAATTTTGAACGTTCTCAGAATTCGACGAAACTTGATCCAAACGTTGGTGTAGACCCAAGCGTTTGTGTTGTAAATTTGCTAAGCGTAATAATAACTACAAGTTAGTAATAAAGGAAAACAAACTTGTTTTAATAAAACCGTGCAAAACAGTTAATTTTTGAGCATTCTCAGCATTGGACGAAACTTGACCCAAACGTAGGTCTAGACCCAAGAGTTTGTGTGTTTAATTTGCTAAGCGTAATAATAATTACAAGTTAGTTTAAAAGGGAAACAAACTTGTTTTAATAAAACCGTGCAAAAGAGCTAACTTTTGGACGTTCTCAGAATTCAACGAAACATTACCCAATTGCAGAACTAGACCCATCCATTTGTGTTGTAAATTTGCTAAGCGAAATAACACCTACAAGTTAGTATAAAAGCGAAACAAACTTGCTTTAATAAAACGATGCAAAATAGCTAAATATTGAACGTTCTCATAATTCGTCGAAACTTGACCCAAACGTTGGTCTAAACCCAAGCATTTGTGTTGTAAATTTGCTAAGCGTAATAATAATTACAAGTTAGTTTAAAAGGGAAACAAACTTTGTTTAATAAAACCGTGCAAAACAGTTAATTTTTTAGCATTCTCAGCATTGGACGAAACTTGACCCAAACGTAGGTCTAGACCCAAGAGTTTGTGTGTTTAATTTTCTAAGCGTAATAATAACTACAAGTTACTATAAAAGGGACACAAACTTGTTTTAATAAAACCGTGCAAAACAGCTAACTTTTTGACGTTGTCAGAATTCAACGAAACCTGACCCAATCGCAGGACTAGACCCATCCATTTGTGTTGTAAATTTGCTAAGCGTAATAATAACTAGAAGTTTGTATAAAAGCTAAACAAACTTGCTTTAATAAAACCGTGCAAAATAGCTAAATTTTGAACGTTCTCAGAATTCGACGAAACTTGACCCAAACGTTGGTCTAGACCCAAGCATTTGTGTTGTAAATTTGCTAAGCGTAATAATAATTACAAGTTAGTTTAAAAGGGAAACAAACATTGTTTAATAAAACCGTGTAAAATAGCTAAATTTTGAACGTTCTCAGAATTCAACGAAACTTGATCCAAACGTTGGTCTAGACACAAGCATTTGTGTTGTAAATTTGCTAAGCGTAATAATAACTACAAGTTAGTTTAAAAGGGAAACAAACTTGTTTTAATAAAACCGTGCAAAACAGTTAATTTTTTAGCATTCTCAGCATTGGTCGAAACTTGACCCAAACGTAGGTCTAGACCCAAGAGTTTGTGTGTTTAATTTTCTAAGCGTAATAATAACCACAAGTTACTATAAAAGGGACACAAACTTGTTTTAATAAAACCGTGCAAAATAGCTAACTTTTGGACGTTCTCAGAATTCAACGAAACTTGACCCAATCGCAGGACTAGACCCATCCATTTGTGTTGTAAATTTGCTAAGCGTAATAATAACTAGAAGTTAGTATAAAAGCTAAACAAACTTGCTTTAATAAAACCGTGCAAAATAGCTAAATTTTGAACGTTCTCAAAATTCGACGACACTTGACACAAACGTTGGTCTAGACCCAAACATTTGTGTTGTAAATTTGCTATGCGTAATAATAACTACAAGTTAGTATAAAAGGGAAACAAACTTGTTTTAATAAAACCGTGCAAAACAGTTAATTTTTTAGCATTCTCAGCATTGGACGAAACTTGACCAAAACGTAGGTCTAGACCCAAGAGTTTGTGTGTTTAATTTTCTAAGCGTAATAATAACTACAAGTTACTAAAAAAGGGACACAAACTTGTTTTAATAAAACCGTGCAAAACAGCTAACTTTTGGACGTTTTCAAAATTCAACGAAACTTGACCCAATCGCAGGACTAGACCCATCCATTTGTGTTGTAAATTTGCTAAGCATAATAATAACTAGAAGTTAGTATAAAAGCTAAACAAACTTGCTTTAATAAAACCGTGCAAAATAGCTAAATTTTGAACGCTCTCAGAATTCGACGACACTTGACCCAAACGTTGGTCTAGACCCAAACATATGTGTTGTAAATTTGCTAAGCGTAATAATAACTACAAGTTAGTATAAAAGGGAAACAAACTTGTTTTAATAAAACCGTGCAAAACAGCTAAATTTTGAACGTTCTGAGAATTCGACGACAGTTGACCCAAACGTTGGTCTAGACCCAAGAGTTTGTCTGTTTAATTTTCTAAGCGTAATAATAACTATAAGTTACTATAAAAGGGACACAAACTTGTTTTAATAAAACCATGCAAAACAGCTAAATTTTGAACGTTCTGAGAATTCAACGAAACTTAACCCAATCACAGGTTTAGACTGATCCATTTGTGTTGTAAATTTGCTAAGCGTAATAGTAACTACAAGTTAGTATAAAAGGGAAACAAACTTGCTTTAATAAAACCGTGCAAAGTGGCTAAATTTTAAACGTTCTCAGAATTCGACGAAACTTGACCCAAACGTTGGTCTAGACCCAAGCATTTGTGTTGCAAATTTTGCTAAGCGTAATAATAATTACAAGTTAGTTTAAAAGAGAAACAAACTTGTTTTAATAAAACCGTGCAAAAGAGCTAACTTTTGGACATTCTCAGAATTCAACGAAACATGACCCAATTGCAGGACTAGACCCATCCATTTGTGTTGTAAATTTGCTAAGCGAAATAACACCTACAAGTTAGTATAAAGCGAAACAAACTTGCTTTAATAAAACCGTGCAAAATAGCTAAATATTGAACGTTCTCATAATTCGTCGAAACTTGACCCAAACGTTGGTCTAGACCCAAGCATTTGTGTTGTAAATTTGCTAAGCGTAATAATAATTACAAGTTAGTTTAAAAGGGAAACAAACTTTGTTTAATAAAACCTAGAAAAATAGCTAAATTTTGGACGTTCTCAGAATTCGACGACACTTGACCCAAACGTTGGACTAGACCCAAGCATTTGTGTTGTAAATTTGCTAAGCGTAATAATAACTACAAGTTAGTATAAAAGGGAAACAAACTTGTTTTAATGAAACTGTACAAAACAGCTAAATATTGAGCATTCTCAGAATTCGACGAAACTTGACACAAACGTAGGTCTAGACTCAAGAGTTTGTGTGTTAAATTTTCAAAGCGTAATAATAACTACAAGTTACTATAAAAGGGAAACAAACTTGTTTTAATATAACCGTGAAAACAGCTAAATTTTGAACGTTCTCAGAATTCGACGAAACTTGACCCAAACGTTGGTCTAGACCCAAGCATTTGTGTTGTAAATTTGATAAGCGTAATAATAATTACAAGTTAGTTTAAAAGGGAAACAAACTTTGTTTAATAAAACCATGTAAAATAGCTAAATTTTGAACGTTCTCAGAATTCGACGAAACTTGATCCAAACGTTGGTCTAGACTCAAGCATTTGTGTTGTAAATTTGCTAAGCGTAATAATAACTACAAGTTAGTGTAAAAGGGAAACAAACTTGTTTTAATAAAACCGTGCAAAACAGTTAATTTTTGAGCATTCTCAGCATTGGACGAAACTTGACCAAAACGTAGGTCTAGACCCAAGAGTTTCTGTGTTTAATTTTCTAAGCGTAATAATAACTACAAGTTACTATAAAAGGGACACAAACTTGTTTTAATAAAACCGTGCAAAACAGCTAACTTTTGGACGTTCTCAGAATTCAACGAAACTTGACCCAATCGCAGGACTAGACCCATCCATTTGTGTTGTAAACTTGCTAAGCGTAATAATAACTAGAAGTTAGCATAAAAGCTAAACAAACTTGCTTTAATAAAACCGTGCAAAATAGCTAAATTTTGAACGTTCTCTGAATTCGACGACACTTGACCCAAACGTTGGTCTAGACCCAAATATTTGTGTTGTAAATTTGCTAAGCGTAATAATAACTACAAGTTAGTATAAAAGGGAAACAAACTTGTTTTAATAAAACCGTGCAAAACAGCTAAATTTTGAACGTTCTGAGAATTCGACGACACTTGACCCAAACGTTGGTCTAGACCCAAGCATTTGTGTTGTAAATTTGCTAAGCGTAATAATAACTACAAGTTAGTATAAAAGGGAAACAAACTTGTTTTAATAAAACCGTGCAAAACAGCTAAATTTTGAACGTTCTGAGAATTCAACGAAACTTGACACAATCGCAGGTTTACACCGATCCATTTGTGTTGTAAATTTGCTAAGCGTAATAATAACTACAAGTTAGTATAAAAGGAAAACAAACTTGCTTTAATAAAACCGTGCAAAGTGGCTAAATTTTGAACGTTCTCAAAATTCGACGAAACTTGACCCAAACGTTGGTCTAGACCCAAGCATTTGTGTTGCAAATTTGCTAAGCGTAATAATAATTACAAGTTAGTTTAAAAGGGAAACAAACTTGTTTTAATAAAACCGTGCAAAAGAGCTAACTTTTGGACGTTCTCAGAATTCAACGAAACATTACCCAATTGCAGGACTAGACCCATCCATTTGTGTTGTAAATTTGCTAAGCGAAATAACACCTACAAGTTAGTATAAAAGCGAAACAAACTTGCTTTAATAAAACGATGCAAAATAGCTAAATATTGAACGTTCTCATAATTCGTCGAAACTTGACCCAAACGTTGGTCTAAACCCAAGCATTTGTGTTGTAAATTTGCTAAGCGTAATAATAATTACAAGTTAGTTTAAAAGGGAAACAAACCTTGTTTAATAAAACCGTGCAAAACAGTTAATTTTTGAGCATTCTCAGCATTGGACGAAACTTGACCAAAACGTAGGTCTAGACCCAAGAGTTTGTGTGTTTAATTTTCTAAGCATAATAATAACTACAAGTTACTATAAAAGGGACACAAACTTGTTTTAATAAAACCGTGCAAAACAGCTAACTTTTGGACGTTCTCAGAATTCAACGAAACTTGACCCAATCGCAGGACTAGACCCATCCATTTGTGTTGTAAACTTGCTAAGCGTAATAATAACTAGAAGTTAGCATAAAAGCTAAACAAACTTGCTTTAATAAAACCGTGCAAAATAGCTAAATTTTGAACGTTCTCTGAATTCGACGACACTTGACCCAAACGTTGGTCTAGACCCAAATATTTGTGTTGTAAATTTGCTAAGCGTAATAATAACTACAAGTTAGTATAAAAGGGAAACAAACTTGTTTTAATAAAACCGTGCAAAACAGCTAAATTTTGAACGTTCTGAGAATTCGACGACACTTGACCCAAACGTTGGTCTAGACCCAAGCATTTGTGTTGTAAATTTGCTAAGCGTAATAATAACTACAAGTTAGTATAAAAGGGAAACAAACTTGTTTTAATAAAACCGTGCAAAACAGCTAAATTTTGAACGTTCTGAGAATTCAACGAAACTTGACACAATCGCAGGTTTACACCGATCCATTTGTGTTGTAAATTTGCTAAGCGTAATAATAACTACAAGTTAGTATAAAAGGGAAACAAACTTGCTTTTATAAAACCGTGCAAAGTGGCTAAATTTTGAACTTTCTCAAAATTCGACGAAACTTGACCCAAACGTTGGTCTAGACCCAAGCATTTGTGTTGCAAATTTGCTAAGCGTAATAATAATTACAAGTTAGTTTAAAAGGGAAACAAACTTGTTTTAATAAAACCGTGCAAAAGAGCTAACTTTTGGACGTTCTCAGAATTCAACGAAACATGACCCAATTGCAGGACTAGACCCATCCATTTGTGTTGTAAATTTGCTAAGCGAAATAACACCTACAAGTTAGTATAAAAGCGAAACAAACTTGCTTTAATAAAACCGTGCAAAATAGCTAAATATTGAACGTTCTCATAATTCGTCGAAACTTGACCCAAACGTTGGTCTAGACCCAAGCATTAGTGTTGTAAATTTGCTAAGCGTAATAATAATTACAAGTTAGTTTAAAAGGGAAACAAACTTTATTTAATAAAACCGTGCAAAATAGCTAAATTTTGAACGTTCTCAGAATTCGACGACACTTGACCCAATTGCAGGACTAGACCCATCCATTTGTGTTGTAAATTTGCTAAGCGAAATAACACCTACAAGTTAGTATAAAAGCGAAACAAACTTGCTTTAATAAAACGATGCAAAATAGCTAAATATTGAACGTTCTCATAATTCGTCGAAACTTGACCCAAACGTTGGTCTAAACCCAAGCATTTGTGTTGTAAATTTTCTAAGCGTAATAATAATTACAAGTTAGTTTAAAAGGGAAACAAACTTTGTTTAATAAAACCGTGCAAAACAGTTAATTTTTGAGCATTCTCAGCATTGGACGAAACTTGACCAAAACGTAGGTCTAGACCCAAGAGTTTGTGTGTTTAATTTTCTAAGCGTAATAATAACTACAAGTTACTTTAAAAGGGACACAAACTTGTTTTAATAAAATCGTGCAAAACAACTAACTTTTGGACGTTCTCAGAATTCAACGAAACTTGACCCAATCGCAGGACTAGACCCATCCATTTGTGTTGTAAACTTGCTAAGCGTAATAATAACTAGAAGTTAGCATAAAAGCTAAACAAACTTGCTTTAATAAAACCGTGCAAAATAGCTAAATTTTGAACGTTCTCTGAATTCGACGACACTTGACCCAAACGTTGGTCTAGACCCAAATATTTGTGTTGTAAATTTGCTAAGCGTAATAATAACTACAAGTTAGTATAAAAGGGAAACAAACTTGTTTTAATAAAACCGTGCAAAACAGCTAAATTTTGAACGTTCTGAGAATTCGACGACACTTGACCCAAACGTTGGTCTAGACCCAAGCATTTGTGTTGTAAATTTTCTAAGCGTAATAATAACTACAAGTTAGTATAAAAGGGAAACAAACTTGTTTTAATAAAACCGTGCAAAACAGCTAAATTTTGAACGTTCTGAGAATTCAACGAAACTTGACACAATTGCAGGTTTACACCGATCCATTTGTGTTGTAAATTTGCTAAGCGTAATAATAACTACAAGTTAGTATAAAAGGGAAACAAACTTGCTTTAATAAAACCGTGCAAAGTGGCTAAATTTTGAACTTTCTCAAAATTCGACGAAACTTGACCCAAACGTTGGTCTAGACCCAAGCATTTGTGTTGCAAATTTGCTAAGCGTAATAATAATTACAAGTTAGTTTAAAAGGGAAACAAACTTGTTTTAATAAAACCGTGCAAAAGAGCTAACTTTTGGACGTTCTCAGAATTCAACGAAACATGACCCAATTGCAGGACTAGACCCATCCATTTGTGTTGTAAATTTGCTAAGCGAAATAACACCTACAAGTTAGTATAAAAGCGAAACAAACTTGCTTTAATAAAACCGTGCAAAATAGCTAAATATTGAACGTTCTCATAATTCGTCGAAACTTGACCCAAACGTTGGTCTAGACCCAAGCATTAGTGTTGTAAATTTGCTAAGCGTAATAATAATTACAAGTTAGTTTAAAAGGGAAACAAACTTTGTTTAATAAAACCGTGCAAAATAGCTAAATTTTGAACGTTCTCAGAATTCGACGACACTTGACCCAATTGCAGGACTAGACCCATCCATTTGTGTTGTAAATTTGCTAAGCGAAATAACACCTACAAGTTAGTATAAAAGCGAAACAAACTTGCTTTAATAAAACCGTGCAAAATAGTTAAATATTGAACGTTCTCATAATTCGTCGAAACTTGACCCAAACGTTGGTCTAGACCCAAGCATTTGTGTTGCAAATTTGCTAAGCGTAATAATAATTACAAGTTAGTTTAAAAGGGAAACAAACTTGTTTTAATAAAACCGTGCAAAAGAGCTAACTTTTGGACGTTCTCAGAATTCAACGAAACATGACCCAATTGCAGGACTAGAGCCATCCATTTGTGTTGTAAATTTGCTAAGCGAAATAACACCTACAAGTTAGTATAAAAGCGAAACAAACTTGCTTTAATAAAACCGTGCAAAATAGTTAAATATTGAACGTTCTCATAATTCATCGAAACTTGACCCAAACGTTGGTCTAGACCCAAGCATTTGTGTTGTAAATTTGCTAAGCGTAATAATAATTACAAGTTAGTTTAAAAGGGAAACAAACTTTGTTTAATAAAACCGTGCAAAATAGCTAAATTTTGAACGTTCTCAGAATTCGACGACACTTGACCCAAACGTTGGTCTAGACCCAAGCATTTGTGTTGTAAATTTGCTAAGCGTAATAATAGCTACAAGTTAGTATAAAAGGGAAACAATCTTGTTTTAATGAAACTGTGCAAAACAGCTAAATATTGAGCATTCTCAGAATTCGACGAAACTTGACACAAACGTAGGTCTAGACTCAAGAGTTTGTGTGTTAAATTTTCTAAGCGTAATAATAACTACAAGTTACTATAAAAGGGAAACAAACTTGTTTTAATATAACCGTGAAAACAGCTAAATTTTGAACGTTCTCAGAATTCGACGAAACTTAACCCAAATGTTGGTCTAGACCCAAGCATTTGTGTTGTAAATTTGATAAGCGTAATAATAATTACAAGTTAGTTTAAAAGGGAAACAAACTTTGTTTAATAAAACCGTGTAAAATAGCTAAATTTTGAACGTTCTCAGAATTCGACGAAACTTGACCCCAAACGTTGGTCTAGACCCAAGATTTTGTGTTGTAAATTTGCTAAGCGTAATAATAACTACAAGTTAGTATAAAAGGGAAACAAACTTGTTTTAATAAAACCGTGCAAAACAGTTAATTTTTGAGCATTCTCAGCATTGGACGAAACTTGACCAAAATGTAGGTCTAGACCCAAGAGTTTGTGTGTTTAATTTTCTAAGCGTAATAATAACTACAAGTTACTATAAAAGGGACACAAACTTGTTTTAATAAAACCGTGCAAAACAGCTAACTTTTGGACGTTCTCAGAATTCAACGAAACTTGACCCAATCGCAGGACTAGACCCATCCATTTGTGTTGTAAACTTGCTAAGCGTAATAATAACTAGAAGTTAGTATAAAAGCTAAACAAACTTGCTTTAATAAAACCGTGCAAAATAGCTAAATTTTGAACGTTCTCTTAATTCGACGACACTTGACCCAAACGTTGGTCTAGACCCAAATATTTGTGTTGTAAATTTGCTAAGCGTAATAATAACTACAAGTTAGTATAAAAGGGAAAAAACTTGTTTTAATAAAACCGTGCAAAACAGCTAAATTTTGAACGTTCTGAGAATTCGACGACACTTGACCCAAACGTTGGTCTAGACCCAAGCATTTGTGTTGTAAATTTGCTAAGCGTAATAATAACTACAAGTTAGTATAAAAGGGAAACAAACTTGTTTTAATAAAACCGTGCAAAACAGCTAAATTTTGAACGTTCTGAGAATTCAACGAAACTTGACACAATCGCAGGTTTACACCGATCCATTTGTGTTGTAAATTTGCTAAGCATAATAATAACTACAAGTTAGTATAAAAGGGAAACAAACTTGCTTTAATAAAACCGTGCAAAGTGGCTAAATTTTGAACGTTCTCAAAATTCGACGAAACTTGACCCAAACGTTGGTCTAGACCCAAGCATTTGTGTTGCAAATTTGCTAAGCGTAATAATAATTACAAGTTAGTTTAAAAGGGAAACAAACTTGTTTTAATAAAACCGTGCAAAAGAGCTAACTTTTGGACGTTATCAGAATTCAACGAAACATGACCCAATTGCAGGACTAGACCCATCCATTTGTGTTGTAAATTTGCTAAGCGAAATAACACCTACAAGTTAGTATAAAAGCGAAACAAACTTGCTTTAATAAAACCGTGCAAAATAGCTAAATATTGAACGTTCTCATAATTCGTCGAAACTTGACCCAAACGTTGGTCTAGACCCAAGCATTAGTGTTGTAAATTTGCTAAGCGTAATAATAATTACAAGTTAGTTTAAAAGGGAAACAAACTTTGTTTAATAAAACCGTGCAAAATAGCTAAATTTTGAACGTTCTCAGAATTCGACGACACTTGACCCAATTGCAGGACTAGACCCATCCATTTGTGTTGTAAATTTGCTAAGCGAAATAACACCTACAAGTTAGTATAAAAGCGAAACAAACTTGCTTTAATAAAACCATGCAAAATAGCTAAATATTGAACGTTCTCATAATTCGTCGAAACTTGACCCAAACGTTGGTCTAAACCCAAGCATTTGTGTTGTAAATTTGCTAAGCGTAATAATAATTACAAGTTAGTTTAAAAGGGAAACAAACTTTGTTTAATAAAACCGTGCAAAACAGTTAATTTTTGAGCATTCTCAGCATTGGACGAAACTTGACCAAAACGTAGGTCTAGACCCAAGAGTTTGTGTGTTTAATTTTCTAAGCGTAATAATAACTACAAGTTACTTTAAAAGGGACACAAACTTGTTTTAATAAAATCGTGCAAAACAGCTAACTTTTGGACGTTCTCAGAATTCAACGAAACTTGACCCAATCGCAGGACTAGACCCATCCATTTGTGTTGTAAACTTGCTATGCGTAATAATAACTAGAAGTTAGCATAAAAGCTAAACAAACTTGCTTTAATAAAACCGTGCAAAATAGCTAAATTTTGAACGTTCTCTGAATTCGACGACACTTGACCCAAACGTTGGTCTAGACCCAAATATTTGTGTTGTAAATTTGCTAAGCGTAATAATAACTACAAGTTAGTATAAAAGGGAAACAAACTTGTTTTAATAAAACCGTGCAAAACAGCTAAATTTTGAACGTTCTGAGAATTCGACGACACTTGACCCAAACGTTGGTCTAGACCCAAGCATTTGTGTTGTAAATTTTCTAAGCGTAATAATAACTACAACTTAGTATAAAAGGGAAACAAACTTGTTTTAATAAAACCGTGCAAAACAGCTAAATTTTGAACGTTCTGAGAATTCAACGAAACTTGACACAATCGCAGGTTTACACCGATCCATTTGTGTTGTAAATTTGCTAAGCATAATAATAACTACAAGTTAGTATAAAAGGGAAACAAACTTGCTTTAATAAAACCGTGCAAAGTGGCTAAATTTTGAACGTTCTCAAAATTCGACGAAACTTGACCCAAACGTTGGTCTAGACCCAAGCATTTGTGTTGCAAATTTGTTAAGCGTAATAATAATTACAAGTTAGTTTAAAAGGGAAACAAACTTGTTTTAATAAAACCGTGCAAAAGAGCTAACTTTTGGACGTTCTCAGAATTCAACGAAACATGACCCAATTGCAGGACTAGACCCATCCATTTGTGTTGTAAATTTGCTAAGCGAAATAACACCTACAAGTTAGTATAAAAGCAAAACAAACTTGCTTTAATAAAACCGTGCAAAATAGCTAAATATTGAACGTTCTCATAATTCGTCAAAACTTGACCCAAACGTTGGTCTAGACCCAAGAATTAGTGTTGTAAATTTGCTAAGCGTAATAATAATTACAAGTTAGTTTAAAAGGGAAACAAACTTTGTTTAATAAAACCGTGCAAAATAGCTAAATTTTGAACGTTCTCAGAATTCGACGACACTTGACCCAATTGCAGGACTAGACCCATCCATTTGTGTTGTAAATTTGCTAAGCGAAATAACACCTACAAGTTAGTATAAAAGCGAAACAAACTTGCTTTAATAAACCGTGCAAAATAGTTAAATATTGAACGTTCTCATAATTCGTCGAAACTTGACCCAAACGTTGGTCTAGACCCAAGCATTTGTGTTGCAAATTTGCTAAGCGTAATAATAATTACAAGTTAGTTTAAAAGGGAAACAAACTTGTTTTAATAAAACCGTGCAAAACAGCTAACTTTTGGACGTTCTCAGAATTCAACGAAACTTGACCCAATCGCAGGACTAGACCCATCCATTTGTGTTGTAAACTTGCTAAGCGTAATAATAACTAGAAGTTAGTATAAAAGCTAAACAAACTTGCTTTAATAAAACCGTGCAAAATAGCTAAATTTTGAACGTTCTCTGAATTCGACGACACTTGACCCAAACTTTGGTCTAGACCCAAATATTTGTGTTGTAAATTTGCTAAGCGTAATAATAACTACAAGTTAGTATAAAAGGGAAAAAACTTGTTTTAATAAAACCGTGCAAAACAGCTAAATTTTGAACGTTCTGAGAATTCGACGACACTTGACCCAAACGTTGGTCTAGACCCAAGCATTTGTGTTGTAAATTTGCTAAGCGTAATAATAACTACAAGTTAGTATAAAAGAAAAACAAACTTGTTTTAATAAAACCGTGCAAAACAGCTAAATTTTGAACGTTCTGAGAATTCAACGAAACTTGATACAATCGCAGGTTTACACCGATCCATTTGTGTTGTAAATTTGCTAAGCGTAATAATAACTACAAGTTAGTATAAAAGGGAAACAAACTTGCTTTAATAAAACCGTGCAAAGTGGCTAAATTTTGAACGTTCTCAAAATTCGACGAAACTTGACCCAAACGTTGGTCTAGACCCAAGCATTTGTGTTGCAAATTTGCTAAGCGTAATAATAATTACAAGTTAGTTTAAAAGGGAAACAAACTTGTTTTAATAAAACCGTGCAAAAGAGCTAACTTTTGGACGTTCTCAGAATTCAACGAAACATGACCCAATTGTAGGACTAGAGCCATCCATTTGTGTTGTAAATTTGCTAAGCGAAATAACACCTACAAGTTAGTATAAAAGCGAAACAAACTTGCTTTAATAAAACCGTGCAAAATAGTTAAATATTGAACGTTCTCATAATTCGTCGAAACTTGACCCAAACGTTGGTCTAGACCCAAGCATTTGTGTTGTAAATTTGCTAAGCGTAATAATAATTACAAGTTAGTTTAAAAGGGAAACAAACTTTGTTTAATAAAACCGTGCAAAATAGCTAAATTTTGAACGTTCTCAGAATTCGACGACACTTGACCCAAACGTTGGTCTAGACCCAAGCATTTGTGTTGTAAATTTGCTAAGCGTAATAATAGCTACAAGTTAGTATAAAAGGGAAACAAACTTGTTTTAATGAAACTGTGCAAAACAGCTAAATATTGAGCATTCTCAGAATTCGACGAAACTTGACACAAACGTAGGTCTAGACTCAAGAGTTTGTGTGTTAAATTTTCTAAGCGTAATAATAACTACAAGTTACTATAAAAGGGAAACAAACTTGTTTTAATATAACCGTGAAAACAGCTAAATTTTGAACGTTCTCAGAATTCGACGAAACTTAACCCAAACGTTGGTCTAGACCCAAGCATTTGTGTTGTAAATTTGATAAGCGTAATAATAATTACAAGTTAGTTTAAAAGGGAAACAAACTTTGTTTAATAAAACCGTGCAAAATAGCTAAATTTTGAACGTTCTCAGAATTCGACGAAACTTGACCCCAAACGTTGGTCTAGACCCAAGATTTTGTGTTGTAAATTTGCTAAGCGTAATAATAACTACAAGTTAGTATAAAAGGGAAACAAACTTGTTTTAATAAAACCGTGCAAAACAGTTAATTTTTGAGCATTCTCAGCATTGGACGAAACTTGACCAAAACGTAGGTCTAGACCCAAGAGTTTGTGTGTTTAATTTTCTAAGCGTAATAATAACTACAAGTTACTATAAAAGGGACACAAACTTGTTTTAATAAAACCGTGCAAAACAGCTAACTTTTGGACGTTATCAGAATTCAACGAAACTTGACCCAATCGCAGGACTAGACCCATCCATTTGTGTTGTAAACTTGCTAAGCGTAATAATAACTAGAAGTTAGTATAAAAGCTAAACAAACTTGCTTTAATAAAACCGTGCAAAATAGCTAAATTTTTGAACGTTCTCTTAATTCGACGACACTTGACCCAAACGTTGGTCTAGACCCAAATATTTGTGTTGTAAATTTGCTAAGCGTAATAATAACTACAAGTTAGTATAAAAGGGAAAAAAACTTGTTTTAATAAAACCGTGCAAAACAGCTAAATTTTGAACGTTCTGAGAATTCGACGACACTTGACCCAAACGTTGGTCTAGACCCAAGCATTTGTGTTGTAAATTTGCTAAGCGTAATAATAACTACAAGTTAGTATAAAAGGGAAACAAACTTGTTTTAATAAAACCGTGCAAAACAGCTAAATTTTGAACGTTCTGAGAATTCAACGAAACTTGACACAATCGCAGGTTTACACCGATCCATTTGTGTTGTAAATTTGCTAAGCATAATAATAACTACAAGTTAGTATAAAAGGGAAACAAACTTGCTTTAATAAAACCGTGCAAAGTGGCTAAATTTTGAACGTTCTCAAAATTCGACGAAACTTGACCCAAACGTTGGTCTAGACCCAAGCATTTGTGTTGCAAATTTGCTAAGCGTAATAATAATTACAAGTTAGTTTAAAAGGGAAACAAACTTGTTTTAATAAAACCGTGCAAAAGAGCTAACTTTTGGACGTTCTCAGAATTCAACGAAACATGACCCAATTGCAGGACTAGACCCATCCATTTGTGTTGTAAATTTGCTAGGCGAAATAACACCTACAAGTTAGTATAAAAGCGAAACAAACTTGCTGTAATAAAACCGTGCAAAATAGTTAAATATTGAACGTTCTCATAATTCGTCGAAACTTGACCCAAACGTTGGTCTAGACCCAAGCATTTGTGTTGTAAATTTGCTAAGCGTAATAATAATTACAAGTTAGTTTAAAAGGGAAACAAACTTTGTTTAATAAAACCGTGCAAAATAGCTAAATTTTGAACGTTCTCAGAATTCGACGACACTTGACCCAAACGTTGGTCTAGACCCAAGCATTTGTGTTGTAAATTTGCTAAGCGTAATAATACCTACAAGTTAGTATAAAAGGGAAACAAACTTGTTTTAATGAAACTGTGCAAAACAGCTAAATATTGAGCATTCTCAGAATTCGACGAAACTTGACACAAACGTAGGTCTAGACTCAAGAGTTTGTGTGTTAAATTTTCTAAGCGTAATAATAACTACAAGTTACTATAAAAGGGAAACAAACTTGTTTTAATATAACCGTGAAAACAGCTAAATTTTGAACGTTCTCAGAATTCGACGAAACTTAACCCAAACGTTGGTCTAGACCCAAGCATTTGTGTTGTAAATTTGATAAGCGTAATAATAATTACAAGTTAGTTTAAAAGGGAAACAAACTTTGTTTAATAAAACCGTGTAAAATAGCTAAATTTTGAACGTTCTCAGAATTCGACGAAACTTGACCCCAAACGTTGGTCTAGACCCAAGATTTTGTGTTGTAAATTTGCTAAGCGTAATAATAACTACAAGTTAGTATAAAAGGGAAACAAACTTGTTTTAATAAAACCGTGCAAAACAGTTAATTTTTGAGCATTCTCAGCATTGGACGAAACTTGACCAAAACGTAGGTCTAGACCCAAGAGTTTGTGTGTTTAATTTTCTAAGCGTAATAATAACTACAAGTTACTATAAAAGGGACACAAACTTGTTTTAATAAAACCGTGCAAAACAGCTAACTTTTGGACGTTATCAGAATTCAACGAAACTTGACCCAATCGCAGGACTAGACCCATCCATTTGTGTTGTAAACTTGCTAAGCGTAATAATAACTAGAAGTTAGTATAAAAGCTAAACAAACTTGCTTTAATAAAACCGTGCAAAATAGCTAAATTTTTGAACGTTCTCTTAATTCGACGACACTTGACCCAAACGTTGGTCTAGACCCAAATATTTGTGTTGTAAATTTGCTAAGCGTAATAATAACTACAAGTTAGTATAAAAGGGAAAAAAACTTGTTTTAATAAAACCGTGCAAAACAGCTAAATTTTGAACGTTCTGAGAATTCGACGACACTTGACCCAAACGTTGGTCTAGACCCAAGCATTTGTGTTGTAAATTTGCTAAGCGTAATAATAACTACAAGTTAGTATAAAAGGGAAACAAACTTGTTTTAATAAAACCGTGCAAAACAGCTAAATTTTGAACGTTCTGAGAATTCAACGAAACTTGACACAATCGCAGGTTTACACCGATCCATTTGTGTTGTAAATTTGCTAAGCATAATAATAACTACAAGTTAGTATAAAAGGGAAACAAACTTGCTTTAATAAAACCGTGCAAAGTGGCTAAATTTTGAACGTTCTCAAAATTCGACGAAACTTGACCCAAACGTTGGTCTAGACCCAAGCATTTGTGTTGCAAATTTGCTAAGCGTAATAATAATTACAAGTTAGTTTAAAAGGGAAACAAACTTGTTTTAATAAAACCGTGCAAAAGAGCTAACTTTTGGACGTTCTCAGAATTCAACGAAACATGACCCAATTGCAGGACTAGACCCATCCATTTGTGTTGTAAATTTGCTAAGCGAAATAACACCTACAAGTTAGTATAAAAGCGAAACAAACTTGCTTTAATAAAACCGTGCAAAATAGTTAAATATTGAACGTTCTCATAATTCGTCGAAACTTGACCCAAACGTTGGTCTAGACCCAAGCATTTGTGTTGTAAATTTGCTAAGCGTAATAATAATTACAAGTTAGTTTAAAAGGGAAACAAACTTTGTTTAATAAAACCGTGCAAAATAGCTAAATTTTGAACGTTCTCAGAATTCGACGACACTTGACCCAAACGTTGGTCTAGACCCAAGCATTTGTGTTGTAAATTTGCTAAGCGTAATAATAGCTACAAGTTAGTATAAAAGGGAAACAAACTTGTTTTAATGAAACTGTGCAAAACAGCTAAATATTGAGCATTCTCAGAATTCGACGAAACTTGACACAAACGTAGGTCTAGACTCAAGAGTTTGTGTGTTAAATTTTCTAAGCGTAATAATAACTACAAGTTACTATAAAAGGGAAACAAACTTGTTTTAATATAACCGTGAAAACAGCTAAATTTTGAACGTTCTCAGAATTCGACGAAACTTGACCCAAACGTTGGTCTAGACCCAAGCATTTGTGTTGTAAATTTGATAAGCGTAATAATAATTACAAGTTAGTTTAAAAGGGAAACAAACTTTGTTTAATAAAACCGTGTAAAATAGCTAAATTTTGAACGTTCTCAGAATTCGACGAAACTTGACCCCAAACGTTGGTCTAGACCCAAGATTTTTTGTTGTAAATTTGCTAAGCGTAATAATAACTACAAGTTAGTATAAAAGGGAAACAAACTTGTTTTAATAAAACCGTGCAAAACAGTTAATTTTTGAGCATTCTCAGCATTGGACGAAACTTGACCAAAACGTAGGTCTAGACCCAAGAGTTTGTGTGTTTAATTTTCTAAGCGTAATAATAACTACAAGTTACTATAAAAGGGACACAAACTTGTTTTAATAAAACCGTGCAAAACAGCTAACTTTTGGACGTTCTCAGAATTCAATGAAACTTGACCCAATCGCAGGACTAGACCCATCCATTTGTGTTGTAAACTTGCTAAGCGTAATAATAACTAGAAGTTAGTATAAAAGCTAAACAAACTTGCTTTAATAAAACCGTGCAAAATAGCTAAATTTTGAACGTTCTCTGAATTCGACGACACTTGACCCAAATGTTGGTCTAGACCCAAATATTTGTGTTGTAAATTTGCTAAGCGTAATAATAACTACAAGTTAGTATAAAAGGGAAACAAACTTGTTTTAATAAAACCGTGCAAAACAGCTAAATTTTGAACGTTCTGAGAATTCGACGACACTTGACCCAAACGTTGGTCTAGACCCAAGCATTTGTGTTGTAAATTTGCTAAGCGTAATAATAACTACAAGTTAGTATAAAAGGGAAACAAACTTGTTTTAATAAAACCGTGCAAAACAGCTAAATTTTGAACGTTCTGAGAATTCAACGAAACTTGACACAATCGCAGGTTTACACCGATCCATTTGTGTTGTAAATTTGCTAAGCGTAATAATAACTACAAGTTAGTATAAAAGGGAAACAAACTTGCTTTAATAAAACCGTGCAAAGTGGCTAAATTTTGAACGTTATCAAAATTCGCCGAAACTTGACCCAAACGTTGGTCTAGACCCAAGCATTTGTGTTGCAAATTTGCTAAGCGTAATAATAATTACAAGTTAGTTTAAAATGGAAACAAACTTGTTTTAATAAAACCGTGCAAAAGAGCTAACTTTTGGACGTTCTTAGAATTCAACGAAACTTGACCCAATTGCAGGACTAGACCCATCCATTTGTGTTGTAAATTTGCTAAGCGAAATAATACCTACAAGTTAGTATAAAAGCGAAAC
Organism: Sesamum indicum; assembly: GCF_026168435.1. Lineage (NCBI taxonomy): Eukaryota > Viridiplantae > Streptophyta > Magnoliopsida > Lamiales > Pedaliaceae > Sesamum > Sesamum indicum. The sequence goes on along the minus strand of NC_142658.1, from coordinate 7,428,509 downwards.
AAACTTGCTTTAATAAAACCGTGCAAAATAGCTAAATTTTGAACGTTCTCATAATTCGACGAAACTTGACCCAAACGTTGGTCTAGACCGAAGCATTTGTGTTGTAAATTTGCTAAGCGTAATAATAATTACAAGTTAGTTTAAAAGGGAAACAAACTTTGTTTAATAAAACCGTGCAAAATAACTAAATTTTGAACGTTCTCAGAATTCGACGACACTTGACCCAAACGTTGGTCTAGACCCAAGCATTTGTGTTGTAAATTTGCTAAGCGTAATAATAACTACAAGTTAGTATAAAAGGGAAACAAACTTGTTTTAATAAAAATGTGCAAAACAGCTAAATATTGAGCATTCTCAGAATTCGACGAAACTTGACCCAAACGTAGGTCTAGAATCAAGAGTTTGTGTGTTAAATTTTCTAAGCGTAATAATAACTACAAGTTACTATAAATGGGAAACAAACTTGTTTTAATATAACCGTGAAAACAGCTAAATTTTGAACGTTCTCAGAATTCGACGAAACATGACCCAAACGTTGGTCTAGACCCAAGCATTTGTGTTGTAAATTTGCTAAGCGTAATAATAATTACAAGTTAGTTTAAAAGGGAAACAAACTTTGTTTAATAAAACCGTGTAAAATAGCTAAATTTTGAACGTTCTCAGAATTCGACGAAACTTGACCCCAAACGTTGGTCTAGACCCAAGATTTTGTGTTGTAAATTTGCTAAGCGTAATAATAACTACAAGTTAGTATAAAAGGGAAACAAACTTGTTTTAATAAAACCGTGCAAAACAGTTAATTTTTGAGCATTCTCAGCATTGGACGAAACTTGACCAAAACGTAGGTCTAGACCCAAGAGTTTGTGTGTTTAATTTTCTAAGCGTAATAATAACTACAAGTTACTATAAAAGGGACACAAACTTGTTTAATAAAACCGTGCAAAACAGCTAACTTTTGGACGTTATCAGAATTCAACGAAACTTGACCCAATCGCAGGACTAGACCCATCCATTTGTGTTGTAAACTTGCTAAGCGTAATAATAACTAGAAGTTAGTATAAAAGCTAAACAAACTTGCTTTAATAAAACCGTGCAAAATAGCTAAATTTTGAACGTTCTCTTAATTCGACGACACTTGACCCAAACGTTGGTCTAGACCCAAATATTTGTGTTGTAAATTTGCTAAGCGTAATAATAACTACAAGTTAGTATAAAAGGGAAAAAACTTGTTTTAATAAAACCGTGCAAAACAGCTAAATTTTGAACGTTCTGAGAATTCGACGACACTTGACCCAAAGGTTGGTCTAGACCCAAGCATTTGTGTTGTAAATTTGCTAAGCGTAATAATAACTACAAGTTAGTATAAAAGGGAAAAAAACTTGTTTTAATAAAACCGTGCAAAACAGCTAAATTTTGAACGTTCTGAGAATTCGACGACACTTGACCCAAACGTTGGTCTAGACCCAAGCATTTGTGTTGTAAATTTGCTAAGCGTAATAATAACTACAAGTTAGTATAAAAGGGAAACAAACTTGTTTTAATAAAACCGTGCAAAACAGCTAAATTTTGAACGTTCTGAGAATTCAACGAAACTTGACACAATCGCAGGTTTACACCGATCCATTTGTGTTGTAAATTTGCTAAGCATAATAATAACTACAAGTTAGTATAAAAGAGAAACAAACTTGCTTTAATAAAACCGTGCAAAGTGGCTAAATTTTGAACGTTCTCAAAATTCGACGAAACTTGACCCAAACGTTGGTCTAGACCCAAGCATTTGTGTTGCAAATTTGCTAAGCGTAATAATAATTACAAGTTAGTTTAAAAGGGAAACAAACTTGTTTTAATAAAACCGTGCAAAAGAGCTAACTTTTGGACGTTCTCAGAATTCAACGAAACATGACCCAATTGCAGGACTAGACCCATCCATTTGTGTTGTAAATTTGCTAAGCGAAATAACACCTACAAGTTAGTATAAAAGCGAAACAAACTTGCTTTAATAAAACCGTGCAAAATAGTTAAATATTGAACGTTCTCATAATTCGTCGAAACTTGACCCAAACGTTGGTCTAGACCCAAGCATTTGTGTTGTAAATTTGCTAAGCGTAATAATAATTACAAGTTAGTTTAAAAGGGAAACAAACTTTGTTTAATAAAACCGTGCAAAATAGCTAAATTTTGAACGTTCTCAGAATTCGACGACACTTGACCCAAACGTTGGTCTAGACCCAAGCATTTGTGTTGTAAATTTGCTAAGCGTAATAATAGCTACAAGTTAGTATAAAAGGGAAACAAACTTGTTTTAATGAAACTGTGCAAAACAGCTAAATATTGAGCATTCTCAGAATTCGACGAAACTTGACACAAACGTAGGTCTAGACTCAAGAGTTTGTGTGTTAAATTATCTAAGCGTAATAATAACTACAAGTTACTATAAAAGGGAAACAAACTTGTTTTAATATAACCGTGAAAACAGCTAAATTTTGAACGTTCTCAGAATTCGACGAAACTTGACCCAAACGTTGGTCTAGACCCAAGCATTTGTGTTGTAAATTTGATAAGCGTAATAATAATTACAAGTTAGTTTAAAAGGGAAACAAACTTTGTTTAATAAAACCGTGTAAAATAGCTAAATTTTGAACGTTCTCAGAATTCGACGAAACTTGACCCCAAACGTTGGTCTAGACCCAAGATTTTTTGTTGTAAATTTGCTAAGCGTAATAATAACTACAAGTTAGTATAAAAGGGAAACAAACTTGTTTTAATAAAACCGTGCAAAACAGTTAATTTTTGAGCATTCTCAGCATTGGACGAAACTTGACCAAAACGTAGGTCTAGACCCAAGAGTTTGTGTGTTTAATTTTCTAAGCGTAATAATAACTACAAGTTACTATAAAAGGGACACAAACTTGTTTTAATAAAACCGTGCAAAACAGCTAACTTTTGGACGTTCTCAGAATTCAATGAAACTTGACCCAATCGCAGGACTAGACCCATCCATTTGTGTTGTAAACTTGCTAAGCGTAATAATAACTAGAAGTTAGTATAAAAGCTAAACAAACTTGCTTTAATAAAACCGTGCAAAATAGCTAAATTTTGAACGTTCTCTGAATTCGACGACACTTGACCCAAACGTTGGTCTAGACCCAAATATTTGTGTTGTAAATTTGCTAAGCGTAATAATAACTACAAGTTAGTATAAAAGGGAAACAAACTTGTTTTAATAAAACCGTGCAAAACAGCTAAATTTTGAACGTTCTGAGAATTCGACGACACTTGACCCAAACGTTGGTCTAGACCCAAGCATTTGTGTTGTAAATTTGCTAAGCGTAATAATAACTACAAGTTAGTATAAAAGGGAAACAAACTTGTTTTAATAAAACCGTGCAAAACAGCTAAATTTTGAACGTTCTGAGAATTCAACGAAACTTGACACAATCGCAGGTTTACACCGATCCATTTGTGTTGTAAATTTGCTAAGCGTAATAATAACTACAAGTTAGTATAAAAGGGAAACAAACTTGCTTTAATAAAACCGTGCAAAGTGGCTAAATTTTGAACGTTATCAAAATTCGCCGAAACTTGACCCAAACGTTGGTCTAGACCCAAGCATTTGTGTTGCAAATTTGCTAAGCGTAATAATAATTACAAGTTAGTTTAAAAGGGAAACAAACTTGTTTTAATAAAACCGTGCAAAAGAGCTAACTTTTGAACGTTCTTAGAATTCAACGAAACTTGACCCAATTGCAGGACTAGACCCATCCATTTGTGTTGTAAATTTGCTAAGCGAAATAATACCTACAAGTTAGTATAAAAGCGAAACAAACTTGCTTTAATAAAACCGTGCAAAATAGCTAAATTTTGAACGTTCTCATAATTCGACGAAACTTGACCCAAACGTTGGTCTAGACCGAAGCATTTGTGTTGTAAATTTGCTAAGCGTAATAATAATTACAAGTTAGTTTAAAAGGGAAACAAACTTTGTTTAATAAAACCGTGCAAAATAACTAAATTTTGAACGTTCTCAGAATTCGACGACACTTGACCCAAACGTTGGTCTAGACCCAAGCATTTGTGTTGTAAATTTGCTAAGCGTAATAATAACTACAAGTTAGTATAAAAGGGAAACAAACTTGTTTTAATAAAAATGTGCAAAACAGCTAAATATTGAGCATTCTCAGAATTCGACGAAACTTGACCCAAATGTAGGTCTAGAATCAAGAGTTTGTGTGTTAAATTTTCTAAGCGTAATAATAACTACAAGTTACTATAAATGGGAAACAAACTTGTTTTAATATAACCGTGAAAACAACTAAATTTTGAACGTTCTCAGAATTCGACGAAACATGACCCAAACGTTGGTCTAGACCCAAGCATTTGTGTTGTAAATTTGCTAAGCGTAATAATAATTACAAGTTAGTTTAAAAGGGAAACAAACTTTGTTTAATAAAACCATGCAAAATAGCTAAATTTTGAACGTTCTCAGAATTCGACGAAACTTGACCCCAAACGTTGGTCTAAACCCAAGCATTTGTGTTGTAAATTTGCTAAGCGTAATAATAAGTACAAGTTAGTATAAAAGGAAAACAAACTTGTGTCAATAAAACCGTGCAAAACAGCTAATTTTTGAGCATTCTCAGCATTGGACGAAACTTGACCCAAACGTAGGTCTAGACCCAAGAGTTTGTGTGTTAAATTTCTAGCGTGATAATAACTACAAGTTAGTATAAAATGGAAAACAAACTAGTTTTAATAAAACCGTGCAAAACAGTTAATTTTTGAGCATTCTCAGCATTGGACGAAACTTGACCCAAACGTTGGTCTAGACCCCAGAGTTTGTGTGTTTATTTTTCTAAGCGTAGTAATAACTACAAGTTACTATAAAAGGGACACTAATTTATTTTAATAAAACCGTGCAAAACAGCTAACTTTTGGACGTTCTCAGAATTCAACGAAACTTGACCCAATCGCAGGACTAGACCCATCCATTTGTGTTGTAAATTTGCTAAGCGTAATAATAACTAGAAGTTAGTACAAAAGCGAGACAAACTTGCTTAAATAAAACCGTGCAAAATAGCAAAATTTTGAACGTTCTCAGAATTCGACGACACTTGACCAAAACGTTGGTCTAGACCCAAGCATTTGTGTTGTAAATTTGCTAAGCGTAATAATAACTACAAGTTAGTATAAGGGAAACAAACTTGTTTTAATAAAACCGTGCAAAACAGCTAAATTTTGAACGTTATGAGAATTCAACGAAACTTGACCCAATCGCAGGTTTAGACTGATCTATTTGTGTTGTAAATTTGCTAAGCGTAATAATAACTACAAGTTAGTATAAAAGGGAAACAAACTTGCTTTAATAAAACCGTGCAAAGTGGCTAAATTTTGAACGTTCTCAGAATTCGACGAAACTTGACCCAAACGTTGGTCTAGACCCAAGCATTTGTGTTGCAAATTTGCTAAGCGTAATAATAATTACAAGTTAGTTTAAAAGGGAAACAAACTTGTTTTAATAAAACCGTGCAAAAGAGCTAACTTTTGGACGTTCTCAGAATTCAACGAAACTTGACCCAATTGCAGGACTAGACCCATCCATTTGTGTTGTAAATTTGCTAAGCGAAATAACACCTACAAGTTAGTATAAAAGCGAAACAAACTTGCTTTAATAAAACCGTGCAAAATAGCTAAATTTTGAACGTTCTCATAATTCGTCGAAACTTGACCCAAACGTTGGTCTAGACCCAAGCATTTGTGTTGTAAATTTGCTAAGCGTTATAATAATTACAAGTTAGTTTAAAAGGGAAACAAACTTTGTTTAATAAAACCGTGCAAAATAACTAAATTTTGAACGTTTTCAGAATTCGACGACACTTGACCCAAATGTTGGTCTAGACCCAAGCATTTGTGTTGTAAATTTGCTAAGCGTAATAATAAGTACAAGTTAGTTTAAAAGGGAAACAAACTTTGTTTAATAAAACCGTGTAAAATAGCTAAATTTTGAACGTTCTCAGAATTCGACGAAACTTGATCCAAACGTTAGTCTAGACCCAAGCATTTGTGTTGTAAATTTGCTAAGCGTAATAATAACTACAAGTTAGTATAAAAGGGAAACAAACTTGTTTTAATAAAACCGTGCAAAACAGTTAATTTGTGAGCATTCTCAGCATTGGACGAAACTTGACCCAAACGTAGGTCTAGACCCAAGAGTTTGTGTGTTTAATTTTCTAAGCGTAATAATAACTACAAGTTACTATAAAAGGGACACAAACTTGTTTTAATAAAACCGTGCAAAACAGCTAACTTTTGGACGTTCTTAGAATTCAACGAAACTTGACCCAATCGCAGGACTAGACCCATCCATTTGTGTTGTAAATTTGCTAAGCGTAATAATAACTAGAAGTTAGTATAAAAGCTAAACAAACTTGCTTTAATAAAACCTTGCAAAATAGCTAAATTTTTAACGTTCTCAGAATTCGACGACACTTGACCCAAACGTTGGTCTAGACCCAAACATTTGTGTTGTAAATTTGTTAAGCGTAATAATAACTACAAGTTAGTATAAAAGGGAAACAAACTTGTTTTAATAAAACCGTGCAAAACAGCTAAATTTTGAACGTTCTGAGAATTCGACGACACTTGACCCAAACGTTGGTCTAGACCCAAGCATTTGTGTTGTAAATTTGCTAAGCGTAATAATAACTACAAGTTAGTATAAAAGGGAAACAAACTTCTTTTAATAAAACCGTGCAAAACAGCTAAATTTTAAACGTTCTGAGAATTCAACGAAACTTGACCCAATCGCAGGTTTACACCGATCCATTTGTGTTGTAAATTTGCTTAACGTAATAATAACTACAAGTTAGTATAAAAGGGAAACAAACTTGCTTTAATAAAACCGTGCAAAGTGGCTAAATTTTGAACGTTCTCAGAATTCGACGAAACTTGACCCAAACGTTGGTCTAGACCCAAGCATTTGTGTTGCAAATTTGCTAAGCATAATAATAATTACAAGTTAGTTTAAAAGGGAAACAAACTTGTTTTAATAAAACCGTGCAAAAGAGCTAACTTTGGGACGTTCTCAGAATTCAACGAAAGTTGACCCAATTGCAGGACTAGACCCATCCATTTGTGTTGTAAATTTGCTAAGCGAAATAATTCCTACAAGTTAGTATAAAAGCGAAACAAACTTGCTTTAATAAAACCATGCAAAATAGCTAAATTTTGAACATTCTCATAATTCGACGAAACTTGACCCAAACGTTGGTCTAGACCCAAGCATTTGTGTTGTAAATTTGCTAAGCGTAATAATAATTACAAGTTAGTTTAAAAGGGAAACAAACTTTGTTTAATAAAACCGTGCAAAATAGCTAAATTTTGAACGTTCTCAGAATTCGACGACACTTGACCCAAACGTTGGTCTAGACCCAAGCATTTGTGTTGTAAATTTGCTAAGCGTAATAATAACTACAAGTTAGTATAAAAGGGAAACAAACTTGTTTCAATGAAACTGTGCAAAACAGCTAAATATTGAGCATTCTCAGAATTCGACGAAACTTGACCCAAACGTAGGTCTAGAATCAAGAGTTTGTGTGTTAAATTTTCTAAGCGTAATAATAACTACAAGTTACTATAAATGGGAAACAAACTAGTTTTAATATAACCGTGAAAACAGCTAAATTTTGAACGTTCTCAGAATTCGACGAAACATGACCCAAACGTTGGTCTAGACCCAAGCATTTGTGTTGTAAATTTGCTAAGCGTAATAATAATTACAAGTTAGTTTAAAAGGGAAACAAACTTTGTTTAATAAAACCGTGCAAAATAGCTAAATTTTGAACGTTCTCAGAATTCGACGAAACTTGACCCCAAACGTTGGTCTAAACCTAAGTATTTGTGTTGTAAATTTGCTAAGCGTAATAATAAGTACAAGTTAGTATAAAAGGAAAACAAACTTGTGTCAATAAAACCGTGCAAAATAGCTAATTTTTTAGCATTCTCAGCATTGGACGAAACTTGACCCAAACGTAGGTCTAGACCCAAGAGTTTGTGTGTTAAATTTCTAGCGTGATAATAACTACAAGTTAGTATAAAATGGAAAACAAACTAGTTTTAATAAAACCGTGCAAAACAGTTAATTTTTGAGCATTCTCAGCATTGGACGAAACTTGACCCAAACGTAGGTCTAGACCCCAGAGTTTGTGTGTTTATTTTTCTAAGCGTAGTAATAACTACAAGTTACTATAAAAGGGACACTAATTTATTTTAATAAAACCGTGCAAAACAGCTAACTTTTGGACGTTCTCAGAATTCAACGAAACTTGACCCAATTGCAGGACTAGACCCATCCATTTGTGTTGTAAATTTGCTAAGCGTAATAATAGCTAGAAGTTAGTATAAAAGCTAAACAAACTTGCTTTAATAAAACCGTGCAAAATAGCTAAATTTTTAACGTTCTGAGAATTCGACGATACTTGACCCAAACGTTGGTCTAGACCCAAACATTTGTGTTGTAAATTTGTTAAGCGTAATAATAACTACAAGTTAGTATAAAAGGGAAACAAACTTGTTTTAATAAAACCGTGCAAAACAGCTAAATTTTAAACGTTCTGAGAATTCAACGAAACTTGACCCAATCGCAGGTTTACACCAATCCATTTGTGTTGTAAATTTGCTAAACGTAATAATAACTACAAGTTAGTATAAAAGGAAAACAAACTTGCTTTAATAAAACCGTGCAAAGTGGCTAAATTTTGAACGTTCTCAGAATTCGACGAAACTTGACCCAAACGTTGGTCTAGACCCAAGCATTTGTGTTGCAAATTTGTTAAGCATAATAATAATTACAAGTTAGTTTAAAAGGGAAACAAACTTGTTTTAATAAAACCGTGCAAAAGAGCTAACTTTGGGACGTTCTCAGAATTCAACGAAAGTTGACCCAATTGCAGGACTAGACCCATCCATTTGTGTTGTAAATTTGCTAAGCGAAATAATCCCTACAAGTTAGTATAAAAGCGAAACAAACTTGCTTTAATAAAACCATGCAAAATAGCTAAATTATGAACATTCTCATAATTCGACGAAACTTGACCCAAACATTGGTCTAGACCCAAGCATTTGTGTTGTAAATTTGCTAAGCGTAATAATAATTAGAAGTTAGTTTAAAAGGGAAACAAACTTTGTTTAATAAAACCGTGCAAAATAGCTAAATTTTGAACGTTCTCAGAATTCGACGACACTTGACCCAAACGTTGGTCTAGACCAAGCATTTGTGTTGTAAATTTGCTAAGCGTAATAATAACTACAAGTTAGTATAAAAGGGAAACAAACTTGTTTTAATGAAACTGTGCAAAACAGCTAAATATTGAGCATTCTCAGAATTCGACGAAACTTGACCCAAACATAGGTCTAGACTCAAGAGTTTGTGTGTTAAATTTTCTAAGCGTAATAATAACTACAAGTTACTATAAAAGGGAAACAAATTGTTTTAATATAACCGTGAAAACAGCTAAATTTTCAACGTTCTTAGAATTCGACGAAACTTGACCCAAACGTTGGTCTAGACCCAAGCATTTGTGTTGTAAATTTGCTAAGCGTAATAATAATTACAAGTTAGTTTAAAAGGGAAACAAACTTTGTTTAATAAAACCGTGCAAAATAGCTAAATTTTGAACGTTCTCAGAATTCGACGAAACTTGACCCAAACGTTGGTCTGGACCCAAGCATTTGTGTTGTAAATTTGCTAAGCGTAATAATAACTACAAGTTAGTAATAAAGGGAAACAAACTTGTTTTAATAAAACCGTGGAAAACAGCTAAATTTTGAACGTTTTGAGAATTCGACGACACTTGACCCAAACGTTGGTCTAGACCCAAGCATTTGTGTTGTAAATTTGCTAAGCGTAATAATAACTACAAGTTAGTATAAAAGGGAAACAAACTTGTTTTAATAAAATCGTGCAAAACAGCCACATTTTGAATGTTCTGAGAATTCAACGAAACTTGACCCAATCGCAGGTTTACACCGATCCATTTGTGTTGTAAATTTGTTAAGCGTAATAATAACTACAAGTTACTATTAAAGTGAAACAAACTTGCTTTAATAAAACCGTGCATAGTGGCTAAATTTTGAACGTTCTCAGAATTCGACGAAACTTGACCCAAACGTTGGTCTAGACCTAAGCATTTGTGTTGCAAATTTGCTAACCGTAATAATAATTAAAAGTTAGTTTAAAAGGAAAACAAACTTGTTTTAATAAAACCGTGCAAAAGAGCCAACTTTTGGACGTTCTTAGAATTCAATGAAACTTGACCCAATTGCAGGACTAGACCCATCCATTTGTGTTGTAAATTTGCCAAGTGAAATAATAACTACAAGTTAGTATAAAAGCGAAACAAACTTGCTTTAATAAAACCGTGAAAACAGCTAAATTTTGAACGTTCTCAGAATTCGACGAAACTTGACCCAAACGTTGGTCTAGACCCAAGCATTTGTGTTGTAATTTTGCTGAGCGTAATAATAATTACAAGTTAGTTTAAAAGGGAAACAAACTTTGTTTAATAAAACCGTGCAAAATAGCTAAATTTTGAACGTTCTCAGAATTCGACGAAACTTGACCCAAACGTTGGTCTAGGCCCAAGCATTTGTGTTGTAAATTTGATAAGCGTAATAATAACTATAAGTTAGTATAAAAGGGAAACACACTTGTTTCAATAAAACCGTGCAAAACAGCTAATTTTTTAGCATTCTCAGCATTGGACGAAACTTGACCTAAACGTTGGTCTAGACCCAAGAGTTTGTGTGTTAAATTTGTAGCGTAATAATAACTACAAGTTAGTATAAAATGGAAAACAAACTAGTTTTAATAAAACCGTGCAAAACAGTTAATTTTTGAGCATTCTCAGCATTGGACGAAACTTGACCCAAATGTAGGTCTTGACCCAAGAGTTTGTGTGTTTAATTTTCTAAGCGTAATAATAACTACAAGTTACTATAAAAGGGACAAAAAGTTATTTTAATAAAACCGTGCAAAACAGCTAACTTTTGGACGTTCTCAGAATTCAACGAAACATGACCCAATCGCAGGACTAGACCCATCCATTTGTGTTGTAAATTTGCTAAGCGTAATAATAACTAGAAGTTAGTATAAAAGCGAGACAAACTTGCTTTAATAAAACCGTGCAAAACAGCTAACTTTTGGACGTTCTCAGAATTCAACGAAACATGACCCAATCGCAGGACTAGACCCATCCATTTGTGTTGTAAATTTGCTAAGCGTAATAATAACTAGAAGTTAGTATAAAAGCGAGACAAACTTGCTTTAATAAAATCGTGCAAAATAGGGTTCCTTGAAGATCCCCCGACATACCTTCATCCTATGGTTAGCCATTCAGGAAAAGCTACCAACGACAGACAAACCATGGTTAAATCATTTGGGTGGATGCATCCTTTGTGACGATGATACTGCGGAGACACACACTCACTTGTTCTTCCTATGTCGATTCAGTAGAAGATGCCTTACAGCTGTTCGTCAACAGATCCGATTTGCTTGGCCCAATCGCGAATGGGCAAGAGACGTGGAATGGGCATCAAGGAAGTGGAGGGGAAAACATATTGTTAATGTAGCATATCGAGCTTTACTTGGTGCATGCATATACCATATTTGGCGAGAGAGAAATCTAAGACGATTTGTGCAGACCCATCGGCCAGCACATGTATTAGCTTTGTGTATCTTAGATGACATTAGACAGAGGATACTTAGTATTAATCTTCCATGGTCAATTAGTACATATGCGCTATATAGACTGTGGCGCATCCCTTGGCCTGTCGGGGGAGAAACCACCTGATTGTTGTACTATTATTTTAAATTAATGAAAATTACATTTACCCCAAAAAAAAAAAAAAAAAAACCGTGCAAAATAGCTAACGTTCTCAGAATTCGACGACACTTGACCCAAACGTTGGTCTAGACCCAAGCATTTGTGTTGTAAATTTGCTAAGCGTAATAATAACTACAAGTTAGTATAAAAGGGAAACAAACTTGTTTTAATGAAACTGTGCAAAACAGCTAAATATTGAGCATTCTCAGAATTCGACGAAACTTGACCCAAACATAGGTCTAGACTCAAGAGTTTGTGTGTTAAATTTTCTAAGCGTAATAATAACTACAAGTTACTACAAAAGGGAAACAAATTGTTTTAATATAACCGTGAAAACAGCTAAATTTTGAACGTTCTCAGAATTCGACGAAACTTGACCCAAACATTGGTCTAGACCCAAGCATTTGTGTTGTAAATTTGCTAAGCGTAATAATAATTACAAGTTAGTTTAAAAGGGAAACAAACTTTGTTTAATAAAACCGTGCAAAATAGCTAAATTTTGAACGTTCTCAGAATTCGACGAAACCTGACCCAAACGTTGGTCTGGACCCAAGCATTTGTGTTGTAAATTTGCTAAGCGTAATAATAACTACAAGTTAGTAATAAAGGGAAACAAACTTGTTTTAATAAAACTGTGGAAAACAGCTAAATTTTGAACGTTTTGAGAATTCGACGACACTTGACCCAAACGTTGGTCTAGACCCAAGCATTTGTGTTGTAAATTTGCTAAGCGTAATAATAACTACAAGTTAGTATAAAAGGGAAACAAACTTGTTTTAATAAAATCGTGCAAAACAGCCACATTTTGAATGTTCTGAGAATTCAACGAAACTTGACCCAATCGCAGGTTTACACCGATCCATTTGTGTTGTAAATTTGCTAAGCGGAATAATAACTACAAGTTACTATAAAAGTGAAACAAACTTGCTTTAATAAAACCGTGCAAAGTGGCTAAATTTTGAACGTTCTCAGAATTCGACGAAACTTGACCCAAACGTTGGTCTAGACCTAAGCATTTGTGTTGCAAATTTGCTAACCGTAATAATAATTAAAAGTTAGTTTAAAAGGAAAACAAACTTGTTTTAATAAAACCGTGCAAAAGAGCCAACTTTTGGACGTTCTTAGAATTCAATGAAACTTGACCCAATTGCAGGACTAGACCCATCCATTTGTGTTGTAAATTTGCCAAGTGAAATAATAACTACAAGTTAGTATAAAAGCGAAACAAACTTGCTTTAATAAAACCGTGAAAACAGCTAAATTTTGAACGTTCTCAGAATTCGACGAAACTTGACCCAATCGTTGGTCTAGACCCAAGCATTTGTGTTGTAATTTTGCTGAGCGTAATAATAATTACAAGTTAGTTTAAAAGGGAAACAAACTTTGTTTAATAAAACCGTGCAAAATAGCTAAATTTTGAACGTTCTCAGAATTCGATGAAACTTGACCCAAACGTTGGTCTAGGCCCAAGCATTTGTGTTGTAAATTTGATAAGCGTAATAATAACTACAAGTTAGTATAAAAGGGAAACACACTTGTTTCAATAAAACCGTGCAAAACAGCTAATTTTTTAGCATTCTCAGCATTGGACGAAACTTGACCCAAACGTAGGTCTAGACCCAAGAGTTTGTGTGTTAAATTTGTAGCGTAATAATAACTACAAGTTAGTATAAAATGGAAAACAAACTAGTTTTAATAAAACCGTGCAAAACAGTTAATTTTTGAGCATTCTCAGCATTGGACGAAACTTGACCCAAACGTAGGTCTAGACCCAAGAGTTTGTGTGTTTAATTTTCTAAGCGTAATAATAACTACAAGTTACTATAAAAGGGACAAAAAGTTATTTTAATAAAACCGTGCAAAACAGCTAACTTTTGGACGTTCTCAGAATTCAACGAAACATGACCCAATCGCAGGACTAGACCCATCCATTTGTGTTGTAAATTTGCTAAGCGTAATAATAACTAGAAGTTAGTATAAAAGCGAGACAAACTTGCTTTAATAAAATCGTGCAAAATAGGGTTCCTTGAAGATCCCCCGACATACCTTCATCCTATGGTTAGCCATTCAGGAAAAGCTACCAACGACAGACAAACCATGGTTAAATCATTTGGGTGGATGCATCCTTGTGACGATGATACTGCGGAGACACACACTCACTTGTTCTTCCGATGTCGATTCAGTAGAAGATGCCTTACAGCTGTTCGTCAACAGATCCGATTTGCTTGGCCCAATCGCGAATGGGCAAGAGACATGGAATGGGCATCAAGGAAGTGGAGGGGAAAACATATTGTTAATGTAGCTATCGAGCTTTACTTGGTGCATGCATATACCATATTTGGCGAGAGAGAAATCTAAGACGATTTGAGCAGACCCATCGGCCAGCACATGTATTAGCTTTGTGTATCTTAGATGACATTAGACAGAGGATACTTAGTATTAATCTTCCATGGTCAATTAGTACATATGCGCTATATAGACTGTGGCGCATCCCTTGGCCTGTCGGGGGAGAAACCACATGATTGTTGTACTATTATTTTAAATTAAAGAAAATTACATTTACCCCAAAAAAAAAAAAAAAAAAAACCGTGCAAAATAGCTAAATTTTGAACGTTCTCAGAATTCGACGACACTCGACCCAAACGTTGGTCTAGACCCAAGCATTTGTGTTGTAAATTTGCTAAGCGTAATAATAACTGCAAGTTAGTATAAAAGGGAAACAAACTTGTTTTAATAAAACCGTGCAAAACAGCTAAATTTTGAACGTTCTGAGAATTCAACGAAACTTGACCCAATCGCAGGTTTAGACCGATCCATTTGTGTTGTAAATTTGCTAAGCGTAATAATAACTACAAGTTAGTATAAAAGGGAAACAAACTTGCTTTAATAAAACCGTGCAAAGTGGCTAAACTTTGAACGTTCTCAGAATTCGATGAAACTTGACCCAAACGTTGGTCTAGACCCAAGCATTTGTGTTGCAAATTTGCTAAGCGTAATAATAATTACAAGTTAGTTTAAAAGCGAAACAAACTTGTTTTAATAAAACCGTGCAAAAAGTTAACTTTTGGACGTTCTCAAAATTCAACGAAACTTGACCCAATTGCAGGACTAGACCCATCCATTTGTGTTGTAAATTTGCTAAGCGAAATAATCCCTACAAGTTAGTATAAAAGCGAAACAAACTTGCTGTAATAAAACCATGCAAAATAGCTAAATTTTGAACGTTCTCATAATTCGACGAAACTTGACCCAAACGTTGGTCTAGACCCAAGCATTTGTGTTGTAAATTTGCTAAGCGTAATAATAATTACAAGTTAGTTTAAAAGGGAAACAAACTTTGTTTAATAAAACCGTGCAAAATAGCTAAATTTTGAACGTTCTCAGAATTCGACGACACTTGACCCAAACGTTGGTCTAGACCCAAGCATTTGTGTTGTAAATTTGCTAAACGTAATAATAACTACAAGTTAGTATAAAAGGGAAACAAACTTGTTTTAATGAAACTGTGCAAAACAGCTAAATATTGAGCATTCTCAGAATTCGACGAAACTTGACTCAAACATAGGTCTAGACTCAAGAGTTTGTGTGTTAAATTTTCTAAGCGTAATAATAACTACAAGTTACTATAAAAGGGAAACAAATTGTTTTAATATAACCGTGAAAACAGCTAAATTTTGAACGTTCTCAGAATTCGACGAAACTTGACCCAAACGTTGGTCTAGACCCAAGCATTTGTGTTGTACATTTGCTAAGCGTAATAATAATTACAAGTTAGTTTAAAAGGGAAACAAACTTTGTTTAATAAAACCGTACAAAATAGCTAAATTTTGAACGTTCTCAGAAATCGACGAAACTTGACCCAAACGTTGGTCTGGACCCAAGCATTTGTGTTGTAAATTTGCTAAGCGTAATAATAACTACAAGTTAGTAATAAAGGGAAACAAACTTGTTTTAATAAAACCGTGGAAAACAGCTAAATTTTGAACGTTTTGAGAATTCGACGACACTTGACCCAAACGTTGGTCTAGACCCAAGCATTTGTGTTGTAAATTTGCTAAGCGTAATAATAACTACAAGTTAGTATAAAAGGGAAACAAACTTGTTTTAATAAAATCGTGCAAAACAGCTACATTTTGAATGTTCTGAGAATTCAACGAAACTTGACCCAATCGCAGGTTTACACCGATCCATTTGTGTTGTAAATTTGCTAAGCGTAATAATAACTACAAGTTACTATAAAAGTGAAACAAACTTGCTTTAATAAAACCGTGCAAAGTGGCTAAATTTTGAACGTTCTCAGAATTCGACGAAACTTGACCCAAACGTTGGTCTAGACCTAAGCATTTGTGTTGCAAATTTGCTAACCGTAATAATAATTAAAAGTTAGTTTAAAAGGAAAACAAACTTGTTTTAATAAAACCGTGCAAAAGAGCCAACTTTAGGACGTTCTTAGAATTCAACGAAACTTGACCCAATTGCAGGACTAGACCCATCCATTTGTGTTGTAAATTTGCCAAGCGAAATAATAACTACAAGTTAGTATAAAAGCGAAACAAACTTGCTTTAATAAAACCGTGAAAACAGCTAAATTTTGAACGTTCTCAGAATTCGACGAAACTTGACCCAAACGTTGGTCTAGACCCAAGTATTTGTGTTGTAATTTTGCTGAGCGTAATAATAATTACAAGTTAGTTTAAAAGGGAAACAAACTTTGTTTAATAAAACCGTGCAAAATAGCTAAATTTTGAACGTTCTCAGAATTCGACGAAACTTGCCCAAACGTAGGTCTAGACCCAAGAGTTTGTGTGTTAAATTTGTAGCGTAATAATAACTACAAGTTAGTATAAAATGGAAAACAAACTAGTTTTAATAAAACCGTGCAAAACAGTTAATTTTTTAGCATTCTCAGCATTGGACGAAACTTGACCCAAACGTAGGTCTAGACCCAAGAGTTTGTGTGTTTAATTTTCTAGGCGTAATAATAACTACAAGTTACTATAAAAGGGACAAAAAGTTATTTTAATAAAACCGTGCAAAACAGCTAACTTTTGGACGTTCTCAGAATTCAACGAAACATGACCCAATCGCAGGACTAGACCCATCCATTTGTGTTGTAAATTTGCTAAGCGTAATAATAACTAGAAGTTAATATAAAAGCGAGACAAACTTGCTTTAATAAAATCGTGCAAAATAGGGTTCCTTGAAGATCCCCCGACATACCTTCATCCTATGGTTAGCCATTCAGGAAAAGCTACCAACGACAGACAAACCATGGTTAAATCATTTGGGTGGATGCATCCTTTGTGACGATGATACTGCGGAGACACACACTCACTTGTTCTTCCGATGTCGATTCAGTAGAAGATGCCTTACAGCTGTTCGTCAACAGATCCGATTTGCTTGGCCCAATCGCGAATGGGCAAGAGATATGGAATGGGCATCAAGGAAATGGAGGGGAAAACATATTGTTAATGTAGCTATCGAGCTTTACTTGGTGCATGCATATACCATATTTGGCGAGAGAGAAATCTAAGACGATTTGAGCAGACCCATCGGCCAGCACATGTATTAGCTTTGTGTATCTTAGATGACATTAGACAGAGGATACTTAGTATTAATCTTCCATGGTCAATTAGTACATATGCGCTATATAGACTGTGGCGCATCCCTTGGCCTGTCGGGGGAGAACCACATGATTGTTGTACTATTATTTTAAATTAAAGAAAATTACATTTACCCCAAAAAAAAAAAAAAAAAAAAAAACCGTGCAAAATAGCTAAATTTTGAACGTTCTCAGAATTCGACGACACTCGACCCAAACGTTGGTCTAGACTCAAGCATTTGTGTTGTAAATTTGCTAAGCGTAATAATAACTACAAGTTAGTATAAAAGGGAAACAAACTTGTTTTAATAAAACCGTGCAAAACAGCTAAATTTTGAACGTTCTGAGAATTCAACGAAACTTGACCCAATCGCAGGTTTAGACCGATCCATTTGTGTTGTAAATTTGCTAAGCGTAATAATAACTACAAGTTAGTATAAAAGGGAAACAAACTTGCTTTAATAAAACCGTGCAAAGTGGCTAAATTTTGAACGTTCTCAGAATTCGATGAAACTTGACCCAAACGTTGGTCTAGACCCAAGCATTTGTGTTGCAAATTTGCTAAGCGTAATAATAATTACAAGTTAGTTTAAAAGCGAAACAAACTTGTTTTAATAAAACCGTGCAAAAAGCTAACTTTTGGACGTTCTCAAAATTCAACGAAACTTGACCCAATTGCAGGACTAGACCCATCCATTTGTGTTGTAAATTTGCTAAGCGAAATAATCCCTACAAGTTAGTATAAAAGCGAAACAAACTTGCTGTAATAAAACCATGCAAAATAGCTAAATTTTGAATGTTCTCATAATTCGACGAAACTTGACCCAAACGTTGGTCTAGACCCAAGCATTTGTGTTGTAAATTTGCTAAGCGTAATAATAATTACAAGTTAGTTTAAAAGGGAAACAAACTTTGTTTAATAAAACTGTGCAAAATAGCTAAATTTTGAACGTTCTCAGAATTCGACGACACTTGACCCAAACGTTGGTCTAGACCCAAGCATTTGTGTTGTAAATTTGCTAAACGTAATAATAACTACAAGTTAGTATAAAAGGGAAACAAACTTGTTTTAATGAAACTGTGCAAAACAGCTAAATATTGAGCATTCTTAGAATTCGACGAAACTTGACTCAAACATAGGTCTAGACTCAAGAGTTTGTGTGTTAAATTTTGTAAGCGTAATAATAACTACAAGTTACTATAAAAGGGAAACAAATTGTTTTAATATAACCGTGAAAACAGCTAAATTTTGAACGTTCTCAGAATTCGACGAAACTTGAACCAAACGTTGGTCTAGACCCAAGCATTTGTGTTGTACATTTGCTAAGCGTAATAATAATTACAAGTTAGTTTAAAAGGGAAACAAACTTTGTTTAATAAAACCGTACAAAATAGCTAAATTTTGAACGTTCTCAGAATTCGACGAAACTTGACCCAAACGTTGGTCTAGACCCAAGCATTTGTGTTGTAAATTTGCTAAGCGTAATAATAACTACAAGTTAGTAATAAAGGGAAACAAACTTGTTTTAATAAAACCGTGGAAAACAGCTAAATTTTGAACGTTTTGAGAATTCGACGACACTTGACCCAAACGTTGGTCTAGACCCAAGCATTTGTGTTGTAAATTTGCTAAGCGTAATAATAACTACAAGTTAGTATAAAAGGGAAACAAACTTGTTTTAATAAAATCGTGCAAAACAGCTACATTTTGAATGTTCTGAGAATTCAACGAAACTTGACCCAATCGCAGGTTTACACCGATCCATTTGTGTTGTAAATTTGCTAAGCGTAATAATTACTACAAGTTACTATAAAAGTGAAACAAACTTGCTTTAATAAAACCGTGCAAAGTGGCTAAATTTTGAACGTTCTCAGAATTCGACGAAACTTGACCCAAACGTTGGTCTAGACCCAAGCATTTGTGTTGTAAATTTGCTAAACGTAATAATAACTACAAGTTAGTATAAAAGGGAAACAAACTTGTTTTAATGAAACTGTGCAAAACAGCTAAATATTGAGCATTCTTAGAATTCGACGAAACTTGACTCAAACATTGGTCTAGACCTAAGCATTTGTGTTGCAAATTTGCTAACCGTAATAATAATTAAAAGTTAGTTTAAAAGGAAAACAAACTTGTTTTAATAAAATCGTGCAAAAGAGCCAACTTTAGGACGTTCTTAGAATTCAACGAAACTTGACCCAATTGCAGGACTAGACCCATCCATTTGTGTTGTAAATTTGCCAAGCGAAATAATAACTACAAGTTAGTATAAAAGCGAAACAAACTTGCTTTAATAAAACCGTGAAAACAGCTAAATTTTGAATGTTCTCAGAATTCGACGAAACTTGACCCAAACGTTGGTCTAGACCCAAGTATTTGTGTTGTAATTTTGCTGAGCGTAATAATAATTACAAGTTAGTTTAAAAGGGAAACAAACTTTGTTTAATAAAACCGTGCAAAATAGCTAAATTTTGAACGTTCTCAGAATTCGACGAAACTTGACCCAAACGTTGGTCTAGACCCAAGCATTTGTGTTGTAAATTTGCTAAGCGTAATAATAACTACAAGTTAGTATAAAAGGGAAACAAACTTGTTTCAATAAAACCGTGAAAAACAGCTAATTTTTTAGCATTCTCAGCATTGGACGAAACTTGACCCAAACGTAGGTCTAGACCCAAGAGTTTGTGTGTTAAATTTGTAGCGTAATAATAACTACAAGTTAGTATAAAATGGAAAACAAACTAGTTTTAATAAAACCGTGCAAAACAGTTAATTTTTGAGCATTCTCAGCCTTGGACGAAACTTGACCCAAACGTAGGTCTAGACCCAAGAGTTTGTGTGTTTAATTTTCTAACCGTAATAATAACTACAAGTTACTATAAAAGGGACCAAAGTTATTTTAATAAAACCGTGCAAAACAGCTAACTTTTTGACGTTCTCAGAATTCAACGAAACTTGACCCAATCGCAGGACTAGACCCATCCATTTGTGTTGTAAATTTGCTAAGCGTAATAATAACTAGAAGTTAGTATAAAAGCGAGACAAACTTGCTTTAATAAAATCGTGCAAAATAGGTTTCCTTGAAGATCCCCCGACATACCTTCATCCTATGGTTAGCCATTCAAGAAAAGCTACCAACGACAGACAAACCATGGTTAAATCATTTGGGTGGATGCATCCTTTGTGACGATGATACTGCGGAGACACACACTCACTTTTTCTTCCGATGTCGATTCAGTAGAAGATGCCTTACAGCTGTTCGTCAACAGATCCGATTTGCTTGGCCCAATCGCGAATGGGAAAGAGACGTGGAATGGGCATCAAGGAAGTGGAGGGGAAAACATATTGTTAATGTAGCATATCGAGCATTACTTGGTGCATGCATATACCATATTTGGCGAGAGAGAAATCTAAGACGATTTGAGCAGACCCATCGGCCAGCACATGTATTAGCTTTGTGTATCTTAGATGACATTAGACAGAGGATACTTAGTATTAATCTTCCATGGTCAATTAGTACATATGCGCTATATAGACTGTGGCGCATCCCTTGGCCTGTCGGGGGAGAAACCACATGATTGTTGTACTATTATTTTAAATTAATGAAAATTACATTTACCCCAAAAAAAAAAAAAAAAAAACCGTGCAAAATAGCTAAATTTTGAACGTTCTCAGAATTCGACGACACTCGACCCAAACGTTGGTCTAGACCCAAGCATTTGTGTTGTAAATTTGCTAAGCGTAATAATAACTACAAGTTAGTATAAAAGGGAAACAAACTTGTTTTAATAAAACCGTGCAAAACAGCTAAATTTTGAACGTTCTGATAATTCAACGAAACTTGACCCAATCGCAGGTTTAGACCGATCCATTTGTGTTGTAAATTTGCTAAGCATAATAATAACTACAAGTTAGTATAAAAGGGAAACAAACTTGCTTTAATAAAACCGTGCAAAGTGGCTAAATTTTGAACGTTCTCAGAATTCGACGAAACTTGACCCAAACGTTGGTCTAGACCCAAGCATTTGTGTTGCAAATTTGCTAAGCGTAATAATAATTACAAGTTAGTTTAAAAGCGAAACAAACTTGTTTTAATAAAACCGTGCAAAAAGCTAACTTTTGGACGTTCTCAAAATTCAACGAAACTTGACCCAATTGCAGGACTAGACCCATCCATTTGTGTTGTAAATTTGCTAAGCGAAATAATACCTACAAGTTAGTATAAAAGCGAAACAAACTTGCTTTAATAAAACCATGCAAAATAGCTAAATTTTGAACGTTCTCATAATTCGACGAAACTTGACCCAAACGTTGGTCTAGACCCAAGCATTTGTGTTGTAAATTTGCTAAGCATAATAATAATTACAAGTTAGTTTAAAAGAGAAACAAACTTTGTATAATAAAACCGTGCAAAATAGCTAAATTTTGAACGTTCTCAGAATTCGACGAAACTTGACCCAAACGTTGGTCTAGGCCCAAGCATTTGTGTTGTAAATTTGATAAGCGTAATAATAACTACAAGTTAGTATAAAAGGGAAACACACTTGTTTCAATAAAACCGTGCAAAACAGCTAATTTTTTAGCATTCTCAGCATTGGACGAAACTTGACCCAAACGTAGGTCTAGACCCAAGAGTTTGTGTGTTAAATTTGTAGCGTAATAATAACTACAAGTTAGTATAAAATGGAAAACAAACTAGTTTTAATAAAACCGTGCAAAACAGTTAATTTTTGAGCATTCTCAGCATTGGACGAAACTTGACCCAAACGTAGGTCTAGACCCAAGAGTTTGTGTGTTTAATTTTCTAAGCGTAATAATAACTACAAGTTACTATAAAAGGGACAAAAAGTTATTTTAATAAAACCGTGCAAAACAGCTAACTTTTGGACGTTCTCAGAATTCAACGAAACATGACCCAATCGCAGGACTAGACCCATCCATTTGTGTTGTAAATTTGCTAAGCGTAATAATAACTAGAAGTTAGTATAAAAGCGAGACAAACTTGCTTTAATAAAATCGTGCAAAATAGGGTTCCTTGAAGATCCCCCGACATACCTTCATCCTATGGTTAGCCATTCAGGAAAAGCTACCAACGACAGACAAACCATGGTTAAATCATTTGGGTGGATGCATCCTTTGTGACGATGATACTGCGGAGACACACACTCACTTGTTCTTCCGATGTCGATTCAGTAGAAGATGCCTTACAGCTGTTCGTCAACAGATCCGATTTGCTTGGCCCAATCGCGAATGGGCAAGAGACGTGGAATGGGCATCAAGGAAGTGGAGGGGAAAACATATTGTTAATGTAGCATATCAAGCTTTACTTGGTGCATGCATATACCATATTTGGCGAGAGAGAAATCTAAGACGATTTGAGCAGACCCATCGGCCAGCACATGTATTAGCTTTGTGTATCTTAGATGACATTAGACAGAGGATACTTAGTATTAATCTTCCATGGTCAATTAGTACATATGCGCTATATAGACTGTGGCGCATCCCTTGGCCTGTCGGGGGAGAAACCACATGATTGTTGTACTATTATTTTAAATTAATGAAAATTACATTTACCCCAAAAAAAAAAAAAAAAAAAACCGTGCAAAATAGCTAAATTTTGAACGTTCTCAGAATTCGACGACACTCGACCCAAACGTTGGTCTAGACCCAAGCATTTGTGTTGTAAATTTGCTAAGCGTAATAATAACTACAAGTTAGTATAAAAGGGAAACAAACTTGTTTTAATAAAACCGTGCAAAACAGCTAAATTTTGAACGTTCTGAGAATTCAACGAAACTTGACCCAATCGCAGGTTTAGACCGATCCATTTGTGTTGTAAATTTGCTAAGCGTAATAATAACTACAAGTTAGTATAAAAGGGAAACAAACTTGCTTTAATAAAACCGTGCAAAGTGGCTAAATTTTGAACGTTCTCAGAATTCGATGAAACTTGACCCAAACGTTGGTCTAGACCCAAGCATTTGTGTGGCAAATTTGCTAAGCGTAATAATAATTACAAGTTAGTTTAAAAGCGAAACAAACTTGTTTTAATAAAACCGTGCAAAAAGCTAAGTTTTGGACGTTCTCAAAATTCAACGAAACTTGACCCAATTGCAGGACTAGACCCATCCATTTGTGTTGTAAATTTGCTAAGCGAAATAATCCCTACAAGTTAGTATAAAAGCGAAACAAACTTGCTTTAATAAAACCATGCAAAATAGCTAAATTTTGAACGTTCTCATAATTCGACGAAACTTGACCCAGACGTTGGTCTAGACCCAAGTATTTGTGTTGTAATTTTGCTGAGCGTAATAATAATTACAAGTTAGTTTAAAAGGGAAACAAACTTTGTTTAATAAAACCGTGCAAAATAGCTAAATTTTGAACGTTCTCAGAATTCGACGAAACTTGACCCAAACGTTGGTCTAGACCCAAGCATTTGTGTTGTAAATTTGCTAAGCGTAATAATAACTACAAGTTAGTATAAAAGGGAAACAAACTTGTTTCAATAAAACCGTGCAAAACAGCTAATTTTTTAGCATTCTCAGCATTGGACGAAACTTGACCCAAACGTAGGTCTAGACCCAAGAGTTTGTGTGTTAAATTTGTAGCGTAATAATAACTACAAGTTAGTATAAAATGGAAAACAAACTAGTTTTAATAAAACCGTGCAAAACAGTTAATTTTTGAGCATTCTCAGCCTTGGACGAAACTTGACCCAAACGTAGGTCTAGACCCAAGAGTTTGTGTGTTTAATTTTCTAACCGTAATAATAACTACAAGTTACTATAAAAGGGACCAAAGTTATTTTAATAAAACCGTGCAAAACAGCTAACTTTTCGACGTTCTCAGAATTCAACGAAACATGACCCAATCGCAGGACTAGACCCATCCATTTGTGTTGTAAATTTGCTAAGCGTAATAATAACTAGAAGTTAGTATAAAAGCGAGACAAACTTGCTTTAATAAAATCGTGCAAAATAGGTTTCCTTGAAGATCCCCCGACATACCTTCATCCTATGGTTAGCCATTCAAGAAAAGCTACCAACGACAGACAAACCATGGTTAAATCATTTGGGTGGATGCATCCTTTGTGACGATGATACTGCGGAGACACACACTCACTTTTTCTTCCGATGTCGATTCAGTAGAAGATGCCTTACAGCTGTTCGTCAACAGATCCGATTTGCTTGGCCCAATCGCGAATGGGCAAGAGACGTGGAATGGGCATCAAGGAAGTGGAGGGGAAAACATATTGTTAATGTAGCATATCGAGCATTACTTGGTGCATGCATATACCATATTTGGCGAGAGAGAAATCTAAGACGATTTGAGCAGACCCATCGGCCAGCACATGTATTAGCTTTGTGTATCTTAGATGACATTAGACAGAGGATACTTAGTATTAATCTTCCATGGTCAATTAGTACATATGCGCTATATAGACTGTGGCGCATCCCTTGGCCTGTCGGGGGAGAAACCACATGATTGTTGTACTATTATTTTAAATTAATGAAAATTACATTTACCCCAAAAAAAAAAAAAAAAACGTGCAAAATAGCTAAATTTTGAACGTTCTCAGAATTCGACGACACTCGACCCAAACGTTGGTCTAGACCCAAGCATTTGTGTTGTAAATTTGCTAAGCGTAATAATAACTACAAGTTAGTATAAAAGGGAAACAAACTTGTTTTAATAAAACCGTGCAAAACAGCTAAATTTTGAACGTTCTGATAATTCAACGAAACTTGACCCAATCGCAGGTTTAGACCGATCCATTTGTGTTGTAAATTTGCTAAGCGTAATAATAACTACAAGTTAGTATAAAATGGAAACAAACTTGCTTTAATAAAACCGTGCAAAGTGGCTAAATTTTGAACGTTCTCAGAATTCGACGAAACTTGACTCAAACGTTGGTCTAGACCCAAGCATTTGTGTTGCAAATTTGCTAAGCGTAATAATAATTACAAGTTAGTTTAAAAGCGAAACAAACTTGTTTTAATAAAACCGTGCAAAAAGCTAACTTTTGGACGTTCTCAAAATTCAACGAAACTTGACCCAATTGCTGGACTAGACCCATCCATTTGTGTTGTAAATTTGCTAAGCGAAATAATACCTACAAGTTAGTATAAAAGCGAAACAAACTTGCTTTAATAAAACCGTGCAAAATAGCTAAATTTTGAACGTTCTCATAATTCGACGAAACTTGACCCAAACGTTGGTCTAGACCCAAGCATTTGTGTTGTAAATTTGCTAAGCGTAATAATAATTACAAGTTAGTTTAAAAGAGAAACAAACTTTGTTTAATAAAACCGTGCAAAATAGCTAAATTTTGAACGTTCTCAGAATTCGACGAAACTTGACCCAAACGTTGGTCTAGGCCCAAGCATTTGTGTTGTAAATTTGATAAGCGTAATAATAACTACAAGTTAGTATAAAAGGGAAACACACTTGTTTCAATAAAACCGTGCAAAACAGCTAATTTTTTAGCATTCTCAGCATTGGACGAAACTTGACCCAAACGTAGGTCTAGACCCAAGAGTTTGTGTGTTAAATTTGTAGCGTAATAATAACTACAAGTTAGTATAAAATGGAAAACAAACTAGTTTT
The DNA here is from genome assembly GCF_026168435.1 of Sesamum indicum. Lineage (NCBI taxonomy): Eukaryota > Viridiplantae > Streptophyta > Magnoliopsida > Lamiales > Pedaliaceae > Sesamum > Sesamum indicum. The sequence continues at coordinate 7,402,417 of NC_142658.1, read as the reverse complement.
AATAAAACCGTGCAAAACAGTTAATTTTTGAGCATTCTCAGCATTGGACGAAACTTGACCCAAACGTAGGTCTAGACCCAAGAGTTTGTGTGTTTAATTTTCTAAGCGTAATAATAACTACAAGTTACTATAAAAGGGACAAAAAGTTATTTTAATAAAACCGTGCAAAACAGCTAACTTTTGGACGTTCTCAGAATTCAACGAAACATGACCCAATCGCAGGACTAGACCCATCCATTTGTGTTGTAAATTTGCTAAGCGTAATAATAACTAGAAGTTAGTATAAAAGCGAGACAAACTTGCTTTAATAAAATCGTGCAAAATAGGGTTCCTTGAAGATCCCCCGACATACCTTCATCCTATGGTTAGCCATTCAGGAAAAGCTACCAACGACAGACAAACCATGGTTAAATCATTTGGGTGGATGCATCCTTTGTGACGATGATACTGCGGAGACACACACTCACTTGTTCTTCCGATGTCGATTCAGTAGAAGATGCCTTACAGCTGTTCGTCAACAGATCCGATTTGCTTGGCCCAATCGCGAATGGGCAAGAGACGTGGAATGGGCATCAAGGAAGTGGAGGGGAAAACATATTGTTAATGTAGCATATCGAGCTTTACTTGGTGCATGCATATACCATATTTGGCGAGAGAGAAATCTAAGACGATTTGAGCAGACCCATCGGCCAGCACATGTATTAGCTTTGTGTATCTTAGATGACATTAGACAGAGGATACTTAGTATTAATCTTCCATGGTCAATTAGTACATATGCGCTATATAGACTGTGGCGCATCCCTTGGCCTGTCGGGGGAGAAACCACATGATTGTTGTACTATTATTTTAAATTAATGAAAATTACATTTACCCCAAAAAAAAAAAAAAAAAAAAACCGTGCAAAATAGCTAAATTTTGAACGTTCTCAGAATTCGACGACACTCGACCCAAACGTTGGTCTAGACCCAAGCATTTGTGTTGTAAATTTGCTAAGCGTAATAATAACTACAAGTTAGTATAAAAGGGAAACAAACTTGTTTTAATAAAACCGTGCAAAACAGCTAAATTTTGAACGTTCTGAGAATTCAACGAAACTTGACCCAATCGCAGGTTTAGACCGATCCATTTGTGTTGTAAATTTGCTAAGCGTAATAATAACTACAAGTTAGTATAAAAGGGAAACAAACTTGCTTTAATAAAACCGTGCAAAGTGGCTAAATTTTGAACGTTCTCAGAATTCGATGAAACTTGACCCAAACGTTGGTCTAGACCCAAGCATTTGTGTGGCAAATTTGCTAAGCGTAATAATAATTACAAGTTAGTTTAAAAGCGAAACAAACTTGTTTTAATAAAACCGTGCAAAAAGCTAAGTTTTGGACGTTCTCAAAATTCAACGAAACTTGACCCAATTGCAGGACTAGACCCATCCATTTGTGTTGTAAATTTGCTAAGCGAAATAATCCCTACAAGTTAGTATAAAAGCGAAACAAACTTGCTTTAATAAAACCATGCAAAATAGCTAAATTTTGAACGTTCTCATAATTCGACGAAACTTGACCCAGACGTTGGTCTAGACCCAAGTATTTGTGTTGTAATTTTGCTGAGCGTAATAATAATTACAAGTTAGTTTAAAAGGGAAACAAACTTTGTTTAATAAAACCGTGCAAAATAGCTAAATTTTGAACGTTCTCAGAATTCGACGACACTTGACCCAAACGTTGGTCTAGACCCAAGCATTTGTTTTGTAAATTTGCTAAACGTAATAATAACTACAAGTTAGTATAAAAGGGAAACAAACTTGTTTTAATGAAATTGTGCAAAACAGCTAAATATTGAGCATTCTCAGAATTCGACGAAACTTGACTCAAACATAGGTCTAGACTCAAGAGTTTGTGTGTTAAATTTTCTAAGCGTAATAATAACTACAAGTTACTATAAAAGGGAAACAAATTGTTTTAATATAACCGTGAAAACAGCTAAATTTTGAACGTTCTCAGAATTCGACGAAACTTGACCCAAACGTTGGTCTAGACCCAAACATTTGTGTTGTAAATTTGCTAAGCGTAATAATAATTACAAGTTAGTTTAAAAGGAAAACAAACTTTGTTTAATAAAACCGTGCAAAATAGCTAAATTTTGAACGTTCTCAGAATTCGACGAAACTTGACCCAAACGTTGGTCTAGACCCAAGCATTTGTGTTGTAAATTTGCTAAGCGTAATAATAACTACAAGTTAGTAATAAAGGGAAACAAACTTGTTTTAATAAAACCGTGGAAAACAGCTAAATTTTGAACGTTTTGAGAATTCGACGACACTTGACCCAAACGTTGGTCTAGACCCAAGCATTTGTGTTGTAAATTTGCTAAGCGTAATAATAACTACAAGTTAGTATAAAAGGGAAACAAACTTGTTTTAATAAAATCGTGCAAAACAGCTACATTTTGAATGTTCTGAGAATTCAACGAAACTTGACCCAATCGCAGGTTTACACCGATCCATTTGTGTTGTAAATTTGCTAAGCGTAATAATAACTACAAGTTACTATAAAAGTGAAACAAACTTGCTTTAATAAAACCGTGCAAAGTGGCTAAATTTTGAACGTTCTCAGAATTCGACGAAACTTGACCCAAACGTTGGTCTAGACCTAAGCATTTGTGTTGCAAATTTGCTAACCGTAATAATAATTAAAAGTTAGTTTAAAAGGAAAACAAACTTGTTTTAATAAAACCGTGCAAAAGTGCCAACTTTTGGACGTTCTTAGAATTCAACGAAACTTGACCCAATTGCAGGACTAGACCCATCAATTTGTGTTGTAAATTTGCCAAGTGAAATAATAACTACAAGTTAGTATAAAAGCGAAACAAACTTGCTTTAATAAAACCGTGAAAACAGCTAAATTTTGAACGTTTTCAGAATTCGACGAAACTTGACCCAATCGTTGGTCTAGACCCAAGCATTTGTGTTGTAATTTTGCTGAGCGTAATAATAATTACAAGTTAGTTTAAAAGGGAAACAAACTTTGTTTAATAAAACCGTGCAAAATAGCTAAATTTTGAACGTTCTCAGAATTCGACGAAACTTGACCCAAACGTTGGTCTAGGCCCAAGCATTTGTGTTGTAAATTTGATAAGCGTAATAATAACTACAAGTTAGTATAAAAGGGAAACACACTTGTTTCAATAAAACCGTGCAAAACAGCTAATTTTTTAGCATTCTCAGCATTGGACGAAACTTGACCCAAACGTAGGTCTAGACCCAAGAGTTTGTGTGTTAAATTTGTAGCGTAATAATAACTACAAGTTAGTATAAAATGGAAAACAAACTAGTTTTAATAAAACCGTGCAAAACAGTTAATTTTTGAGCATTCTCAGCATTGGACGAAACTTGACCCAAACGTAGGTCTAGACCCAAGAGTTTGTGTGTTTAATTTTCTAAGCGTAATAATAACTACAAGTTACTATAAAAGGGACAAAAAGTTATTTTAATAAAACCGTGCAAAACAGCTAACTTTTGGACGTTCTCAGAATTCAACGAAACATGACCCAATCGCAGGACTAGACCCATCCATTTGTGTTGTAAATTTGCTAAGCGTAATAATAACTATAAGTTAGTATAAAAGCGAGACAAACTTGCTTTAATAAAATCGTGCAAAATAGGGTTCCTTGAAGATCCCCCGACATACCTTCATCCTATGGTTAGCCATTCAGGAAAAGCTACCAACGACAGACAAACCATGGTTAAATCATTTGGGTGGATGCATCCTTTGTGACGATGATACTGCGGAGACACACACTCACTTGTTCTTCCGATGTCGATTCAGTAGAAGATGCCTTACAGCTGTTCGTCAACAGATCCGATTTGCTTGGCCCAATCGCGAATGGGCAAGAGACGTGGATTGGGCATCAAGGAAGTGGAGGGGAAAACATATTGTTAATGTAGCATATCGAGCTTTACTTGGTGCATGCATATACCATATTTGGCGAGAGAGAAATCTAAGACGATTTGAGCAGACCCATCGGCCAGCACATGTATTAGCTTTGTGTATCTTAGATGACATTAGACAGAGGATACTTAGTATTAATCTTCCATGGTCAATTAGTACATATGCGCTATATAGACTGTGGCGCATCCCTTGGCCTGTCGGTGGAGAAACCACATGATTGTTGTACTATTATTTTAAATTAATGGAAATTACATTTACCCCAAAAAAAAAAAAAAAAAAACCGTGCAAAATAGCTAAATTTTGAACGTTCTCAGAATTCGACGACACTCGACCCAAACGTTGGTCTAGACCCAAGCATTTGTGTTGTAAATTTGCTAAGCGTAATAATAACTACAAGTTAGTATAAAAGGGAAACAAACTTGTTTTAATAAAACCGTGCAAAACAGCTAAATTTTGAACATTCTGAGAATTCAACGAAACTTGACCCAATCGCAGGTTTAGACCGATCCATTTGTGTTGTAAATTTGCTAAGCGTAATAATAACTACAAGTTAGTATAAAAGGGAAACAAACTTGCTTTAATAAAACCGTGCAAAATGGCTAAATTTTGAACGTTCTCAGAATTCGATGAAACTTGACCCAAACATTGGTCTAGACCCAAGCATTTGTGTTGCAAATTTGCTAAGCGTAATAATAATTACAAGTTAGTTTAAAAGCGAAACAAACTTGTTTTAATAAAACCGTGCAAAAAGCTAAGTTTTGGACGTTCTCCAAATTCAACGAAACTTGACCCAATTGCAGGACTAGACCCATCCATTTGTGTTGTAAATTTGCTAAGCGAAATAATCCCTACAAGTTAGTATAAAAGCGAAACAAACTTGCTTTAATAAAACCATGCAAAATAGCTAAATTTTGAACGTTCTCATAATTCGACGAAACTTGACCCAAACGTTGGTCTAGACCCAAGCATTTGTGTTGTAAATTTGCTAAGCGTAATAATAATTACAAGTTAGTTTAAAAGGGAAACAAACTTTGTTTAATAAAACCGTGCAAAATAGCTAAATTTTGAACGTTCTCAGAATTCGACGAAACTTGACCCAAACGTTGGTCTAAACCCAAGTATTTGTGTTGTAAATTTTCTAAGCGTAATAATAACTACAAGTTAGTATAAAAGGTAAACAAACTAGTTTTAAGAAAACCGTGCAAAACAGCTAATTTTTTAGCATTCTCAACATTGGACGAAACTTGACCCAAACGTTGGTCTAGACTCAAGAGTTTGTGTGTTAAATTTTCTAAGCGTAATAATAACTACAAGTTACTATAAAAGGGAAACAAACTTGTTTTAATAAAACCGTCCAAAACAGCTAAGTTTTGGACGTTCTCAGAATTCGACGAAACTTGACCCAAACGTTGGTCTAGACCCAAACATTTGTGTTGTAAATTTGCTAAGCGTAATAATAATTACAAGTTAGTTTAAAAGGAAAACAAACTTTGTTTAATAAAACCGTGCAAAATAGCTAAATTTTGAACGTTCTCAGAATTCGACGAAACTTGACCCAAACGTTGGTCTAGACCCAAGCATTTGTGTTGTAAATTTGCTAAGCGTAATAATAACTACAAGTTAGTATAAAAGGGAAACAAACTTGTTTTAATAAAATCGTGCAAAACAGCTACATTTTGAATGTTCTGAGAATTCAACGAAACTTGACCCAATCGCAGGTTTACACCGATTCATTTGTGTTGTAAATTTGCTAAGCGTAATAATAACTACAAGTTACTATAAAAGTGAAACAAACTTGCTTTAATAAAACCGTGCAAAGTGGCTAAATTTTGAACGTTCTCAGAATTCGACGAAACTTGACCCAAACGTTGGTCTAGACCTAAGCATTTGTGTTGCAAATTTGCTAACCGTAATAATAATTAAAAGTTAGTTTAAAAGGAAAACAAACTTGTTTTAATAAAACCGTGCAAAAGAGCCAACTTTTGGACGTTCTTAGAATTCAACGAAACTTGACCCAATTGCAGGACTAGACCCATCCATTTGTGTTGTAAATTTGCCAAGCGAAATAATAACTACAAGTTAGTATAAAAACGAAACAAACTTGCTTTAATAAAACCGTGAAAACAGCTAAATTTTGAACGTTCTCAGAATTCGACGAAACTTGACCCAAACGTTGGTCTAGACCCAAGTATTTGTGTTGTAATTTTGCTGAGCGTAATAATAATTACAAGTTAGTTTAAAAGGGAAACAAACTTTGTTTAATAAAACCGTGCAAAATAGCTAAATTTTGAACGTTCTCAGAATTCGACGAAACTTGACCCAAACGTTGGTCTAGACCCAAGCATTTGTGTTGTAAATTTGCTAAGCGTAATAATAACTACAAGTTAGTATAAAAGGGAAACAAACTTGTTTCAATAAAACCGTGCAAAACAGCTAATTTTGAGCATTCTCAGCATTGGACGAAACTTGACCCAAACGTTGGTCTAGACCCAAGAGTTTGTGTGTTACGTAATAATAACTACAAGTTAGTTTAAAATAGAAAACAAACTAGTTTTAATAAAACCGTGCAAAACAGTTAATTTTTGAGCATTCTCAGCACTGGACGAAACTTGACCCAAACGTAGGTCTAGACCCAAGAGTTTGTGTGTTTAATTTTCTAAGCGTAATAATAACTACAAGTTACTATAAAACGGACACAAAGTTATTTTAATAAAACCGTGCAAAACAACTAACTTTTGGACGTTCTCAGAATTCAACGAAACTTGACCCAATCGCAGGACTAGACCCATCCATTTGTGTTGTAAATTTGCTAAGCGTAATAATAACTAGAAGTTAGTATAAAAGCGAGACAAACTTGCTTTAATAAAATCGTGCAAAATAGGTTTCCTTGAAGATCCCCCGACATACCTTCATCCTATGGTTAGCCATTCAAGAAAAGCTACCAACGACAGACAAACCATGGTTAAATCATTTGGGTGGATGCATCCTTTATGACGATGATACTGCGGAGACACACACTCACTTTTTCTTCCAATGTCGATTCAGTAGAAGATGCTAAGCGTAATAATAATTACAAGTTAGTTTAAAAGTGAAACAAACTTGTTTTAATAAAACCGTGCAAAAAGCTAACTTTTGGACGTTCTCAAAATTCAACGAAACTTGATCCAATTGCAGGACTAGACCCATCCATTTGTGTTGTAAATTTGCTAAGCGAAATAATACCTACAAGTTAGTATAAAAGCGAAACAAACTTGCTTTAATAAAACCGTGCAAAATAGCTAAATTTTGAACGTTCTCATAATTCGACGAAACTTGACCCAAACGTTGGTCTAGACCCAAGCATTTGTGTTGTAAATTTGCTAAGCGTAATAATAATTACAAGTTAGTTTAAAAGAGAAACAAACTTTGTTTAATAAAACTGTGCAAAATAGCTAAATTTTGAACGTTCTTAGAATTCGACGACACTTGACCCAAACGTTGGTCTAGACCCAAGCATTTGTGTTGTAAATTTGCTAAGCGTAATAATAACTACAAGTTAGTATAAAAGGGAAACAAACTTGTTTTAATGAAACTGTGCAAAACAGCTAAATATTGAGCATTCTCAGAATTCGACGAAACTTGACCCAAACGTAGGTCTAGACTCAAGAGTTAGTGTGTTAAATTTTCTAAGCGTAATAATAACTACAAGTTACTATAAAAAGGAAACAAACTTGTTTTAATATAACCGTGAAAACAGCTAAATTTTGAACGTTCTCAGAATTCGACGAAACTTGACCCAAACGTTGGTCTAGACCAAAGCATTTGTGTTGTAAATTTGCTAAGCGTAATAATAACTACAAGTTAGTATAAAAGGGAAACAAACTTGTTTCAATAAAACCGTGCAAAACAACTAATTTTTGAGCATTCTCAGCATTGGACGAAACTTGACCCAAACGTTGGTCTAGACCCAAGAGTTTGTGTGTTAAATTTGTAGCGTGATAATAACTACAAGTTAGTATAAAATGAAAAACAAACTAGTTTTAATAAAACCGTGCAAAACAGTTAATTTTTGAGCATTCTCAGCATTGGACGAAACTTGACCCAAACGTAGGTCTAGACCCAAGAGTTTGTGTGTTTAATTTTCTAAGCGTAATAATAACTACAAGTTACTATAAAAGGGACACAAATTTATTTTAATAAAACCGTGCAAAACAGCTAACTTTTGGACGTTCTCAGAATTCAACGAAACATGACCCAATCGCAGGACTAGACCCATCCATTTGTGTTGTAAATTTGCTAAGCGTAATAATAACTAGAAGTTAGTACAAAAGCGGTACAAACTTGCTTTAATAAAACCGTGCAAAATAGCTAAATTTTTAACGTTCTCAGAATTCGACGAACACTTGACCCAAACATTGGTCTAGACCCAAGCATTTGTGTTGTAAATTTGCTAAGCGTAATAATAACTACAAGTTAGTATAAAAGGGAAACAAACTTGTTTTAATAAAACCGTGCAAAACAGCTAAATTTTGAACGTTCTGAGAATTCAACGAAACTTGACCCAATCGCAGGTTTACACTGATCCATTTGTGTTGTAAATTTGCTTAGCGTAATAATAACTACAAGTTAGTATAAAAGGAAAACAAACTTGCTTTAATAAAACCGTGCAAAGTGGCTAAATTTTGAACGTACTCAGAATTCGACGAAACTTGACCCAAACGTTGGTCTAGACCCAAGCATTTGTGTTGCAAATTTGCTAAGCGTAATAATAATTACAAGTTAGTTTAAAAGGGAAACAAACTTGTTTTAATAAAACCGTGCAAAAGAGCTAACTTTTGGACGTTCTCAGAATTCAACGAAACTTGACCCAATTGCAGCACTAGACCCATCCATTTGTGTTGTAAATTTGCTAAGCGAAATAACACCTACAAGTTAGTATAAAAGCAAAACAAACTTGCTTTAATAAAACCGTGCAAAATAGCTAAATTTTGAACGTTCTCATAATTCGTCGAAACTTGACCCAAACGTTGGTCTAGACCCAAGCATTTGTGTTGTAAATTTGCTAAGCGTAATAATAATTACAAGTTAGTTTAAAAGGGAAACAAACTTTGTTTAATAAAACCGTGCAAAATAGCTAAATTTTGAACGTTCTCAGAATTCGACGACACTTGACCCAAACGTTGGTCTAGACCGAAGCATTTGTGTTGTAAATTTGCTAAGCGTAATAATAACTACAAGTTAGTATAAAAGGGAAACAAACTTGTTTTAATGAAACTGTGCAAAACAGCTAAATATTGAGCATTCTCAGAATTCGACGAAACTTGACCCAAACGTAGGTCTAGACTCAAGAGTTTGTGTGTTAAATTTTCTAAGCGTAATAATAACTACAAGTTACTATAAAAGGGAAACAAACTTGTTTTAATATAACCGTGAAAACAGCTAAATTTTGAACGTTCTCAGAATTCGACGAAACTTGACCCAAACGTTGGTCTAGACCCAAGCATTTGTGTTGTAAATTTGCTAAGCGTAATAATAATTACAAGTTAGTTTAAAAGGAAAACAAACTTTGTTTAATAAAACCGTGTAAAATAGCTAAATTTTGAACGTTCTCAGAATTCGACGAAACTTGATCCAAACGTTGGTCTAGACCCAAGCATTTGTGTTGTAAATTTGCTAAGCGTAATAATAACTACAAGTTAGTATAAAAGGGAAACAAACTTGTTTTAATGAAACTGTGCAAAACAGCTAAATATTGAGCATTCTCAGAATTCGACGAAACTTGACCCAAACGTAGGTCTAGACTCAAGAGTTAGTGTGTTAAATTTTCTAAGCGTAATAATAACTACAAGTTACTATAAAAAGGAAACAAACTTGTTTTAATATAACCGTGAAAACAGCTAAATTTTGAACGTTCTCAGAATTCGACGAAACTTGACCCAAACGTTGGTCTAGACCAAAGCATTTGTGTTGTAAATTTGCTAAGCGTAATAATAATTACAAGTTAGTATAAAAGGGAAACAAACTTGTTTCAATAAAACCGTGCAAAACAACTAATTTTTGAGCATTCTCAGCATTGGACGAAACTTGACCCAAACGTAGGTCTAGACCCAAGAGTTTGTGTGTTAAATTTGTAGCGTGATAATAACTACAAGTTAGTATAAAATGAAAAACAAACTAGTTTTAATAAAACCGTGCAAAACAGTTAATTTTTGAGCATTCTCAGCATTGGACGAAACTTGACCCAAACGTAGGTCTAGACCCAAGAGTTTGTGTGTTTAATTTTCTAAGCGTAATAATAACTACAAGTTACTATAAAAGGGAAACAAACTTGTTTTAATATAACCGTGAAAACAGCAAAATTTTGAACGTTTTCAGAATTCGACGAAACTTGACCCAAACGTTGGTCTAGACCCAAGCATTTTTGTTGTAAATTTGCTAAGCGTAATAATAATTACAAGTTAGTTTAAAAGAGAAACAAACTTTGTTTAATAAAACCGTGCAAAATAGCTAAATTTTGAACGTTCTCAGAATTCGACGAAACTTGACCAAAACGTTGGTCTAGACCCAAGCATTTGTGTTGTAAATTTGCTAAGCGTAATAATAACTACAAGTTAGTATAAAATGAAAACAAACTTGTTTCAATAAAACCGTGCAAAACAGCTAATTTTTTAGCATTTCAGCATTGGACGAAACTTGACCCAAACGTAGGTCTAGACCCAAGAGTTTGTGTGTTAAATTTGTAGCGTAATAATAACTACAAGTTAGTATAAAATGGAAAACAAACTAGTTTTAATAAAACCGTGCAAAACAGTTAATTTTTTAGCATTCTCAGCATTGGACGAAACTTGACCCAAACGTAGGTCTAGACCCAAGAGTTTGTGTGTTTAATTTTCTAAGCGTAATAATAACTACAAGTTACTATAAAAGGGACACAAAGTTATTTTAATAAAACCGTGCAAAACATCTAACTTTTGGACATTCTCAGAATTCAACGAAACTTGACCCAATCGCAGGACTAGACCCATCCATTTGTGTTGTAAATTTGCTAAGCGTAATAATAACTAGAAGTTAGTATAAAAGCGAGACAAACTTGCTTTAATATAACCGTGCAAAATAGGGTTCCTTGAAGATCCCCCGACATACCTTCATCCTATGGTTAGCCATTCAGGAAAAGCTACCAACGACAGACAAACCATGGGTAAATCATTTGGGTGGATGCATCCTTTGTGACGATGATACTGCGGAGACACACACTCACTTGTTCTTCCGATGTTGATTCAGTAGAAGATGCCTTACAGCTGTTCGTCCACAGATCCGATTTGCTTGGCCCAATCGCGAATGGGCAAGAGACGTGGAATGGGCATCGAGGAAGTGGAGGGGAAAACATATTGTTAATGTAGCATATCGAGCATTACTTGGTGCATGCATATACCATATTTGGCGAGAGAGAAATCTAAGACGATTTGAGCAGACCCATCGGCCAGCACCTGTATTAGCTTTGTGTATCTTAGATGACATTAGAAAGAGGATACTTAGTATTAATCTTCCATGGTCAATTAGTACATATGCGCTATATAGACTGTGGCGCATCCCTTGGCCTGTCGGGGGAGAAACCACATGATTGTTGTACTATTATTTTAAATTAATGAAAATTACATTTACCCCCAAAAAAAAAAAAAACCGTGCAAAATAGCTAAATTTTGAACGTTCTAAGAATTCGACGACACTCGACCCAAACGTTGGTCTAGACCCAAGCATTTGTGTTGTAAATTTGCTAAGCGTAATAATAACTACAAGTTAGTATAAAAGGGAAACAAACTTGTTTTAATAAAATCGTGCAAAACAGCTAAATTTTGAATGTTCTGAGAATTCAACGAAACTTGACCCAATCGCAGGTTTACACCGATCCATTTGTGTTGTAAATTTGCTAAGCGTAATAATAACTACAAGTTAGTATAAAAGGGAAACAAACTTGCTTTAATAAAACCGTGCAAAGTGGCTAAATTTTGAACGTACTCAAAATTCGACGAAACTTGACCCAAACGTGGGTCTAGACCTAAGCATTTGTGTTGCAAATTTGCTAAGCGTAATAATAATTACAAGTTAGTTTAAAAGGGAAACAAACTTGTTTTAATAAAACCGTGCAAAAGAGCTAACTTTTGGACGTTCTCAGAATTCAACGAAACTTGACCCAATTGCAGGACTAGACCCATCCATTTGTGTTGTAAATTTGCCAAGCGAAATAATAACTACAAGTTAGTATGAAAGCGAAACAAACTTGCTTTAATAAAACCGTGCAAAATAGCTAAATTTTGAACATTCTCATTATTCGACGAAAATTGACCCAAACGTTGGTCTAAACCCAAGTATTTGTGTTGTAAATTTTCTAAGCGTAATAATAACTACAAGTTAGTATAAAAGGGAAACAAACTAGTTTTAAGAAAACCGTGCAAAACAGCTAATTTTTTAGCATTCTCAACATTGGACGAAACTTGACCCAAACGTTGGTCTAGACTCAAGAGTTTGTGTGTTAAATTTTCTAAGCGTAATAATAACTACAAGTTACTATAAAAGGGAAACAAACTTGTTTTAATAAAACCGTCCAAAACAGCTAAGTTTTGGACGTTCTCAGAATTCGACGAAACTTGACCCAAACGTTGGTTTAGACCCAAGCATTTGTGTTGTAAATTTGCTAAGCGTAATAATAATTATAAGTTAGTTTAAAAGGGAAACAAACTTTGTTTAATAAAACCGTGCAAAATAGCTAAATTTTGAACGTTCTCAGAATTCGACGAAACTTGACCCAAACGTTGGTCTAGACTCAAGAGTTTGTGTGTTAAATTTTCTAAGCGTAATAATAACTACAAGTTAGTAAAAGGGAAACAAACTTGTTTTAATAAAACCGTGCAAAACAGTTAATTTTTGAGCATTCTCAGCATTGGACGAAACTTGACCCAAACGTAGGTCTAGACCCAAGAGTTTGTGTGTTTAATTTTCTAAGCGTAATAATAACTACAAGTTACTATAAAAGGGACACAAACTTTGTTTAATAAAACCGTGCAAAATAGCTAAATTTTGAACGTTCTCAGAATTCGACGAAACTTGACCCAAACGTTGTTCTAAACCCAAGCATTTGTGTTGTAAATTTTCTAAGCGTAATAATAACTACAAGTTAGTATAAAAGGGAAACAAACTAGTTTTAATAAAACCGTGCAAAACAGCTAATTTTTTAGCATTCTCAACATTGGACGAAACTTGACCCAAACGTTGGTCTAGACCCAAGAGTTTGTGTGTTAAATTTTCTAAGCGTAATAATAACTACAAGTTACTATAAAAGGGAAACAAACTTGTTTTAATAAAACCGTGCAAAACAACTAAGTTTTGGACGTTCTCAGAATTCGACGAAACTTGACCCAAACGTTGGTCTAGACTCAAGAGTTTGTGTGTTAAATTTTCTAAGCGTAATAATAACTACAAGTTAGTATAAAAGGGAAACAAACTTGTTTTAATAAAACCGTGCAAAACAGTTAATTTTTGAGCATTCTCAGCATTGGACGAAACTTGACCCAAACGTAGGTCTAGACCCAAGAGTTTGTGTGTTTAATTTTCTAAGCGTAATAATAACTACAAGTTACTATAAAAGGGACACAAAGTTATTTTAATAAAACCGTGCAAAACAGCTAACTTTTGGACGTTCTCAGAATTCAACGAAACTTGACCCAATCGCAGGACTAGACCCATCCATTTGTGTTGTAAATTTGCTAAGCGTAATAATAACTAGAAGTTAGTATAAAAGCGAGACAAACTTGCTTTAATAAGCCGTGCAAAATAGGGTTCCTTGAAGATCCCCCGACATACCTTCATCCTATGGTTAGCCATTTAGGAAAAGCTACCAACGACAGACAAACCATGGTTAAATCATTTGGGTGGATGCATCCTTTGTGACGATGATACTGCGGAGACACACACTCACTTGTTCTTCCGATGTCGATTCAGTAGAAAATGCCTTACAGCTGTTCGTCAACAGATCCGATTTGCTTGGCCCAATCGCGAATGGGCAAGAGACGTGGAATGGGCATCGAGGAAGTGGAGGGGAAAACATATTGTTAATGTAGCATATCGAGCATTACTTGGTGCATGCATATACCATATTTGGCGAGAGAGAAATCTAAGACGATTTGAACAGACCCATCGGCCAGCACATGTATTAGCTTTGTGTATCTTAGATGACATTAGAAAGAGGATACTTAGTATTAATCTTCCATGGTCAATTAGTACATATGCGCTATATAGACTGTGGCGCATCCCTTGGCCTGTCGGGGGAGAAACCACATGATTGTTGTACTATTATTTTAAATTAATGAAAATTACATTTACCCCAAAAAAAAAAAAAAAAAACCGTGCAAAATAGCTAAATTTTGAACGTTTTCAGAATTCGACGACACTCGACCCAAACGTTGGTCTAGACCCAAGCATTTGTGTTGTAAATTTGCTAAGCGTAATAATAACTACAAGTTAGTATAAAAGGGAAACAAACTTGTTTTAAGAAAACCGTGCAAAACAGCTAAATTTTGAATGTTCTGAGAATTCAACGAACCTTGACCCAATCGCAGGTTTACACCGATCCATTTGTGTTGTAAATTTGCTAAGCGTAATAATAACTACAAGTTAGTATAAAAGGGAAACAAACTTGCTTTAATAAAACCGTGCAAAAGAGCTAACTTCTGGACGTTCTATGAATTCAACGAAACTTGACCCAATTACAGGACTAGACCCATCCATTTGTGTTGTAAATTTGCCAAGCGAAATAATAACTACAAGTTAGTATGACAGCGAAACAAACTTGCTTTAATAAAACCGTGCAAAATAGCTAAATTTTGAACATTCTCATTATTCGACGAAAATTGACCAAAACGTTGGTCTAGACCCAAGCATTTGTGTTGTAAATTTGCTAAGCGTAATAATAATTACAAGTTATTTTAAAAGGGAAACAAACTTTGTTTAATAAAACCGTGCAAAATAGCTAAATTTTGAACGTTTTCAGAATTCGACGAAACTTGACCCAAACGTTGGTCTCAACCCAAGCATTTGTGTTGTAAATTTTCTAAGCGTAATAATAACTACAAGTTAGTATAAAAGGGAAACAAACTAGTTTTAATAAAACCGTGCAAAACAGCTAATTTTTTAGCATTCTCAACATTGGACGAAACTTGACCCAAACGTTGGTCTAGACCCAAGCATTTGTATTGTAAATTTCCTAAGCGTAATAATAATTACAAGTTAGTTTAAAAGGGAAACAAACTTTGTTTAATAAAACCGTGCAAAATAGCTAAATTTTGAACGTTCTCAGAATTCGACGAAACTTGACCCAAACGTTGGTCTAGACTCAAGAGTTTGTGTGTTAAATTTTCTAAGCGTAATAATAACTACAAGTTAGTATAAAAGGGAAACAAACTTGTTTTAATAAAACCGTGCAAAACAGTTAATTTTTGAGCATTCTCAGCATTGGACGAAACTTGACCCAAACGTAGGTCTAGACCCAAGAGTTTGTGTGTTTAATTTTCTAAGCGTAATAATAACTACAAGTTACTATAAAAGGGACACAAACATGTTTTAATAAAACCGTGCAAAACAGCTAACTTTTGGTCGTTCTAAGAATTCAACGAAACTTGACCCAATCGCAAGACTAGACCCATCCATTTTTGTTGTAAATTTGCTAAGCGTAATAATAACTAGAAGTTAGTATAAAAGCGAAACAAACTTTGCTTTAATAAAACCGTGCAAAATAGCTAAATTTTGAACGTTTTCAGAATTCGACGACACTTGACCCAAACGTTGGTCTAGACACAAGCATTTGTGTTTTAAATTTGCTAAGCGTAATAATAACTACAAGTTAGTATAAAAGGGAAACAAACTTGTTTTAATAAAACCGTGCAAAACAGCTAAATTTTGAACGTTTTGAGAATTCGACGACACTTGACCCAAACGTTGGTCTAGACCCAAGCATTTGTGTTGTAAATTTGCTAAGCGTAATAATAACTACAAGTTAGTATAAAAGGGAAACACACTTGTTTTAATAAAACCGTGCAAAACAGCTAAATTTTGAATGTTCTGAGAATTCAACGAAACTTGACCCAATCGCAGGTTTACACCGATCCATTTGTGTTGTAAATTTGCTAAGCGTAATAATAACTACAAGTTAGTATAAAAGGGAAACAAACTTGCTTTAATAAAACCGTGCAAAGTGGCTAAATTTTGAACGTTCTCAGAATTCGACGAAACATGACCCAAACGTGGGTCTAGACCAAAGCATTTGTGTTGCAAATTTGCTAAGCGTAATAATAATTACAAGTTAGTTTAAAAGGGAAACAAACTTGTTTTAATAAAACCGTGCAAAAGAGCTAACTTTTGAACGTTCTTAGAATTCAACGAAACTTTACCCAATTGCAGGACTAGACCCATCCATTTGTGTTGTAAATTTGCCATGCGAAATAATAACTACAAGTTAGTATAAAAGCGAAACAAACTTGCTTTAATAAAACCGTGCAAAATAGCTAAATTTTGAACATTCTCATTATTCGACGAAAATTGACCCAAACGTTGGTCTAGACCCAAGCATTTGTGTTGTAAATTTGCTAAACATAATAATAATTACAAGTTAGTTTAAAAGGTAAACAAACTTTGTTTAATAAAACCGTGCAAAATAGCTAAATTTTGAACGTTCTCAGAATTCGACGAAACTTGACCCAAACGTTGGTCTAAACCCAAGCATTTGTATTGTAAATTTTCTAAGCGTAATAATAACTACAAGTTAGTATAAAAGGGAAACAAACTAGTTTTAATAAAACCGTGCAAAACAGCTAATTTTTTAGCATTCTCAACATTGGACGAAACTTGACCCAAACGTTTGTCTAAACCCAAGAGTTTGTGTGTTAAATTTTCTAAGCGTAATAATAACTACAAGTTACTATAAAAGGGAAACAAACTTGTTTTAATAAAACCGTGCAAAACAACTAAGTTTTGGACGTTCTCAGAATTCGACGAAACTTGACCCAAACGTTGGTCTAGACCCAAGCATTTGTATTGTAAATTTCCTAAGCGTAATAATAATTACAAGTTAGTTTAAAAGGGAAACAAACTCTGTTTAATAAAACCGTGCAAAATAGCTAAATTTTGAACGTTCTCAGAATTCGACGAAACTTGACCCAAACGTTGGTCTAGACTCAAGAGTTTGTGTGTTAAATTTTCTAAGCGTAATAATAACTACAAGTTAGTATAAAAGGGAAACAAACTTGTTTTAATAAAACCGTGCAAAACAGTTAATTTTTGAGCATTCTCAGCATTGGACGAAACTTGACCCAAACGTAGGTCTAGACCCAAGAGTTTGTGTTTAATTTTCTAAGCGTAATAATAACTACAAGTTACTATAAAAGGGACACAAACTTGTTTTAATAAAACCGTGCAAAACAGCTAACTTTTGGACGTTCTCAGAATTCAACGAAACTTGACCCAATCGCAGGACTAGACCCATCCATTTTTGTTGTATATTTGCTAAGCGTAATAATAACAAGAAGTTAGTATAAAAGCGAAACAAACTTGCTTTAATAAAACCGTGCAAAATAGCTAAATTTTGAACATTTTCAGAATTCGACGACACTTGACCCAAACGTTGGTCTAGACACAAGCATTTGTGTTTTAAATTTGCTAAGCGTAATAATAACTACAAGTTAGTATAAAAGGGAAACAAACTTGTTTTAATAAAACCGTGCAAAACAGCTAAATTTTGAACGTTTTGAGAATTCGACGACACTTGACCCAAACGTTGGTCTAGACCCAAGCATTTGTGTTGTAAATTTGCTAAGCGTAATAATAACTACAAGTTAGTATAAAAGGGAAACAAACTTGTTTTAATAAAACCGTGCAAAACAGCTAAATTTTGAATGTTCTGAGAATTCAACGAAACTTGACCCAATCGCAGGTTTACACCGATCCATTTGTGTTGTAAATTTGCTAAACGTAATAATAACTACAAGTTAGTATAAAAGGGAAACAAACTTGCTTTAATAAAACCGTGCAAAGTGGCTAAATTTTGAACGTTCTCAGAATTCGACGAAACATGACCCAAACGTGGGTCTAGACCTAAGCATTTGTGTTGCAAATTTGCTAAGCGTAATAATAATTACAAGTTAGTTTAAAAGGGAAACAAACTTGTTTTAATAAAACCGTGCAAAAGAGCTAACTTTTGGACGTTCTTAGAATTCAACGAAACTTTACCCAATTGCAGGACTAGACCCATCCATTTGTGTTGTAAATTTGCCATGCGAAATAATAACTACAAGTTAGTATAAAAGCGAAACAAACTTGCTTTAATAAAACCGTGCAAAATAGCTAAATTTTGAACATTCTCATTATTCGACGAAAATTGACCCAAACGTTGGTCTAGACCCAAGCATTTGTGTTGTAAATTTGCTAAGCATAATAATAATTACAAGTTAGTTTAAAAGGTAAACAAACTTTGTTTAATAAAACCGTGCAAAATAGCTACATTTTGAACGTTCTCAGAATTCGACGAAACTTGACCCAAACGTTGGTCTAGACTCAAGAGTTTGTGTGTTAAATTTTCTAAGCGTAATAATAACTACAAGTTAGTATAAAAGGGAAACAAACTTGTTTTAATAAAACCGTGCAAAACAGTTAATTTTTGAGCATTCTCAGCATTGGACGAAACTTGACCCAAACGTAGGTCTAGACCCAAGAGTTTGTGTTTAATTTTCTAAGCGTAATAATAACTACAAGTTACTATAAAAGGGACACAAACTTGTTTTAATAAAACCGTGCAAAACAGCTAACTTTTGGACGTTCTCAGAATTCAACGAAACTTGACCCAATCGCAGGACTAGACCCATCCATTTTTGTTGTATATTTGCTAAGCGTAATAATAACAAGAAGTTAGTATAAAAGCGAAACAAACTTGCTTTAATAAAACCGTGCAAAATAGCTAAATTTTGAACATTTTCAGAATTCGACGACACTTGACCCAAACGTTGGTCTAGACACAAGCATTTGTGTTTTAAATTTGCTAAGCGTAATAATAACTACAAGTTAGTATAAAAGGGAAACAAACTTGTTTTAATAAAACCGTGCAAAACAGCTAAATTTTGAACGTTTTGAGAATTCGACGACACTTGACCCAAACGTTGGTCTAGACCCAAGCATTTGTGTTGTAAATTTGCTAAGCGTAATAATAACTACAAGTTAGTATAAAAGGGAAACAAACTTGTTTTAATAAAACCGTGCAAAACAGCTAAATTTTGAATGTTCTGAGAATTCAACGAAACTTGACCCAATCGCAGGTTTACACCGATCCATTTGTGTTGTAAATTTGCTAAACGTAATAATAACTACAAGTTAGTATAAAAGGGAAACAAACTTGCTTTAATAAAACCGTGCAAAGTGGCTAAATTTTGAACGTTCTCAGAATTCGACGAAACATGACCCAAACGTGGGTCTAGACCTAAGCATTTGTGTTGCAAATTTGCTAAGCGTAATAATAATTACAAGTTAGTTTAAAAGGGAAACAAACTTGTTTTAATAAAACCGTGCAAAAGAGCTAACTTTTGGACGTTCTTAGAATTCAACGAAACTTTACCCAATTGCAGGACTAGACCCATCCATTTGTGTTGTAAATTTGCCATGCGAAATAATAACTACAAGTTAGTATAAAAGCGAAACAAACTTGCTTTAATAAAACCGTGCAAAATAGCTAAATTTTGAACATTCTCATTATTCGACGAAAATTGACCCAAACGTTGGTCTAGACCCAAGCATTTGTGTTGTAAATTTGCTAAGCATAATAATAATTACAAGTTAGTTTAAAAGGTAAACAAACTTTGTTTAATAAAACCGTGCAAAATAGCTACATTTTGAACGTTCTCAGAATTCGACGAAACTTGACCCAAACGTTGGTCTAGACTCAAGAGTTTGTGTGTTAAATTTTCTAAGCGTAATAATAACTACAAGTTAGTATAAAAGGGAAACAAACTTGTTTTAATAAAACCGTGCAAAACAGTTAATTTTTGAGCATTCTCAGCATTGGACGAAACTTGACCCAAACGTAGGTCTAGACCCAAGAGTTTGTGTTTAATTTTCTAAGCGTAATAATAACTACAAGTTACTATAAAAGGGACACAAACTTGTTTTAATAAAACCGTGCAAAACAGCTAACTTTTGGACGTTCTCAGAATTCAACGAAACTTGACCCAATCGCAGGACTAGACCCATCCATTTTTGTTGTATATTTGCTAAGCGTAATAATAACAAGAAGTTAGTATAAAAGCGAAACAAACTTGCTTTAATAAAACCGTGCAAAATAGCTAAATTTTGAACATTTTCAGAATTCGACGACACTTGACCCAAACGTTGGTCTAGACACAAGCATTTGTGTTTTAAATTTGCTAAGCGTAATAATAACTACAAGTTAGTATAAAAGGGAAACAAACTTGTTTTAATAAAACCGTGCAAAACAGCTAAATTTTGAACGTTTTGAGAATTCGACGACACTTGACCCAAACGTTGGTCTAGACCCAAGCATTTGTGTTGTAAATTTGCTAAGCGTAATAATAACTACAAGTTAGTATAAAAGGGAAACAAACTTGTTTTAATAAAACCGTGCAAAACAGCTAAATTTTGAATGTTCTGAGAATTCAACGAAACTTGACCCAATCGCAGGTTTACACCGATCCATTTGTGTTGTAAATTTGCTAAACGTAATAATAACTACAAGTTAGTATAAAAGGGAAACAAACTTGCTTTAATAAAACCGTGCAAAGTGGCTAAATTTTGAACGTTCTCAGAATTCGACGAAACATGACCCAAACGTGGGTCTAGACCTAAGCATTTGTGTTGCAAATTTGCTAAGCGTAATAATAATTACAAGTTAGTTTAAAAGGGAAACAAACTTGTTTTAATAAAACCGTGCAAAAGAGCTAACTTTTGGACGTTCTTAGAATTCAACGAAACTTTACCCAATTGCAGGACTAGACCCATCCATTTGTGTTGTAAATTTGCCATGCGAAATAATAACTACAAGTTAGTATAAAAGCGAAACAAACTTGCTTTAATAAAACCGTGCAAAATAGCTAAATTTTGAACATTCTCATGATTCGACGAAAATTGACCCAAACGTTGGTCTAGACCCAAGCATTTGTGTTGTAAATTTGCTAAGCATAATAATAATTACAAGTTAGTTTAAAAGGTAAACAAACTTTGTTTAATAAAACCGTGCAAAATAGCTACATTTTGAACGTTCTCAGAATTCGACGAAACTTGACCCAAACGTTGGTCTAAACCCAAGCATTTGTGTTGTAAATTTTCTAAGCGTAATAATAACTACAAGTTAGTATAAAAGGGAAACAAACTTGTTTTAATAAAACCGTGCAAAACAGCTAATTTTTTAGCATTCTCAACATTGGACGAAACTTGACCCAAACGTTGGTCTAGACCCAAGAGTTTGTGTGTTAAATTTTCTAAGCGTAATAATAACTACAAGTTACTATAAAAGGGAAACAAACTTGTTTTAATAAAACCGTGCAAAACAGCTAAGTTTTGGACGTTCTCAGAATTCAATGAAACTTGACCCAATCGCAGGACTAGACCCATCCATTTGTGTTATAAGTTTGCTAAGCGTAATAATAACTAGAAGTTTGTATAAAAGCGAAACAAACTAGCCTTAATAAAACCGTGCAAAATAGCTACATTTTGAACGTTCTCAGAATTCGACGACACTTGACCCAAATGTTGGTCTAGACCCAAGCATTTGTGTTGTAAATTTGCTAAGCGTAATAATAACTACAAGTTAGTATAAAAGGGAAACAAACTTGTTTTAATGAAACTGTGCAAAACAGCTAAATATTGAGCATTCTCAGAATTCGACGAAACATGACCCAAACGTAGGTCTAGACTCAAGAGTTTGTGTGTTAAATTTTATAAGCGTAATAATAACTACAAGTTACTATAAAAGGGAAACAAACTTGTTTTAATATAACCGTGAAAACAGCTAAATTTTGAACGTTCACAGAATTCGACGAAACTTGACCCAAACGTTGGTCTAGACCCAAGCATTTGTGTTGTAAATTTGCTAAGCGTAATAATAATTACAAGTTAGTTTAAAAGGGAAACAAACTTTGTTTAATGAAACCGTGCAAAATAGCTAAATTTTGAACGTTCTCAGAATTCGACGAAACTTGACCCAAACGTTGGTCTAGACTCAAGCATTTGTGTGTTAAATTTTCTAAGTGTAATAATAACTACAAGTTAGTATAAAAGGGAAACAAACTAGTTTTAATAAAACCGTGCAAAACAGTTAATTTTTTAGCATTCTCAGCATTGGACGAAACTTGACCCAAACGTAGGTCTAGACCCAAGAGTTTGTGTGTTTAATTTTCTAAGCGTAATAATAACTACAAGTTACTATAAAAGGGACACAAACTTGTTTTAATAAAACCGTGCAAAACAGCTAACTTTTGGACGTTCTCAGAATTCAACGAAACTTGACCCAATCGCAGGACTAGACCCATCCATTTGTGTTGTAAATTTGCTAAGCGTAATAATAACTAGAAGTTAGTATAAAAGCGAAACAAACTTGCTTTAATAAAACCGTGCAAAATAGCTAAATTTTGAACGTTTTCAGAATTCGACGACACTTGACCCAAACGTTGGTCTAGACACAAGCATTTGTGTTTTAAATTTGCTAAGCGTAATAATAACTACAAGTTAGTATAAAAGGGAAACAAACTTGTTTTAATAAAACCGTGCAAAACAGCTAAATTTTGAACGTTTTGAGAATTCGACGACACTTGACCCAAACGTTGGTCTAGACCCAAGCATTTGTGTTGTAAATTTGCTAAGCGTAATAATAACTACAAGTTAGTATAAAAGGGAAACAAACTTGTTTTAATAAAACCGTGCAAAACAGCTAAATTTTGAATGTTCTGAGAATTCAACAAAACTTGACCCAATCGCAGGTTTACACCGATCCATTTGTGTTGTTAATTTGCTAAGCGTAATAATAACTACAAGTTAGTATAAAAGGGAAACAAACTTGCTTTAATAAAACCGTGCAAAGTGGCTAAATTTTGAACGTTCTCAAAATTCGACGAAACTTGACCCAAACGTGGGTCTAGACCTAAGCATTTGTGTTGCAAATTTGCTAAGCGTAATAATAATTACAAGTTAGTTTAAAAGGGAAACAAACTTGTTTTAATAAAACCGTGCAAAAGAGCTAACTTTTGGACGTTCTTAGAATTCAACGAAACTTTACCCAATTGCAGGACTAGACCCATCCATTTGTGTTGTAAATTTGCCAAGCGAAATAATAACTTCAAGTTAGTATAAAAGCGAAACAAACTTGCTTTAATAAAACCGTGCAAAATAGCTAAATTTTGAACATTCTCATTATTCGACGAAAATTAACCCAAACGTTGGTCTAGACCCAAGCATTTGTGTTGTAAATTTGCTAAGCGTAATAATAATTACAAGTTAGTTTAAAAGGTAAACAAACTTTGTTTAATAAAACCGTGCAAAATAGCTAAATTTTGAACGTTCTCAGAATTCGATGAAACTTGACCCAAACGTTGGTCTAAACCCAAGCATTTGTGTTGTAAATTTTCTAAGCGTAATAATAACTACAAGTTAGTATAAAAAGGAAACAAACTAGTTTTAATAAAACCGTGCAAAACAGCAAATTTTTTAGCATTGTCAACATTGGACGAAACTTGACCCAAACGTTGGTCTAGACCCAAGAGTTTGTGTGTTAAATTTTCTAAGCGTAATAATAACTACAAGTTACTATAAAAGGGAAACAAACTTGTTTTAATAAAACCGTGCAAAACAGCTAAGTTTTGGACGTTCTCAGAATTCAACGAAACTTGACCCAATCGCAGGACTAGACCCCTCCATTTGTGTTATAAATTTGCTAAGCGTAATAATAACCAGAAGTTAGTATAAAAGCGAAACAAACTAGCCTTAATAAAACCGTGCAAAATAGCTAAATTTTGAACGTTCTCAGAATTCGACGAAACTTGACCCAAACGTTGGTCTAAACCCAAGCATTTGTGTTGTAAATTTTATAAGCGTAATAATAACTACAAGTTAGTATAAAAGGGAAACAAACTAGTTTTAATAAAATCGTGCAAAACAGCTAATTTTTTAGCATTCTCAACATTGGACGAAATTTGACCCAAACGTTGGTCTAGACCCAAGAGTTTGTGTGTTAAATTTTCTAAGTGTAATAATAACTACAAGTTAGTATAAAAGGGAAACAAACTTGTTTTAATAAAACCGTGCAAAACAACTAAGTTTTGGACGTTCTCAGAATTCGACGAAACTTGACCCAAACGTTGGTCTAGACCCAAGCATTTGTATTATAAATTTCCTAAGCGTAATAATAATTACAAGTTAGTTTAAAAGGGAAACAAACTTTGTTTAATAAAACCGTGCAAAATAGCTAAATTTTGAACGTTCTCAGAATTCGACGAAACTTGACCCAAACGTTGGTCTAGACTCAAGAGTTTGTGTGTTAAATTTTCTAAGCGTAATAATAACTACAAGTTAGTATAAGAGGGAAACAAACTTGTTTTAATAAAACCGTGCAAAACAGTTATTTTTTGAGCATTCTCAGCATTGGACAAAACTTGACCCAAACGTGGGTCTAGACCCAAGAGTTTGTGTGTTTAATTTTCTAAGCGTAATAATAACTACAAGTTACTATAAAAGGGACACAAACTTGTTTTAATAAAACCGTGCAAAACAGCTAACTTTTGGACGTTCTCAGAATTCAACGAAACTTGACCCAATCGCAGGACTAGACCCATCCATTTGTGTTGTAAATTTGCTAAGCGTAATAATAACTAGAAGTTAGTATAAAAGCGAAACAAACTTGCTTTAATAAACCGTGCAAAATAGCTAAATTTTGAACGTTTTCAGAATTCGACGACACTTGACCCAAACGTTGGTCTAGACACAAGCATTTGTGTTTTAAATTTGCTAAGCGTAATAATAACTACAAGTTAGTATAAAAGGGAAACAAACTTGTTTTAATAAAACTGTGCAAAACAGCTAAATTTTGAACGTTTTGAGAATTCGACGACACTTGACCCAAACGTTGGTCTAGACCCAAGCATTTGTGTTGTAAATTTGCTAAGCGTAATAATAACTACAAGTTAGTATAAAAGGGAAACAAACTTGTTTTAATAAAACCGTGCAAAACAGCTAAATTTTGAATGTTCTGAGAATTCAACGAAACTTGACCCAATCGCAGGTTTACACCGATCCATTTGTGTTGTAAATTTGCTAAGCGTAATAATAACTACAAGTTAGTATAAAAGGGAAACAAACTTGCTTTAATAAAACCGTGCAAAGTGGCTAAATTTTGAACGTTCTCAGAATTCGACGAAACATGACCCAAACGTGGGTCTAGACCTAAGCATTTGTGTTGCAAATTTGCTAAGCGTAATAATAATTACAAGTTAGTTTAAAAGGGAAACAAACTTGTTTTAATAAAACCGTGCAAAAGAGCTAACTTTTGGACGTTCTTAGAATTCAACGAAACTTTACCCAATTGCAGGACTAGACCCATCCATTTGTGTTGTAAATTTGCCATGCGAAATAATAACTACAAGTTAGTATAAAAGCGAAACAAACTTGCTTTAATAAAACCGTGCAAAATAGCTAAATTTTGAACATTCTCATTATTCGACGAAAATTGACCCAAACGTTGGTCTAGACCCAAGCATTTGTGTTGTAAATTTTCTAAGCATAATAATAATTACAAGTTAGTTTAAAAGGTAAACAAACTTTGTTTAATAAAACCGTGCAAAATAGCTACATTTTGAACGTTCTCAGAATTCGACGAAACTTGACCCAAACGTTGGTCTAAACCCAAGCATTTGTGTTGTAAATTTTCTAAGCGTAATAATAACTACAAGTTAGTATAAAAGGGAAACAAACTAGTTTTAATAAAACCGTGCAAAACAGCTAATTTTTTAGCATTCTCAACATTGGACGAAACTTGACCCAAACGTTGGTCTAGACCCAAGAGTTTGTGTGTTAAATTTTCTAAGCGTAATAATAACTACAAGTTACTATAAAAGGGAAACAAACTTGTTTTAATAAAACCGTGCAAAACAGCTAAGTTTTGGACGTTCTCAGAATTCAATGAAACTTGACCCAATCGCAGGACTAGACCCATCCATTTGTGTTATAAGTTTGCTAAGCGTAATAATAACTAGAAGTTTGTATAAAAGCGAAACAAACTAGCCTTAATAAAACCGTGCAAAATAGCTACATTTTGAACGTTCTCAGAATTCGACGACACTTGACCCAAACGTTGGTCTAGACCCAAGCATTTGTGTTGTAAATTTGCTAAGCGTAATAATAACTACAAGTTAGTATAAAAGGGAAACAAACTTGTTTTAATGAAACTGTGCAAAACAGCTAAATATTGAGCATTCTCAGAATTCGACGAAACATGACCCAAACGTAGGTCTAGACTCAAGAGTTTGTGTGTTAAATTTTCTAAGCGTAATAATAACTACAAGTTACTATAAAAGGGAAACAAACTTGTTTTAATATAACCATGAAAACAGCTAAATTTTGAACGTTCTCAGAATTCGACGAAACTTGACCCAAACGTTGGTCTAGACCCAAGCATTTGTGTTGTAAATTTGCTAAGCGTAATAATAATTACAAGTTAGTTTAAAAGGGAAACAAACTTTGTTTAATGAAACCGTGCAAAATAGCTAAATTTTGAACGTTCTCAGAATTCGACGAAACTTGACCCAAACGTTGGTCTAGACTCAAGCATTTGTGTGTTAAATTTTCTAAGTGTAATAATAACTACAAGTTAGTATAAAAGGGAAACAAACTAGTTTTAATAAAACCGTGCAAAACAGTTAATTTTTTAGTATTCTCAGCATTGGACGAAACTTGACCCAAACGTAGGTCTAGACCCAAGAGTTTGTGTGTTTAATTTTCTAAGCGTAATAATAACTACAAGTTACTATAAAAGGGACACAAACTTGTTTTAATAAAACCGTGCAAAACAGCTAACTTTTGGACGTTCTCAGAATTCAACGAAACTTGACCCAATCGTAGGACTAGACCCATCCATTTGTGTTGTAAATTTGCTAAGCGTAATAATAACTAGAAGTTAGTATAAAAGCGAAACAAACTTGCTTTAATAAAACCGTGCAAAATAGCTAAATTTTGAACGTTCTCAGAATTGGACGACACTTGACCCAAACGTTGGTCTAGACACAAGCATTTGTGTTTTAAATTTGCTAAGCGTAATAATAACTACAAGTTAGTATAAAAGGGAAACAAACTTGTTTTAATAAAACCGTGCAAAACAGCTAAATTTTGAACATTTTGAGAATTCGACGACACTTGACCCAAACGTTGGTCTAGACCCAAGCATTTGTGTTGTAAATTTGCTAAGCGTAATAATAACTACAAGTTAGTATAAAAGGGAAACAAACTTGTTTTAATAAAACCGTGCAAAACAGCTAAATTTTGAATGTTTTGAGAATTCAACGAAACTTGACCCAATCGCAGGTTTACACCGATCCATTTGTGTTGTTAATTTGCTAAGCGTAATAATAACTACAAGTTAGTATAAAAGGGAAACAAACTTGCTTTAATAAAACCGTGCAAAGTGGCTAAATTTTGAACGTTCTCAAAATTCGACGAAACTTGACCCAAACGTGGGTCTAGACCTAAGCATTTGTGTTGCAAATTTGCTAAGCGTAATAATAATTACAAGTTAGTTTAAAAGGGAAACAAACTTGTTTTAATAAAACCGTGCAAAAGAGCTAACTTTTGGACGTTCTTAGAATTCAACGAAACTTTACCCAATTGCAGGACTAGACCCATCCATTTGTGTTGTAAATTTGCCAAGCGAAATAATAACTTCAAGTTAGTATAAAAGCGAAACAAACTTGCTTTAATAAAACCGTGCAAAATAGCTAAATTTTGAACATTCTCATTATTCGACGAAAATTAACCCAAACGTTGGTCTAGACCCAAGCATTTGTGTTGTAAATTTGCTAAGCGTAATAATAATTACAAGTTAGTTTAAAAGGTAAACAAACTTTGTTTAATAAAACCGTGCAAAATAGCTAAATTTTGAACGTTCTCAGAATTCGACGAAACTTGACCCAAACGTTGGTCTAGACTCAAGAGTTTGTGTGTTAAATTTTCTAAGCGTAATAATAACTACAAGTTAGTATAAAAGGGAAACAAACTTGTTTTAATAAAACCGTGCAAAACAGTTATTTTTTGAGCATTCTCAGCATTGGACAAAACTTGACCCAAATGTGGGTCTAGACCCAAGAGTTTGTGTGTTTAATTTTCTAAGCGTAATAATAACTACAAGTTAC
This sequence comes from Sesamum indicum, assembly GCF_026168435.1. Lineage (NCBI taxonomy): Eukaryota > Viridiplantae > Streptophyta > Magnoliopsida > Lamiales > Pedaliaceae > Sesamum > Sesamum indicum. The sequence goes on along the minus strand of NC_142658.1, from coordinate 7,374,060 downwards.
TATAAAAGGGACACAAACTTGTTTTAATAAAACCGTGCAAAACAGCTAACTTTTGGACGTTCTCAGAATTCAACGAAACTTGACCCAATCACAGGACTAGACCCATCCATTTGTGTTGTAAATTTGCTAAGCGTAATAATAACTAGAAGTTAGTATAAAAGCGAAACAAACTTGCTTTAATAAAACCGTGCAAAATAGCTAAATTTTGAACGTTCTCAGAATTCGACGACACTTGACCCAAACGTTGGTCTAGACACAAGCATTTGTGTTTTAAATTTGCTAAGCGTAATAATAACTACAAGTTAGTATAAAAGGGAAACAAACTTGTTTTAATAAAATCGTGCAAAACAGCTAAATTTTGAACGTTTTGAGAATTCGACGACACTTGACCCAAACGTTGGTCTAGACCCAAGCATTTGTGTTGTAAATTTGCTAAGCGTAATAATAACTACAAGTTAGTATAAAAGGGAAACAAACTTGTTTTAATAAAACCGTGCAAAACAGCTAAATTTTAATTGTTCTGAGAATTCAACGAAACTTGACCCAATCGCAGGTTTACACCGATCCATTTGTGTTGTAAATTTGCTAAGCGTAATAATAACTACAAGTTAGTATAAAAGGGAAATAAACTTGCTTTAATAAAACCGTGCAAAGTGGCTAAATTTTGAACGTTCTCAAAATTCGACGAAACTTGACCCAAACGTGGGTCTAGACCTAAGCATTTGTGTTGCAAATTTGCTAAGCGTAATAATAATTACAAGTTAGTTTAAAAGGGAAACAAACTTGTTTTAATAAAACCGTGCAAATGAGCTAACTTTTGGACGTTCTTAGAATACAACGAAACTTTACCCAATTGCAGGACTAGACCCATCCATTTGTGTTGTAAATTTGCCAAGCAAAATAATAACTACAAGTTAGTATAAAAGCGAAACAAACTTGCTTTAATAAAACCGTGCAAAATAGCTAAATTTTGAACATTCTCATTATTCGACGAAAATTGACCCAAACGTTGGTCTAGACCCAAGCATTTGTGTTGTAAATTTGATAAGCATAATAATAATTACAAGTTAGTTTAAAAGGTAAACAAACTTTGTTTAATAAAACCGTGCAAAATAGCTAAATTTTGAACGTTCTCAGAATTCGACGAAACTTGACCCAAACGTTGGTCTAAACCCAAGCATTTGTGTTGTAAATTTTCTAAGCGTAATAATAACTACAAGTTAGTATAAAAGGGAAACAAACTAGTTTTAATAAAACCGTGCAAAACAGCTAATTTTTTAGCATTCTCAACATTGGACGAAACTTGACCCAAACGTTGGTCTAGACCCAAGAGTTTGTGTGTTAAATTTTCTAAGCGTAATAATAACTACAAGTTACTATAAAAGGAAAAAAAACTTGTTTTAAAAAAACCGTGCAAAACAGCTAAGTTTTGGACGTTCTCAGAATTCAACGAAACTTGACCCAATCGCAGGACTAGACCCATCCATTTGTGTTATAAATTTGCTAAGCGTAATAATAACTAGAAGTTAGTATAAAAGCGAAACAAAGTAGCCTTAATAAAACCGTGCAAAATAGCTACATTTTGAACGTTCTCAGAATTCGACGACACTTGACCCAAACGTTGGTCTAGACCCAAGCATTTGTGTTGTAAATTTGCTAAGCGTAATAATAACTACAAGTTAGTATAAAAGGGAAACAAACTTGTTTTAATGAAACTGTGCAAAACAGCTAAATATTGAGCATTCTCAGAATTCGACGAAACTTGATCCAAACGTAGGTCTAGAATCAAGAGTTTGTGTGTTAAATTTTCTAAGCGTAATAATAACTACAAGTTACTATAAAAGGGAAACAAACTTGTTTTAATATAACCGTGAAAACAGCTAAATTTTGAACGTTCTCAGAATTCGACGAAACAAGACCCAAACGTTAGTCTAGACCCAAGCATTTGTGTTGTAAATTTGCTAAGCATAATAATAATTACAAGTTAGTTTAAAAGGGAAACAAACTTTGTTTAATAAAACCGTGCAAAATAGCTAAATTTTGAACGTTCTCAGAATTCGACGAAACTTGACCCAAACGTTGGTCTAGACTCAAGAGTTTGTGTGTTAAATTTTCTAAGCGTAATAATAACTACAAGTTAGTATAAAAGGGAAACAAACTTGTTTTAATAAAACCGTGCAAAACAGTTATTTTTTGAGCATTCTCAGCATTGGACAAAACTTGACCCAAACGTGGGTCTAGACCCAAGAGTTTGTGTGTTTAATTTTCTAAGCGTAATAATAACTACAAGTTACTATAAAAGGGACACAAACTTGTTTTAATAAAACCGTGCAAAACAGCTAACTTTTGGACGTTCTCAGAATTCAACGAAACTTGACCCAATCGCAGGACTAGACCCATCCATTTGTGTTGTAAATTTGCTAAGCGTAATAATAACTAGAAGTTAGTATAAAAGCGAAACAAACTTGCTTTAATAAACCGTGCAAAATAGCTAAATTTTGAACGTTTTCAGAATTCGACGACACTTGACCCAAACGTTGGTCTAGACACAAGCATTTGTGTTTTAAATTTGCTAAGCGTAATAATAACTACAAGTTAGTATAAAAGGGAAACAAACTTGTTTTAATAAAACCGTGCAAAACAGCTAAATTTTGAACGTTTTGAGAATTCGACGACACTTGACCCAAACGTTGGTCTAGACCCAAGCATTTGTGTTGTAAATTTGCTAAGCGTAATAATAACTACAAGTTAGTATAAAAGGGAAACAAACTTGTTTTAATAAAACCATGCAAAACAGCTAAATTTTGAATGTTCTGAGAATTCAACGAAACTTGACCCAATCGCAGGTTTACACCGATCCATTTGTGTTGTAAATTTGCTAAGCGTAATAATAACTACAAGTTAGTATAAAAGGGAAACAAACTTGCTTTAATAAAACCGTGCAAAGTGGCTAAATTTTGAACGTTCTCAAAATTCGATGAAACTTGACCCAAACGTGGGTCTAGACCTAAGCATTTGTGTTGCAAATTTGCTAAGCGTAATAATAATTACAAGTTAGTTTAAAAGGGAAACAAACTTGTTTTAATAAAACCGTGCAAAAGAGCTAACTTTTGGACGTTCTTAGAATTCAACGAAACTTTACCCAATTGCAGGACTAGACCCATCCATTTGTGTTGTAAATTTGCCAAGCGAAATAATAACTACAAGTTAGTGTAAAAGCGAAACAAACTTGCTTTAATAAAACCGTGCAAAATAGCTAAATTTTGAACATTCTCAGAATTCGACGACACTTGACCCAAACGTTGGTCTAGACACAAGCATTTGTGTTTTAAATTTGCTAAGCGTAATAATAACTACAAGTTAGTATAAAAGGGAAACAAACTTGTTTTAATAAAACCGTGCAAAACAGCTAAATTTTGAACGTTTTGAGAATTCGACGACACTTGACCCAAACGTTGGTCTAGACCCAAGCATTTGTGTTGTAAATTTGCTAAGCGTAATAATAACTACAAGTTAGTATAAAAGGGAAACAAACTTGTTTTAATAAAACCGTGCAAAATAGCTAAATTTTGAACATTCTCATTATTCGACGAAAATTGACCCAAACGTTGGTCTAGACCCAAGCATTTGTGTTGTAAATTTGATAAGCATAATAATAATTACAAGTTAGTTTAAAAGGTAAACAAACTTTGTTTAATAAAACCGTGCAAAATAGCTAAATTTTGAACGTTCTCAGAATTCGACGAAACTTGACCCAAACGTTGGTCTAAACCCAAGCATTTGTGTTGTAAATTTTCTAAGCGTAATAATAACTACAAGTTAGTATAAAAGGGAAACAAACTAGTTTTAATAAAACCGTGCAAAACAGCTAATTTTTTAACATTCTCAACATTGGACGAAACTTGACCCAAACGTTGGTCTAGACCCAAGAGTTTGTGTGCTAAATTTTCTAAGCGTAATAATAACTACAAGTTACTATAAATGGGAAACAAACTTGTTTTAATAAAACCGTGCAAAACAGCTAAGTTTTGGACGTTCTCAGAATTCAACGAAACTTGACCCAATCGCAGGACTAGACCCATCCATTTGTGTTATAAATTTGCTAAGCGTAATAATAACTAGAAGTTAGTATAAAAGCGAAACAAAGTAGCCATAATAAAACCGTGCAAAATAGCTACATTTTGAACGTTCTCAGAATTCGACGACACTTGACCCAAACGTTGGTCTAGACCCAAGCATTTGTGTTGTAAATTTGCTAAGCGTAATAATAACTACAAGTTAGTATAAAAGGGAAACAAACTTGTTTTAATGAAACTGTGCAAAACAGCTAACTATTGAGCATTCTCAGAATTCGACGAAACTTGATCCAAACGTAGGTCTAGAATCAAGAGTTTGTGTGTTAAATTTTCTAAGCGTAATAATAACTACAAGTTACTATAAAAGGGAAACAAACTTGTTTTAATATAACCGTGAAAACAGCTAAATTTTGAACGTTCTCAGAATTCGACGAAACAAGACCCAAACGTTAGTCTAGACCCAAGCATTTGTGTTGTAAATTTGCTAAGCATAATAATAATTACAAGTTAGTTTAAAAGGGAAACAAACTTTGTTTAATAAAACCGTGCAAAATAGCTAAATTTTGAACGTTCTCAGAATTCGACGAAACTTGACCCAAACGTTGGTCTAAACCCAAGCATTTGTGTTGTAAATTTTCTAAGCGTAATAATAACTACAAGTTAGTATAAAAGGGAAACAAACTAGTTTTAATAAAACCGTGCAAAACAGCTAATTTTTTAGCATTCTCAACATTGGACGAAACTTGACCCAAACGTTGGTCTAGACCCAAGAGTTTGTGTGTTAAATTTTCTAAGCGTAATAATAACTACAAGTTACTATAAAAGGGAAACAAACTTGTTTTAATAAAACTGTGCAAAACAGCTAAGTTTTGGACGTTCTCAGAATTCAATGAAACTTGACCCAATCGCAGGACTAGACCCATCCATTTGTGTTATAAGTTTGCTAAGCGTAATAATAACTAGAAGTTTGTATAAAAACGAAACAAACTAGCCTTAATAAAACCGTGCAAAATAGCTACATTTTGAACGTTCTCAGAATTCGACGACACTTGACCCAAACGTTGGTCTAGACCCAAGCATTTGTGTTGTAAATTTGCTAAGCGTAATAATAACTAAAAGTTAGTATAAAAGGGAAACAAACTTGTTTTAATGAAACTGTGCAAAACAGCTAAATATTGAGCATTCTCAGAATTCGACGAAACTTGACCGAAACGTTGGTCTAGACCCAAGCATTTGTGTGTTAAATTTTCTAAGCGTAATAATAACTACAAGTTACTATAAAAGGGAAACAAACTTGTTTTAATATAACCGTGAAAACAGCTAAATTTTGAACGTTCTCACAATTCGACGAAACTTGACCGAAACGTTGGTCGAGACTCAAGAGTTTGTGTGTTAAATTTCTAAGTGTAATAATAACTACAAGTTAGTATAAAAGGGAAACAAACTTGTTTTAATAAAACCGTGCAAAACAGTTAATTTTTGAGCATTCTCAGCATTGGACGAAACTTGACCCAAACGTAGGTCTAGACCCAAGAGTTTGTGTGTTTAATTTTCTAAACGTAATAATAACTACAAGTTACTATAAAAGGGACACAAACTTGTTTTAATAAAACCGTGCAAAACAGCTAACTTTTGGACGTTCTCAGAATTCAACGAAACTTGACCCAATCGCAGGACTAGACCCATCCATTTGTGTTGTAAATTTGCTAAGCGTAATAATAACTAGAAGTTAGTATAAAAGCGAAACAAACTTGCTTTAATAAAACCGTGCAAAATAGCTAAATTTTGAACGTTCTCAGAATTCGACGACACTTGACCCAAACGTTGGTCTAGACACAAGCATTTGTGTTTTAAATTTGCTAAGCGTAATAATAACTACAAGTTAGTATAAAAGGGAAACAAACTTGTTTTAATAAAACCGTGCAAAACAGCTAAATTTTGAACGTTTTGAGAATTCGACGACACTTGACCCAAACGTTGGTCTAGACCCAAGCATTTGTGTTGTAAATTTGCTAAGCGTAATAATAACTACAAGTTAGTATAAAAGGGAAACAAACTTGTTTTAATAAAACCGTGCAAAACAGCTAAATTTTGAACGTTCTGAGAATTCAACGAAACTTGACCCAATCGCAGGTTTAGACCAATCCATTTGTGTTGTAAATTTGCTAAGCGTAATAATAACTACAAGTTAGTACAAAAGGGAAACAAACTTGCTTTAATAAAACCGTGCAAAGTGGCTAAATTTTGAACGTTCTCAGAATTCGACGAAACTTGACCCAAACGTTGGTCTAGACCCAAGCATTTGTGTTGCAAATTTGCTAAGCGTAATAATAATTACAAGTTAGTTTAAAAGGGAAACAAACTTGTTTTAATAAAACCGTGCAAATGAGCTAACTTTTGGACGTTCTTAGAATACAACGAAACTTTACCCAATTGCAGGACTAGACCCATCCATTTGTGTTGTAAATTTGCCAAGCGAAATAATAACTACAAGTTAGTATAAAAGCGAAACAAACTTGCTTTAATAAAACCGTGCAAAATAGCTAAATTTTGAACATTCTCATTATTCGACGAAAATTGACCCAAACGTTGGTCTAGACCCAAGCATTTGTGTTGTAAATTTGATAAGCATAATAATAATTACAAGTTAGTTTAAAAGGTAAACAAACTTTGTTTAATAAAACCGTGCAAAATAGCTAAATTTTGAACGTTCTCAGAATTCGACGAAACTTGACCCAAACGTTGGTCTAAACCCAAGCATTTGTGTTGTAAATTTTCTAAGCGTAATAATAACTACAAGTTAGTATAAAAGGGAAACAAACTAGTTTTAATAAAACCGTGCAAAACAGCTAATTTTTTAACATTCTCAACATTGGACGAAACTTGACCCAAACGTTGGTCTAGACCCAAGAGTTTGTGTGCTAAATTTTCTAAGCGTAATAATAACTACAAGTTACTATAAATGGGAAACAAACTTGTTTTAATAAAACCGTGCAAAACAGCTAAGTTTTGGACGTTCTCAGAATTCAACGAAACTTGACCCAATCGTACGTCTAGAATCAAGAGTTTGTGTGTTAAATTTTCTAAGCGTAATAATAACTACAAGTTACTATAAAAGGGAAACAAACTTGTTTTAATATAACCGTGAAAACAGCTAAATTTTGAACGTTCTCATAATTCAACGAAACTTGACCCAAACGTTGGTCTAGACCCAAGCATTTGTGTTGTAAATTTGCTAAGCGTAATAATACTTACAAGTTAGTTTAAAAGGGAAACAAACTTTGTTTAATAAAACCGTGCAAAATAGCTAAATTTTGAACGTTCTCAGAATTCGACGAAACTTGACCCAAACGTTGGTCTAGACCCAAGCATTTGTGTTGTAAATTTGTTAAGCGTAATAATAACTACAAGTTAGTATAAAAGGGAAACAAACTTATTTTAATAAAACCGTGCAAAACAGTTAATTTTTGAGCATTCTCAGCATTGGACGAAACTTGACCCAAACGTAGGTCTAGACCCAAGAGTTTGTGTGTTTAATTTTCTAAGCGTAATAATAACTACAAGTTACTATAAAAGGGACACAAACTTGTTTTAATAAAACCGTGCAAAACAGCTAACTTTTGGACGTTCTCAGAATTCAACGAAACTTGACCCAATCGCAGGACTAGACCCATCCATTTGTGTTGTAAATTTGCTAAGCGTAATAATAACTAGAAGTTAGTATAAAAGCGAAACAAACTTGCTTTAATAAAACCGTGCAAAATAGCTAAATTTTGAACGTTCTCAGAATTCGACGACACTTGACCCAAACGTTGGTCTAGACACAAGCATTTGTGTTTTAAATTTGCTAAGCGTAATAATAACTACAAGTTAGTATAAAAGGGAAACAAACTAGTTTTAATAAAACCGTGCAAAACAGCTAATTTTTTAACATTCTCAACATTGGACGAAACTTGACCCAAACGTTGGTCTAGACCCAAGAGTTTGTGTGCTAAATTTTCTAAGCGTAATAATAGCTACAAGTTACTATAAATGGGAAACAAACTTGTTTTAATAAAACAGTGCAAAACAGCTAAGTTTTGGACGTTCTCAGAATTCAACGAAACTTGACCCAATCGTACGTCTAGAATCAAGAGTTTGTGTGTTAAATTTTCTAAGCGTAATAATAACTACAAGTTACTATAAAAGGGAAACAAACTTGTTTTAATATAACCGTGAAAACAGCTAAATTTTGAACGTTCTCATAATTCAACGAAACTTGACCCAAACGTTGGTCTAGACCCAAGCATTTGTGTTGTAAATTTGCTAAGCGTAATAATACTTACAAGTTAGTTTAAAAGGGAAACAAACTTTGTTTAATAAAACCGTGCAAAATAGCTAAATTTTGAACGTTCTCAGAATTCGACGAAACTTGACCCAAACGTTGGTCTAGACCCAAGCATTTGTGTTGTAAATTTGTTAAGCGTAATAATAACTACAAGTTAGTATAAAAGGGAAACAAACTTATTTTAATAAAACCGTGCAAAACAGTTAATTTTTGAGCATTCTCAGCATTGGACGAAACTTGACCCAAACGTAGGTCTAGACCCAAGAGTTTGTGTGTTTAATTTTCTAAGCGTAATAATAACTACAAGTTACTATAAAAGGGACACAAACTTGTTTTAATAAAACCGTGCAAAACAGCTAACTTTTGGACGTTCTCAGAATTCAACGAAACTTGACCCAATCGCAGGACTAGACCCATCCATTTGTGTTGTAAATTTGCTAAGCGTAATAATAACTAGAAGTTAGTATAAAAGCGAAACAAACTTGCTTTAATAAAACCGTGCAAAATAGCTAAATTTTGAACGTTCTCAGAATTCGACGACACTTGACCCAAACGTTGGTCTAGACCCAAGCATTTGTGTTGTAAATTTGCTAAGCGTAATAATAACTACAAGTTAGTATAAAAGGGAAACAAACTTGTTTTAATAAAACCGTGCAAAACAGCTAAATTTTGAATGTTCTGAGAATTCAACGAAACTTGACCCAATCGCAGGTTTACACCGATCCATTTGTGTTGTAAATTTGCTAAGCGTAATAATAACTACAAGTTAGTATAAAAGGGAAACAAACTTGCTTTAATAAAACCGTGCAAAGTGGCTAAATTTTGAACGTTCTCAAAATTCGACGAAACTTGACCCAAACGTGGGTCTAGACCTAAGCATTTGTGTTGCAAATTTGCTAAGCGTAATAATAATTACAAGTTAGTTTAAAAGGGAAACAAACTTGTTTTAATAAAACCGTGCAAAAGAGCTAACTTTTGGACGTTCTTAGAATTCAACGAAACTTTACCCAATTGCAGGACTAGACCCATCCATTTGTGTTGTAAATTTTCCAAGCGAAATAATAACTACAAGTTAGTATAAAAGCGAAACAAACTTGCTTTAATAAAACCGTGCAAAATAGCTAAATTTTGAACATTCTCATTATTCGACGAAAATTAACCCAAACGTTGGTCTAGACCCAAGCATTTGTGTTGTAAATTTGCTAAGCGTAATAATAATTACAAGTTAGTTTAAAAGGTAAACAAACTTTGTTTAATAAAACCGTGCAAAATAGCTAAATTTTGAACGTTCTCAGAATTCGATGAAACTTGACCCAAACGTTGGTCTAAACCCAAGCATTTGTGTTGTAAATTTTCTAAGCGTAATAATAACTACAAGTTAGTATAAAAGGGAAACAAACTAGTTTTAATAAAACCGTGCAAAACAACTAATTTTTTAGCATTCTCAACATTGGACGAAACTTGACCCAAACGTTGGTCTAGACCCAAGAGTTTGTGTGTTAAATTTTCTAAGCATAATAATAACTACAAGTTACTATAAAAGGGAAACAAACTTGTTTTAATAAAACCGTGCAAAACAGTTAAGTTTTGGACGTTCTCAGAATTCAACGAAACTTGACCCAATCGCAGGACTAGACCCATCCATTTGTGTTATAAATTTGCTAGGCGTAATAATAACTAGAAGTTAGTATAAAAGCGAAACAAACTAGCCTTAATAAAACCGTGTAAAATAGCTACATTTTGAACGTTCTCAGAATTCGACGACACTTGACCCAAACGTTGGTCTAGACCCAAGCATTTGTGTTGTAAATTTGCTAAGCGTAATAATAACTACAAGTTAGTATAAAAGGGAAACAAACTTGTTTTAATGAAACTGTGCAAAACAGTTAAATATTGAGCATTCTCAGAATTCGACGAAACTTGACCCAAACGTAGGTCTAGAATCAAGAGTTTGTGTCTTAAATTTTCTAAGCGTAATAATAACTACAAGTTACTATAAAAGGGAAACAAACTTGTTTTAATATAACCGTGAAAACAGCTAAATTTTGAACGTTCTCAGAATTCGACGAAACTTGACCCAAACGTTGGTCTAGACCCAAGCATTTGTGTTGTAAATTTGCTAAGCATAATAATAATTACAAGTTAGTTTAAAAGGGAAACAAACTTTGTTTAATAAAACCGTGCAAAATAGCTAAATTTTGAACGTTCTCAGAATTCGACGAAACTTGACCCAAACGTTGGTCTAGACCCAAGCATTTGTGTTGAAAATTTGTTAAGCGTAATAATAACTACAAGTTAGTATAAAAGGGAAACAAACTTATTTTAATAAAACCGTGCAAAACAGTTAATTTTTGAGCATTCTCAGTATTGGACGAAACATGACCCAAACGTAGGTCTGGACCCAAGAGTTTGTGTGTTTAATTTTCTAAGCGTAATAATAACTACAAGTTACTATAAAAGGGACACAAACTTGTTTTAATAAAACCGTGCAAAACAGCTAACTTTTGGACGTTCTCAGAATTCAACGAAAATTGACCCAATCGCAGGACTAGACCCATCCATTTGTGTTGTAAATTTGCTAAGCGTAATAATAACTAGAAGTTAGTATAAAAGCGAAACAAACTTGCTTTAATAAAACCGTGCAAAATAGCTAAATTTTGAACGTTCTCAGAATTCGACGACACTTGACCCAAACGTTGGTCTAGACACAAGCATTTGTGTTTTAAATTTGCTAAGCGTAATAATAACTACAAGTTAGTATAAAAGGGAAACAAACTTGTTTTAATAAAACCGGGCAAAACAGCTAAATTTTGAACGTTTTGAGAATTCGACGACACTTGACCCAAACGTTGGTCTAGACCCAAGCATTTGTGTTGTAAATTTGCTAAGCGTAATAATAACTACAAGTTAGAATAAAAGGGAAACGAACTAGTTTTAATAAAACCGTGCAAAACAGCTAATTTTTTAGCATTCTCAACATTGGACGAAACTTGACCCAACGTTGGTCTAGACCCAAGAGTTTGTGTGTTAAATTTTCTAAGCGTAATAATAACTACAAGTTACTATAAATGGGAAACAAACTTGTTTTAATAAAACCGTGCAAAACAGCTAAGTTCTGGACGTTCTCAGAATTCAACGAAACTTGACCCAATCGTAGGTCTAGAATCAAAAGTTTGTGTGTTAAATTTTCTAAGCATAATAATAACTACAAGTTACTATAAAAGAGAAACAAACTTGTTTTAATATAACCGTGAAAACAGCTAAATTTTGAACGTTTTCAGAATTCAACGAAACTTGACCCAAACGTTGGTCTAGACCCAAGCATTTGGGTTGTAAATTTGCTAAGCGTAATAATACTTACAAGTTAGTTTAAAAGGGAAACAAACTTTGTTTAATAAAACCGTGCAAAATAGCTAAATTTTGAACGTTCTCAGAATTCGACGAAACTTGACCCAAACGTTGGTCTAGACCCAAGCATTTGTGTTGTAAATTTGTTAAGTGTAATAATAACTACAAGTTAGTATAAAAGGGAAACAAACTTATTTTAATAAAACCGTGCAAAACAGTTAATTTTGGAACATTCTCAGCATTGGACGAAACTTGACCCAAACGTAGGTCTAGACCCAAGAGTTTGTGTGTTTAATTTTCTAAGCGTAATAATAAGTACAAGTTACTATAAAAGGGACACATACTTGTTTTAATAAAACCGTGCAAAACAGCTAACTTTTGGACGTTCTCAGAATTCAACGAAACTTGACCCAATCGCAGGACTAGACCCATCCATTTGTGTTGTAAATTTGCTAAGCGTAATAATAACTAGAAGTTAGTATAAAAGCGAAACAAACTTGCTTTAATAAAACCGTGCAAAATAGCTAAATTTTGAACGTTCTCAGAATTCGACGACACTTGACCCAAACGTTGGTCTAGACACAAGCATTTGTGTTTTAAATTTGCTAAGCGTAATAATAACTACAAGTTAGTATAAAAGGGAAACAAACTTGTTTTAATAAAACCGTGCAAAACAGCTAAATTTGGAACGTTTTGAGAATTCGACGACACTTGACCCAAACGTTGGTCTAGACCCAAGCATTTGTGTTGTAAATTTGCTAAGCGTAATAATAACTACAAGTTAGTATAAAAGGGAAACAAACTTGTTTTAATAAAACCGTGCAAAACAGCTAAATTTTGAATGTTCTGAGAATTCAACGAAACTTGACCCAATCGAAGGTTTACACCGATCCATTTGTGTTGTAAATTTGCTAAGCGTAATAATAACTACAAGTTAGTATAAAAGGGAAACAAACTTGCTTTAATAAAACCGTGCAAAGTGGCTAAATTTTGAACGTTCTCAAAATTCGACGAAACTTGACCCAAACGTGGGTCTAGACCTAAGCATTTGTGTTGCAAATTTGCTAAGCGTAATAATGATTACAAGTTAGTTTAAAAGGGAAACAAACTTGTTTTAATAAAACCGTGCAAAAGAGCTAACTTTTGGACGTTCTTAGAATTCAACGAAACTTTACCCAATTGCAGGACTAGACCCATCCATTTGTGTTGTAAATTTGCCAAGCGAAATAATAACTACAAGTTAGTATAAAAGCGAAACAAACTTGCTTTAATAAAACCGTGCAAAATAGCTAAATTTTGAACATTCTCATTATTCGACGAAAATTAACCCAAACGTTGGTCTAGACCCAAGCATTTGTGTTGTAAATTTGCTAAGCGTAATAATAATTACAAGTTAGTTTAAAAGGTAAACAAACTTTGTTTAATAAAACCGTGCAAAATAGCTAAATTTTTGAACGTTCTCAGAATTCGATGAAACTTGACTCAAACGTTGGTCTAAACCCTAGCATTTGTGTTGTAAATTTTCTAAGCGTAATAATAACTACAAGTTAGTATAAAAGGGAAACAATCTAGTTTTAATAAAACCGTGCAAAACAGCTAATTTTTTAGCATTCTCAACATTGGACGAAACTTGACCCAAACGTTGGTCTAGACCCAAGAGTTTGTGCGTTAAATTTTCTAAGCATAATAATAACTACAAGTTACTATAAAAGGGAAACAAACTTGTTTTAATAAAACCGTGCAAAACAGCTAAGTTTTGGACGTTCTCAGAATTCAACGAAACTTGACCCAATCGCAGGACTAGACCCATCCATTTGTGTTATAAATTTGCTAAGCGTAATAATAACTAGAAGTTAGTATAACATCGAAACAAACTAGCCTTAATAAAACCGTGTAAAATAGCTACATTTTGAACGTTCTCAGAATTCGACGACACTTGACCCAAACGTTGGTCTAGACCCAAGCATTTGTGTTGTAAATTTGCTAAGCGTAATAATAACTACAAGTTAGTATAAAAGGGAAACAAACTTGTTTTAATGAAACTGTGCAAAACAGTTAAATATTGAGCATTCTCAGAATTCGACGAAACTTGACCCAAACGTAGGTCTAGAATCAAGAGTTTGTGTGTTAAATTTTCTAAGCGTAATAATAACTACAAGTTACTATAAAAGGGAAACAAACTTGTTTTAATATAACCGTGAAAACAGCTAAATTTTGAACGTTCTCAGAATTCGACGAAACTTGACCCAAACGTTGGTCTAGACCCAAGCATTTGTGTTGTAAATTTGCTAAGCATAATAATAATTACAAGTTAGTTTAAAAGGGAAACAAACTTTGTTTAATAAAACCGTGGAAAATAGCTAAATTTTGAACGTTCTCAGAATTCGACGAAACTTGACCCAAACGTTGGTCTAGACCCAAGCATTTGTGTTGTAAATTTGTTAAGCGTAATAATAACTACAAGTTAGTATAAAAGGGAAACAAACTTGTTTTAATAAAACATGCAAAACAGTTAATTTTTGAGCATTCTCAGCATTGGACGAAACTTGACCCAAACGTAGGTCTAGACCCAAGAGTTTGTGTGTTTAATTTTCTAAGCGTAATAATAACTACAATTTACTATAAAACGGACACAAACTTGTTTTAATAAAACCGTGCAAAACAGCTAACTTTTGGACGTTCTCAGAATTCAACGAAACTTGACCCAATCGCAGAACTAGACCCATCCATTTGTGTTGTAAATTTGCTAAGCGTAATAATAACTAGAAGTTAGTATAAAAGCGAAACAAACTTGCTTTAATAAAATCGTGCAAAATAGCTAAATTTTGAACGTTCTCAAAATTCGACGACACTTGACCCAAACGTTGGTCTAGACACACGCATTTGTGTTTTAAATTTGCTAAGCGTAATAATAACTACAAGTTAGTATAAAAGGGAAACAAACTTGTTTTAATAAAACCGTGCAAAACAGCTAAATTTTGAACGTTTGAGAATTCAACGACACTTGACCCAAACGTTGGTCTAGACCCAAGCATTTGTGTTGTAAATTTGCTAAGCGTAATAATAACTACAAGTTAGTATAAAAGGGAAACAAACTTGTTTTAATAAAACCGTGCAAAACAGCTAAATTTTGAATGTTCTGAGAATTCAACGAAACTTGACCCAATCGCAGGTTTACACCGATCCATTTGTGTTGTAAATTTGCTAAGCGTAATAATAACTACAAGTTACTATAAAAGGGAAACAAACTTGTTTTAATATAACCGTGAAAATAGCTAAATTTTGAACGTTCTCAGAATTCGACGAAACTTGACCCAAACGTTGGTCTAGACCCAAGCATTTGTGTTGTAAATTTGTTAAGCGTAATAATAATTACAAGTTAGTTTAAAAGGGAAACAAGCTTTGTTTAATAAAACCGTGCAAAATAGCTAAATTTTGAACGTTCTCAGAATTCGACGAAACTTGACCCAAACGTTGGTCTAGACCCAAGCATTTGTGTTGTAAATTTGTTAAGCGTAATAATAACTACAAGTTAGTATAAAAGGGAAACAAACTTGCTTTAATAAAACCGTGCAAAATAGCTAAATTTTGAACGTTCTCAGAATTCGACGACACTTGACCCAAACGTTGGTCTAGACACAAGCATTTGTGTTTTAAATTTGCTAAGCGTAATAATAACTACAAGTTAGTATAAAAGGGAAACAAACTTGTTTTAATAAAACCGTGCAAAACAGCTAAATTTGGAACGTTTTGAGAATTCGACGACACTTGACCCAAACGTTGGTCTAGACCCAACCATTTGTGTTGTAAATTTGCTAAGCGTAATAATAACTACAAGTTAGTATAAAAGGGAAACAAACTTGTTTTAATAAAACCGTGCAAAACAGCTAAATTTTGAATGTTCTGAGAATTCAACGAAACTTGACCCAATCGAAGGTTTACACCGATCCATTTGTGTTGTAAATTTGCTAAGCGTAATAATAACTACAAGTTAGTATAAAAGGGAAACAAACTTGCTTTAATAAAACCGTGCAAAGTGGCTAAATTTTGAACGTTCTCAAAATTCGACGAAACTTGACCCAAACGTGGGTCTAGACCTAAGCATTTGTGTTGCAAATTTGCTAAGCGTAATAATGATTACAAGTTAGTTTAAAAGGGAAACAAACTTGTTTTAATAAAACCGTGCAAAATAGCTAAATTTTGGACGTTCTCAGAATTCAACGAAACTTGACCCAATCGCAGGACTAGACCCATCCATTTGTGTTGTAAATTTGCTAAGCGTAATAATAACTAGAAGTTAGTATAAAAGCGAAACAAACTTGCTTTAATAAAACCGTGCAAAATAGCTAAATTTTGAACGTTCTCAGAATTCGACGACACTTGACCCAAACGTTGGTCTAGACACAAGCATTTGTGTTTTAAATTTGCTAAGCGTAATAATAACTACAAGTTAGTATAAAAGGGAAACAAACTTGTTTTAATAAAACCGTGCAAAACAGCTAAATTTGGAACGTTTTGAGAATTCGACGACACTTGACCCAAACGTTGGTCTAGACCCAAGCATTTGTGTTGTAAATTTGCTAAGCGTAATAATAACTACAAGTTAGTATAAAAGGGAAACAAACTTGTTTTAATAAAACCGTGCAAAACAGCTAAATTTTGAATGTTCTGAGAATTCAACGAAACTTGACCCAATCGAAGGTTTACACCGATCCATTTGTGTTGTAAATTTGCTAAGCGTAATAATAACTACAAGTTAGTATAAAAGGGAAACAAACTTGCTTTAATAAAACCGTGCAAAGTGGCTAAATTTTGAACGTTCTCAAAATTCGACGAAACTTGACCCAAACGTGGGTCTAGACCTAAGCATTTGTGTTGCAAATTTGCTAAGCGTAATAATGATTACAAGTTAGTTTAAAAGGGAAACAAACTTGTTTTAATAAAACCGTGCAAAAGAGCTAACTTTTGGACGTTCTTAGAATTCAACGAAACTTTACCCAATTGCAGGACTAGACCCATCCATTTGTGTTGTAAATTTGCCAAGCGAAATAATAACTACAAGTTAGTATAAAAGCGAAACAAACTTGCTTTAATAAAACCGTGCAAAATAGCTAAATTTTGAACATTCTCATTATTCGACGAAAATTAACCCAAACGTTGGTCTAGACCCAAGCATTTGTGTTGTAAATTTGCTAAGCGTAATAATAATTACAAGTTAGTTTAAAAGGTAAACAAACTTTGTTTAATAAAACCGTGCAAAATAGCTAAATTTTTGAACGTTCTCAGAATTCGATGAAACTTGACTCAAACGTTGGTCTAAACCCTAGCATTTGTGTTGTAAATTTTCTAAGCGTAATAATAACTACAAGTTAGTATAAAAGGGAAACAAACTAGTTTTAATAAAACCGTGCAAAACAGCTAATTTTTTAGCATTCTCAACATTGGACGAAACTTGACCCAAACGTTGGTCTAGACCCAAGAGTTTGTGCGTTAAATTTTCTAAGCATAATAATAACTACAAGTTACTATAAAAGGGAAACAAACTTGTTTTAATAAAACCGTGCAAAACAGCTAAGTTTTGGACGTTCTCAGAATTCAACGAAACTTGACCCAATCGCAGGACTAGACCCATCCATTTGTGTTATAAATTTGCTAAGCGTAATAATAACTAGAAGTTAGTATAAAATCGAAACAAACTAGCCTTAATAAAACCGTGTAAAATAGCTACATTTTGAACGTTCTCAGAATTCGACGACACTTGACCCAAACGTTGGTCTAGACCCAAGCATTTGTGTTGTAAATTTGCTAAGCGTAATAATAACTACAAGTTAGTATAAAAGGGAAACAAACTTGTTTTAATGAAACTGTGCAAAACAGTTAAATATTGAGCATTCTCAGAATTCGACGAAACTTGACCCAAACGTAGGTCTAGAATCAAGAGTTTGTGTGTTAAATTTTCTAAGCGTAATAATAACTACAAGTTACTATAAAAGGGAAACAAACTTGTTTTAATATAACCGTGAAAACAGCTAAATTTTGAACGTTCTCAGAATTCGACGAAACTTGACCCAAACGTTGGTCTAGACCCAAGCATTTGTGTTGTAAATTTGCTAAGCATAATAATAATTACAAGTTAGTTTAAAAGGGAAACAAACTTTGTTTAATAAAACCGTGCAAAATAGCTAAATTTTGAACGTTCTCAGAATTCGACGAAACTTGACCCAAACGTTGGTCTAGACCCAAGCATTTGTGTTGTAAATTTGTTAAGCGTAATAATAACTACAAGTTAGTATAAAAGGGAAACAAACTTGTTTTAATAAAACCATGCAAAACAATTAATTTTTGAGCATTCTCAGCATTGGACGAAACTTGACCCAAACGTAGGTCTAGACCCAAGAGTTTGTGTGTTTAATTTTCTAAGCGTAATAATAACTACAATTTACTATAAAACGGACACAAACTTGTTTTAATAAAACCGTGCAAAACAGCTAACTTTTGGACGTTCTCAGAATTCAACGAAACTTGACCCAATCGCAGAACTAGACCCATCCATTTGTGTTGTAAATTTGCTAAGCGTAATAATAACTAGAAGTTAGTATAAAAGCGAAACAAACTTGCTTTAATAAAATCGTGCAAAATAGCTAAATTTTGAACGTTCTCAGAATTCGACGACACTTGACCCAAACGTTGGTCTAGACACAAGCATTTGTGTTTTAAATTTGCTAAGCGTAATAATAACTACAAGTTAGTATAAAACGGAAACAAACTTGTTTTAATAAAACCGTGCAAAACAGCTAAATTTTGAACGTTTGAGAATTCAACGACACTTGACCCAAACGTTGGTCTAGACCCAAGCATTTGTGTTGTAAATTTGCTAAGCGTAATAATAACTACAAGTTAGTATAAAAGGGAAACAAACTTGTTTTAATAAAACCGTGCAAAACAGCTAAATTTTGAATGTTCTGAGAATTCAACGAAACTTGACCCAATCGCAGGTTTACACCGATCCATTTGTGTTGTAAATTTGCTAAGCGTAATAATAACTACAAGTTACTATAAAAGGGAAACAAACTTGTTTTAATATAACCGTGAAAATAGCTAAATTTTGAACGTTCTCAGAATTCGACGAAACTTGACCCAAACGTTGGTCTAGACCCAAGCATTTGTGTTGTAAATTTGTTAAGCGTAATAATAATTACAAGTTAGTTTAAAAGGGAAACAAGCTTTGTTTAATAAAACCGTGCAAAATAGCTAAATTTTGAACGTTCTCAGAATTCGACGAAACTTGACCCAAACGTTGGTCTAGACCCAAGCATTTGTGTTGTAAATTTGTTAAGCGTAATAATAACTACAAGTTAGTATAAAAGGGAAACAAACTTGCTTTAATAAAACCGTGCAAAATAGCTAAATTTTGAACGTTCTCAGAATTCGACGACACTTGACCCAAACGTTGGTCTAGACACAAGCATTTGTGTTTTAAATTTGCTAAGCGTAATAATAACTACAAGTTAGTATAAAAGGGAAACAAACTTGTTTTAATAAAACCGTGCAAAACAGCTAAATTTGGAACGTTTTGAGAATTCGACGACACTTGACCCAAACGTTGGTCTAGACCCAAGCATTTGTGTTGTAAATTTGCTAAGCGTAATAATAACTACAAGTTAGTATAAAAGGGAAACAAACTTGTTTTAATAAAACCGTGCAAAACAGCTAAATTTTGAATGTTCTGAGAATTCAACGAAACTTGACCCAATCGAAGGTTTACACCGATCCATTTGTGTTGTAAATTTGCTAAGCGTAATAATAACTACAAGTTAGTATAAAAGGGAAACAAACTTGCTTTAATAAAACCGTGCAAAGTGGCTAAATTTTGAACGTTCTCAAAATTCGACGAAACTTGACCCAAACGTGGGTCTAGACCTAAGCATTTGTGTTGCAAATTTGCTAAGCGTAATAATGATTACAAGTTAGTTTAAAAGGGAAACAAACTTGTTTTAATAAAACCGTGCAAAATAGCTAAATTTTGGACGTTCTCAGAATTCAACGAAACTTGACCCAATCGCAGGACTAGACCCATCCATTTGTGTTGTAAATTTGCTAAGCGTAATAATAACTAGAAGTTAGTATAAAAGCGAAACAAACTTGCTTTAATAAAACCGTGCAAAATAGCTAAATTTTGAACGTTCTCAGAATTCGACGACACTTGACCCAAACGTTGGTCTAGACACAAGCATTTGTGTTTTAAATTTGCTAAGCGTAATAATAACTACAAGTTAGTATAAAAGGGAAACAAACTTGTTTTAATAAAACCGTGCAAAACAGCTAAATTTGGAACGTTTTGAGAATTCGACGACACTTGACCCAAACGTTGGTCTAGACCCAAGCATTTGTGTTGTAAATTTGCTAAGCGTAATAATAACTACAAGTTAGTATAAAAGGGAAACAAACTTGTTTTAATAAAACCGTGCAAAACAGCTAAATTTTGAATGTTCTGAGAATTCAACGAAACTTGACCCAATCGAAGGTTTACACCGATCCATTTGTGTTGTAAATTTGCTAAGCGTAATAATAACTACAAGTTAGTATAAAAGGGAAACAAATTTGCTTTAATAAAACCGTGCAAAGTGGCTAAATTTTGAACGTTCTCAAAATTCGACGAAACTTGACCCAAACGTGGGTCTAGACCTAAGCATTTGTGTTGCAAATTTGCTAAGCGTAATAATGATTACAAGTTAGTTTAAAAGGGAAACAAACTTGTTTTAATAAAACCGTGCAAAAGAGCTAACTTTTGGACGTTCTTAGAATTCAACGAAACTTTACCCAATTGCAGGACTAGACCCATCCATTTGTGTTGTAAATTTGCCAAGCGAAATAATAACTACAAGTTAGTATAAAAGCGAAACAAACTTGCTTTAATAAAACCGTGCAAAATAGCTAAATTTTGAACATTCTCATTATTCGACGAAAATTAACCCAAACGTTGGTCTAGACCCAAGCATTTGTGTTGTAAATTTGCTAAGCGTAATAATAATTACAAGTTAGTTTAAAAGGTAAACAAACTTTGTTTAATAAAACCGTGCAAAATAGCTAAATTTTTGAACGTTCTCAGAATTCGATGAAACTTGACTCAAACGTTGGTCTAAACCCTAGCATTTGTGTTGTAAATTTTCTAAGCGTAATAATAACTACAAGTTAGTATAAAAGGGAAACAAACTAGTTTTAATAAAACCGTGCAAAACAGCTAATTTTTTAGCATTCTCAACATTGGACGAAACTTGACCCAAACGTTGGTCTAGACCCAAGAGTTTGTGCGTTAAATTTTCTAAGCATAATAATAACTACAAGTTACTATAAAAGGGAAACAAACTTGTTTTAATAAAACCGTGCAAAACAGCTAAGTTTTGGACGTTCTCAGAATTCAACGAAACTTGACCCAATCGCAGGACTAGACCCATCCATTTGTGTTATAAATTTGCTAAGCGTAATAATAACTAGAAGTTAGTATAAAATCGAAACAAACTAGCCTTAATAAAACCGTGTAAAATAGCTACATTTTGAACGTTCTCAGAATTCGACGACACTTGACCCAAACGTTGGTCTAGACCCAAGCATTTGTGTTGTAAATTTGCTAAGCGTAATAATAACTACAAGTTAGTATAAAAGGGAAACAAACTTGTTTTAATGAAACTGTGCAAAACAGTTAAATATTGAGCATTCTCAGAATTAGACGAAACTTGACCCAAACGTAGGTCTAGAATCAAGAGTTTGTGTGTTAAATTTTCTAAGCGTAATAATAACTACAAGTTACTATAAAAGGGAAACAAACTTGTTTTAATATAACCGTGAAAACAGCTAAATTTTGAACGTTCTCAGAATTCGACGAAACTTGACCCAAACGTTGGTCTAGACCCAAGCATTTGTGTTGTAAATTTGCTAAGCATAATAATAATTACAAGTTAGTTTAAAAGGGAAACAAACTTTGTTTAATAAAACCGTGCAAAATAGCTAAATTTTGAACGTTCTCAGAATTCGACGAAACTTGACCCAAACGTTGGTCTAGACCCAAGCATTTGTGTTGTAAATTTGTTAAGCGTAATAATAACTACAAGTTAGTATAAAAGGGAAACAAACTTGTTTTAATAAAACCATGCAAAACAGTTAATTTTTGAGCATTCTCAGCATTGGACGAAACTTGACCCAAACGTAGGTCTAGACCCAAGAGTTTGTGTGTTTAATTTTCTAAGCGTAATAATAACTACAATTTACTATAAAACGGACACAAACTTGTTTTAATAAAACCGTGCAAAACAGCTAACTTTTGGACGTTCTCAGAATTCAACGAAACTTGACCCAATCGCAGAACTAGACCCATCCATTTGTGTTGTAAATTTGCTAAGCGTAATAATAACTAGAAGTTAGTATAAAAGCGAAACAAACTTGCTTTAATAAAATCGTGCAAAATAGCTAAATTTTGAACGTTCTCAGAATTCGACGACACTTGACCCAAACGTTGGTCTAGACACAAGCATTTGTGTTTTAAATTTGCTAAGCGTAATAATAACTACAAGTTAGTATAAAAGGGAAACAAACTTGTTTTAATAAAACCGTGCAAAACAGCTAAATTTTGAACGTTTGAGAATTCAACGACACTTGACCCAAACGTTGGTCTAGACCCAAGCATTTGTGTTGTAAATTTGCTAAGCGTAATAATAACTACAAGTTAGTATAAAAGGGAAACAAACTTGTTTTAATAAAACCGTGCAAAACAGCTAAATTTTGAATGTTCTGAGAATTCAACGAAACTTGACCCAATCGCAGGTTTACACCGATCCATTTGTGTTGTAAATTTGCTAAGCGTAATAATAACTACAAGTTACTATAAAAGGGAAACAAACTTGTTTTAATATAACCGTGAAAATAGCTAAATTTTGAACGTTCTCAGAATTCGACGAAACTTGACCCAAACGTTGGTCTAGACCCAAGCATTTGTGTTGTAAATTTGTTAAGCGTAATAATAATTACAAGTTAGTTTAAAAGGGAAACAAGCTTTGTTTAATAAAACCGTGCAAAATAGCTAAATTTTGAACGTTCTCAGAATTCGACGAAACTTGACCCAAACGTTGGTCTAGACCCAAGCATTTGCGTTGTAAATTTGTTAAGCGTAATAATAACTACAAGTTAGTATAAAAGGGAAACAAACTTGTTTTAATAAAACCGTGCAAAACAGTTAATTTTTTAACATTCTCAGCATTGAACGAACTTGACCCAAACGTAGGTCTAGACCCAAGAGTTTGTGTGTTTAATTTTCTAAGCGTAATAATAATTATCTACAAGTTACTATAAAAGGAACACAAACTTGTTTTAATAAAACCGTGCAAAACAGCTAACTTTTGGACGTTCTCATAATTCAACGAAACTTGACCCAATCGCAGGACTAGACCCATCCATTTATGTTGTAAATTTGCTAAGCGTAATAATAACTACAAGTTAGTATAAAAGGGAAACAAACTTACTTTAATAAAACCGTGCAAAGTGGCTAAATTTTGAACGTTCTCAGAATTCGACGAAACTTGACCCAAACGTTGGTCTAGACCCAAGCATTTGTGTTGTAAATTTGCTAAGCGTAATAATAATTACAAGTTAGTTTAAAAGGTAAACAAACTTTGTTTAATAAAACCGTGCAAAATAACTAAATTTTGAACGTTCTCAGAATTCGACGAAACTTGACCCAAACGTTGGTCTAAACCCAAGCATTTGTGTTGTAAATTTTCTAAGCGTAATAATAACTACAAGTTAGTATAAAAGGGAAACAAACTAGTTTTAATAAAACCGTGCAAAACAGCTAATTTTTTAGCATTCTCAACATTGGACGAAACTTGACCCAAACGTTGGTCTAGACCCAAGAATTTGTGTGTTAAATTTTCTAAGCGTAATAATAACTACAAGTTACTATAAAAGGGAAACAAACTTGTTTTAATAAAACCGTGCAAAACAGCTAAGTTTTGGACGTTCTCAGAATTCAACGAAACTTGACCCAATCGCAGGACTAGACCCATCCATTTGTGTTATAAATTTGCTAAGCGTAATAATAACTAGAAGTTAGTATAAAAGCGAAACAAACTAGCCTTAATAAAACCGTGCAAAATAGCTAGATTTTGAACGTTCTCAGAATTCGACGACACTTGACCCAAATGTTGGTCTAGACCCAAGCATTTGTGTTGTAAATTTGCTAAGCGTAATTATAACTACAAGTTAGTATAAAAGGGAAACAAACTTGTTTTAATGAAACTGTGCAAAACAGCTAAATATTGAGAATTCTCAGAATTCGACGAAACTTGACCCAAACGAAGGTCTAGAATCAAGAGTTTGTGTGTTCAATTTTCTAAGCGTTATAATAACTACAAGTTAGTATAAAACGGAAACAAACTTGTTTCAACAAAACCGTGCAAAACAGCTAATTTTTGAGCATTCTCAGCATTGGACGAAACTTGACCCAAACGTAGGTCTAGACCCAAGAGTTTGTGTGTTAAATTTGTAGCGTAATAAAAACTACAAGTTAGTATAAAATGGAAAACAAACTAGTTTTAATAAAACCGTGCAAAACAGTTAATTTTTGAGCATTCTCAGCATTGGACGAAACTTGACCCAAACGTAGGTCTAGACCCAAGAGTTTGTGTGTTTAATTTTCTAAGCGTAATAATAACTACAAGTTACTATAAAAGGGACACAAACTTATTTTAATAAAACCGTGCAAAACAGCTAACTTTTGGACGTTCGCAGAATTCAACGAAACTTGACCCAATCGCAGGACTACACCATCCATTTGTGTTGTAAATTTGCTAAGCGTAATAATAACTAGAAGTTAGTATAAAAGTGAGACAAACTTGCTTTAATAAAACCGTGCAAAATAGCTAAATTTTGAACGTTCTCAGAATTCGAGGACACTTGACCCAAACGTTCGTCTAGACCCAAGCAATTGTGTTGTAAATTTGCTAAGCGTAATAATAACTACAAGTTAGTATAAAAGGGAAACAAACTTGTTTCAATAAAACCGTGCAAAACAGCTAATTTTTGAGCATTCTCAGCATTGGACGAAACTTGACCCAAACGTAGGTTTAGACCCAAGAGTTTGTGTGTTAAATTTGTAGCGTAATAATAATTACAAGTTAGTATAAAATGGAAAACAAACTAGTTTTAATAAAATCGTGCAAAACTGTTAATTTTTGAGCATTCTCAGCATTGGACGAAACTTGACCCAAACGTAGGTCTAGACCCAAGAGTTTGTGTGTTTAGTTTTCTAAGCGTAATAATAACTACAAGTTACTATAAAAGGGTCACAAAATTATTTTAATAAAACCGTGCAAAACAGCTAAGTTTTGGACGTTCTCAGAATTCAACGAAACTTGACCCAATCGCAGGACTAGACCATCCATTTGTGTTGTAAATTTGCTAAGCGTAATAATAACGAGAAGTTAGTATAAAAGCGAGACAAACTTGCTTTAATAAAACCGTGCAAAATAGCTAAATTTTGAACGTTCTCACAATTCGACGACACTTGACCCAAAGTTGGTCTAGACCCAAGCATTTGTGTTGTAAATTTGCTAAGCGTAATAATAACTACAAGTTAGTATAAAAGGAAAACAAACTTGTTTTAATAAAACCGTGCAAAACAGCTAAATTTTGAACGTTCTGAGAATTCAACGAAACTTGGCCCAATCGCAGGTTTAGACCGATCCATTTGTGTTGTAAATTTGCTAAGCGTAATAATAACTACAAGTTAGTATAAAAGGGAAACAAACTTGCTTTAATAAAACCGTGCAAAGTGGCTAAATTTTGAACGTTCTCATAATTCGACGAAAATTGACCCAAACGTTGGTCTAGACCCAAGCATTTGTGTTGTAAATTTGCTAAGCGTAATAATAACTACAAGTTAGTATAAAAAGGGAAACAAACTTATTTTAATAAAACCGTGCAAAACAGCTAAATTTTGAGCATTCTCAGAATTCGACGAAACATGACCCAAACATATGTCTAGACCCAAGAGTTTGTGAGCTAAATTTTCTAAGCGTAATAATAACTACAAGTTAGTATAAAAGGGAAACAAACTTGTTTTAATAAAACCGTGCAAAACAGCTAAATTTTGAACGTTTTGAGAATTCGACGACACTTGACCCAAACGTTGGTCTAGACCCAAGCATTTGTGTTGTAAATTTGCTAAGCGTAATAATAACTACAAGTTAGTATAAGAGGGAAACAAACTTGTTTTAATAAAACCGTGCAAAACAGCTAAATTTTTAATGTTCTGAGAATTCAACGAAACTTGACCCAATCGCAGGTTTACACCGATCCATTTGTGTTGTAAGTTTGCTAAGCGTAATAATAACTACAAGTTAGTATAAAAGAGAAACAAACTTGCTTTAATAAAACCGTGCAAAGTGGCTAAATTTTGAACGTTCTCAAAATTCGACGAAACTTGACCCAAACGTGGGTTTAGACCTAAGCATTTGTGTTGCAAATTTGCTAAGCGTAATAATAATTACAAGTTAGTTTAAAAGGGAAACAAACTTGTTTTAATAAAACCGTGCAAAACAGCTAACTTTTGGATGTTCTTAGAATTCAACGAAACTTTACCCAATTGCAGGACTAGACCCATCCATTTGTGTTGTAAATTTGCCAAGCGAAATAATAACTACAAGTTAGTATAAAAGCGAAACAAACTTGCTTTAATAAACCGTGCAAAATAGCTAAATTTTGAACATTCTCATTATTCGACGAAAATTGACCCAAACGTTGGTCTAGACCCAAGCATTTGTGTTGTAAATTTGCTAAGCGTAATAATAATTACAAATTAGTTTAAAAGGTAAACAAACTTTGTTTAATAAAACCGTGCAAAATAGCTAAATTTTGAACGTTCTCAGAATTCGACGAAACTTGACCCAAACGTTGGTCTAAACCCAAGCATTTGTGTTGTAAATTTTCTAAGCGTAATAATAACTACAAGTTAGTATAAAAGGGAAACAAACTAGTTTTAATAAAACCGTGCAAAACAGCTAATTTTTTAGCATTCTCAACATTGGACGAAACTTGACCCAAACGTTGGTCTAGACCCAAGAGTTTGTGTGTTAAATTTTCTAAGCGTAATAATAACTACAAGTTACTATAAAAGGGAAACAAACTTGTTTTAATAAAACCGTGCAAAACAGCTAAATTTTGAACGTTCTGAGAATTCAACGAAACTTGGCCCAATCGCAGGTTTAGACCGATCCATTTGTGTTGTAAATTTGCTAAGCGTAATAATAACTACAAGTTAGTATAAAAGGGAAACAAACTTGCTTTAATAAAACCGTGCAAAGTGGCTAAATTTTGAATGTTCTCATAATTCGACCCAAGCATTTGTGTTGCAAATTTGTTAAGCGTAATAATAATTACAAGTTAGTTTAAAGGGGAAACAAACTTGTTTTAATAAAACCGTGCAAAATAGCTAAATTTTGAACGTTCTCATAATTCGACGAAACTTGACCCAAATGTTGGTCTAGACCCAAGCATTTGTGTTGTAAATTTGCTAAGCGTAATAATCATTACAAGTTAGTTTAAAAGGGAAACAAACTTTGTTTAGTAAAACCGTGCAAAATAGCTAAATTCTGAACGTTCTCAGAATTCGACGACACTTGACCCAAATGTTAGTATAAAAGGGAAACAAACTTGCTTTAATAAAACCGTGCAAAACAGCTAAATTTTGAACGGTTTCACAATTCGACGAAACTTGACCCATACGTTGGTCTAGACCCAAGCATTTGTGTAGTAAATTTGCTAAGCGTAATAATAACTACAAGATAGCATAAAAGGGAAACAAACTTGCTTTAATAAAACCGTGCAAAACAGCTAAATTTTGAACGTTCTCAGAATTCGACGAAACCAGTCCCAAACGTGGGTCTAGTCCCAAGCATTAGTGTGGTAAATTTTCTAAACGTAATAATAACTACAAGTTAGTATAAAAAGGAAACAAACTTGTTTTAATAAACCGTGCAAAACAGCTAAATTTTGAGCATTCTCAGAATTCGATGAAACTTGACCCAAACGTAGGTGTAGACTCAAGAGTTTGTGTGTTAAATTTTCTAAGCGTAAAAATAACTACAAGTTACTATAAAAGGGAAACAAACTTGTTTTAATATAACCGTGAAAACAGCTAAATTTTGAACGTTCTCAGAATTCGACGAAACTTGACCCAAACGTTGGTCTAGACCCAAGCATTTGTGTTGTAAATTTGCTAAGCGTAATAATAATTACAAGTTAGTTTAAAAGGGAAACAAACTTTGTTTAATAAAACCGTGCAAAATATCTAAATTTTGAACGTTCTCAGAATTCGACGAAACTTGACCCAAACATTGGTCTAGACCCAAGCATTTGTGTTGTAAATTTGTTAAGCGTAATAATAACTACAAGTTAGTATATAAGGGAAACAAACTTGTTTTAATAAAACCGTGTAAAACAGTTAATTTTTTAGCATTCTCAGCATTGGACGAAACATGACCCAAACGTAGGTCTAGACCCAAGAGTTTGTGTGTTTAGTTTTCTAAGCGTAATAATAACTACAAGTTACTATAAAAGGGACACAAACTTATTTTAATAAAACCGTGCAAAACAGCTAACTTTTGGGCGTTCTCAGAATTCAACGAAACTTGACCCAATCGCAGGACTAGACCATCCATTTGTGTTGTAAATTTGCTAAGCGTAATAATAACTAGAAGTTAGTATAAAAGCGAGACAAACTTGCTTTAATAAAACCGTGCAAAATAGCTAAATTTTGAACATTCTCAGAATTCGACGACACTTGACCCAAAGTTGGTCTAGACCCAAGCATTTGTGTTGTAAATTTGCTAAGCGTAATAATAACTACAAGTTAGTATAAAAGGGAAACAAACTTGTTTTAATAAAACCGTGCAAAACAGCTAAATTTTGAACGTTCTGAGAATTCAACGAAACTTGGCCCAATCGCAGGTTTAGACCGATCCATTTGTGTTGTAAATTTGCTAAGCGTAATAATAACTACAAGTTAGTATAAAAGGGAAACAAACTTGCTTTAATAAAACCGTGCAAAGTGGCTAAATTTTGAACGTTCTCATAATTCGACCCAAGCATTTGTGTTGCAAATTTGTTAAGCGTAATAATAATTACAAGTTAGTTTAAAAGGGAAACAAACTTGTTTTAATAAAACCGTGCAAAATAGCTAAATTTTGAACGTTCTCATAATTCGACGAAACTTGACCCAAATGTTGGTCTAGACACAAGCATTTGTGTTGTAAATTTGCTAAGCGTAATAATAATTACAAGTTAGTTTAAAAGGGAAACAAACTTTGTTTAATAAAACCGTGCAAAATAGCTAAATTCTGAACGTTCTCAGAATTCGACGACACTTGACCCAAATGTTAGTATAAAAGGGAAACAAACTTGCTTTAATAAAACCGTGCAAAACAGCTAAATTTTGAACGGTTTCACAATTCGACGAAACTTGACCCATACGTTGGTCTAGACCCGAGCATTTGTGTAGTAAATTTGCTAAGCGTAATAATAACTACAAGTTTGCATAAAAGGGAAACAAACTTGCTTTAATAAAACCGTGCAAAACAGCTAAATTTTGAACGTTCTCATACGAAACCAGTCCCAAACGTGGGTCTAGTCCCAAGCATTAGTGTGGTAAATTTTCTAAACGTAATAATAACTACAAGTTAGTATAAAAAGGAAACAAACTTGTTTTAATAAACCGTGCAAAACAGCTAAATTTTGAGCATTCTCAGAATTCGATGAAACTTGACCCAAACGTAGGTCTAAACTCAAGAGTTTGTGTGTTAAATTTTCTAAGCGTAATAATAACTACAAGTTACTATAAAAGGGAAACAAACTTGTTTTAATATAACCGTGAAAACAGCTAAATTTTGAACGTTCTCAGAATTCGACGAAACTTGACCCAAACGTTGGTCTAGACCCAAGCATTTGTGTTGTAAATTTGCTAAGCGTAATAATAATTACAAGTTAGTTTAAAAGGGAAACAAACTTTGTTTAATAAAACCGTGCAAAATAGCTAAATTTTGAACGTTCTCAGAATTCGACGAAACTTGACCCAAACGTTGGTCTAGACCCAAGCATTTGTGTTGTAAATTTGTTAAGCGTAATAATAACTACAAGTTAGTATAAAAGGGAAACAAACTTGTTTTAATAAAACCGTGTAAAACAGTTAATTTTTTAGCATTCTCAGCATTGGACGAAACTTGACCCAAACGTAGGTCTAGACCCAAGAGTTTGTGTGTTTAGTTTTCTAAGCGTAATAATAACTACAAGTTACTATAAAAGGGACACAAACTTATTTTAATAAAACCGTGCAAAACAGCTAACTTTTGGACGTTCTCAGAATTCAACGAAACTTGACCCAATCGCAGGACTAGGCCATCCATTTGTGTTGTAAATTTGCTAAGCGTAATAATAACTAGAAGTTAGTATAAAAGCGAGACAAACTTGCTTTAATAAAATCGTGCAAAATAGCTAAATTTTGAACGTTCTCAGAATTCGACGACACTTGACCCAAAGTTGGTCTAGACCCAAGCATTTGTGTTGTAAATTTGCTAAGCGTAATAATAACTACAAGTTAGTATAAAAGGGAAACAAACTTGTTTTAATAAAACCGTGCAAAACAGCTAAATTTTGAACGTTCTGAGAATTCAACGAAACTTGGCCCAATCGCAGGTTTAGACCGATCCATTTGTGTTGTAAATTTGCTAAGCGTAATAATAACTACAAGTTAGTATAAAAGGGAAACAAACTTGCTTTAATAAAACCGTGCAAAGTGGCTAAATTTTGAACGTTCTCATAATTCGACCCAAGCATTTGTGTTGCAAATTTGTTAAGCGTAATAATAATTACAAGTTAGTTTAAAAGGGAAACAAACTTGTTTTAATAAAACCGTGCAAAATAGCTAAATTTTGAACGTTCTCATAATTCGACGAAACTTGACCCAAATGTTGGTCTAGACACAAGCATTTGTGTTGTAAATTTGCTAAGCGTAATAATAATTACAAGTTAGTTTAAAAGGGAAACAAACTTTGTTTAATAAAACCGTTGTAGCTAAATTCTGAACGTTCTCAGAATTCGACGACACTTGACCCAAATGTTAGTATAAAAGGGAAACAAACTTGCTTTAATAAAACCGTGCAAAACAGCTAAATTTTGAACGGTTTCACAATTCGACGAAACTTGACCCATACGTTGGTCTAGACCCGAGCATTTGTGTAGTAAATTTGCTAAGCGTAATAATAACTACAAGTTTGCATAAAAGGGAAACAAACTTGCTTTAATAAAACCGTGCAAAACAGCTAAATTTTGAACGTTCTCATACGAAACCAGTCCCAAACGTGGGTCTAGTCCCAAGCATTAGTGTGGTAAATTTTCTAAACGTAATAATAACTACAAGTTAGTATAAAAAGGAAACAAACTTGTTTTAATAAACCGTGCAAAACAGCTAAATTTTGAGCATTCTCAGAATTCGATGAAACTTGACCCAAACGTAGGTCTAAACTCAAGAGTTTGTGTGTTAAATTTTCTAAGCGTAATAATAACTACAAGTTACTATAAAAGGGAAACAAACTTGTTTTAATATAACCGTGAAAACAGCTAAATTTTGAACGTTCTCAGAATTCGACGAAACTTGACCCAAACGTTGGTCTAGACCCAAGCATTTGTGTTGTAAATTTGCTAAGCGTAATAATAATTACAAGTTAGTTTAAAAGGGAAACAAACTTTGTTTAATAAAACCGTGCAAAATAGCTAAATTTTGAACGTTCTCAGAATTCGACGAAACTTGACCCAAACGTTGGTCTAGACCCAAGCATTTGTGTTGTAAATTTGTTAAGCGTAATAATAACTACAAGTTAGTATAAAAGGGAAACAAACTTGTTTTAATTAAACCGTGTAAAACAGTTAATTTTTTAGCATTCTCAGCATTGGACGAAACTTGACCCAAACGTAGGTCTAGACCCAAGAGTTTGTGTGTTTAGTTTTCTAAGCGTAATAATAACTACAAGTTACTATAAAAGGGACACAAACTTATTTTAATAAAACCGTGCAAAACAGCTAACTTTTGGACGTTCTCAGAATTCAACGAAATTTGACCCAATCGCAGGACTAGGCCATCCATTTGTGTTGTAAATTTGCTAAGCGTAATAATAACTAGAAGTTAGTATAAAAGCGAGACAAACTTGCTTTAATAAAACCGTGCAAAATAGCTAAATTTTGAACGTTCTCAGAATTCGACGACACTTGACCCAAAGTTGGTCTAGACCCAAGCATTTGTGTTGTAAATTTGCTAAGCGTAATAATAACTACAAGTTAGTATAAAAGGGAAACAAACTTGTTTTAATAAAACCGTGCAAAACAGCTAAATTTTGAACGTTCTGAGAATTCAACGAAACTTGGCCCAATCGCAGGTTTAGATCGATCCATTTGTGTTGTAAATTTGCTAAGCGTAATAATAACTACAAGTTAGTATAAAAGGGAAACAAACTTGCTTTAATAAAACCGTGCAAAGTGGCTAAATTTTGAACGTTCTCATAATTCGACCCAAGCATTTGTGTTGCAAATTTGTTAAGCGTAATAATAATTACAAGTTAGTTTAAAAGGGAAACAAACTTGTTTTAATAAAACCGTGCAAAATAGCTAAATTTTGAACGTTCTCATAATTCGACGAAACTTGACCCAAATGTTGGTCTAGACCCAAGCATTTGTGTTGTAAATTTGCTAAGCGTAATAATAATTACAAGTTAGTTTAAAAGGGAAACAAACTTTGTTTAATAAAACCGTGCAAAATAGCTAAATTCTGAACGTTCTCAGAATTCGACGACACTTGACCCAAATGTTAGTATAAAAGGGAAACAAACTTGCTTTAATAAAACCGTGCAAAACAGCTAAATTTTGAACGGTTTCACAATTCGACGAAACTTGACCCATACGTTGGTCTAGACCCGAGCATTTGTGTAGTAAATTTGCTAAGCGTAATAATAACTTCAAGTTTGCATAAAAGGGAAACAAACTTGCTTTAATAAAACCGTGCAAAACAGCTAAATTTTGAACGTTGTCAGACGAAACCAGTCCCAAACGTGGGTCTAGTCCCAAGCATTAGTGTGGTAAATTTTCTAAACGTAATAATAACTACAAGTTAGTATAAAAAGGAAACAAACTTGTTTTAATAAACCGTGCAAAACAGCTAAATTTTGAGCATTCTCAGAATTCGATGAAACTTGACCCAAACGTAGGTCTAAACTCAAGAGTTTGTGTGTTAAATTTTCTAAGCGTAATAATAACTACAAGTTACTATAAAAGGGAAACGAACTTGTTTTAATATAACCGTGAAAACAGCTAAATTTTGAACGTTCTCAGAATTCGACGAAACATGACCCAAACGTTGGTCTAGACCCAAGCATTTGTGTTGTAAATTTGCTAAGCGTAATAATAATTACAAGTTAGTTTAAAAGGGAAACAAACTTTGTTTAATAAAACCGTGCAAAATAGCTAAATTTTGAACGTTCTCAGAATTCGACGAAACTTGACCCAAACGTTGGTCTAGACCCAAGCATTTGTGTTGTAAATTTGTTAAGCGTAATAATAACTACAAGTTAGTATAAAAGGGAAACAAACTTGTTTTAATAAAACCGTGTAAAACAATTAATTTTTTAGCATTCTCAGCATTGGACGAAACTTGACCCAAACGTAGGTCTAGACCCAAGAGTTTGTGTGTTTAGTTTGCTAAGCGTAATAATAACTACAAGTTACTATAAAAGGGACACAAACTTATTTTAATAAAATCGTGCAAAACAGCTAACTTTTGGACGTTCTCAGAATTCAACGAAACTTGACCCAATCGCAGGACTAGACCATCCATTTGTGTTGTAAATTTGCTAAGCGTAATAATAACTAGAAGTTAGTATAAAAGCGAGACAAACTGGCTTTAATAAAACCGTGCAAAATAGCTAAATTTTGAACGTTCTCAGAATTCGACGACACTTGACCCAAAGTTGGTCTAGACCCAAGCATTTGTGTTGTAAATTTGCTAAGCGTAATAATAACTACAAGTTAGTATAAAAGGGAAACAAACTTGTTTTAATAAAACTGTGCAAAACAGCTAAATTTTGAACGTTCTGAGAATTCAACGAAACTTGGCCCAATCGCAGGTTTAGACCGATCCATTTGTGTTGTAAATTTGCTAAGCGTAATAATAACTACAAGTTAGTATAAAAGGGAAACAAACTTGCTTTAATAAAACCGTGCAAAGTGGCTAAATTTTGAACGTTCTCATAATTCGACCCAAGCATTTGTGTTGCAAATTTGTTAAGCGTAATAATAATTACAAGTTAGTTTAAAAGGGAAACAAACTTGTTTTAATAAAACCGTGCAAAATAGCTAAATTTTGAACGTTCTCATAATTCGACGAAACTTGACCCAAATGTTGGTCTAGACCCAAGCATTTGTGTTGTAAATTTGCTAAGCGTAATAATAATTACAAGTTAGTTTAAAAGGGAAACAAACTTTGTTTAATAAAACCGTGCAAAATAGCTAAATTCTGAACGTTCTCAGAATTCGACGACACTTGACCCAAATGTTAGTATAAAAGGGAAACAAACTTGCTTTAATAAAACCGTGCAAAACAGCTAAATTTTGAACGGTTTCACAATTCGACGAATCTTGACCCATACGTTGGTCTAGACCCAAGCATTTGTAGTAGATTTGCTAAGCGTAATAATAACTACAAGTTAGCATAAAAGGGAAACAAACTTGCTTTAATAAAACCGTGCAAAACAGCTAAATTTTGAACGTTCTCAGAATTCGACGAAACCAGTCCCAAACGTGGGTCTAGTCCCAAGCATTAGTGTGGTAAATTTTCTAAACGTAATAATAACTACAAGTTAGTATAAAAAGGAAACAAACTTGTTTTAATAAACCGTGCAAAACAGCTAAATTTTGAGCATTCTCAGAATTCGATGAAACTTGACCCAAACGTAGGTCTAGACTCAAGAGTTTGTGTGTTAAATTTTCTAAGCGTAATAATAACTACAAGTTACTATAAAAGGGAAACAAACTTGTTTTAATATAACCGTGAAAACAGCTAAATTTTGAACGTTCTCCGAATTCGACGAAACTTGACCCAAACGTTGGTGTAGACCCAAGCATTTGTGTTGTAAATTTGTTAAGCGTAATAATAACTACAAGTTAATATAAAAGGGAAATAAACTTGTTTTAATAAAACCGTGTAAAACAGTTAATTTTTTAGCATTCTCAGCATTGGACGAAACTTGACCCAAACGTAGGTCTAGACCCAAGAGTTTGTGTGTTTAGTTTTCTAAGCGTAATAATAACTACAAGTTACTATAAAAGGGACACAAACTTATTTTAATAAAACCGTGCAAAAAAGCTAACTTTTGGACGTTCTCAGAATTCAACGAAACTTGACCCAATCGCAGGACTAGACCATCCATTTGTGTTGTAAATTTGCTAAGCGTAATAATAACTAGAAGTTAGTATAAAAGCGAGACAAACTTGCTTTAATAAAACCGTGCAAGATAGCTAAATTTTGAACGTTCTCAGAATTCGACGACACTTGACCCAAAGTTGGTCTAGACCCAAGCATTTGTGTTGTAAATTTGCTAAGCGTAATAATAACTACAAGTTAGTATAAAAGGGAAACAAACTTGTTTTAATAAAACCGTGCAAAACAGCTAAATTTTGAACGTTCTGAGAATTCAACGAAACTTGGCCCAATCGCAGGTTTAGACCGATCCATTTGTGTTGTAAATTTGCTATGCGTAATAATAACTACAAGTTAGTATAAAAGGGAAACAAACTTGCTTTAATAAAACCGTGCAAAGTGGCTAAATTTTGAACGTTCTCATAATTCGACCCAAGCATTTGTGTTGCAAATTTGTTAAGCGTAATAATAATTACAAGTTAGTTTAAAAGGGAAACAAACTTGTTTTAATAAAACCGTGCAAAATAGCTAAATTTTGAACGTTCTCATAATTCGACGAAACTTGACCCAAATGTTGGTCTAGACCCAAGCATTTGTGTTGTAAATTTGCTAAGCGTAATAATAATTACAAGTTAGTTTAAAAGGGAAACAAACTTTGTTTAATAAAACCGTGCAAAATAGCTAAATTCTGAACGTTCTCAGAATTCGACGACACTTGACCCAAATGTTAGTATAAAAGGGAAACAAACTTGCTTTAATAAAACCGTGCAAAACAGCTAAATTTTGAACGGTTTCACAATTCGACGAAACTTGACCCATACGTTGGTCTAGACCCGAGCATTTGTGTAGTAAATTTGCTAAGCGTAATAATAACTTCAAGTTTGCATAAAAGGGAAACAAACTTGCTTTAATAAAACCGTGCAAAACAGCTAAATTTTGAACGTTCTCAGACGAAACCAGTCCCAAACGTGGGTCTAGTCCCAAGCATTAGTGTGGTAAATTTTCTAAACGTAATAATAACTACAAGTTAGTATAAAAAGGAAACAAACTTGTTTTAATAAACCGTGCAAAACAGCTAAATTTTGAGCATTCTCAGAATTCGATGAAACTTGACCCAAACGTAGGTCTAAACTCAAGAGTTTGTGTGTTAAATTTTCAAAGCGTAATAATAACTACAAGTTACTATAAAAGGGAAACAAACTTGTTTTAATATAACCGTGAAAACAGCTAAATTTTGAACGTTCTCAGAATTCGACGAAACATGACCCAAACGTTGGTCTAGACCCAAGCATTTGTGTTGTAAATTTGCTAAGCGTAATAATAATTACAAGTTAGTTTAAAAGGGAAACAAACTTTGTTTAATAAAACCGTGCAAAATAGCTAAATTTTGAACGTTCTCAGAATTCGACGAAACTTGACCCAAACGTTGGTCTAGACCCAAGCATTTGTGTTGTAAATTTGTTAAGCGTAATAATAACTACAAGTTAGTATAAAAGGGAAACAAACTTGTTTTAATAAAACCGTGTAAAACAGTTAATTTTTTAGCATTCTCAGCATTGGACGAAACTTGACCCAAACGTAGGTCTAGACCCAAGAGTTTGTGTGTTTAGTTTTCTAAGCGTAATAATAACTACAAGTTACTATAAAAGGGACACAAACTTATTTTAATAAAACCGTGCAAAACAGCTAACTTTTGGACGTTCTCAGAATTCAACGAAACTTGACCCAATCGCAGGACTAGGCCATCCATTTGTGTTGTAAATTTGCTAAGCGTAATAATAACTAGAAGTTAGTATAAAAGCGAGACAAACTTGCTTTAATAAAACCGTGCAAAATAGCTAAATTTTGAACGTTCTCAGAATTCGACGACACTTGACCCAAAGTTGGTCTAGACCCAAGCATTTGTGTTGTAAATTTGCTAAGCGTAATAATAACTACAAGTTAGTATAAAAGGGAAACAAAC
This sequence comes from Sesamum indicum, assembly GCF_026168435.1. Lineage (NCBI taxonomy): Eukaryota > Viridiplantae > Streptophyta > Magnoliopsida > Lamiales > Pedaliaceae > Sesamum > Sesamum indicum. Next base: position 7,336,840 of record NC_142658.1, on the reverse strand, counting down.
TTGTTTTAATAAAACCGTGCAAAACAGCTAAATTTTGAACGTTCTGAGAATTCAACGAAACTTGGCCCAATCGCAGGTTTAGACCGATCCATTTGTGTTGTAAATTTGCTAAGCGTAATAATAACTACAAGTTAGTATAAAAGAGAAACAAACTTGCTTTAATAAAACCGTGCAAAGTGGCTAAATTTTGAACGTTCTCATAATTCGACCCAAGCATTTGTGTTGCAAATTTGTTAAGCGTAATAATAATTACAAGTTAGTTTAAAAGGGAAACAAACTTGTTTTAATAAAACCGTGCAAAATAGCTAAATTTTGAACGTTCTCATAATTCGACGAAACGTGACCCAAATGTTGGTCTAGACCCAAGCATTTGTGTTGTAAATTTGCTAAGCGTAATAATAATTACAAGTTAGTTTAAAAGGGAAACAAACTTTGTTTAATAAAACCGTGCAAAATAGCTAAATTCTGAACGTTCTCAGAATTCGACGACACTTGACCCAAATGTTAGTATAAAAGGGAAACAAACTTGCTTTAATAAAACCGTGCAAAACAGCTAAATTTTGAACGGTTTCACAATTCGACGAAACTTGACCCATACGTTGGTCTAGACCCGAGCATTTGTGTAGTAAATTTGCTAAGCGTAATAATAACTTCAAGTTTGCATAAAAGGGAAACAAACTTGCTTTAATAAAACCGTGCAAAACAGCTAAATTTTGAACGTTCTCAGACGAAACCAGTCCCAAACGTGGGTCTAGTCCCAAGCATTAGTGTGGTAAATTTTCTAAACGTAATAATAACTACAAGTTAGTATAAAAAGGAAACAAACTTGTTTTAATAAACCGTGCAAAACAGCTAAATTTTGAGCATTCTCAGAATTCGATGAAACTTGACCCAAACGTAGGTCTAGACTCAAGAGTTTGTGTGTTAAATTTTCTAAGCGTAGTAATAACTACAAGTTACTATAAAAGGGAAACAAACTTGTTTTAATATAACCGTGAAAACAGCTAAATTTTGAACGTTCTCCGAATTCGACGAAACTTGACCCAAACGTTGGTCTAGACCCAAGCATTTGTGTTGTAAATTTGTTAAGCGTAATAATAACTACAAGTTAATATAAAAGGGAAATAAACTTGTTTTAATAAAACCGTGTAAAACAGTTAATTTTTTAGCATTCTCAGCATTGGACGAAACTTGACCCAAACGTAGGTCTAGACCCAAGAGTTTGTGTGTTTAGTTTTCTAAGCGTAATAATAACTACAAGTTACTATAAAAGGGACACAAACTTATTTTAATAAAACCGTGCAAAACAGCTAACTTTTGGACGTTCTCAGAATTCAACGAAACTTGACCCAATCGCAGGACTAGACCATCCATTTGTGTTGTAAATTTGCTAAGCGTAATAATAACTAGAAGTTAGTATAAAAGCGAGACAAACTTGCTTTAATAAAACCGTGCAAAATAGCTAAATTTTGAACGTTCTCAGAATTCGACGACACTTGACCCAAAGTTGGTCTAGACCCAAGCATTTGTGTTGTAAATTTGCTAAGCGTAATAATAACTACAAGTTAGTATAAAAGGGAAACAAACTTGTTTTAATAAAACCGTGCAAAACAGCTAAATTTTGAACGTTCTGAGAATTCAACGAAACTTGGCCCAATCGCAGGTTTAGACCGATCCATTTGTGTTGTAAATTTGCTATGCGTAATAATAACTACAAGTTAGTATAAAAGGGAAACAAACTTGCTTTAATAAAACCGTGCAAAGTGGCCAAATTTTGAACGTTCTCATAATTCGACTCAAGCATTTGTGTTGCAAATTTGTTAAGCGTAATAATAATTACAAGTTAGTTTAAAAGGGAAACAAACTTGTTTTAATAAAACCGTGCAAAATAGCTAAATTTTGAACGTTCTCATAATTCGACGAAACTTGACCCAAATGTTGGTCTAGACCCAAGCATTTGTGTTGTAAATTTGCTAAGCGTAATAATAATTACAAGTTAGTTTAAAAGGGAAACAAACTTTGTTTAATAAAACCGTGCAAAATAGCTAAATTCTGAACGTTCTCAGAATTCGACGACACTTGACCCAAATGTTAGTATAAAAGGGAAACAAACTTGCTTTAATAAAACCGTGCAAAACAGCTAAATTTTGAACGGTTTCACAATTCGACGAAACTTGACCCATACGTTGGTCTAGACCCGAGCATTTGTGTAGTAAATTTGCTAAGCGTAATAATAACTTCAAGTTTGCATAAAAGGGAAACAAACTTGCTTTAATAAAACCGTGCAAAACAGCTAAATTTTGAACGTTCTCAGACGAAACCAGTCCCAAACGTGGGTCTAGTCCCAAGCATTATTGTGGTAAATTTTCTAAACGTAATAATAACTACAAGTTAGTATAAAAAGGAAACAAACTTGTTTTAATAAACCGTGCAAAACAGCTAAATTTTGAGCATTCTCAGAATTCGATGAAACTTGACCCAAACGTAGGTGTAGACTCAAGAGTTTGTGTGTTAAATTTTCTAAGCGTAAAAATAACTACAAGTTACTATAAAAGGGAAACAAACTTGTTTTAATATAACCGTAAAAACAGCTAAATTTTGAACGTTCTCAGAATTCGACGAAACTTGACCCAAACGTTGGTCTAGACCCAAGCATTTGTGTTGTAAATTTGCTAAGCGTAATAATAATTACAAGTTAGTTTAAAAGGGAAACAAACTTTGTTTAATAAAACCGTGCAAAATAGCTAAATTTTGAACGTTCTCAGAATTCGACGAAACTTGACCCAAACATTGGTCTAGACCCAAGCATTTGTGTTGTAAATTTGTTAAGCGTAATAATAACTACAAGTTAGTATATAAGGGAAACAAACTTGTTTTAATAAAACCGTGTAAAACAGTTAATTTTTTAGCATTCTCAGCATTGGACGAAACATGACCCAAACGTAGGTCTAGACCCAAGAGTTTGTGTGTTTAGTTTTCTAAGCGTAATAATAACTACAAGTTACTATAAAAGGGACACAAACTTATTTTAATAAAACCGTGCAAAACAGCTAACTTTTGGACGTTCTCAGAATTCAACGAAACTTGACCCAATCGCAGGACTAGACCATCCATTTGTGTTGTAAATTTGCTAAGCGTAATAATAACTAGAAGTTAGTATAAAAGCGAGACAAACTTGCTTTAATAAAACCGTGCAAAATAGCTAAATTTTGAACATTCTCAGAATTCGACGACACTTGACCCAAAGTTGGTCTAGACCCAAGCATTTGTGTTGTAAATTTGCTAAGCGTAATAATAACTACAAGTTAGTATAAAAGGGAAACATACTTGTTTTAATAAAACCGTGCAAAACAGCTAAATTTTGAACGTTCTGAGAATTCAACGAAACTTGGCCCAATCGCAGGTTTAGACCGATCCATTTGTGTTGTAAATTTGCTAAGCGTAATAATAACTACAAGTTAGTATAAAAGGGAAACAAACTTGCTTTAATAAAACCGTGCAAAGTGGCTAAATTTTGAACGTTCTCATAATTCGACCCAAGCATTTGTGTTGCAAATTTGTTAAGCGTAATAATAATTACAAGTTAGTTTAAAAGGAAAACAAACTTGTTTTAATAAAACCGTGCAAAATAGCTAAATTTTGAACGTTCTCATAATTCGACGAAACTTGACCCAAATGTTGGTCTAGACACAAGCATTTGTGTTGTAAATTTGCTAAGCGTAATAATAATTACAAGTTAGTTTAAAAGGGAAACAAACTTTGTTTAATAAAACCGTGCAAAATAGCTAAATTCTGAACGTTCTCAGAATTCGACGACACTTGACCCAAATGTTAGTATAAAAGGGAAACAAACTTGCTTTAATAAAACCGTGCAAAACAGCTAAATTTTGAACGGTTTCACAATTCGACGAAACTTGACCCATACGTTGGTCTAGACCCGAGCATTTGTGTAGTAAATTTGCTAAGCGTAATAATAACTACAAGTTTGCATAAAAGGGAAACAAACTTGCTTTAATAAAACCGTGCAAAACAGCTAAATTTTGAACGTTCTCATACGAAACCAGTCCCAAACGTGGGTCTAGTCCCAAGCATTAGTGTGGTAAATTTTCTAAACGTAATAATAACTACAAGTTAGTATAAAAAGGAAACAAACTTGTTTTAATAAACCGTGCAAAACAGCTAAATTTTGAGCATTCTCAGAATTCGATGAAACTTGACCCAAACGTAGGTCTAAACTCAAGAGTTTGTGTGTTAAATTTTCTAAGCGTAATAATAACTACAAGTTACTATAAAAGGGAAACAAACTTGTTTTAATATAACCGTGAAAATAGCTAAATTTTGAACGTTCTCAGAATTCGACGAAACTTGACCCAAACGTTGGTCTAGACCCAAGCATTTGTGTTGTAAATTTGCTAAGCGTAATAGTAATTACAAGTTAGTTTAAAAGGGAAACAAACTTTGTTTAATAAAACCGTGCAAAATAGCTAAATTTTGAACGTTCTCAGAATTCGACGAAACTTGACCCAAACGTTGGTCTAGACCCAAACATTTGTGTTGTAAATTTGTTAAGCGTAATAATAACTACAAGTTAGTATAAAAGGGAAACAAACTTGTTTTAATAAAACCGTGTAAAACAGTTAATTTTTTAGCATTCTCAGCATTGGACGAAACTTGACCCAAACGTAGGTCTAGACCCAAGAGTTTGTGTGTTTAGTTTTCTAAGCGTAATAATAACTACAAGTTACTATAAAAGGGACACAAACTTATTTTAATAAAACCGTGCAAAACAGCTAACTTTTGGACGTTCTCAGAATTCAACGAAACTTGACCCAATCGCAGGACTAGGCCATCCATTTGTGTTGTAAATTTGCTAAGCGTAATAATAACTAGAAGTTAGTATAAAAGCGAGACAAACTTGCTTTAATAAAACCGTGCAAAATAGCTAAATTTTGAACGTTCTCAGAATTCGACGACACTTGACCCAAAGTTGGTCTAGACCCAAGCATTTGTGTTGTAAATTTGCTAAGCGTAATAATAACTACAAGTTAGTATAAAAGGGAAACAAACTTGTTTTAATAAAACCGTGCAAAACAGCTAAATTTTGAACGTTCTGAGAATTCAACGAAACTTGGCCCAATCGCAGGTTTAGACCGATCCATTTGTGTTGTAAATTTGCTAAGCGTAATAATAACTACAAGTTAGTATAAAAGGGAAACAAACTTGCTTTAATAAAACCGTGCAAAGTGGCTAAATTTTGAACGTTCTCATAATTCGACCCAAGCATTTGTGTTGCAAATTTGTTAAGCGTAATAATAATTACAAGTTAGTTTAAAAGGGAAACAAACTTATTTTAATAAAACCGTGCAAAATAGCTAAATTTTGAACGTTCTCATAATTCGACGAAACGTGACCCAAATGTTGGTCTAGACCCAAGCATTTGTGTTGTAAATTTGCTAAGCGTAATAATAATTACAAGTTAGTTTAAAAGGGAAACAAACTTTGTTTAATAAAACCGTGCAAAATAGCTAAATTCTGAACGTTCTCAGAATTCGACGACACTTGACCCAAATGTTAGTATAAAAGGGAAACAAACTTGCTTTAATAAAACCGTGCAAAACAGCTAAATTTTGAACGGTTTCACAATTCGACGAAACTTGACCCATACGTTGGTCTAGACCCGAGCATTTGTGTAGTAAATTTGCTAAGCGTAATAATAACTTCAAGTTTGCATAAAAGGGAAACAAACTTGCTTTAATAAAACCGTGCAAAACAGCTAAATTTTGAACGTTCTCAGACGAAACCAGTCCCAAACGTGGGTCTAGTCCCAAGCATTAGTGTGGTAAATTTTCTAAACGTAATAATAACTACAAGTTAGTATAAAAAGGAAACAAACTTGTTTTAATAAACCGTGCAAAACAGCTAAATTTTGAGCATTCTCAGAATTCGATGAAACTTGACCCAAACGTAGGTCTAAACTCAAGAGTTTGTGTGTTAAATTTTCTAAGCGTAATAATAACTACAAGTTACTATAAAAGGGAAACAAACTTGTTTTAATATAACCGTGAAAACAGCTAAATTTTGAACGTTCTCAGAATTCGACGAAACATGACCCAAACGTTGGTCTAGACCCAAGCATTTGTGTTGTAAATTTGCTAAGCGTAATAATAATTACAAGTTAGTTTAAAAGGGAAACAAACTTTGTTTAATAAAACCGTGCAAAATAGCTAAATTTTGAACGTTCTCAGAATTCGACGAAAGTTGACCCAAACGTTGGTCTAGACCCAAGCATTTGTGTTGTAAATTTGTTAAGCGTAATAATAACTACAAGTTAGTATAAAAGGGAAACAAACTTGTTTTAATAAAACCGTGTAAAACAATTAATTTTTTAGCATTCTCAGCATTGGACGAAACTTGACCCAAACGTAGGTCTAGACCCAAGAGTTTGTGTGTTTAGTTTGCTAAGCGTAATAATAACTACAAGTTACTATAAAAGGGACACAAACTTATTTTAATAAAACCGTGCAAAACAGCTAACTTTTGGACGTTCTCAGAATTCAACGAAACTTGACCCAATCGCAGGACTAGACCATCCATTTGTGTTGTAAATTTGCTAAGCGTAATAATAACTAGAAGTTAGTATAAAAGCGAGACAAACTTGCTTTAATAAAACCGTGCAAAATAGCTAAATTTTGAACGTTCTCAGAATTCGACGACACTTGACCCAAAGTTGGTCTAGACCCAAGCATTTGTGTTGTAAATTTGCTAAGCGTAATAATAACTACAAGTTAGTATAAAAGGGAAACAAACTTGTTTTAATAAAACTGTGCAAAACAGCTAAGTTTTGAACGTTCTGAGAATTCAACGAAACTTGGCCCAATCGCAGGTTTAGACCGATCCATTTGTGTTGTAAATTTGCTAAGCGTAATAATAACTACAAGTTAGTATAAAAGGGAAACAAACTTGCTTTAATAAAACCGTGCAAAGTGGCTAAATTTTGAACGTTCTCATAATTCGACCCAAGCATTTGTGTTGCAAATTTGTTAAGCGTAATAATAATTACAAGTTAGTTTAAAAGGGAAACAAACTTGTTTTAATAAAACCGTGCAAAATAGCTAAATTTTGAACGTTCTCATAATTCGACGAAACTTGACCCAAATGTTGGTCTAGACCCAAGCATTTGTGTTGTAAATTTGCTAAGCGTAATAATAATTACAAGTTAGTTTAAAAGCGAAACAAACTTTGTTTAATAAAACCGTGCAAAATAGCTAAATTCTGAACGTTCTCAGAATTCGACGACACTTGACCCAAATGTTAGTATAAAAGGGAAACAAACTTGCTTTAATAAAACCGTGCAAAACAGCTAAATTTTGAACGGTTTCACAATTCGACGAAACTTGACCCATACGTTGGTCTAGACCCAAGCATTTGTAGTAAATTTGCTAAGCGTAATAATAACTACAAGTTAGCATAAAAGGGAAACAAACTTGCTTTAATAAAACCGTGCAAAACAGCTAAATTTTGAACGTTCTCAGAATTCGACGAAACCAGTCCCAAACGTGGGTCTAGTCCCAAGCATTAGTGTGGTAAATTTTCTAAACGTAATAATAACTACAAGTTAGTATAAAAAGGAAACAAACTTGTTTTAATAAACCGTGCAAAACAGCTAAATTTTGAGCATTCTCAGAATTCGATGAAACTTGACCCAAACGTAGGTCTAGACTCAAGAGTTTGTGTGTTAAATTTTCTAAGCGTAATAATAACTACAAGTTACTATAAAAGGGAAACAAACTTGTTTTAATATAACCGTGAAAATAGTTAAATTTTGAACGTTCTCCGAATTCGACGAAACTTGACCCAAACGTTGGTCTAGACCCAAGCATTTGTGTTGTAAATTTGTTAAGCGTAATAATAACTACAAGTTAATATAAAAGGGAAATAAACTTGTTTTAATAAAACCGTGTAAAACAGTTAATTTTTTAGCATTCTCAGCATTGGACGAAACTTGACCCAAACGTAGGTCTAGACCCAAGAGTTTGTGTGTTTAGTTTTCTAAGCGTAATAATAACTACAAGTTACTATAAAAGGGACACAAACTTATTTTAATAAAACCGTGCAAAACAGCTAACTTTTGGACGTTCTCAGAATTCAACGAAACTTGACCCAATCGCAGGACTAGACCATCCATTTGTGTTGTAAATTTGCTAAGCGTAATAATAACTAGAAGTTAGTATAAAAGCGAGACAAACTTGCTTTAATAAAACCGTGCAAAATAGCTAAATTTTGAACGTTCTCAGAATTCGACGACACTTGACCCAAAGTTGGTCTAGACCCAAGCATTTGTGTTGTAAATTTGCTAAGCGTAATAATAACTACAAGTTAGTATAAAAGGGAAACAAACTTGTTTTAATAAAACCGTGCAAAACAGCTAAATTTTGAACGTTCTGAGAATTCAACGAAACTTGGCCCAATCGCAGGTTTAGACCGATCCATTTGTGTTGTAAATTTGCTATGCGTAATAATAACTACAAGTTAGTATAAAAGGGAAACAAACTTGCTTTAATAAAACCGTGCAAAGTGGCTAAATTTTGAACGTTCTCATAATTCGACCCAAGCATTTGTGTTGCAAATTTGTTAAGCGTAATAATAATTACAAGTTAGTTTAAAAGGGAAACAAACTTGTTTTAATAAAACCGTGCAAAATAGCTAAATTTTGAACGTTCTCATAATTCGACGAAACTTGACCCAAATGTTGGTCTAGACCCAAGCATTTGTGTTGTAAATTTGCTAAGCGTAATAATAATTACAAGTTAGTTTAAAAGGGAAACAAACTTTGTTTAATAAAACCGTGCAAAATAGCTAAATTCTGAACGTTCTCAGAATTCGACGACACTTGACCCAAATGTTAGTATAAAAGGGAAACAAACTTGCTTTAATAAAACCGTGCAAAACAGCTAAATTTTGAACGGTTTCACAATTCGACGAAACTTGACCCATACGTTGGTCTAGACCCGAGCATTTGTGTAGTAAATTTGCTAAGCGTAATAATAACTTCAAGTTTGCATAAAAGGGAAACAAACTTGCTTTAATAAAACCGTGCAAAACAGCTAAATTTTGAACGTTCTCAGACGAAACCAGTCCCAAACGTGGGTCTAGTCCCAAGCATTAGTGTGGTAAATTTTCTAAACGTAATAATAACTACAAGTTAGTATAAAAAGGAAACAAACTTGTTTTAATAAACCGTGCAAAACAGCTAAATTTTGAGCATTCTCAGAATTCGATGAAACTTGACCCAAACGTAGGTCTAAACTCAAGAGTTTGTGTGTTAAATTTTCTAAGCGTAATAATAACTACAAGTTACTATAAAAGGGAAACAAACTTGTTTTAATATAACCGTGAAAACAGCTAAATTTTGAACGTTCTCAGAATTCGACGAAACCTGACCCAAACGTTGGTCTAGACCCAAGCATTTGTGTTGTAAATTTGCTAAGCGTAATAATAATTACAAGTTAGTTTAAAAGGGAAACAAACTTTGTTTAATAAAACCGTGCAAAATAGCTAAATTTTGAACGTTCTCAGAATTCGACGAAACTTGACCCAAACGTTGGTCTAGACCCAAGCATTTGTGTTGTAAATTTGTTAAGCGTAATAATAACTACAAGTTAGTATAAAAGGGAAACAAACTTGTTTTAATAAAACCGTGTAAAACAGTTAATTTTTTAGCATTCTCAGCATTGGACGAAACTTGACCCAAACGTAGGTCTAGACCCAAGAGTTTGTGTGTTTAGTTTGCTAAGCGTAATAATAACTACAAGTTACTATAAAAGGGACACAAACTTATTTTAATAAAACCGTGCAAAACAGCTAACTTTTGGACGTTCTCAGAATTCAACGAAACTTGACCCAATCGCAGGACTAGACCATCCATTTGTGTTGTAAATTTGCTAAGCGTAATAATAACTAGAAGTTAGTATAAAAGCGAGACAAACTTGCTTTAATAAAACCGTGCAAAATAGCTAAATTTTGAACGTTCTCAGAATTCGACGACACTTGACCCAAAGTTGGTCTAGACCCAAGCATTTGTGTTGTAAATTTGCTAAGCGTAATAATAACTACAAGTTAGTATAAAAGGGAAACAAACTTGTTTTAATAAAACCGTGCAAAACAACTAAATTTTGAACGTTCTGAGAATTCAACGAAACTTGGCCCAATCGCAGGTTTAGACCGATCCATTTGTGTTGTAAATTTGCTAAGCGTAATAATAACTACAAGTTAGTATAAAAGGGAAACAAACTTGCTTTAATAAAACCGTGCAAAGTGGCTAAATTTTGAACGTTCTCATAATTCGACCCAAGCATTTGTGTTGCAAATTTGTTAAGCGTAATAATAATTACAAGTTAGTTTAAAAGGGAAACAAACTTGTTTTAATAAAACCGTGCAAAATAGCTAAATTTTGAACGTTCTCATAATTCGACGAAACTTGACCCAAATGTTGGTCTAGACCCAAGCATTTGTGTTGTAAATTTGCTAAGCGTAATAATAATTACAAGTTAGTTTAAAAGGGAAACAAACTTTGTTTAATAAAACCGTGCAAAATAGCTAAATTCTGAACGTTCTCAGAATTCGACGACACTTGACCCAAATGTTAGTATAAAAGGGAAACAAACTTGCTTTAATAAAACCGTGCAAAACAGCTAAATTTTGAACGGTTTCACAATTCGACGAAACTTGACCCATACGTTGGTCTAGACCCAAGCATTTGTAGTAAATTTGCTAAGCGTAATAATAACTACAAGTTAGCATAAAAGGGAAACAAACTTGCTTTAATAAAACCGTGCAAAACAGCTAAATTTTGAACGTTCTCAGAATTCGACGAAACCAGTCCCAAACGTGGGTCTAGTCCCAAGCATTAGTGTGGTAAATTTTCTAAACGTAATAATAACTACAAGTTAGTATAAAAAGGAAACAAACTTGTTTTAATAAACCGTGCAAAACAGCTAAATTTTGAGCATTCTCAGAATTCGATGAAACTTGACCCAAACGTAGGTCTAGATTCAAGAGTTTGTGTGTTAAATTTTCTAAGCGTAATAATAACTACAAGTTACTATAAAAGGGAAAGAAACTTGTTTTAATATAACCGTGAAAACAGCTAAATTTTGAACGTTCTCAGAATTCGACGAAACTTGACCCAAACGTTGGTCTAGACCCAAGCATTTGTGTTGTAAATTTGTTAAGCGTAATAATAACTACAAGTTAGTATAAAAGGGAAATAAACTTGTTTTAATAAAACCGTGTAAAACAGTTAATTTTTTAGCATTCTCAGCATTGGACGAAACTTGACCCAAACGTAGGTCTAGACCCAAGAGTTTGTGTGTTTAGTTTTCTAAGCGTAATAATAACTACAAGTTACTATAAAAGGGACACAAACTTATTTTAATAAAACCGTGCAAAACAGCTAACTTTTGGACGTTCTCAGAATTCAACGAAACTTGACCCAATCGCAGGACTAGACCATCCATTTGTGTTGTAAATTTGCTAAGCGTAATAATAACTAGAAGTTAGTATAAAAGCGAGACAAACTTGCTTTAATAAAACCGTGCAAAATAGCTAAATTTTGAACGTTCTCAGAATTCGACGACACTTGACCCAAAGTTGGTCTAGACCCAAGCATTTGTGTTGTAAATTTGCTAAGCGTAATAATAACTACAAGTTAGTATAAAAGGGAAACAAACTTGTTTTAATAAAACCGTGCAAAACAGCTAAATTTTGAACGTTCTGAGAATTCAACGAAACTTGGCCCAATCGCAGGTTTAGACCGATCCATTTGTGTTGTAAATTTGCTAAGCGTAATAATAACTACAAGTTAGTATAAAAGGGAAACAAACTTGCTTTAATAAAACCGTGCAAAGTGGCTAAATTTTGAACGTTCTCATAATTCGACCCAAGCATTTGTGTTGCAAATTTGTTAAGCGTAATAATAATTACAAGTTAGTTTAAAAGGGAAACAAACTTGTTTTAATAAAACCGTGCAAAATAGCTAAATTTTGAACGTTCTCATAATTCGACGAAACTTGACCCAAATGTTGGTCTAGACCCAAGCATTTGTGTTGTAAATTTGCTAAGCGTAATAATAATTACAAGTTAGTTTAAAAGGGAAACAAACTTTGTTTAATAAAACCGTGCAAAATAGCTAAATTCTGAACGTTCTCAGAATTCGACGACACTTGACCCAAATGTTAGTATAAAAGGGAAACAAACTTGCTTTAATAAAACCGTGCAAAACAGCTAAATTTTGAACGGTTTCACAATTCGACGAAACTTGACCCATACGTTGGTCTAGACCCAAGCATTTGTAGTAAATTTGCTAAGCGTAATAATAACTACAAGTTAGCATAAAAGGGAAACAAACTTGCTTTAATAAAACCGTGCAAAACAGCTAAATTTTGAACGTTCTCAGAATTCGACGAAACCAGTCCCAAACGTGGGTCTAGTCCCAAGCATTAGTGTGGTAAATTTTCTAAACGTAATAATAACTACAAGTTAGTATAAAAAGGAAACAAACTTGTTTTAATAAACCGTGCAAAACAGCTAAATTTTGAGCATTCTCAGAATTCGATGAAACTTGACCCAAACGTAGGTCTAGACTCAAGAGTTTGTGTGTTAAATTTTCTAAGCGTAATAATAACTACAAGTTACTATAAAAGGGAAACAAACTTGTTTTAATATAACCGTGAAAACAGCTAAATTTTGAACGTTCTCAGAATTCGACGAAACTTGACCCAAACGTTGGTCTAGACCCAAGCATTTGTGTTGTAAATTTGTTAAGCGTAATAATAACTACAAGTTAGTATAAAAGGGAAATAAACTTGTTTTAATAAAACCGTGTAAAACAGTTAATTTTTTAGCATTCTCAGCATTGGACGAAACTTGACCCAAACGAAGGTCTAGACCCAAGAGTTTGTGTGTTTAGTTTTCTAAGCGTAATAATAACTACAAGTTACTATAAAAGGGACACAAACTTATTTTAATAAAACCGTGCAAAACAGCTAACTTTTGGACGTTCTCAGAATTCAACGAAACTTGACCCAATCGCAGGACTAGACCATCCATTTGTGTTGTAAATTTGCTAAGCGTAATAATAACTAGAAGTTAGTATAAAAGCGAGACAAACTTGCTTTAATAAAACCGTGCAAAATAGCTAAATTTTGAACGTTCTCAGAATTCGACGACACTTGACCCAAAGTTGGTCTAGACCCAAGCATTTGTGTTGTAAATTTGCTAAGCGTAATAATAACTACAAGTTAGTATAAAAGGGAAACAAACTTGTTTTAATAAAACCGTGCAAAACAGCTAAATTTTGAACGTTCTGAGAATTCAACGAAACTTGGCCCAATCGCAGGTTTAGACCGATCCATTTGTGTTGTAAATTTGCTATGCGTAATAATAACTACAAGTTAGTATAAAAGGGAAACAAACTTGCTTTAATAAAACCGTGCAAAGTGGCTAAATTTTGAACGTTCTCATAATTCGACCCAAGCATTTGTGTTGCAAATTTGTTAAGCGTAATAATAATTACAAGTTAGTTTAAAAGGGAAACAAACTTGTTTTAATAAAACCGTGCAAAACAGCTAAATTTTGAACGTTCTCATAATTCGACGAAACTTGACCCAAATGTTGGTCTACACCCAAGCATTTGTGTTGTAAATTTGCTAAGCGTAATAATAATTACAAGTTAGTTTAAAAGGGAAACAAACTTTGTTTAATAAAACCGTGCAAAATAGCTAAATTCTAAACGTTCTCAGAATTCGACGACACTTGACCCAAATGTTAGTATAAAAGGGAAACAAACTTGCTTTAATAAAACCGTGCAAAACAGCTAAATTTTGAACGGTTTCACAATTCGACGAAACTTGACCCATATGTTGGTCTAGACCCAAGCATTTGTGTAGTAAATTTGCTAAGCGTAATAATAACTACAAGTTAGCATAAAAGGGAAACAAACTTGCTTTAATAAAACCGTGCAAAACAGCTAAATTTTGAACGTTCTCAGACGAAACCAGTCCCAAACGTGGGTCTAGTCCCAAGCATTAGTGTGGTAAATTTTCTAAACGTAATAATAACTACAAGTTAGTATAAAAAGGAAACAAACTTGTTTTAATAAACCGTGCAAAACAGCTAAATTTTGAGCATTCTAAGAATTCGATGAAACTTGACCCAAACGTAGGTCTAAACTCAAGAGTTTGTGTGTTAAATTTTCTAAGCGTAATAATAACTACAAGTTACTATAAAAGGGAAACAAACTTGTTTTAATATAACCGTGAAAACAGCTAAATTTTGAACGTTCTCAGAATTCGACGAAACTTGACCCAAACGTTGGTCTAGACCCAAGCATTTGTGTTGTAAATTTGCTAAGTGTAATAATAATTACAAGTTAGTTTAAAAGGGAAACAAACTTTGTTTAATAAAACCGTGCAAAATAGCTAAATTTTGAACGATCTCAGAATTCGATGAAACTTGACCCAAACGTTGGTGTAGACCCAAGCATTTGTGTTGTAAATTTGTTAAGCGTAATAATAACTACAAGTTAGTATAAAAGGGAAACAAACTTGTTTTAATAAAACCGTGGAAAACAGTTAATTTTTTAGCATTCTCAGCATTGGACGAAACTTGACCCAAACGTAGGTCTAGACCCAAGAGTTTGTGTGTTTAGTTTTCTAAGCGTAATAATAACTACAAGTTACTATAAAAGGGACACAAACTTATTTTAATAAAACCGTGCAAAACAGCTAACTTTTGGACGTTCTCAGAATTCAACGAAACTTGACCCAATCGCAGGACTAGACCATCCGTTTGTGTTGTAAATTTGCTAAGCGTAATAATAACAATAAGTTAGTATAAAAGCGAGACAAACTTGCTTTAATAAAACCGTGCAAAATAGCTAAATTTTGAACGTTCTCAGAATTCGACGACACTTGACCCAAAGTTGGTCTAGACCCAAGCATTTGTGTTGTAAATTTGCTAAGCGTAATAATAACTACAAGTTAGTATAAAAGGGAAACAAACTTGTTTTAATAAAACTGTGCAAAACAGCTAAATTTTGAACGTTCTGAGAATTCAACGAAACTTGGCCCAATCGCAGGTTTAGACCGATCCATTTGTGTTGTAAATTTGCTAAGCGTAATAATAACTACAAGTTAGTATAAAAGGGAAACAAACTTGCTTTAATAAAACCGTGCAAAGTGGCTAAATTTTGAACGTTCTCATAATTCGACCCAAGCATTTGTGTTGCAAATTTGTTAAGCGTAATAATAATTACAAGTTAGTTTAAAAGGGAAACAAACTTGTTTTAATAAAACCGTGCAAAATAGCTAAATTTTGAACGTTCTCATAATTCGACGAAACTTGACCCAAATGTTGGTCTAGACCCAAGCATTTGTGTTGTAAATTTGCTAAGCGTAATAATAATTACAAGTTAGTTTAAAAGGGAAACAAACTTTGTTTAATAAAACCGTGCAAAATAGCTAAATTCTGAACGTTCTCAGAATTCGACGACACTTGACCCAAATGTTAGTATAAAAGGGAAACAAACTTGCTTTAATAAAACCGTGCAAAACAGCTAAATTTTGAACGGTTTCACAATTCGACGAAACTTGACCCATACGTTGGTCTAGACCCAAGCATTTGTAGTAAATTTGCTAAGCGTAATAATAACTACAAGTTAGCATAAAAGGGAAACAAACTTGCTTTAATAAAACCGTGCAAAACAGCTAAATTTTGAACGTTCTCAGAATTCGACGAAACCAGTCCCAAACGTGGGTCTAGTCCCAAGCATTAGTGTGGTAAATTTTCTAAACGTAATAATAACTACAAGTTAGTATAAAAAGGAAACAAACTTGTTTTAATAAACCGTGCAAAACAGCTAAATTTTGAGCATTCTCAGAATTCGATGAAACTTGACCCAAACGTAGGTCTAGACTCAAGAGTTTGTGTGTTAAATTTTCTAAGCGTAATAATAACTACAAGTTACTATAAAAGGGAAACAAACTTGTTTTAATATAACCGTGAAAACAGCTAAATTTTGAACGTTCTCAGAATTCGACGAAACTTGACCCAAACGTTGGTCTAGACCCAAGCATTTGTGTTGTAAATTTGTTAAGCGTAATAATAACTACAAGTTAGTATAAAAGGGAAATAAACTTGTTTTAATAAAACCGTGTAAAACAGTTAATTTTTTAGCATTCTCAGCATTGGACGAAACTTGACCCAAACGAAGGTCTAGACCCAAGAGTTTGTGTGTTTAGTTTTCTAAGCGTAATAATAACTACAAGTTACTATAAAAGGGACACAAACTTATTTTAATAAAACCGTGCAAAACAGCTAACTTTTGGACGTTCTCAGAATTCAACGAAACTTGACCCAATCGCAGGACTAGACCATCCATTTGTGTTGTAAATTTGCTAAGCGTAATAATAACTAGAAGTTAGTATAAAAGCGAGACAAACTTGCTTTAATAAAACCGTGCAAAATAGCTAAATTTTGAACGTTCTCAGAATTCGACGACACTTGACCCAAAGTTGGTCTAGACCCAAGCATTTGTGTTGTAAATTTGCTAAGCGTAATAATAACTACAAGTTAGTATAAAAGGGAAACAAACTTGTTTTAATAAAACCGTGCAAAACAACTAAATTTTGAACGTTCTGAGAATTCAACGAAACTTGGCCCAATCGCAGGTTTAGACCGATCCATTTGTGTTGTAAATTTGCTAAGCGTAATAATAACTACAAGTTAGTATAAAAGGGAAACAAACTTGCTTTAATAAAACCGTGCAAAGTGGCTAAATTTTGAACGTTCTCATAATTCGACCCAAGCATTTGTGTTGCAAATTTGTTAAGCGTAATAATAATTACAAGTTAGTTTAAAAGGGAAACAAACTTGTTTTAATAAAACCGTGCAAAATAGCTAAATTTTGAACGTTCTCATAATTCGACGAAACTTGACCCAAATGTTGGTCTAGACCCAAGCATTTGTGTTGTAAATTTGCTAAGCGTAATAATAATTACAAGTTAGTTTAAAAGGGAAACAAACTTTGTTTAATAAAACCGTGCAAAATAGCTAAATTCTGAACGTTCTCAGAATTCGACGACACTTGACCCAAATGTTAGTATAAAAGGGAAACAAACTTGCTTTAATAAAACCGTGCAAAACAGCTAAATTTTGAACGGTTTCACAATTCGACGAAACTTGACCCATACGTTGGTCTAGACCCAAGCATTTGTAGTAAATTTGCTAAGCGTAATAATAACTACAAGTTAGCATAAAAGGGAAACAAACTTGCTTTAATAAAACCGTGCAAAACAGCTAAATTTTGAACGTTCTCAGAATTCGACGAAACCAGTCCCAAACGTGGGTCTAGTCCCAAGCATTAGTGTGGTAAATTTTCTAAACGTAATAATAACTACAAGTTAGTATAAAAAGGAAACAAACTTGTTTTAATAAACCGTGCAAAACAGCTAAATTTTGAGCATTCTCAGAATTCGATGAAACTTGACCCAAACGTAGGTCTAGACTCAAGAGTTTGTGTGTTAAATTTTCTAAGCGTAATAATAACTACAAGTTACTATAAAAGGGAAAGAAACTTGTTTTAATATAACCGTGAAAACAGCTAAATTTTGAACGTTCTCAGAATTCGACGAAACTTGACCCAAACGTTGGTCTAGACCCAAGCATTTGTGTTGTAAATTTGTTAAGCGTAATAATAACTACAAGTTAGTATAAAAGGGAAATAAACTTGTTTTAATAAAACCGTGTAAAACAGTTAATTTTTTAGCATTCTCAGCATTGGACGAAACTTGACCCAAACGTAGGTCTAGACCCAAGAGTTTGTGTGTTTAGTTTTCTAAGCGTAATAATAACTACAAGTTACTATAAAAGGGACACAAACTTATTTTAATAAAACCGTGCAAAACAGCTAACTTTTGGACGTTCTCAGAATTCAACGAAACTTGACCCAATCGCAGGACTAGACCATCCATTTGTGTTGTAAATTTGCTAAGCGTAATAATAACTAGAAGTTAGTATAAAAGCGAGACAAACTTGCTTTAATAAAACCGTGCAAAATAGCTAAATTTTGAACGTTCTCAGAATTCGACGACACTTGACCCAAAGTTGGTCTAGACCCAAGCATTTGTGTTGTAAATTTGCTAAGCGTAATAATAACTACAAGTTAGTATAAAAGGGAAACAAACTTGTTTTAATAAAACCGTGCAAAACAGCTAAATTTTGAACGTTCTGAGAATTCAACGAAACTTGGCCCAATCGCAGGTTTAGACCGATCCATTTGTGTTGTAAATTTGCTAAGCGTAATAATAACTACAAGTTAGTATAAAAGGGAAACAAACTTGCTTTAATAAAACCGTGCAAAGTGGCTAAATTTTGAACGTTCTCATAATTCGACCCAAGCATTTGTGTTGCAAATTTGTTAAGCGTAATAATAATTACAAGTTAGTTTAAAAGGGAAACAAACTTGTTTTAATAAAACCGTGCAAAATAGCTAAATTTTGAACGTTCTCATAATTCGACGAAACTTGACCCAAATGTTGGTCTAGACCCAAGCATTTGTGTTGTAAATTTGCTAAGCGTAATAATAATTACAAGTTAGTTTAAAAGGGAAACAAACTTTGTTTAATAAAACCGTGCAAAATAGCTAAATTCTGAACGTTCTCAGAATTCGACGACACTTGACCCAAATGTTAGTATAAAAGGGAAACAAACTTGCTTTAATAAAACCGTGCAAAACAGCTAAATTTTGAACGGTTTCACAATTCGACGAAACTTGACCCATACGTTGGTCTAGACCCAAGCATTTGTAGTAAATTTGCTAAGCGTAATAATAACTACAAGTTAGCATAAAAGGGAAACAAACTTGCTTTAATAAAACCGTGCAAAACAGCTAAATTTTGAACGTTCTCAGAATTCGACGAAACCAGTCCCAAACGTGGGTCTAGTCCCAAGCATTAGTGTGGTAAATTTTCTAAACGTAATAATAACTACAAGTTAGTATAAAAAGGAAACAAACTTGTTTTAATAAACCGTGCAAAACAGCTAAATTTTGAGCATTCTCAGAATTCGATGAAACTTGACCCAAACGTAGGTCTAGACTCAAGAGTTTGTGTGTTAAATTTTCTAAGCGTAATAATAACTACAAGTTACTATAAAAGGGAAACAAACTTGTTTTAATATAACCGTGAAAACAGCTAAATTTTGAACGTTCTCAGAATTCGACGAAACTTGACCCAAACGTTGGTCTAGACCCAAGCATTTGTGTTGTAAATTTGTTAAGCGTAATAATAACTACAAGTTAGTATAAAAGGGAAATAAACTTGTTTTAATAAAACCGTGTAAAACAGTTAATTTTTTAGCATTCTCAGCATTGGACGAAACTTGACCCAAACGAAGGTCTAGACCCAAGAGTTTGTGTGTTTAGTTTTCTAAGCGTAATAATAACTACAAGTTACTATAAAAGGGACACAAACTTATTTTAATAAAACCGTGCAAAACAGCTAACTTTTGGACGTTCTCAGAATTCAACGAAACTTGACCCAATCGCAGGACTAGACCATCCATTTGTGTTGTAAATTTGCTAAGCGTAATAATAACTAGAAGTTAGTATAAAAGCGAGACAAACTTGCTTTAATAAAACCGTGCAAAATAGCTAAATTTTGAACGTTCTCAGAATTCGACGACACTTGACCCAAAGTTGGTCTAGACCCAAGCATTTGTGTTGTAAATTTGCTAAGCGTAATAATAACTACAAGTTAGTATAAAAGGGAAACAAACTTGTTTTAATAAAACCGTGCAAAACAGCTAAATTTTGAACGTTCTGAGAATTCAACGAAACTTGGCCCAATCGCAGGTTTAGACCGATCCATTTGTGTTGTAAATTTGCTATGCGTAATAATAACTACAAGTTAGTATAAAAGGGAAACAAACTTGCTTTAATAAAACCGTGCAAAGTGGCTAAATTTTGAACGTTCTCATAATTCGACCCAAGCATTTGTGTTGCAAATTTGTTAAGCGTAATAATAATTACAAGTTAGTTTAAAAGGGAAACAAACTTGTTTTAATAAAACCGTGCAAAACAGCTAAATTTTGAACGTTCTCATAATTCGACGAAACTTGACCCAAATGTTGGTCTAGACCCAAGCATTTGTGTTGTAAATTTGCTAAGCGTAATAATAATTACAAGTTAGTTTAAAAGGGAAACAAACTTTGTTTAATAAAACCGTGCAAAATAGCTAAATTCTAAACGTTCTCAGAATTCGACGACACTTGACCCAAATGTTAGTATAAAAGGGAAACAAACTTGCTTTAATAAAACCGTGCAAAACAGCTAAATTTTGAACGGTTTCACAATTCGACGAAACTTGACCCATATGTTGGTCTAGACCCAAGCATTTGTGTAGTAAATTTGCTAAGCGTAATAATAACTACAAGTTAGCATAAAAGGGAAACAAACTTGCTTTAATAAAACCGTGCAAAACAGCTAAATTTTGAACGTTCTCAGACGAAACCAGTCCCAAACGTGGGTCTAGTCCCAAGCATTAGTGTGGTAAATTTTCTAAACGTAATAATAACTACAAGTTAGTATAAAAAGGAAACAAACTTGTTTTAATAAACCGTGCAAAACAGCTAAATTTTGAGCATTCTAAGAATTCGATGAAACTTGACCCAAACGTAGGTCTAAACTCAAGAGTTTGTGTGTTAAATTTTCTAAGCGTAATAATAACTACAAGTTACTATAAAAGGGAAACAAACTTGTTTTAATATAACCGTGAAAACAGCTAAATTTTGAACGTTCTCAGAATTCGACGAAACTTGACCCAAACGTTGGTCTAGACCCAAGCATTTGTGTTGTAAATTTGCTAAGTGTAATAATAATTACAAGTTAGTTTAAAAGGGAAACAAACTTTGTTTAATAAAACCGTGCAAAATAGCTAAATTTTGAACGATCTCAGAATTCGATGAAACTTGACCCAAACGTTGGTGTAGACCCAAGCATTTGTGTTGTAAATTTGTTAAGCGTAATAATAACTACAAGTTAGTATAAAAGGGAAACAAACTTGTTTTAATAAAACCGTGGAAAACAGTTAATTTTTTAGCATTCTCAGCATTGGACGAAACTTGACCCAAACGTAGGTCTAGACCCAAGAGTTTGTGTGTTTAGTTTTCTAAGCGTAATAATAACTACAAGTTACTATAAAAGGGACACAAACTTATTTTAATAAAACCGTGCAAAACAGCTAACTTTTGGACGTTCTCAGAATTCAACGAAACTTGACCCAATCGCAGGACTAGACCATCCGTTTGTGTTGTAAATTTGCTAAGCGTAATAATAACAATAAGTTAGTATAAAAGCGAGACAAACTTGCTTTAATAAAACCGTGCAAAATAGCTAAATTTTGAACGTTCTCAGAATTCGACGACACTTGACCCAAAGTTGGTCTAGACCCAAGCATTTGTGTTGTAAATTTGCTAAGCGTAATAATAACTACAAGTTAGTATAAAAGGGAAACAAACTTGTTTTAATAAAACTGTGCAAAACAGCTAAATTTTGAACGTTCTGAGAATTCAACGAAACTTGGCCCAATCGCAGGTTTAGACCGATCCATTTGTGTTGTAAATTTGCTAAGCGTAATAATAACTACAAGTTAGTATAAAAGGGAAACAAACTTGCTTTAATAAAACCGTGCAAAGTGGCTAAATTTTGAACGTTCTCATAATTCGACCCAAGCATTTGTGTTGCAAATTTGTTAAGCGTAATAATAATTACAAGTTAGTTTAAAAGGGAAACAAACTTGTTTTAATAAAACCGTGCAAAATAGCTAAATTTTGAACGTTCTCATAATTCGACGAAACTTGACCCAAATGTTGGTCTAGACCCAAGCATTTGTGTTGTAAATTTGCTAAGCGTAATAATAATTACAAGTTAGTTTAAAAGGGAAACAAACTTTGTTTAATAAAACCGTGCAAAATAGCTAAATTCTGAACGTTCTCAGAATTCGACGACACTTGACCCAAATGTTAGTATAAAAGGGAAACAAACTTGCTTTAATAAAACCGTGCAAAACAGCTAAATTTTGAACGGTTTCACAATTCGACGAAACTTGACCCATACGTTGGTCTAGACCCAAGCATTTGTAGTAAATTTGCTAAGCGTAATAATAACTACAAGTTAGCATAAAAGGGAAACAAACTTGCTTTAATAAAACCGTGCAAAACAGCTAAATTTTGAACGTTCTCAGAATTCGACGAAACCAGTCCCAAACGTGGGTCTAGTCCCAAGCATTAGTGTGGTAAATTTTCTAAACGTAATAATAACTACAAGTTAGTATAAAAAGGAAACAAACTTGTTTTAATAAACCGTGCAAAACAGCTAAATTTTGAGCATTCTCAGAATTCGATGAAACTTGACCCAAACGTAGGTCTAGACTCAAGAGTTTGTGTGTTAAATTTTCTAAGCGTAATAATAACTACAAGTTACTATAAAAGGGAAACAAACTTGTTTTAATATAACCGTGAAAACAGCTAAATTTTGAACGTTCTCAGAATTCGACGAAACTTGACCCAAACGTTGGTCTAGACCCAAGCATTTGTGTTGTAAATTTGTTAAGCGTAATAATAACTACAAGTTAGTATAAAAGGGAAATAAACTTGTTTTAATAAAACCGTGTAAAACAGTTAATTTTTTAGCATTCTCAGCATTGGACGAAACTTGACCCAAACGAAGGTCTAGACCCAAGAGTTTGTGTGTTTAGTTTTCTAAGCGTAATAATAACTACAAGTTACTATAAAAGGGACACAAACTTATTTTAATAAAACCGTGCAAAACAGCTAACTTTTGGACGTTCTCAGAATTCAACGAAACTTGACCCAATCGCAGGACTAGACCATCCATTTGTGTTGTAAATTTGCTAAGCGTAATAATAACTAGAAGTTAGTATAAAAGCGAGACAAACTTGCTTTAATAAAACCGTGCAAAATAGCTAAATTTTGAACGTTCTCAGAATTCGACGACACTTGACCCAAAGTTGGTCTAGACCCAAGCATTTGTGTTGTAAATTTGCTAAGCGTAATAATAACTACAAGTTAGTATAAAAGGGAAACAAACTTGTTTTAATAAACCGTGCAAAACAGGTAAATTTTGAACGTTCTGAGAATTCAACGAAACTTGGCCCAATCGCAGGTTTAGACCGATCCATTTGTGTTGTAAATTTGCTATGCGTAATTATAACTACAAGTTAGTATAAAAGGGAAACAAACTTGCTTGAATAAAACCGTGCAAAGTGGCTAAATTTTGAACAGTCTCATAATTCGACCCAAGCATTTGTGTTGCAAATTTGTTAAGCGTAATAATAATTACAAGTTAGTTTAAAAGGGAAACAAACTTGTTTTAATAAAACCGTGCAAAATAGCTAAATTTTGAACGTTCTCATAATTCGACGAAACTTGAACCAAATGTTGGTCTAGACCCAAGCATTTGTGTTGTAAATTTGCTAAGCGTAATAATAATTACAAGTTAGTTTAAAAGGGAAACAAACTTTGTTTAATAAAACCGTGCAAAATAGCTAAATTCTGAACGTTCTCAGAATTCGACGACACTTGACCCAAATGTTAGTATAAAAGGGAAACAAACTTGCTTTAATAAAACCGTGCAAAACAGCTAAATTTTGAACGGTTTCACAATTCGACGAAACTTGACCCATACGTTGGTCTAGACCCAAGCATTTGTGTAGTAAATTTGCTAAGCGTAATAATAACTACAAGTTAGCATAAAAGGGAAACATACTTGCTTTAATAAAACCGTGCAAAACAGCTAAATTTTGAACGTTCTCAGAATTCGACGAAACCAGTCCCAAACGTGGGTCTAGTCCCAAGCATTAGTGTGGTAAATTTTCTAAACGTAATAATAACTACAAGTTAGTATAAAAAGGAAACAAACTTGTTTTAATAAACCGTGCAAAACAGCTAAATTTTGAGCATTCTCAGAATTCGATGAAACTTGACCCAAACGTAGGTCTAGACTCAAGAGTTTGTGTGTTAAATTTTCTAAGCGTAATAATAACTACAAGTTACTATAAAAGGGAAACAAACTTGTTTTAATATAACCGTGAAAACAGCTAAATTTTGAACGTTTTCAGAATTCGACGAAACTTGACCCAAACGTTGGTCTAGACCCAAGCATTTGTGTTGTAAATTTGCTAAGCGTAATAATAATTAAAAGTTAGTTTAAAAGGGAAACAAACTTTGTTTAATAAAACCGTGCAAAATAGCTAAGTTTTGAACGTTCTCAGAATTCGACGAAACTTGACCCAAACGTTGGTCTAGACCCAAGCATTTGTGTTGTAAATTTGTTAAGCGTAATAATAACTACAACTTAGTATAAAAGGGAAACAAACTTGTTTTAATAAAACCGTGTAAAACAGTTAATTTTTTAGCATTCTCAGCATTGGACGAAACATGACCCAAACGTAGGTCTAGACCCAAGAGTTTGTGTGTTTAGTTTTTTAAGCGTAATAATAACTACAAGTTACTATAAAAGGGACACAAACTTAAAACCGTGCAAAACAGCTAAGTTTTGGACGTTCTCAGAATTCAACGAAACTTGACCCAATCGCAGGACTAGACCATTCATTTGTGTTGTAAATTTGCTAAGCGTAATAATAAGTAGAAGTTAGTATAAAAGCGAGACAAAATTGCTTTAATAAAACCGTGCAAAATAGCTAAACTTTGAACGTTCTCAGAATTCGACGACACTTGACCCAATCGCAGGTTTAGACCGATCCATTTGTGTTGTAAATTTGCTAAGCGTAATAATAACTACAAGTTAGTATAAAAAGGAAACAAACTTGCTTTAATAAAACCGTGCAAAGTGGCTAAATTTTGAACGTTCTCATAATTCGACGAAACTTGACCCAAACGTTGGTCTAGACCCAAGCATTTGTGTTGTAAATTTGCTAAGCGTAATAATAATTACAAGTTAGTTTAAAAGGGAAACAAACTTTATTTAATAAAACCGTGCAAAATAGCTAAATTTTGAACGTTCTCAGAATTCGACGAAGCTTGACCCAAACGTTGGTCTAGATCCAAGCATTTGTATTGTAAATTTGCTAAGCGTAATAATAATTAAAGTTAGTTTAAATGGGAAACAAACTTTGTTTAATAAAACCGTGCAAAATAGCTAAATTTTGAACGTTCTCAGAATTCGATGAAACTTGACCCAAACGTTGGTCTAGACCCAAGCATTTGTGTTGTAAATTTGCTAAGCGTAATAATAACTACAAGTTAGTATAAAAGGGAAACAAACTTGTTTTAATAAAACCGTGCAAAACAGCTAAATTTTGAACGTTCTGAGAATTCAACGAAACTTGGCCCAATCGCAGGTTTAGACCGATCCATTTGTGTTGTAAATTTGCTAAGCGTAATAATAACTACAAGTTAGTATAAAAAGGAAACAAACTTGCTTTAATAAAACCGTGCAAAGTGGCTAAATTTTGAACGTTGTCATAATTCGACGAAACTTGACCCAAACGTTGGTCTAGACCCAAGCATTTGTGTTGTAAATTTGCTAAGCGTAATAATAATTACAAGTTAGTTTAAAAGGGAAACAAACTTTATTTAATAAAACCGTGCAAAATAGCTAAATTTTGAACGTTCTCAGAATTCGACGAAGCTTGACCCAAACGTTGGTCTAGATCCAAGCATTTGTATTGTAAATTTGCTAAGCGTAATAATAATTAAAGTTAGTTTAAATGGGAAACAAACTTTGTTTAATAAAACCGTGCAAAATAGCTAAATTTTGAACGTTCTCAGAATTCGATGAAACTTGACCCAAACGTTGGTCTAGACCCAAGCATTTGTGTTGTAAATTTGTTAAGCGTAATAATAACTACAAGTTAGTATAAAAGGGAAACAAACTTGTTTTAATAAAACCGTGCAAAACAGTTAATTTTTTAGCATTCTCAGCATTGGACGAAACTTGACCCAAACGTAGGTCTAGACCCAAGAGTTTGTGTGTTTAATTTTCTAAGCGTAATAATAACTACAAGTTACTATAAAAGGGACACAAACTTGTTTTAATAAAACCGTGCAAAACTGCTAACTTTTGGACGTTCTCAGAATTCAACGAAACTTGACCCAATCGCAGGACTAGACCCATCCATTTGTGTTGTAAATTTGCTAAGCGTAATAATAACTACAAGTTAGTATAAAAGGGAAACAAACTTGCTTTAATAAACCGTGCAAAGTGGCTAAATTTTGAACGTTCTCAGAATTCGACGAAACTTGACCCAAACGTTGGTCTAGACCCAAGCATTTGTGTTGCAAATTTGCTAAGCGTAATAATAATTACAAGTTAGTTTAAAAGGGAAACAAACTTGTTTTAATAAAACCGTGCAAAAGAGCTAACTTTTGGACGTTCTTATAATTCAACGAAACTTTACCCAATTGCAGGACTAGACCCATCCATTTGTGTTGTAAATTTGTCAAGCGAAATAATAACTACAAGTTAGTATAAAAGCGAAACAAACTTGCTTTAATAAACCGTGCAAAATAGCTAAATTTTGAACATTCTCATTATTCGACGAAACTTGACCCAAACGTTGGTCTAGACCCAAGCATTTATGTTGTAAATTTGCTAAGCGTAATAATAATTGCAAGTTAGTTTAAAAGGTAAACAAACTTTGTTTAATAAAACCGTGCAAAATAGCTAAATTTTGAACGTTCTCAGAATTCGACGAAACTTGACCCAAACGTTAGTCTAAACCCAAGCATTTGTGTTGTAAATTTTCTAAGCGTAATAATAACAACAAGTTAGTATAAAAGGGAAACAAACTAGTTTTAATAAAACCGTGCAAAACAGCTAATTTTTTAGCATTCTCAACATTGGACGAAACTTGACCCAAACGTTGGTCTAGACCCAAGAGTTTGTGTGTTAAATTTTCTAAGCGTAATAATAACTACAAGTTACTATAAAAGGGAAACAAACTTGTTTTAATAAAACCGTGCAAAACAGCTAAGTTTTGGACGTTCTCAGAATTCAACGAAACTTGACCCAATCGCAGGACTAGACCCATCCATTTGTGTTATAAATTTGCTAAGCGTAATAATAACTAGAAGTTAGTATAAAAGCGAAACAAACTAGCCTTAATAAAACCGTGCAAAATAGCTACATTTTGAACGTTCTCAGAATTCGACGACACTTGACCCAAACGTTGGTCTAGACCCAAGCATTTGTGTTGTAAATTTTCTAAACGTAATAATAACTACAAGTTAGTATAAAAAGGAAACAACTTGTTTTAATAAACCGTGCAAAACAGCTAAATTTTGAGCATTCTCAGAATTCGATGAAACTTGACCCAAACGTAGGTGTAGACTCAAGAGTTTGTGTGTTAAATTTTCTAAGCGTAATAATAACTACAAGTTACTATAAAAGGGAAACAAACTTGTTTTAATATAACCGTGAAAACAGCTAAATTTTGAACGTTCTCAGAATTCGACGAAACTTGACCCAAACGTTGGTCTAGACCCAAGCATTTGTGTTGTAAATTTGCTAAGCGTAATAATAATTACAAGTTAGTTTAAAAGAGAAACAAACTTTGTTTAATAAAACCGTGCAAAATAGCTAAATTTTGAACGTTCTCAGAATTCGACAAAACTTGACCAAAACGTTGGTCTAGACCCAAGCATTTGTGTTGTAAATTTGCTAAGCGTAATAATAACTACAAGTTAGTATAAAATGGAAACAAACTTGTTTCAATAAAACCGTGCAAAACAGCTAATTTTTGAGCATTCTCAGCATTGGACGAAACTTGACCCAAATGTAGGTCTAGACCCAAGAGTTTGTGTGTTAAATTTGTAGCGTAATAATAACTACAAGTTAGTATAAAATGGAAAACAAACTAGTTTTAATAAAACCGTGCAAAACAATTAATTTTTGAGCATTCTCAGCATTGGACGAAACTTGACCCAAACGTAGGTCTAGACCCAAGAGTTTGTGTGTTTAATTTTCTAAGCGTAATAATAACTACAAGTTACTATAAAAGGGACACAAACTTTGTTTAATAAAACCGTGCAAAATAGCTAAATTTTGAACGTTCTCAGAATTCGACGAAACTTGACCCAAACGTTGTTCTAAACCCAAGCATTTGTGTTTAATTTTCTAAGCGTAATAATAACTACAAGTTACTATAAAAGGGACACAAACTTATTTTAATAAAACCGTGCAAAACAGCTAACTTTTGGACGTTCTCAGAATTCAACGAAACTTGACCCAATCGCAGGACTAGACCATCCATTTGTGTTGTAAATTTGCTAAGCGTAATAATAACTAGAAGTTAGTATAAAAGCGAGACAAACTTGCTTAAATAAAATCGTGCAAAATAGCTAAATTTTGAACGTTCTCAGAATTCGACGACACTTGACCCAAATGTTGGTCTAGACCCAAGCATTTGTGTTGTAAATTTGATAAGCGTAATAATAACTACAAGTTAGTATAAAAGGGAAACAAACTTATTTCAATAAAACCGTGCAAAACAGCTAATTTTTGAGCATTCTCAGCATTGGACGAAACTGGACCCAAACATAGGTCTAGACCCAAGAGTTTGTGTGTTAAATTTGTAGCGTAATAATAACTACAAGTTAGTATAAAATGGAAAACAAACTAGTTTTAATAAAACCGTGCAAAAGAGTTAATTTTTGAGCATTCTCAGCATTGGACGAAACTTGACCCAAACGTAGGTCTAGACCCAAGAGTTTGTTTGTTTAATTTTCTAAGCGTAATAATAACTACAAGTTACTATAAAAGGGACACAAACTTATTTTAATAAAACCGTGCAAAACAGCTAACTTTTGGACGTTCTCAGAATTCAACGAAACTTGACCCAATCGCAGGACTAGACCATCCATTTGTGTTGTAAATTTGCTAAGCGTAATAATAACTAGAAGTTAGTATAAAAGCGAGACAAACTTGCTTTAATAAAATCGTGCAAAATAGCTAAATTTTGAACGTTCTCAGAATTCGACGACACTTGACCCAAACGTTGGTCTAGACCCAAGCATTTGTGTTGTAAATTTGCTAAGCGTAATAATAACTACAAGTTAGTATAAAAGGGAAACAAACTTGTTTTAATAAAACCGTGCAAAACAGCTAAATTTTGAACGTTCTGAGAATTCAACGAAACTTGGCCCAATCGCAGGTTTAGACCGATCCATTTGTGTTGTAAATTTGCTAAGCGTAATAATAACTACAAGTTAGTATAAAAGGGAAACAAACTTGCTTTAATAAAATCGTGCAAAGTGGCTAAATTTTGAACGTTCTCATAATTCGACCCAAGCATTTGTGTTGCAAATTTGCTAAGCGTAATAATAATTACAAGTTAGTTTAAAAGGGAAACAAACTTATTTTAATAAAACCGTGCAAAATAGCTAAATTTTGAACGTTCTCATAATTCGACGAAACTTGACCCAAATGATGGTCTAGACCCAAGCATTTGTGTTGTAAATTTGCTAAGCGTAATAATAATTACAAGTTAGTTTAAAAGGGAAACAAACTTTGTTTAATAAAATCGTGCAAAATAGCTAAATTTTGAACGTTCTCAGAATTCGACGACACTTGACCCAAACGTTAGTATAAAAGGGAAACAAACTTGCTTTAATATAACCGTGCAAAACAGCTAAATTTTGAACGGTTTCACAATTCGACGAAACATGACCCATACGTTGGTCTAGACCCAAGCATTTGTGTAGTAAATTTGCTAAGCGTAATAATAACTACAAGTTAGCATAAAAGGTAAACAAACTTGCTTTAATAAAACCGTGCAAAACAGCTAAATTTTGAACGTTCTCAGAATAAGACGAAACCAGTCCCAAACGTTGGTCTAGTCCCAAGCATTAGTTGGTAAATTTTCTAAACGTAATAATAACTACAAGTTAGTATAAAAGGGAAACAAACTTGTTTTAATAAACCGTGAAAAACAGCTAAATTTTGAGCATTCTCATAATTGGACGAAACCTGACCCAAACGTAGGTCTAGACCCAAGAGTTTGTGTGTTAAATTTTCTAAGCGTAGTAATAACTACAAGTTAGTATAAAAGGGAAACAAACTTGTTTTAATAAAACCGTGCAAAACAGCTAACTTTTGAACGTTCTCAGAATTCAACAAAAGTTGACCCAATCGTTGGTCTAGACCCATCCATTTGTGTTGTAAATTTGCTAAGCGTAATAATAACTACAAGTTATTATAAAAGGGATACAAACTTACATTAATAAAACCGTGCAAAACAGCTAACTTTTCAACGTTCTCAGAATTCAACGAAACTTGACCCAATTGCAGGTCCAGACCCATCCATTTGTCTCGTAAATTTGCTAAGCGTAATAATAACTACAAGTTAGAATAAAAGCGAAACAAACTTGCTTTAATAAAATCGTGCAAAACAGCTAAATTTTGAACGTTTTCAGAATTTGACGAAACTTGACCCAAACGTTGGTCTAGACCCAAGCATTTATGTTGTAAATTTGCTAAGCGTACTAATAACTACAAGTTAGCATAAAAGGAAAACAAACTTTCTTTAATAAAACCGTATAAAACAGCTAACTTTCGAACGTTCTCAGAATTCGAGAAACTTGACCCAATCGCAGGTCTAGACCCATCCATTTGTGTTGTAAATATGCTAAGCGTAATAATAACTACAAGTTAGTATAAAAGGGAAACAAACTTGCTTTAATAAAACCATGCAAAATAGCTAAAGTTTGAACGTTCTCAAAATTCGACGAAACTTGACCCAAACGTTGGTCTAGACCCAAGCATTTGTGTTGTAAATTTGCTAAGCGTAATAATAATTACAAGTTAGTTTAAAAGGGAAACAAACTTTGTTTAATAAAACCGTGCTAAACAGCTAAATTTCGAACGTTTTCAGAATTCAATGAAACTTCACCCAAACGTTGGTCTAGACCCAAGCATTTGTGTTGTAAATTTGCTAAACGTAATAATAACTACAAGTTAGTATAAAAGGGAAACAAAACTTATTATAATAAAACCGTGCAAAACAGCTAAATTTTGAGCATTCTCAGAATTCGACGAAACTTGACCCAAACATATGTCTAGACCCAAGAGTTTGTGTGCTAAATTTTCTAAGCGTAATAATAACTACAAGTTAGTATAAAAGGGAAACAAACTTGTTTTAATAAAACCGTGCGAAACAGCTAACTTTTTAATGTTCTCATAATTCAACGAAACTTGACCCAATTGCAGGTCCAGACCCATCCATTTGTGTTGTAAATTTGCTAAGGGTAATACTAACTACAAGTTAGTATAAAAGCGAAACCAACTTGCTTTAATAA
This sequence comes from Sesamum indicum, assembly GCF_026168435.1. Lineage (NCBI taxonomy): Eukaryota > Viridiplantae > Streptophyta > Magnoliopsida > Lamiales > Pedaliaceae > Sesamum > Sesamum indicum. The sequence continues at coordinate 7,305,448 of NC_142658.1, read as the reverse complement.
AATCGTGGAAAACAGCTAAATTTTGAACGTTTTCAGAATTCGACGAAACTTGACCCAAACATTGGTCAAGACCCAAGCATTTGTGTTGTAAATTTGCTAAGCGTACTAATAACTACAAGTTAACATAAAAGGAAAACAAACTTTCTTTAATAAAACCGTATAAAACAGCTAATTTTCGAACGTTCTCAGAATTCGAGAAACTTGACCCAATCGCAGGTCTAGACCCATCCATTTGTGTTGTAAATATGCTAAGCGTAATAATAACTACAAGTTAGCATAAAAGGTAAACAAACTTGTTTTAATAAAACCGTGCAAAACAGCTAAATTTTGAACGTTCTCAGAATAAGACGAAACCAGTCCCAAACGTTGGTCTAGTCCCAAGCATTAGTGTGGTAAATTTTCTAAACGTAATAATAACTACAAGTTAGTATAAAAGGGAAACAAACTTGTTTTAATAAACCGTGAAAAACAGCTAAATTTTGAGCATTCTCATAATTGGACGAAACCTGACCCAAACGTAGGTCTAGACCCAAGAGTTTGTGTGTTAAATTTTCTAAGCGTAGTAATAACTACAAGTTAGTATAAAAGGGAAACAAACTTGTTTTAATAAAACCGTGCAAAACAGCTAACTTTTGAACGTTCTCAGAATTCAACAAAAGTTGACGCAATCGTTGGTCTAGACCCATCCATTTGTGTTGTAAATTTGCTAAGCGTAATAATAACTACAAGTTATTATAAAAGGGATACAAACTTACATTAATAAAACCGTGCAAAACAGCTAACTTTTCAACGTTCTCAGAATTCAACGAAACTTGACCCAATCGTAGGTCCAGACCCATCCATTTGTCTCGTAAATTTGCTAAGCGTAATAATAACTACAAGTTAGAATAAAAGCGAAACAAACTTGCTTTAATAAAATCGTGCAAAACAGCTAAATTTTGAACGTTTTCAGAATTTGACGAAACTTGACCCAAACGTTGGTCTAGACCCAAGCATTTATGTTGTAAATTTGCTAAGCGTACTAATAACTACAAGTTAGCATAAAAAGGAAAACAAACTTTCTTTAATAAAACCGTATAAAACAGCTAACTTTCGAACGTTCTCAGAATTCGAGAAACTTGACCCAATCGCAGGTCTAGACCCATCCATTTGTGTTGTAAATATGCTAAGCGTAATAATAACTACAAGTTAGTATAAAAGGGAAACAAACTTGCTTTAATAAAACCATGCAAAATAGCTAAAGTTTGAACGTTCTCAAAATTCGACGAAACTTGACCCAAACGTTGGTCTAGACCCAAGCATTTGTGTTGTAAATTTGCTAAGCGTAATAATAATTACAAGTTAGTTTAAAAGGGAAACAAACTTTGTTTAATAAAACCGTGCTAAATAGCTAAATTTCGAACGTTTTCAGAATTCAATGAAACTTCACCCAAACGTTGGTCTAGACCCAAGCATTTGTGTTGTAAATTTGCTAAACGTAATAATAACTACAAGTTAGTATAAAAGGGAAACAAAACTTATTATAATAAAACCGTGCAAAACAGCTAAATTTTGAGCATTCTCAGAATTCGACGAAACTTGACCCAAACATATGTCTAGACCCAAGAGTTTGTGTGCTAAATTTTCTAAGCGTAATAATAACTACAAGTTAGTATAAAAGGGAAACAAACTTGTTTTAATAAAACCGTGCGAAACAGCTAACTTTTTAATGTTCTCATAATTCAACGAAACTTGACCCAATTGCAGGTCCAGACCCATCCATTTGTGTTGTAAATTTGATAAGGGTAATACTAACTACAAGTTAGTATAAAAGCGAAACTAACTTGCTTTAATAAAATCATGGAAAACAGCTAAATTTTGAACGTTTTCAGAATTCGACGAAACTTGACCCAAACATTGGTCAAGACCCAAGCATTTGTGTTGTAAATTTGCTAAGCGTACTAATAACTACAAGTTAACATAAAAGGAAAACAAACTTTCTTTAATAAAACCGTATAAAACAGCTAATTTTCGAACGTTCTCAGAATTCGAGAAACTTGACCCAATCGCAGGTCTAGACCCATCCATTTGTGTTGTAAATATGCTAAGCGTAATAATAACTACAAGTTAGTATAAAAGGAAAACAAACTTGCTTTAATAAAACCGTGCAAAACAGCTAAATTTTGAACGGTTTCACAATTCGACGAAACATGACCCATACGTTGGTCTAGACCCAAGCATTTGTGTAGTAAATTCGCTAAGCGTAATAATAACAACAAGTTAGCATAAAAGGGAAACAAACTTGCTTTAATAAAACCGTGCAAAACAGCTAAATTTTGAACGTTCTTAGAATTCGACGAAACCAGTCGCAAACATTGGTCTAGTCCCATGCATTAGTGTGGTAAATTTTCTAAATGTAATAATAACTACAAGTTAGTATAAAAGGGAAACATACTTGTTTTAATAAACCGTGCAAAATAGCTAAATTTTGAGCATTCTCATAATTGGACGAAACTTGACCCAAACGTAGGTCTAGACCCAAGAGTTTGTGTGTTAAATTTTCTAAGCGTAATAATAACTACAAGTTAGTATAAAAGGGAAACAAACTTGTTTTAATAAAACCGTGCGAAACAGCTAACTTTTTAACGTTCTCATAATTCAACGAAACTGGACCCAATTGCAGGTCCAGACCCATCCATTTGTGTTGTAAATTTGCTAAGGGTAATACTAACTACAAGTTAGTATAAAAGCGAAACAAACTTGCTTTAATAGAATCGTGGAAAACAACTAAATTTTGAACGTTTTCAGAATTCGACGAGACTTGACCCAAACATTGGTCTAGACCCAAGCATTTGTGTTGTAAATTTGCTAAGCGTACTAATAACTACAAGTTAGCATAAAAGGAAAACAAACTTTCTTTAATAAAACCGTATAAAACAGCTAACTTTCGAACGTTCTCAGAATTCGAGAAACTTGACCCAATCGCAGGTCTAGACCCATCCATTTGTGTTGTAAATATGCTAAGCGTAATAATAACAACAAGTTAGTATAAAAGGCAAACAAACTTGCTTTAATAAAACCGTGCAAAATAGCTAAATTTTGGACGTTCTCAAAATTCGACGAAACTTGACCCAAACGTTGGTCTAGACACAAGCATTTGTGTAGTAAAATTGCTAAGCGTAATAATAATTACAATTTAGTTTAAAAGGGAAACAAACTTTGTTTAATAAAACCGTGCAAAACAGCTAAATTTCGAACGTTTTCAGAATTCGATGAAACTTGACCCAAACGTTGGTCTAGACCCAAGCATTTGTGTTGTAAATTTGCTAAGCGTAATAATAACTACAAGTTAGTATAAAAGGGAAACAAAACTTATTTTAATAAAACCGTGCAAAACAGCTAAATTTTGAGCATTCTCAGAATTCGACGAAACTTGACCCAAACGTATGTCTAGACCCAAGAGTTTGTGTGCTAAATTTTCTAAGCGTAATAATAACTACAAGTTAGTATAAAAGGGAAACAAACTTGTTTTAATAAAACCGTGCGAAACAGCTAACTTTTTAACGTTCTCATAATTCAACGAAACTTGACCCAATTGCAGGTCCAGACCCATCCATTTGTGTTGTAAATTTGCTAAGGGTAATACTAACTACAAGTTAGTATAAAAGCGAAACAAACTTGCTTTAATAAAATCGTGGAAAACAGCTAAAGTTTGAACGTTTTCAGAATTCGACGAAACTTGACCCAAACATTGGTCTAGACCAAAGCATTTGTGTTGTAAATTTGCTAAGCGTACTAATAACTACAAGTTAACATAAAAGGAAAACAAACTTTCTTTAATAAAACCGTATAAAACAGCTAATTTTCGAACGTTCTCAGAATTCGAGAAACTTGACCCAATCGCAGGTCTAGACCCATCCATTTGTGTTGTAAATATGCTAAGCGTAATAATAACTACAAGTTAGTATAAAAGGAAAACAAACTTGCTTTAATAAAACCGTGCAAAACAGCTAAATTTTGAACGGTTTCACAATTCGACGAAACATGACCCATACGTTGGTCTAGACCCAAGCATTTGTGTAGTAAATTTGCTAAGCGTAATAATAACAACAAGTTAGCATAAAAGGGAAACAAACTTGCTTTAATAAAACCGTGCAAAACAGCTAAATTTTGAACGTTCTCAGAATTCGACGAAACCAGTCGCAAACATTGGTCTAGTCCCATGCATTAGTGTGGTAAATTTTCTAAATGTAATAATAACTACAAGTTAGTATAAAAGGGAAACATACTTGTTTTAATAAACCGTGCAAAACAGCTAAATTTTGAGCATTCTCATAATTGGACGAAACTTGACCCAAACGTAGGTCTAGACCCAAGAGTTTGTGTGTTAAATTTTCTAAGCGTAATAATAACTACAAGTTAGTATAAAAGGGAAACAAACTTGTTTTAATAAAACCGTGCGAAACAGCTAACTTTTTAACGTTCTCATAATTCAACGAAACTGGACCCAATTGCAGGTCCAGACCCATCCATTTGTGTTGTAAATTTGATAAGGGTAATACTAACTACAAGTTAGTATAAAAGCGAAACAAACTTGCTTTAATAGAATCGTGGAAAACAACTAAATTTTGAACGTTTTCAGAATTCGACGAGACTTGACCCAAACATTGGTCTAGACCCAAGCATTTGTGTTGTAAATTTGCTAAGCGTACTAATAACTACAAGTTAGCATAAAAGGAAAACAAACTTTCTTTAATAAAACCGTATAAAACAGCTAACTTTCGAACGTTCTCAGAATTCGAGAAACTTGACCCAATCGCAGGTCTAGACCCATCCATTTGTGTTGTAAATATGCTAAGCGTAATAATAACAACAAGTTAGTATAAAAGGCAAACAAACTTGCTTTAATAAAACCGTGCAAAATAGCTAAATTTTGGACGTTCTCAAAATTCGACAAAACTTGACCCAAACGTTGGTCTAGACACAAGCATTTGTGTAGTAAAATTGCTAAGCGTAATAATAATTACAATTTAGTTTAAAAGGGAAACAAACTTTGTTTAATAAAACCGTGCAAAACAGCTAAATTTCGAACGTTTTCAGAATTCGATGAAACTTGACCCAAACGTTGGTCTAGACCCAAGCATTTGTGTTGTAAATTTGCTAAGCGTAATAATAACTACAAGTTAGTATAAAAGGGAAACAAAACTTATTTTAATAAAACCGTGCAAAACAGCTAAATTTTGAGCATTCTCAGAATTCGACGAAACTTGACCCAAACGTATGTCTAGACCCAAGAGTTTGTGTGCTAAATTTTCTAAGCGTAATAATAACTACAAGTTAGTATAAAAGGGAAACAAACTTGTTTTAATAAAACCGTGCGAAACAGCTAACTTTTTAACGTTCTCATAATTCAACGAAACTTGACCCAATCACAGGTCCAAACCCATCCATTTGTGTTGTAAATTTGCTAAGGGTAATACTAACTACAAGTTAGTATAAAAGCGAAACAAACTTGCTTTAATAAAATCGTGGAAAACAGCTAAAGTTTGAACGTTTTCAGAATTCGACGAAACTTGACCCAAACATTGGTCTAGACCCAAGCATTTGTGTTGTAAATTTGCTAAGCGTACTAATAACTACAAGTTAACATAAAAGGAAAACAAACTTTCTTTAATAAAACCGTATAAAACAGCTAACTTTCGAACGTTCTCAGAATTCGAGAAACTTGACCCAATCGCAGGTCTAGACCCATCCATTTGTGTTGTAAATATGCTAAGCGTAATAATAACTACAAGTTAGTATAAAAGGAAAACAAACTTGCTTTAATAAAACCGTGCAAAACAGCTAAATTGTGAACGGTTGGCGTAACTAAAAGACCCAAGATGCAAAAATTCTCTCACTAAAAATTCTCTCCCTACTACACACACTACTACACCACCAATAACACACACTATTGTCTTCCCCATGAAAACTCCGACCGGCGATGGTGGAGAAGCGCCGGCCGGCGACGACTTTGGTGGTGAGGACGACGACAGCCGTCCGGTGGCCGGAGATGGAGGGGAGGAAGATGAAAAGTTGCTGCGCGAAGAAGAACTCGCCATGGAAGAAGAAGAGCCGGCCGCCTCCGATCCGGCGACTGAAGGTGTCTCCCATGGCAGCCCATCGCCTGTGGAGGTGGAAGGAACGTCGGTGACGAGAAATGGAGAAGAAATGGGCGGTGAACAGCCGGATCTGGAACTGAGGTCTCGCGCCGTCAACAATGGCGGAAATGGGTCTTCGTCTTCGTCTCCACGCGACTTCAACTTGGACGAGTTCCTCACTCTCGCACACAAGGTACTCGACCATGGCGACTCACAGGCCATGGAGGCTTTGAACGAACTGAAACGACGATGGGAGGCTCGATTTGGGATTGAGAAGTCGCGGCTGCCGGCGGAAAGCTTGGACGAACACCCGTTTGCTCGCGAGCTGAAACAGGTATGCCGGAGACGCACAACACAGGCGACGACGAGTCTTGGAACCGGAATGGCAGCGACATTTCAGCGTCGACCGGCTGTGCGTGGGAGAATAATCACTCCTCCTCCTCCTCCGCCGGCGGCTTTGCACAGCAACAACCCAAACCATTTCTCGGCGGCGGCTTTGAGTAACACGAACCAGACCTCGCCGGAGGTTTTGCACAGCAGCAACGCGAACCTGCCTTCGCCGGCGGCTTTGCACAGCAGCATCGCGAACCTGCCTTCGCCGCCGGCTTTGCACAACAGCGACGAGAACCAGCTCTCGCCGGCGACCGTTGGAATTCCGACGAAGAATGACGTGTGCAATATTGCTGACATGGACGCCACGGTGGACAATGTCGGAGCTGATGTGGCGGGGAAGGTGAGTGACATGGAGGCTTGCTTGGAACATAATGCTGACATCAGCCCTAGTAGGGCTGACATCATCGCTGCTGCTAGGGCTGACATCATCACTGATGCTAGGGCTGACATCATCGCTGCTGCTAGGGCTGACATCATCGCTGCAGCTAGGGCTGACATCATCGCTGCAGCTAGGGCTGACATCATCGCTGCTTCTAGGGCTGACATCATCGCTGCTCCTAGGGCTGATGACACAGGTGCATCTAGGGCTGATGTCAGCAATTACACTATCAAATCTAGGGCTGACATCATCGATGATACAAGGAAAGCTAGGGGTGACATCAGCACGGACACATGCAAAAATAGGGCTGATGTCAGCAATTCTGTGGAAAGAAATCAAGCTATGCATGATGCTCCTCTTCCAACGGGATTGTACGTTGGAAACATCCCGTTGCACGCATACCCGGATACAATTATCGACGACAAAATAGCACATGCATTTAATCATTCGACCCGGAAAACCTTATCATTCATTGCCCCAATAATGCAGAACGGAGAGGTTGTCGTGCGACCTTCTTTAGATGCAGTACGTAATGGGTCTAAACGTTGGAAATCTACTGCAGTTGGCTATTTCTTGGGCAAACGGCCATATTATCATCACCTTAAGGAGTTTGCACATTCGGTCTGGCCAGCACTAAAGGAGGTGACAGCAACCACAAACGGATTCTTCTTTTTTCAGTTTAAAACAGTTTTTGATATGGAGGAGATAATTGAGGGAGGCCCGTGGTTGTTCCAAGGGCAGCCGATAGTTCTTCAAAAGTGGGAACCGGGGATGGCCATGAGAAAGTTGAAGCATACACAAGTGCCCGTCTGGATTAAATTACGACACCTTCCGATGGAATTTTGGACGACAGAAGGATTGAGCACTGTAGCAAGTGGTGTGGGGAAGCCCCTTTACCCCGACGCGATTACAAGAGCATGCACGAGACTGGACTTTGCTCGTGTATGTGTGATGATTGATGCCACACAAAAGTTGCATAAACATATTATTGTCATGGCACCTGATGAAGAAGGAGGGGAGACACCTTGCAAAGTTGACATTGAGTATGAATGGCTCCCGCCAAAGTGCACAGCGTGCATGTCATTAGGACATTCGAACAAGGATTGTGCACTAAACAAAACCCGCAAACCGACGAAGCCAACAGTAAATGTGTATGTGCCGAAAGTCAATGTAGCACAACCGCAACTTCCGACTAAGGGACGTAAGACGATGAAACCAGTGGTTGAAGATATACCCAAAGCAGATGCGGGAGATAGACATGTGGACCAGAACCACTCCAAGCAAGAAGAGAGAGGTAAGGCAATTGTTATTTATAATGCTTTTGACGCTTTGCATTTAATTGATGATGCAGGTGAGCATTCAGGGGGTCCTAACACAAGCAGCCCCATGGTCGATGATCCATGTTGAACATCGCTGTGTGGAATGTCCGTGGGCTGAACAAACGAGACCATCAGCTCGCTTTGAAGGACTTGGTCTCTGAATACAGGTTACACTTCCTAGGCATTCTTGAAACTCGTGTTCGTTTGAATAATGTTATGCATATTCAATCGTTTTTACTTCCACATTGGAAATGGTTTGTCGATTATTCTTCTGTTGGTAATCGCATCTGGATAGCTTGGGATGAGAATATTGTTGATGTCCATATCTTAGACTCGGCAGATCAATTTATTCACTGTCGGGTTACTAATATGGCTGACAATGAATCTGTTATTATCACTGTTGTTTATGGGGCATCTGAGGTGATTGATCGTCGGAATTTATGGACGGCATTGGAGACGCTATCTCAGCAATGCTCTGACATCCCGTGGATGTTGGGAGGGGATTTTAATGCAGTACGTGACCTTAACGAAGTATGTGGCATCTCAGGAGATATAAGGATGGCCACCGAAGAATTTAATGTTGGTATTCTGGAGGCGGGGCTGATCCCACTTCCTATGCAAGGTGAATGGTTCACGTGGCATAATTGCAGTACGTCTATGAGGAGTTTATGGAAGCGGCTGGATCGGATTCTTATTAATGACCGCTGGCTGGCAAGGTTCCCGAGCGCATATTATCACAGCCTTACTCCACGGACATCTGACCACTCTCCACTGGTTTTACATGGGGATATACAACAACATAATGGAGGCATGTTTCGATTTGATAACTATCTGGCCCATTCACCTGAGTTTATCCACAATGTGCAGAATATTTGGCATCATGAGATTGTGGGTATTCCTATGTATGCTGTGACACGTAAACTGAAGGCACTTAAACCAGTCTTTAGACTACAAAGGAGAAATAAGGGAGATCTGACGATGAATGTCCAACTAGCCAAAGGTTTTCTTGATGAGGCACAACAGTTGGTGAGCTCTGATAGACAAAATGAGCTATATTTACTTCTGGAGCATTGTTGTCGAGTCGTTTATGCTAAAGCGGCAAAACTTGAACAAATTATGCTGCAGCAGAGAGCCAAAATGCAGTGGATGAAAGACGGAGACCAATGTTCCCGGGTTTTCTTTCGTAAAATTGCACAGAGACGAGTAATGATGAGAATCTTACAGATTAATGATGAGAATGGTTTCACACACACGGATCTAGGGGAAATCGCCCATGAGTTTGTCTCATACTATCAGAACCTCTTAGGAGGCACCAGAAGACGGCTGTCAGTGGATATTCGTTATCTTAGACCGTGGGCAAGGCACTGTATCACTGATGAGGAAGCTAATCAATTACTCCTTCCACTCTCGGCGGATGATGTGAAGCAAGCAGTGTTCGATATTGCTGATGACAAGGCACCGGGACCTGATGGCTACTCGTCAAGGTTTTTCAAGGCGGCTTGGCCTGTGGTTGGGGAAGAAGTTACGAGGGCGGTACTAGACTTCTTTTCTACCGGAAAACTTCTGAAGCAGATCAACTCCACGATCTTGGCCCTGATCCCAAAGGTACATACGCCTATGTCGGTTAATGATTTTAGACCAATTTCATGCTGCAATGTTTTATACAAGATCATTGCGAAACTTCTTGTCCAAAAAATTAGTGTGCTACTGGACAAGATAGTTAGCCCATGTCAGACAGCTTTTATTCCGGGAAGAAGCATTGGGGACAACATTATGTTAGCCCAGGAATTATTCTCCAGATATAACCAGATGCGCCTACCCCCGAGATGCGCACTTAAAGTGGATATCAGGAAGGCCTATGATACGGTGGAGTGGGACTTCCTGTTAGCAGTTTTGCAGCAGTTCGGGTTTCCACCTACGTTTACAAGGTGGATTGAGGAGTGTGTTTCCACGACATCATTCTCGATTGGGCTCAATGGAAAACCTCATGGGTTCTTTGCTGGAGCGAGAGGACTACGACAGGGAGACCCACTTTCTCCTTATCTGTTTGTTCTTGTTATGGAAGCCTTACATCTGGGATTCTTGCAACGAATTGAACAGGACATCCAATTCACTTATCATTGGAAGTGTGAGAGTTCTAAGGTTTTTCAGATGGGATTTGCAGACGACCTCCTCTTACTGTGCAAAGCTGACTTAGACTCCATCAGAGTCTTCAAAGAGGGATTGGACTGGTTTGCGGAGTTGTCGGGCCTTCGGCTGAATGTCCAAAAAAGTCACTTAATCATTTCACGTTCGGCTCAAAATTTGAAGGACCAGATGTTGGATATTTTGGGCTTTCAGGAGGGCCACCTTCCAATGAGGTACCTGGGTCTTCCCTTAATCTCGTCTAGGCTGACCATCTCTGATTGCCAACCGCTTATCTCAAAAATTGATGCACGTATTAATGGATGGGAAGGAATTTCATTATCATATGCTGGGCGGGTACAAATCATCAAATCTGTGCTTTCAGCATTGAGCTTATATTGGGCTTCTGCATTCATATTACCTAAGAAAGTCATCAATGAAATTGAGAAGAGGTTGAGGACTTTCCTATGGAAGGGTACGACGTCCAGTGGGTACGCTAAGGTAGCCTGGAAAGATGTGTGTCGACCGATGGATGAGGGGGGACTTGGGTTCAAGGATATCTCCACCTTGAATCGCGCATTAATGAGCAAGAAACTATGTGATGTTATCTAGTGTGACAGGACATCCATATGGGTTCAGTGGCTCTACCAAGACCGATTACGTGAGAGATCGATTTGGACTATCCGTGAACATGGAGGTTCTTGGGGATGGCGAAAAATACTCAGGCTACGTCCTTTCCTTCGCGCTATCGTGGATTACCAGATTGGAAATGGAGACAGATTCTTTGTTTGGCAGGACCCGTGGCATCACTTGGGTCCACTTATCGAGCGATTCCCTCAAGGTCCCCGCCATCTTAGACTTGAAGAATCAGCAAAACTCAGCTTGGTGATTTCAGCAGGAGAATGGCAATGGCCTACCATCACTGACTTTGAATGTTTGGAAATCACACATAACCTACCGCTTATTTTCGGAGGAGAGGATCGGGTGGTGTGGAGATGTGACGAAGGGCAACCTACTACTCAGGCCCTCTACCGATTATTCACTCACCCCGAGCCGAAAGTAGGATGGTCTTCACTACTTTTGGGCTCCTTGAAGATTCCTCGCCATTCGTTCATCTTATGGCTAGCAATCCTTGGCAAACTTCCTACCACAGACAAATCATGGCTATCCCACCTGGGGGTGTGCATACTGTGCGATGAGGGAGCTACGGAAACTCATCCACATTTATTCTTCCAATGCAGATTTAGTCGTCAGTGCCTTTATGAGATTCGCAGAAGGATTCGCTTTCACTGGCCCAATAGAGATTGGGCAACAGATATTGAATGGGCGACACGGAAATGGAGGGGGGAGCACATTATTAATAGAGCTTACCGTACACTACTGGCAGCGTGCGTCTACCACATATGGAAGGAGAGGAACTTGAGGAGATTTGGTCATACTGAGCGGACACCGGCCACATTGAGCATACTAATCATCAATGACGTCAGATAGAGGATTCTTAGCGTTGACTTAGCATCGTCAGTCAGTACACGAGCATTGTATAGATTATGGCGTATCCCTTGGGTAGAGGGAGAAACCAGTTGATAATCCCATGTTGTACCATGTTGTACTGTACCATTACTCTTTATTAATGAAATTTACATTTACCGAAAAAAAAAAAAAAAAAAATTTTTGAACGGTTTCACAATTCGACGAAACTTGACCCATACGTTGGTCTAGACCCAAGCATTTGTGTAGTAAATTTGCTAAGCGTAATAATAACTACAGGTTAGCATAAAAGGGAAACAAACTTGGTTTAATAAAACCGTGCAAAACAGCTAAATTTTGAACGTTCTCAGAATTCGACGAAACCAGTCGCAAACGTTGGTCTAGTCCCATGCGTTAGTGAGGTAAATTTTCTAAACGTAATAATAACTACAAGTTAGTATAAAAGGGAAACATACTTGTTTTAATAAACCGTGCAAAACAGCTAAATTTTGAGCATTCTCATAATTGAACGAAACTTGACCCAAACGTAGGTCTAGACCCAAGAGTTTGTGTGTTAAATTTTCTAAGCGTAGTAATAACTACAAGTTAGTATAAAAGGGAAACAAACTTGTTTTAATAAAACCGTGCAAAACAGCTAACTTTTGAACATTCTCAGAATTCAACAAAAGTTGACCCAATCGTTGGTCTAGACCCATCCATTTGTGTTGTAAATTTGCTAAGCGTAATAATAACTACAAGTTAGTAAAAAGGAAAACAAACTTGCTTTAATAAAACCGTGCAAAACAGCTAACTTTTGGACGTTCTCAGAATTCAACGAAACTTGACCCAATCGCATGTCCAGACCCATCCATTTGTCTCGTAAATTTGCTAAGCGTAATAATAACTACAAGTTAGTATAAAAGAGAAACAAACTTGCTTTAATAAAATCGTGCAAAACAGCTAAATTTTGAACGTTTTCAGAATTTGACGAAACTTGACCCAAACGTTGGTCTAGACCCAAGCATTTGTGTTGTAAATTTGCTAAGCGTACTAATAACTACAAGTTAGCATAAAAGGAAAACAAACTTTCTTTAATAAAACCGTATAAAACAGCTAACTTTCGAACGTTCTCAGAATTCGAGAAACTTGACCCAATCGCAGGTCTAGACCCATCCATTTGTGTTGTAAATATGCTAAGCGTAATAATAACTACAAGTTAGTATAAAAGGGAAACAAACTTGCTTTAATAAAACCGTGCAAAATAGCTAAATTTTGAACGTTCTCAAAACTCGACGAAACTTGACCCAAACATTGGTCTAGACCCAAGCATTTGTGTAGTAAATTTGCTAAGCGTAATAATAATTACAAGTTAGTTTAAAAGGAAAACAAACTTTGTTTAATAAAACCGTGCAAAACAGCTAAATTTCGAACGTTTTCAGAATTCGATGAAAGTTGACCCAAACGTTGGTCTAGACCCAAGCATTTGTGTTGTAAATTTGCTAAGCGTAATAATAACTACAAGTTAGTATAAAAGAGAAACAAAACTTATTTTAATAAAACCGTGCAAAACAGCTAAATTTTGAGCATTCTCAGAATTCGACGAAACTTGACCCAAACATATGTCTAGACCAAAGAGTTTGTGTGCTAAATTTTCTAAGCGTAATAATAACTACAAGTTAGTATAAAAGGGAAACAAAATTGTTTTAATAAAACCGTGCGAAACAGCTAACTTTTTAACGTTCTCATAATTCTACGAAACTTGACCCAATTGCAGGTCCAGACCCATCCATTTGTGTTGTAAATTTGCTAAGGGTAATACTAACTACAAGTTAGTATAAAAGCGAAACAAACTTGCTTTAATAAAATCGTGGAAAACAGCTAAATTTTGAACGTTTTCAGAATTCGACGAAACTTGACCCAAACATTGGTCTAGACCCAAGCATTTGTGTTGTAAATTTGCTAAGCGTACTAATAACTACAAGTTAGCATAAAAGGAAAACAAACTTGCTTTAATAAAACCGTATAAAACAGCTAACTTTCGAACGTTCTCAGAATTCGAGAAACTTGACCCAATCGCATGTCTAGACCCATCCATTTGTGTTGTAAATATGCTAAGCGTAATAATAACTACAAGTTAGTATAAAAGGCAAACAAACTTGCTTTAATAAAACCGTGCAAAAGAGCTAAATTTTGAACGTTCTCAAAATTCGACGAAACTTGACCCAAACATTGGTCTAGACCCAAGTATTTGTGTAGTAAATTTGCTAAGCGTAATAATAATTACAAGTTAGTTTAAAAGGGAAACAAACTTTGTTTAATAAAACCGTGCAAAACAGCTAAATTTTGAACGTTTTCAGAATTCGACGAAACTTGACCCAAACGTTTGTCTAGACCCAAGCATTTGTGTTGTAAATTTGCTAAACGTAATAATAACTACAAGTTAGTATAAAAGGGAAACAAACTTGTTTTAATGAAACTGTGCAAAACAGCTAAATATTGAGCATTCTCAGAATTCGACGAAACTTGACCCAAACGTAGGTCTAGACCCAAGAGTTTGTGTGTTAAATTTTCTAAGCGTAATAATAACTACAAGTTAGTATAAAAGGGATACAAACTTGTTTTAATAAAACCGTGCAAAACAGCTAACTTTTTACCGTTCTCATAATTCAACAAAACTTGACCCAATTGCAGGTCCAGACCCATCCATTTGTGTGGTAAATTTTCAAAGCGTAATAATAACTACAAGTTAGTATAAAAGGGAAAGAAACTTGTAATAAAACCGTGCAAAACAACTAAATTTTGATGGGTTTCACAATTCGACGAAACTTGACCCATACGTTGGTCTAGACCCAAGCATTTGTGTAGTAAATTTGCTAAGCGTAATAATAACTACAAGTTAGCATAAAAGGGAAACAAACTTGCTATAATAAAACCGTGCAAAACAACTAAATTTTGAACGTACTCAGAATTCGACGAACCTGTCCCAAACGTTGGTCTAGACCCAAGTATTAGTGTGGTAAATTTTCAAAGCGTAATAATAACTACAAGTTAGTATAAAAGGGAAACCAACTTGCTTTAATAAAACCGTGCAAAACAGCTAAATTTTGAACGGTTTCACAATTCGACGAAACTTGACCCATACGTTGGTCTAGACCCAAGCATTTGTGTAGTAAATTTGCTAAGCGTAATAATAACTACAAGTTAGCATAGAAGGGAAACAAACTTGCTTTAATAAAACCGTGCAAAACAGCTAAATTTTGAACGTTCTCAGAATTCGACGAAACCAGTCCCAAACGTTGGTCTAGTCCCAAGCATTAGCGTGGTAAATTTTCTAAATGTAATAATAACTACAAGTTAGTATAAAAGGGAAACAAACTTGTTTTAATAAACCGTGCAAAACAGCTAAATTTTGAGCATTCTCATAATTGGACGAAACTTGACCCAAACGTAGATCTAGACCCAAGAGTTTGTGTGTTAAATTTTCTAAGCGTAGTAATAACTACAAGTTAGTATAAAAGGGAAACAAACTTGTTTTAATAAAACCGTGCAAAACAGCTAACTTTTGAACGTTCTCAGAATTCAACAAAAGTTGACCCGATCGTTGGTCTAGACCCATCCATTTGTGTTGTAAATTTGCTAAGCGTAATATTAACTACAAGTTAGTATAAAAGGGAAACAAACTTGTTTTAGTAAAACCGTGCAAAACAGCTAAATTTTGAGCATTCTCAGAATTCGACGAAACTTGACCCAAACATTGGTCTAAACCCAAGAGTTTGTGTGTTAAATTTTCTTAGCGTAATAATAACTACAAGTTAGTATAAAAGGGAAACAAACTTGTTTTAATAAAACCGTGCGAAACAGCTAAATTTTGAACGTTCTCATAATTGCACGAAACTAGACCCAATTGCAGGTCCAGACCCATCCATTTGTGTTGTAAATTTGCTAAGGGTAATACTAACTACAAGTTAGTATAAAAGCGAAACAAACTTGCTTTAATAAAATCGTGCAAAACAACTAAATTTTGAACGTTTTTCGAATTCGACGAAACTTGACCCAAACATTGGTCTAGACCCAAGCATTTGTGTTGTAAATTTGCTAAGCGTACTAATAACTAAAAGTTAGCATAAAAGGAAAACAAACTTTCTTTAATAAAACCGTATAAAACAGCTAACTTTCGAACGTTCTCAGAATTCGAGAAACTTGACCCAATCGCTGGTCTAGACCCATCCATTTGTGTTGTAAATATGCTAAGCATAATAATAACTACAAGTTAGTATAAAAGGGAAACAAACTTGCTTTAATAAAACCGTGCAAAATAGCTAAATTTTGAACGTTCTCAAAACTCGACGAAACTTGACCCAAACGTTGGTCTAGACCCAAGCATTTGTGTAGTAAATTTGCTAAGCGTAATAATAATTACAAGGTAGTTTAAAAGGGAAACAAACTTTGTTTAATAAAACCATGCAAAACAGCTAAATTTCGAACGTTTTCAGAATTCGACGAAACTTGACCCAAACGTTGGTCTAGACCCAAGCATTTGTGTTGTAAATTTGCTAAGCATAATAATAACTACAAGTTGGTATAAAAGGGAAACAAACTTGTTTTAATAAAACCGTGCAAAATAGCTAAATTTTGAGCATTCTCAGAATTCGACGAAACTTGACTCAAACATAGGTCTAGACCCAAGAGTTTGTGTGTTAAATTTTCTAAGCGTAATAATAACTACAAGTTAGTATAAAAAGGAAACAAACTTGTTTTAATAAAACCATGCAAAACAGCTAACTTTTTACCATTCTCATAATTCAACGAAACTTGACCCAATTGCAGGTCCAGACCCATCCATTTGTGTTGTAAATTTGCTAAGGGTAATACTAACTACAAGTTAGTATAAAAGCGAAACAAACTTGCTTTAATAAAATCGTGCAAAACAGCTAAATTTTGAACGTTTTCAGAATTCGACGAAACTTGACCCAAACATTGGTCTAGACCCAAGCATTTGTGTTGTAAATTTGCTTAGCGTAATAATAACTACAAGTTAGCATAAAAGGGAAACAAACTTGCATTAATAAAACCGTGCAAAACAGCTAAATTTTGAACCTACTCAGAATTCGACGAACCTATCCCAAACGTTGGTCTAGACCCAAGCATTCGTGTGGTAAATTTTCAAAGCGTAATAATAACTACAAGTTAGTATAAAAGGGAAACAAACTTGTTTTAATAAAACCGTGCAAAACAGTTAACTTTTGAACGTTCACAGAATTCAACGAAACTTGACCCAATCGGTGGTCTAGACCCAAGAATATGTGTGGTAAATTTCCTAACAATAATAATACCTACAAGTTAGTATAAAATGGAAACAAACTTGTTTTAATAAAACCAGGCAAAACAGCTAAATTTTGAGCATTCTCAGAATTCGACGAAACTTGACCCAAATATATGTCTAGACCCAAGCATTTGTGTGTTAAATTTCTAAGCGTAATAAGAACTACAAGTTAGTATAAAAGGGAAACAAACTTGCTTTAATAAAACCGTGCAGAACAGCTAAATTTTGAATGTTCTCAAAATTTTACGAAACCTGACCCAAACGTAGATCTAGACCTAGGCATTTGTGTTATACATTTGCTAAGCGTAATAATAACTACAAGTTAGTATAAAAGGGAAACAAACTTGTTTTAATAAAACCGTGCAAAACAGCTAAATTTTGAACATTCTCAGAATTCGACGAAACTTGTCCCAAACGTTGGTCTAGAACCAAGCATTTGTGTGGTAAATTTGCTAAGCGTAATAATAACTACAAGTTAGTATAAAAGTGAAACAAACTTGTTTTAATAAAATCGAGCAAAACAGTTAACTTTTGAACGTTCACAGAATTCAACGAAACTTGACCCAATCGTAGGTCTAGACCCAAGAATATGTGTGGTAAGTTTTTTAAGCGTAACAATACCTACAAGTTAGTATAAAAGATAAACAAACATGTTTTAATAAAACAATGCAAAACAGCGATATTCTGACCATTCTCAGAATTCGATGAAACTTGCCCCTAACGTTGGTCTCGACCCAAGCATTTGTGTTGTAAATTTGTTAAGCGTAATAATAACTGCAAGTTAGTATAAAAGGGAAATAAACTTGTTTTAATAAAATCGTGCAAAACAGTTAACTTTTGAACATTCTCAGAATTCGACGAAACTTGACCCAATCGTAGGTCTAGACCCAAGCATCTGTGTTGTAAATTTGCTAAGAGTAATAATAACTACAAGTTAGTATAAAAGGGAACAAACTTGCTTTAATAAAACCGTGCAGACAAGCTAAATTTTGAACGTTTTCAGAATTTGACGAAACTTGACCCAAACGTTGGTCTAGACCCAAGCATTTGTGTTGTAAATTTGCTAAGCGTACTAATAACTACAAGTTAGCATAAAAAGAAAACAAACTTGCTTTAATAAAACCGTATAAAACAGCTAACTTTCGAACGTTCTCAGAATTCGAGAAACTTGACCCAATCGCAAGTCTAGACCCATCCATTTGTATTGTAAATATGCTAAGTGTAATAATAACTACAAGTTAGTATAAAAGGGAAACAAACTTGCTTTAATAAAACCGTGCAAAATAGCTGAATTTTGAACGTTCTCAAAATTCGACGAAACTTGACCGAAACGTTGGTCTAGACCCAAGCATTTGTGTTGTAAATTTGCTAAGCGTAATAATAATTACAAGTTAGTTTAAAAGGGAAACAAACTTTGTTTAATAAAACCGTGCAAAACAGCTAAATATCGAACGTTTTCAGAATTCGACGAAACTTGACCCAAACGTTGGTCTGGACCTAAGCATTTGTGTTGTAAATTTGCTAAGCGTAATAATAACTACAAGTTAGTATAAAAGGGAAACAAACTTGTTTTAATAAAACCGTGCAAAACAGCTAAATTTTGAACATTCTCAAAATTCGACGAAACTTGACCCAAACATAGGCCTAGACCCAAGAGTTTGTGTGTTAAATTTTCTAAGCGTAATAATAACTACAAGTTAGTATAAAAGGGAAACAAACTTATTTTAATAAAACCGTGCAAAAGAGCTAACTTTTTAACGTTCTCATAATTCAACGAAACTTGACTGAATTGCCCATCCATTTGTGTTGTAAATTTGCTAAGGGTAATAATAACTACAAGTTAGTATAAAAGCGAAACAAACTTGCTTTAATAAAATCGTGCAAAACAGCTAAATTTTGAACGTTTTCAGAATTCGACGAAACTTGACCCAAACATTGGTCTAGACCCAAGCATTTGTGTTGTAAATTTGCTTAGCGTAATAATAACTACAAGTTAGCATAAAAGGGAAACAAACTTGCATTAATAAAACCGTGCAAAACAGCTAAATTTTGAACGTACTCAGAATTCGACGAACCTATCCCAAACGTTGGTCTAGACCCAAGCATTCGTGTGGTAAATTTTCAAAGCGTAATAATAACTACAAGTTAGTATAAAAGGGAAACAAACTTGTTTTAATAAAACCGTGCAAAACAGTTAACTTTTGAACGTTCACAGAATTCAACGAAACTTGACCCAATCGGTGGTCTAGACCCAAGAATATGTGTGGTAAATTTCCTAACAATAATAATACCTACAAGTTAGTATAAAATGGAAACAAACTTGTTTTAATAAAACCAGGCAAAACAGCTAAATTTTGAGCATTCTCAGAATTCGACGAAACTTGACCCAAATATATGTCTAGACCCAAGCATTTGTGTGTTAAATTTCTAAGCGTAATAAGAACTACAAGTTAGTATAAAAGGGAAACAAACTTGCTTTAATAAAACCGTGCAGAACAGCTAAATTTTGAATGTTCTCAAAATTTTACGAAACCTGACCCAAACGTAGATCTAGACCTAGGCATTTGTGTTATACATTTGCTAAGCGTAATAATAACTACAAGTTAGTATAAAAGGGAAACAAACTTGTTTTAATAAAACCGTGCAAAACAGCTAAATTTTGAACATTCTCAGAATTCGACGAAACTTGTCCCAAACGTTGGTCTAGACCCAAGCATTTGTGTGGTAAATTTGCTAAGCGTAATAATAACTACAAGTTAGTATAAAAGTGAAACAAACTTGTTTTAATAAAATCGAGCAAAACAGTTAACTTTTGAACGTTCACAGAATTCAACGAAACTTGACCCAATCGTAGGTCTAGACCCAAGAATATGTGTGGTAAGTTTTTTAAGCGTAACAATACCTACAAGTTAGTATAAAAGAGAAACAAACATGTTTTAATAAAACAATGCAAAACAGCGATATTCTGACCATTCTCAGAATTCGATGAAACTTGCCCCTAACGTTGGTCTCGACCCAAGCATTTGTGTTGTAAATTTGTTAAGCGTAATAATAACTGCAAGTTAGTATAAAAGGGAAACAAACTTGTTTTAATAAAATCGTGCAAAACAGTTAACTTTTGAACATTCTCAGAATTCGACGAAACTTGACCCAATCGTAGGTCTAGACCCAAGCATCTGTGTTGTAAATTTGCTAAGAGTAATAATAACTACAAGTTAGTATAAAAGGGAACAAACTTGCTTTAATAAAACCGTGCAGACAAGCTAAATTTTGAACGTTTTCAGAATTTGACGAAACTTGACCCAAACGTTGGTCTAGACCCAAGCATTTGTGTTGTAAATTTGCTAAGCATACTAATAACTACAAGTTAGCATAAAAAGAAAACAAACTTGCTTTAATAAAACCGTATAAAACAGCTAACTTTCGAACGTTCTCAGAATTCGAGAAACTTGACCCAATCGCAAGTCTAGACCCATCCATTTGTATTGTAAATATGCTAAGTGTAATAATAACTACAAGTTAGTATAAAAGGGAAACAAACTTGCTTTAATAAAACCGTGCAAAATAGCTGAATTTTGAACGTTCTCAAAATTCGACGAAACTTGACCCAAACGTTGGTCTAGACCCAAGCATTTGTGTTGTAAATTTGCTAAGCGTAATAATAATTACAAGTTAGTTTAAAAGGGAAACAAACTTTGTTTAATAAAACCGTGCAAAACAGCTAAATATCGAACGTTTTCAGAATTCGATGAAACTTGACCCAAACGTTGGTCTGGACCTAAGCATTTGTGTTGTAAATTTGCTAAGCGTAATAATAACTACAAGTTAGTATAAAAGGGAAACAAACTTGTTTTAATAAAACCGTGCAAAACAGCTAAATTTTGAACATTCTCAAAATTCGACGAAACTTGACTCAAACATAGGCCTAGACCCAAGAGTTTGTGTGTTAAATTTTCTAAGCGTAATAATAACTACAAGTTAGTATAAAAGGGAAACAAACTTATTTTAATAAAACCGTGCAAAAGAGCTAACTTTTTAACGTTCTCATAATTCAACGAAACTTGTCTGAATTGCCCATCCATTTGTGTTGTAAATTTGCTAAGGGTAATAATAACTACAAGTTAGTATAAAAGCGAAACAAACTTGCTTTAATAAAATCGTGCAAAACAGCTAAATTTTGAACGTTTTCAGAATTCGACGAAACTTGACCCAAACATTGGTCTAGACCCAAGCATTTGTGTTGTAAATTTGCTTAGCGTAATAATAACTACAAGTTAGCATAAAAGGGAAACAAACTTGTTTTAATAAAACCAGGCAAAACAGCTAAATTTTGAGCATTCTCAGAATTCGACGAAACTTGACCCAAATATATGTCTAGACCCAAGCATTTGTGTGTTAAATTTCTAAGCGTAATAAGAACTACAAGTTAGTATAAAAGGGAAACAAACTTGCTTTAATAAAACCGTGCAGAACAGCTAAATTTTGAATGTTCTCAAAATTTTACGAAACCTGACCCAAACGTAGATCTAGACCTAGGCATTTGTGTTATACATTTGCTAAGCGTAATAATAACTACAAGTTAGTATAAAAGGGAAACAAACTTGTTTTAATAAAACCGTGCAAAACAGCTAAATTTTGAACATTCTCAGAATTCGACGAAACTTGTCCCAAACGTTGGTCTAGAACCAAGCATTTGTGTGGTAAATTTGCTAAGCGTAATAATAACTACAAGTTAGTATAAAAGTGAAACAAACTTGTTTTAATAAAATCGAGCAAAACAGTTAACTTTTGAACGTTCACAGAATTCAACGAAACTTGACCCAACCGTAGGTCTAGACCCAAGAATATGTGTGGTAAGTTTTTTAAGCGTAACAATACCTACAAGTTAGTATAAAAGATAAACAAACATGTTTTAATAAAACAATGCAAAACAGCGATATTCTGACCATTCTCAGAATTCGATGAAACTTGCCCCTAACGTTGGTCTCGACCCAAGCATTTGTGTTGTAAATTTGTTAAGCGTAATAATAACTGCAAGTTAGTATAAAAGGGAAACAAACTTGTTTTAATAAAATCGTGCAAAACAGTTAACTTTTGAACATTCTCAGAATTCGACGAAACTTGACCCAATCGTAGGTCTAGACCCAAGCATCTGTGTTGTAAATTTGCTAAGAGTAATAATAACTACAAGTTAGTATAAAAGGGAACAAACTTGCTTTAATAAAACCGTGCAGACAAGCTAAATTTTGAACGTTTTCAGAATTTGACGAAACTTGACCCAAACGTTGGTCTAGACCCAAGCATTTGTGTTGTAAATTTGCTAAGCGTACTAATAACTACAAGTTAGCATAAAAAGAAAACAAACTTGCTTTAATAAAACCGTATAAAACAGCTAACTTTCGAACGTTCTCAGAATTCGAGAAACTTGACCCAATCGCAAGTCTAGACCCATCCATTTGTATTGTAAATATGCTAAGTGTAATAATAACTACAAGTTAGTATAAAAGGGAAACAAACTTGCTTTAATAAAACCGTGCAAAATAGCTGAATTTTGAACGTTCTCAAAATTCGACGAAACTTGACCCAAACGTTGGTCTAGACCCAAGCATTTGTGTTGTAAATTTGCTAAGCGTAATAATAATTACAAGTTAGTTTAAAAGGGAAACAAACTTTGTTTAATAAAACCGTGCAAAACAGCTAAATATCGAACGTTTTCAGAATTCGATGAAACTTGACCCAAACGTTGGTCTGGACCTAAGCATTTGTGTTGTAAATTTGCTAAGCGTAATAATAACTACAAGTTAGTATAAAAGGGAAACAAACTTGTTTTAATAAAACCGTGCAAAACAGCTAAATTTTGAACATTCTCAAAATTCGACGAAACTTGACTCAAACATAGGCCTAGACCCAAGAGTTTGTGTGTTAAATTTTCTAAGCGTAATAATAACTACAAGTTAGTATAAAAGGGAAACAAACTTATTTTAATAAAACCGTGCAAAAGAGCTAACTTTTTAACGTTCTCATAATTCAACGAAACTTGTCTGAATTGCCCATCCATTTGTGTTGTAAATTTGCTAAGGGAAAAATAATAACTACAAGTTAGTATAAAAGCGAAACAAACTTGCTTTAATAAAATCGTGCAAAACAGCTAAATTTTGAACGTTTTCAGAATTCGACGAAACTTGACCCAAACATTGGTCTAGACCCAAGCATTTGTGTTGTAAATTTGCTTAGCGTAATAATAACTACAAGTTAGCATAAAAGGGAAACAAACTTGCATTAATAAAACCGTGCAAAACAGCTAAATTTTGAACGTACTCAGAATTCGACGAACCTATCCCAAACGTTGGTCTAGACCCAAGCATTCGTGTGGTAAATTTTCAAAGCGTAATAATAACTACAAGTTAGTATAAAAGGGAAACAAACTTGTTTTAATAAAACCGTGCAAAACAGTTAACTTTTGAACGTTCACAGAATTCAACGAAACTTGACCCAATCGGTGGTCTAGACCCAAGAATATGTGTGGTAAATTTTCTAACAATAATAATACCTACAAGTTAGTATAAAATGGAAACAAACTTGTTTTAATAAAACCAGGCAAAACAGCTAAATTTTGAGCATTCTCAGAATTCGACGAAACTTGACCCAAATATATGTCTAGACCCAAGCATTTGTGTGTTAAATTTCTAAGCGTAATAAGAACTACAAGTTAGTATAAAAGGGAAACAAACTTGCTTTAATAAAACCGTGCAGAACAGCTAAATTTTGAATGTTCTCAAAATTTTACGAAACCTGACCCAAACGTAGATCTAGACCTAGGCATTTGTGTTATACATTTGCTAAGCGTAATAATAACTACAAGTTAGTATAAAAGGGAAACAAACTTGTTTTAATAAAACCGTGCAAAACAGCTAAATTTTGAACATTCTCAGAATTCGACGAAACTTGTCCCAAACGTTGGTCTAGACCCAAGCATTTGTGTGGTAAATTTGCTAAGCGTAATAATAACTACAAGTTAGTATAAAAGTGAAACAAACTTGTTTTAATAAAATCGAGCAAAACAGTTAACTTTTGAACGTTCACAGAATTCAACGAAACTTGACCCAATCGTAGGTCTAGACCCAAGAATATGTGTGGTAAGTTTTTTAAGCGTAACAATACCTACAAGTTAGTATAAAAGAGAAACAAACATGTTTTAATAAAACAATGCAAAACAGCGATATTCTGACCATTCTCAGAATTCGATGAAACTTGCCCCTAACGTTGGTCTCGACCCAAGCATTTGTGTTGTAAATTTGTTAAGCGTAATAATAACTGCAAGTTAGTATAAAAGGGAAACAAACTTGTTTTAATAAAATCGTGCAAAACAGTTAACTTTTGAACATTCTCAGAATTCGACGAAACTTGACCCAATCGTAGGTCTAGACCCAAGCATCTGTGTTGTAAATTTGCTAAGAGTAATAATAACTACAAGTTAGTATAAAAGGGAACAAACTTGCTTTAATAAAACCGTGCAGACAAGCTAAATTTTGAACGTTTTCAGAATTTGACGAAACTTGACCCAAACGTTGGTCTAGACCCAAGCATTTGTGTTGTAAATTTGCTAAGCGTACTAATAACTACAAGTTAGCATAAAAAGAAAACAAACTTGCTTTAATAAAACCGTATAAAACAGCTAACTTTCGAACGTTCTCAGAATTCGAGAAACTTGACCCAATCGCAAGTCTAGACCCATCCATTTGTATTGTAAATATGCTAAGTGTAATAATAACTACAAGTTAGTATAAAAGGGAAACAAACTTGCTTTAATAAAACCGTGCAAAATAGCTGAATTTTGAACGTTCTCAAAATTCGACGAAACTTGACCCAAACGTTGGTCTAGACCCAAGCATTTGTGTTGTAAATTTGCTAAGCGTAATAATAATTACAAGTTAGTTTAAAAGGGAAACAAACTTTGTTTAATAAAACCGTGCAAAACAGCTAAATATCGAACGTTTTCAGAATTCGATGAAACTTGACCCAAACGTTGGTCTGGACCTAAGCATTTGTGTTGTAAATTTGCTAAGCGTAATAATAACTACAAGTTAGTATAAAAGGGAAACAAACTTGTTTTAATAAAACCGTGCAAAACAGCTAAATTTTGAACATTCTCAAAATTCGACGAAACTTGACTCAAACATAGGCCTAGACCCAAGAGTTTGTGTGTTAAATTTTCTAAGCGTAATAATAACTACAAGTTAGTATAAAAGGGAAACAAACTTATTTTAATAAAACCGTGCAAAAGAGCTAACTTTTTAACGTTCTCATAATTCAACGAAACTTGTCTGAATTGCCCATCCATTTGTGTTGTAAATTTGCTAAGGGAAAAATAATAACTACAAGTTAGTATAAAAGCGAAACAAACTTGCTTTAATAAAATCGTGCAAAACAGCTAAATTTTGAACGTTTTCAGAATTCGACGAAACTTGACCCAAACATTGGTCTAGACCCAAGCATTTGTGTTGTAAATTTGCTTAGCGTAATAATAACTACAAGTTAGCATAAAAGGGAAACAAACTTGCATTAATAAAACCGTGCAAAACAGCTAAATTTTGAACGTACTCAGAATTCGACGAACCTATCCCAAACGTTGGTCTAGACCCAAGCATTCGTGTGGTAAATTTTCAAAGCGTAATAATAACTACAAGTTAGTATAAAAGGGAAACAAACTTGTTTTAATAAAACCGTGCAAAACAGTTAACTTTTGAACGTTCACAGAATTCAACGAAACTTGACCCAATCGGTGGTCTAGACCCAAGAATATGTGTGGTAAATTTTCTAACAATAATAATACCTACAAGTTAGTATAAAATGGAAACAAACTTGTTTTAATAAAACCAGGCAAAACATCTAAATTTTGAGCATTCTCAGAATTCGACGAAACTTGACCCAAATATATGTCTAGACCCAAGCATTTGTGTGTTAAATTTCTAAGCGTAATAAGAACTACAAGTTAGTATAAAAGGGAAACAAACTTGCTTTAATAAAACCGTGCAGAACAGCTAAATTTTGAATGTTCTCAAAATTTTACGAAACCTGACCCAAACGTAGATCTAGACCTAGGCATTTGTGTTATACATTTGCTAAGCGTAATAATAACTACAAGTTAGTATAAAAGGGAAACAAACTTGTTTTAATAAAACCGTGCAAAACAGCTAAATTTTGAACATTCTCAGAATTCGACGAAACTTGTCCCAAACGTTGGTCTAGACCCAAGCATTTGTGTGGTAAATTTGCTAAGCGTAATAATAACTACAAGTTAGTATAAAAGTGAAACAAACTTGTTTTAATAAAATCGAGCAAAACAGTTAACTTTTGAACGTTCACAGAATTCAACGAAACTTGACCCAATCGTAGGTCTAGACCCAAGAATATGTGTGGTAAGTTTTTTAAGCGTAACAATACCTACAAGTTAGTATAAAAGAGAAACAAACATGTTTTAATAAAACAATGCAAAACAGCGATATTCTGACCATTCTCAGAATTCGATGAAACTTGCCCCTAACGTTGGTCTCGACCCAAGCATTTGTGTTGTAAATTTGTTAAGCGTAATAATAACTGCAAGTTAGTATAAAAGGGAAACAAACTTGTTTTAATAAAATCGTGCAAAACAGTTAACTTTTGAACATTCTCAGAATTCGACGAAACTTGACCCAATCGTAGGTCTAGACCCAAGCATCTGTGTTGTAAATTTGCTAAGAGTAATAATAACTACAAGTTAGTATAAAAGGGAACAAACTTGCTTTAATAAAACCGTGCAGACAAGCTAAATTTTGAACGTTTTCAGAATTTGACGAAACTTGACCCAAACGTTGGTCTAGACCCAAGCATTTGTGTTGTAAATTTGCTAAGCGTACTAATAACTACAAGTTAGCATAAAAAGAAAACAAACTTGCTTTAATAAAACCGTATAAAACAGCTAACTTTCGAACGTTCTCAGAATTCGAGAAACTTGACCCAATCGCAAGTCTAGACCCATCCATTTGTATTGTAAATATGCTAAGTGTAATAATAACTACAAGTTAGTATAAAAGGGAAACAAACTTGCTTTAATAAAACCGTGCAAAATAGCTGAATTTTGAACGTTCTCAAAATTCGACGAAACTTGACCCAAACGTTGGTCTAGACCCAAGCATTTGTGTTGTAAATTTGCTAAGCGTAATAATAATTACAAGTTAGTTTAAAAGGGAAACAAACTTTGTTTAATAAAACCGTGCAAAACAGCTAAATATCGAACGTTTTCAGAATTCGATGAAACTTGACCCAAACGTTGGTCTGGACCTAAGCATTTGTGTTGTAAATTTGCTAAGCGTAATAATAACTACAAGTTAGTATAAAAGGGAAACAAACTTGTTTTAATAAAACCGTGCAAAACAGCTAAATTTTGAACATTCTCAAAATTCGACGAAACTTGACTCAAACATAGGCCTAGACCCAAGAGTTTGTGTGTTAAATTTTCTAAGCGTAATAATAACTACAAGTTAGTATAAAAGGGAAACAAACTTAATTTAATAAAACCGTGCAAAAGAGCTAACTTTTTAACGTTCTCATAATTCAACGAAACTTGTCTGAATTGCCCATCCATTTGTGTTGTAAATTTGCTAAGGGAAAAATAATAACTACAAGTTAGTATAAAAGCGAAACAAACTTGCTTTAATAAAATCGTGCAAAACAGCTAAATTTTGAACGTTTTCAGAATTCGACGAAACTTGACCCAAACATTGGTCTAGACCCAAGCATTTGTGTTGTAAATTTGCTTAGCGTAATAATAACTACAAGTTAGCATAAAAGGGAAACAAACTTGCATTAATAAAACCGTGCAAAACAGCTAAATTTTGAACGTACTCAGAATTCGACGAACCTATCCCAAACGTTGGTCTAGACCCAAGCATTCGTGTGGTAAATTTTCAAAGCGTAATAATAACTACAAGTTAGTATAAAAGGGAAACAAACTTGTTTTAATAAAACCGTGCAAAACAGTTAACTTTTGAACGTTCACAGAATTCAACGAAACTTGACCCAATCGGTGGTCTAGACCCAAGAATATGTGTGGTAAATTTTCTAACAATAATAATACCTACAAGTTAGTATAAAATGGAAACAAACTTGTTTTAATAAAACCAGGCAAAACATCTAAATTTTGAGCATTCTCAGAATTCGACGAAACTTGACCCAAATATATGTCTAGACCCAAGCATTTGTGTGTTAAATTTCTAAGCGTAATAAGAACTACAAGTTAGTATAAAAGGGAAACAAACTTGCTTTAATAAAACCGTGCAGAACAGCTAAATTTTGAATGTTCTCAAAATTTTACGAAACCTGACCCAAACGTAGATCTAGACCTAGGCATTTGTGTTATACATTTGCTAAGCGTAATAATAACTACAAGTTAGTATAAAAGGGAAACAAACTTGTTTTAATAAAACCGTGCAAAACAGCTAAATTTTGAACATTCTCAGAATTCGACGAAACTTGTCCCAAACGTTGGTCTAGACCCAAGCATTTGTGTGGTAAATTTGCTAAGCGTAATAATAACTACAAGTTAGTATAAAAGTGAAACAAACTTGTTTTAATAAAATCGAGCAAAACAGTTAACTTTTGAACGTTCACAGAATTCAACGAAACTTGACCCAATCGTAGGTCTAGACCCAAGAATATGTGTGGTAAGTTTTTTAAGCGTAACAATACCTACAAGTTAGTATAAAAGAGAAACAAACATGTTTTAATAAAACAATGCAAAACAGCGATATTCTGACCATTCTCAGAATTCGATGAAACTTGCCCCTAACGTTGGTCTCGACCCAAGCATTTGTGTTGTAAATTTGTTAAGCGTAATAATAACTGCAAGTTAGTATAAAAGGGAAACAAACTTGTTTTAATAAAATCGTGCAAAACAGTTAACTTTTGAACATTCTCAGAATTCGACGAAACTTGACCCAATCGTAGGTCTAGACCCAAGCATCTGTGTTGTAAATTTGCTAAGAGTAATAATAACTACAAGTTAGTATAAAAGGGAACAAACTTGCTTTAATAAAACCGTGCAGACAAGCTAAATTTTGAACGTTTTCAGAATTTGACGAAACTTGACCCAAACGTTGGTCTAGACCCAAGCATTTGTGTTGTAAATTTGCTAAGCGTACTAATAACTACAAGTTAGCATAAAAAGAAAACAAACTTGCTTTAATAAAACCGTATAAAACAGCTAACTTTCGAACGTTCTCAGAATTCGAGAAACTTGACCCAATCGCAAGTCTAGACCCATCCATTTGTATTGTAAATATGCTAAGTGTAATAATAACTACAAGTTAGTATAAAAGGGAAACAAACTTGCTTTAATAAAACCGTGCAAAATAGCTGAATTTTGAACGTTCTCAAAATTCGACGAAACTTGACCCAAACGTTGGTCTAGACCCAAGCATTTGTGTTGTAAATTTGCTAAGCGTAATAATAATTACAAGTTAGTTTAAAAGGGAAACAAACTTTGTTTAATAAAACCGTGCAAAACAGCTAAATATCGAACGTTTTCAGAATTCGATGAAACTTGACCCAAACGTTGGTCTGGACCTAAGCATTTGTGTTGTAAATTTGCTAAGCGTAATAATAACTACAAGTTAGTATAAAAGGGAAACAAACTTGTTTTAATAAAACCGTGCAAAACAGCTAAATTTTGAACATTCTCAAAATTCGACGAAACTTGACTCAAACATAGGCCTAGACCCAAGAGTTTGTGTGTTAAATTTTCTAAGCGTAATAATAACTACAAGTTAGTATAAAAGGGAAACAAACTTATTTTAATAAAACCGTGCAAAAGAGCTAACTTTTTAACGTTCTCATAATTCAACGAAACTTGTCTGAATTGCCCATCCATTTGTGTTGTAAATTTGCTAAGGGAAAAATAATAACTACAAGTTAGTATAAAAGCGAAACAAACTTGCTTTAATAAAATCGTGCAAAACAGCTAAATTTTGAACGTTTTCAGAATTCGACGAAACTTGACCCAAACATTGGTCTAGACCCAAGCATTTGTGTTGTAAATTTGCTTAGCGTAATAATAACTACAAGTTAGCATAAAAGGGAAACAAACTTGCATTAATAAAACCGTGCAAAACAGCTAAATTTTGAACGTACTCAGAATTCGACGAACCTATCCCAAACGTTGGTCTAGACCCAAGCATTCGTGTGGTAAATTTTCAAAGCGTAATAATAACTACAAGTTAGTATAAAAGGGAAACAAACTTGTTTTAATAAAACCGTGCAAAACAGTTAACTTTTGAACGTTC
Organism: Sesamum indicum; assembly: GCF_026168435.1. NCBI lineage: Eukaryota > Viridiplantae > Streptophyta > Magnoliopsida > Lamiales > Pedaliaceae > Sesamum > Sesamum indicum. The sequence goes on along the minus strand of NC_142658.1, from coordinate 7,275,005 downwards.
ACAGAATTCAACGAAACTTGACCCAATCGGTGGTCTAGACCCAAGAATATGTGTGGTAAATTTTCTAACAATAATAATACCTACAAGTTAGTATAAAATGGAAACAAACTTGTTTTAATAAAACCAGGCAAAACATCTAAATTTTGAGCATTCTCAGAATTCGACGAAACTTGACCCAAATATATGTCTAGACCCAAGCATTTGTGTGTTAAATTTCTAAGCGTAATAAGAACTACAAGTTAGTATAAAAGGGAAACAAACTTGCTTTAATAAAACCGTGCAGAACAGCTAAATTTTGAATGTTCTCAAAATTTTACGAAACCTGACCCAAACGTAGATCTAGACCTAGGCATTTGTGTTATACATTTGCTAAGCGTAATAATAACTACAAGTTAGTATAAAAGGGAAACAAACTTGTTTTAATAAAACCGTGCAAAACAGCTAAATTTTGAACATTCTCAGAATTCGACGAAACTTGTCCCAAACGTTGGTCTAGACCCAAGCATTTGTGTGGTAAATTTGCTAAGCGTAATAATAACTACAAGTTAGTATAAAAGTGAAACAAACTTGTTTTAATAAAATCGAGCAAAACAGTTAACTTTTGAACGTTCACAGAATTCAACGAAACTTGACCCAATCGTAGGTCTAGACCCAAGAATATGTGTGGTAAGTTTTTTAAGCGTAACAATACCTACAAGTTAGTATAAAAGAGAAACAAACATGTTTTAATAAAACAATGCAAAACAGCGATATTCTGACCATTCTCAGAATTCGATGAAACTTGCCCCTAACGTTGGTCTCGACCCAAGCATTTGTGTTGTAAATTTGTTAAGCGTAATAATAACTGCAAGTTAGTATAAAAGGGAAACAAACTTGTTTTAATAAAATCGTGCAAAACAGTTAACTTTTGAACATTCTCAGAATTCGACGAAACTTGACCCAATCGTAGGTCTAGACCCAAGCATCTGTGTTGTAAATTTGCTAAGAGTAATAATAACTACAAGTTAGTATAAAAGGGAACAAACTTGCTTTAATAAAACCGTGCAGACAAGCTAAATTTTGAACGTTTTCAGAATTTGACGAAACTTGACCCAAACGTTGGTCTAGACCCAAGCATTTGTGTTGTAAATTTGCTAAGCGTACTAATAACTACAAGTTAGCATAAAAAGAAAACAAACTTGCTTTAATAAAACCGTATAAAACAGCTAACTTTCGAACGTTCTCAGAATTCGAGAAACTTGACCCAATCGCAAGTCTAGACCCATCCATTTGTATTGTAAATATGCTAAGTGTAATAATAACTACAAGTTAGTATAAAAGGGAAACAAACTTGCTTTAATAAAACCGTGCAAAATAGCTGAATTTTGAACGTTCTCAAAATTCGACGAAACTTGACCCAAACGTTGGTCTAGACCCAAGCATTTGTGTTGTAAATTTGCTAAGCGTAATAATAATTACAAGTTAGTTTAAAAGGGAAACAAACTTTGTTTAATAAAACCGTGCAAAACAGCTAAATATCGAACGTTTTCAGAATTCGATGAAACTTGACCCAAACGTTGGTCTGGACCTAAGCATTTGTGTTGTAAATTTGCTAAGCGTAATAATAACTACAAGTTAGTATAAAAGGGAAACAAACTTGTTTTAATAAAACCGTGCAAAACAGCTAAATTTTGAACATTCTCAAAATTCGACGAAACTTGACTCAAACATAGGCCTAGACCCAAGAGTTTGTGTGTTAAATTTTCTAAGCGTAATAATAACTACAAGTTAGTATAAAAGGGAAACAAACTTATTTTAATAAAACCGTGCAAAAGAGCTAACTTTTTAACGTTCTCATAATTCAACGAAACTTGTCTGAATTGCCCATCCATTTGTGTTGTAAATTTGCTAAGGGAAAAATAATAACTACAAGTTAGTATAAAAGCGAAACAAACTTGCTTTAATAAAATCGTGCAAAACAGCTAAATTTTGAACGTTTTCAGAATTCGACGAAACTTGACCCAAACATTGGTCTAGACCCAAGCATTTGTGTTGTAAATTTGCTTAGCGTAATAATAACTACAAGATAGCATAAAAGGGAAACAAACTTGCATTAATAAAACCGTGCAAAACAGCTAAATTTTGAACGTACTCAGAATTCGACGAACCTATCCCAAACGTTGGTCTAGACCCAAGCATTCGTGTGGTAAATTTTCAAAGCGTAATAATAACTACAAGTTAGTATAAAAGGGAAACAAACTTGTTTTAATAAAACCGTGCAAAACAGTTAACTTTTGAACGTTCACAGAATTCAACGAAACTTGACCCAATCGGTGGTCTAGACCCAAGAATATGTGTGGTAAATTTTCTAACAATAATAATACCTACAAGTTAGTATAAAATGGAAACAAACTTGTTTTAATAAAACCAGGCAAAACATCTAAATTTTGAGCATTCTCAGAATTCGACGAAACTTGACCCAAATATATGTCTAGACCCAAGCATTTGTGTGTTAAATTTCTAAGCGTAATAAGAACTACAAGTTAGTATAAAAGGGAAACAAACTTGCTTTAATAAAACCGTGCAGAACAGCTAAATTTTGAATGTTCTCAAAATTTTACGAAACCTGACCCAAACGTAGATCTAGACCTAGGCATTTGTGTTATACATTTGCTAAGCGTAATAATAACTACAAGTTAGTATAAAAGGGAAACAAACTTGTTTTAATAAAACCGTGCAAAACAGCTAAATTTTGAACATTCTCAGAATTCGACGAAACTTGTCCCAAACGTTGGTCTAGACCCAAGCATTTGTGTGGTAAATTTGCCAAGCGTAATAATAACTCCAAGTTAGTATAAAAGTGAAACAAACTTGTTTTAATAAAATCGTGCAAAACAGTTAACTTTTGAACGTTCACAGAATTCAACGAAACTTGACCCAATCGTAGGTCTAGACCCAAGAATATGTGTGGTAAATTTTTTAAGCGTAACAATACCTACAAGTTAGTATAAAAGAGAAACAAACATGTTTTAATAAAACAATGCAAAACAGCGATATTCTGACCATTCTCAGAATTCGATGAAACTTGCCCCTAACGTTGGTCTCGACCCAAGCATTTGTGTTGTAAATTTGTTAAGCGTAATAATAACTGCAAGTTAGTATAAAAGGGAAACAAACTTGTTTTAATAATATCGTGCAAAACAGTTAACTTTTGAACATTCTCAGAATTCGACGAAACTTGACCCAATCGTAGGTCTAGACCCAAGCATCTGTGTTTTGAATTTGCTAAGAGTAATAATAACTACAAGTTAGTATAAAAGGGAACAAACTTGCTTTAATAAAACCGTGCAGACAAACTAAATTTTGAACGTTCTCCGAATTCGACGAAATTTGAACCAAACGTTGGTCTAGACCGAAGCATTTGTGTTGTAAATTTACTAAGCGTAATAATAACTACAAGTTTGTATAAAAGGGAAACAAACTTGTTTTAATAAAACCGTGCGGACAAGCTAAATTTTGAACATTCTCAGAATTCGATGAAATTTGAACCAAACGTTGGTCTAGACCCATGCATTTGTGTTGTTAATTTGCTAAGCGTAATAATAACTACAAGTTAGTATAAAAGGAAAAAAAACTTGTTTTAATAAAACCGTGCAAAACAGCTAACTTTTGAACGTTCTCAAAATTTGACGAAACTTGACCCAATCGTAGGTCTAGACCCAAGATTATGTGTGGTAAATTTCCTAAGCGTAACAATACCTACAAGTTAGTATAAAAGGGAAACAAACTTGTTTTAATAAAACAGTGTAAAACAGCGATATTCTGAACGTTCTCAGAATTCGATGAAACTTGCCCCTAACGTTGGTCTCGACCCAAGCATTTGTGTTGTAAATTTGTTAAGTGTAATAATAACTTCAAGTTAGTATAAAAGGGAAACAAACTTGTTTTAATAAAATCGTGCAAAACATGTTGAAAATTGATAAATGCATTGCGGGTTGGGAGGGTATGGCTCTTTCTTATGCTGGTAGGGTGCAGATTATTAAATCTGTACTCTTGTCGCTGAGTTTATATTGGTCATTGGCGTTCATCCTACCAAAAGAAAGTTAGTAACGAAATTGAGAAGAGACTGCGAACTTTCTTGTGGAAGGGGACAACAAACAGTGCTTACGCGAAGGTAGCATGGAAAGATCTATGCCGACCGAAAGATGAGGGAGGACTAGGATTCAAAGATATTGCTATCTTGAATCGCGCATTAATGACAAAGAAACTCTGTGATATCATCAGATGCGATAGGACCTCAATTTGGGTTGAATGGCTTTACCAGGGTCGATTACGAGACAACTCCATTTGGACGATTAGGGAGCATGGAGGCTCATGGGGTTGGCGGAAAATTCTATGTTTATGGGTTTTCCTCCGCCCTATGGTGGACTATCAAATCGACGATGGACGAACTTTTTACCTTTGGCAGGACCCGTGGCATTATCTCGGACCGCTCAGTGTCACATTCCCAAGGGGACCGAGGCTACTCAGAATGGAGGAATCAGCCAGACTAAGCACGGTGATTAGTGAAGGAGAGTGGCAGTCGCCTCCTATCACAGATTTTGAGTGTCTGGAGATCACACATGATTTACCCACAATCAATGGAGGGTAGGATCGAATTATTTGGAGATTTGATCAGGGAAAACCCACAACTCAGGCTCTATATAGGCTTTTTGATCCCCCAGGACCGAAAGTAGGCTGGTCTTAACTACTTGCGGGATCACTGAAGATTCCACGTCATTTGTTCATCCTATGGCTTGCTATCCTAGGCAAATTGGCTACGACAGACAAATCATGGTTAGCACACCTTGGCCCATGTATTCTATGTAATGAGGGAGCGATAGAGACACATGACCACTTATTCTTTCAGTGCAGATTTAGTCGACAGTGTCTCACAGCAATCCGGAGAATGGTATGATATTCTTGGCCCAATAGAGACTGGATACGGATATTGAATGGGCTTCCCAAAGATGGAGAGGTAAACAAATTGTTAACATATCTTATCGAGCACTATTAGCATCATGTGTTTACCACATTTGGAGGGAGAGAAACTTGAGACGATTCGAGCACACCGAGAGGACACCTAGCACCATGGCTTTATTGGTTGTTGAGGATATCAGGCAGCGGATCCTTAGTATCTCTCTACCTAGATCAGTCAGTACACGAGCTTTATATAGACTGTGGCGTATCCCTTGGCCTGTCGAGGGAGAAACCAGCTGATAACCACACTGTTGTACTGTACTACTATTTTATTTTACTTAATGAAACTTACATTTACCAAAAAAAAAAATCGTGCAAAACAGTTAACTTTTGAACGTTCTCAGAATTCAACGAAACTTGACCCAATCGTAGGTCTAGACCCAAGCATTTTTGTTGTAAATTTACTAAGCATAATAATAAGTACAAGTTTTTTTTGGGTAAATGTAAGTTTTATTAATAAAAAAGGAGGTAAAGTACAACAATCATGTGGTGGCTCCCCCGACAGACCAAGGGATACGCCAAAGTCTATAGAGTGCACATGTACTAATAGAACTGGAAAGATTAATACTAATTATCCTCTATTTAACGTCTTCTATGATTTCTTTTTGGTAAATGTAAGTATCATTAAGTAAAATGAAATAGTAGTACAGTACAACAGTGTGGTTATCAGTTGGTTTCTCCCTCGACAGACCAAGGGTAACGTCTTCTATGATGCAAGTAGCTAATACACTTTCCGACCGACGGGTTTGCTCAAATCGTCTCAAGTTCCTCTCTCGCCATAAATGGTATATGCATGCACCAAGTAATGCTCGATAGGCAACATTGACAATATGCTTCCCCCTCCACTTCCTCGATGCCCATTGCACGTCTCTTGTCCACTCACGATTTGGCCAAGCAAATCGAATATGTTGTCGTATAGCTGCAAGGCATCCTCTGCTAAATCGACATCGGAAGAACATGTGAGTGTGTGTCTCCGTTGTACCCTCGTCACACAGAATACATCCCCCTAGATGGGTCATCCATGGTTTATCAATTGTCGGTAGCTTCTCCTGAATTGCTAACGAAAGAATGAAGTTATGTCGGGGAATCTTCAAAGTACCCGAAAGTAGTGAAGACCATCCTACTTTCGGTCCAGGTGGACAGAAAAGTCTGTATAGGGATTGTGTAGTGGGTTATCCCTCTGAAAACCGCCATTTGATCCTGTCATCCCCTCCATGAATCTGAGGTAAAGTGTAAATGATTTCCAAACATTCCAAATCAGTAATGAAAGGCCACTGCCATTGTCCCTCATCAATGACTACTTGTAGTTTGGCGGATTCATCAAGTCCTAGGAGGCTCGGTCCTCGTGGGAATCTAGCAATAAGTGGGCCCAAGTGGTGTCATGGGTCCTTCCACAAGTAGAATGACCTCCTCTCTCCAATAAGGAATTTCGTCATAGGTAGGATAGAGCTGCGAAGTCGGAGCATTTTTCGCCATCCCCATGATCCTCCCTTTTCATTAATAGTCCAAATTGAAGTGTTGTGCAATCGTCCCTGTTTCAACCACTCAACCCAATAGATGTTCGGTCACATTTGATAACGTCACATAACTTCTTTGCTATTAAGGAACGGTTAAGGATACCGATGTCCTTAATTCCTTGACCTCCTTCATTAATTGGTTTACACACATCCTTCCACGCTACCTTGGCGTATCCCGACGTAGAAGTGCCTTTCCATAGAAAAGTTCTGAAGCGTTTCTCAATTTGTTTAATAATAGCCTTCGGTAGGATGAATGCAGACGCCCAATAGATGCTCATTGCTGATAGTACGGATTTAATGATTTGTATACGTCCAGCATAAGATAATGAAATTCCTTCCCAACCATTAATGCGAGCATCAATATTCAATAAGAGTTGTTGACAATCGGATATAGACAATCTAGAAGACAGTAGAGGGAGGCCCAAGTACCTCATTGGTAGTTGGCCCTCCTGGAAGCCTATAATTGCTAAGATATGATCCTTCCAGTCTTGTGCTGATCGAGAGATAATGAGATGGCTTATTTGTACATTCAGTCGAAGTCCCGACCATTCTGCAAATCGGTCCAACCCCCTCTTGAGGATCCTGAGAGAATCCAAGTCAGCTCTATAGAAAAGTAGGAGGTCGTCTGCGAATCCCAACTGGAAGACTTTGGCCGGCTCACATTTCCAGTGGTAAGAGGATTGCAAATCCTGTTCAATAAGTTGTAATAATCCCAAATGCAAGACTTCCATAACGAGAACAAAAAGATAGGGGGATAGGGGGTCTCCCTATCTTAATCCACGTGCTCCTGTGAAGAAACCGTGAGGGTTTCCATTAAGACCAATTGAGAATGCCGCCATCGTTACACACTCCTCAATCCATCTGGTGAACGTTTGGGGGAAACCAAATAATTGCAAGACCCCAAGTAGGAAATCCCACTCCACAGTATCATATGCCTTCCTAATATCGACTTTTAGGGTACAACGAGGTGGGAGCCTCACCTGGTTATATCCCGTGAGCAGTTCCTGTGCCAACAGAATATTGTCCCCAATGCTACGCCCTGGAATAAACGCTCCCTGACAGGGACTAATTATCTTGTCCAGAACGACACTCAGTCGTTGGACAAGTAATTTCGCAATAATTTTGTATAACACATTACAGCACGAAATTGGCCTAAAATCACCAACAGTCATAGGAGTGTGTACCTTTGGTATTAGTGCCAAAAGTGTGGAGTTGACTTGTTTGAGAAGTTTACCGACACAAAAGAATTCCAATACCGCCTTTGTAACTTCCTGTCCCACCACTGGCCAGGCTGCTTTAAAGAATCCTGATGAATATCCATCAGGTACCGGGGCCTTGTCCTCTGCAATGTCAAATACTGCTTGCTTCACATCATCCGTGTAAACGCCGATATAAGATGGCCAGCCTCCTCATTAGAGAGAACATATCTTGCCCACGGTCTGAGAAAGCCAATATCCAACGTTATCTGTCGTCTGTTACCGCCCAAGAGGTTCTGATAGTAACGGACAAATACATTGATAATATCTTCTGGTTCAGTATGGATGGTCCCATTATCATCATTTATCTGCAGTATCCTCCTTGCCACCCTTCTCTGAGCAATTTTACAAAAGAAAATCCAAGAGCATTGGTCACCCATTATCATCATTGATAATAAGTACAAGTTAAAAAGAAAAAATGGAATACAAAAATTCTCTCACTAAAAATTCTCTCTCTACTACACACACCACTACACCATGAAAGACACACACTAACGTCTCTTCCATGCAAATCGCCGGCGAGGTGGAGGAAGATGATTCGCCGGCCGAGGGGGATGAAAGGAAACTGGTTGGCCGTTTGAGAAGGGCGGTGACGGAAAAAATCGTTTTTCCGGTGAAAAAATTGCAGCGTCGGATCTTGGGTTTTTGACTGGAAAATTTGAAATTTCACCGGTGCTGGAGAAGACGCAGACGTCTGAAAGTGATTTGGGGGTAAACAGTAAGGATCTATTGGTGACTGAACGAGTTTTGGGGGCGAAAACGCGATCTGAAACTCAGACGCCATTTTTAGGGTTTTCTGGAAATGCGGTGACACGTAAACTCAAGGCCCTGAAACCGGTCTTCAGACAGCAGAGGAGGAATAAGGGGGACTTAACCCGCAATGTCCAATTGGCGAAGGGATATCTTGAAGAGACGCAAGCATTGGTGAGCTCGAATAGACAAAATGAGCTCCTCCTTTACCTGGAACATTGTTGCGGATTGTGTATGCAAAAGCGATCAAAATTGAACAAATTATGCTACAACAAAGAGCCAAGATGCAGTGGATGAAGGGAGGTGATCAATGCTCCAGGGTTTTTTTTCGCAAGATTGCTCAGAGACGGGCGATGAGGAGGATTCTTGCAGATTAATGATGAACATGGTACCACACACACGGATCCAGGGGAAGTTGTGCATGAATTTGTATCTTATTATCAGAACCTCTTAGGAGGTAACAGATGTCGAGCATTCGTAGATATTAACTATCTCAGACCTTGGGCGAGGCATATACTATCTGATGAGGAGGCTAGCCACCTACTTTCACCATTCTCACCGGAGGAAGTGAAGATAGCAGTGTTTGACATTGCTGAGGACAAGGCTCCGGGCCCTGATGGTTTCTCATCAGGATTCTATAAGGCAGCTTGGCCAGTAGTGGTGACGGAGATTACAAAGGCGGTACTAGATTTCTTCACTACCGGAAAATTACTTAAGCAAGTCAACTCCACACTTTTGGCTTTGATTCTCCTATGTCTGTAAGTGACTTTAGACCCATCTCATGCTGCAATGTTTTATATAAGATCATAGCTAAATTACTTGTCCAACGGTTGAGAGTGGTTTTGGACAAGTTAATCAGTCCTAGTCAGGCAGCATTCATACCGGGACGAAGCATAGGTGACAACATTATGCTAGCCCAGGAACTGTTTACGGGCTACAATCAGGCGCGACTGCCCCCAAGATGCGCATTAAAGGTGGATATTAGAAAGGCCTATGACACAGTTGAGTGGGACTTGAAGCGACTTTGCAACTTTTCGGGTTTCCATCAACATTCACCAGGTGGTTGAGGAGTGTATTACGACGACCTCATTTTCGATTTGCTTAAACGGAAATCCCCATGGGTTCTTTGCTGGAGCGAGGGGACTTTGACAGGGAGACCCTTTATCTCCCTACTTGTTTGTGCTTGTTATGGAAGTATTGAATTTGGGACTTTCGCAATTAATTGAGCAAGATATGCAATTCACGTATCATTGGAAGTGTGAGCCAGCGAGAATATTCCAGTTGGGATTTGCGGATGATCTCCTCCTCTTCTATAGAGCTGACACGGGCTCTGTTAGAGTCCTAAAGGTGGGACTGGACCAGTTTGCGGAATGGTCGGGCCTCCGACTTAATATTCAAAAGAGTCACCTAATTATCTCCCGATCTGCACTAGAAAGGAAAGAACAGTTGCTATCGATCTTGGACTCCCAATAAGGTACTTGGCCCTTCCTCTAATCTCATCTAGATTATCTATCTCTGATTGTCAGCCACTTTTATCTAAAATTGATGCTCGTATTGCTGGATGGGAGGGAATGTCAATATCATATGCTGGTCGGGTACAAATCATAAAATCTGTAATTTTAGCATTAAGCTTGTATTGGGCTTCTGCATTCGTATTACCGAAGGCAATTATTAAGGAAGTGGAGAAACGCCTTCGAACATTCCTCTGGAAAGGCACTTCAGATACAGGATATGCAAAAGTCGCGTGGAAAGATGTTTGCAAACCGGTGGTGGAAGGGGGCCAAGGTATTAAAGATATTGAGATACTCAACCGAGCCCTAATGACAAAAAAATTGTGTGATGTCGTTAGATGTGACCGAACATCTATATGGGTTGAATGGTTGCAGCTTGGACGACTTCGAAATAAATCCATTTGGGCAGTCGATGAGAAGGGAGGATCGTGGAGTTGGAGAAAACTAATGCAACTACACAGCCTTATCCAACCAATGGTGGAGCTGCATATTGGAGATGGAAGGACCTTCTATCTTTGGAAGGATCCATGGCATCACCTTGGACCCCTGATTAGTAGATTTCCACGAGGACCGAGTTTACTTGGACTTGATGAATCTACCAAACTCCATGTGGTTTTGGATGAGGGCCAATGGCACTGGCCCCTCATCACGGATTTGGAATGCCTTCAAATTACCTATGCATTACCCCCGATTCATGGTGGAGAGGATAGAATCATTTGGCGATTCCCGGAAGGGCGACCAACCGCCCAAGCTATATACAAACTTATTCGCCCACCTGGACCCAAAGTAGGCTGGACTTCACTACTTTCGGGTTCGTTGAAGATACCAAGGCATTCATTTATCTTATGGATGGCTATCTAGGAAAAATTACCGACGACAGACAAACCATGGCTCACACACCTTGGAGGATGTATTCTTTGTGATCAGGACGCAGACGAGACATATTCCCACTTGTTCTTCCGATGCCGTTTCAGTAGACGATGCCTTGCAGCCATACAGAAAATTACTCGATTCGCTTGGCCCAACAGAGATTGGGTGAGGGATGTGGAATGGGCAACGAAGAAATGGAGAGGCAAGCATACTATCAATATAGCATATTGAGCATTACTTGGAGCATTTGTTTACCATATATGGCGAGAAAGAAACTCGAGACAATTCCAACAGATTGAGCACCCCGAAAACGTATTGGCTTCCTTTTTTGTCGACGACATTAGATAGAGGATTTTGAGTATTAATCTCTCCAGTTCCATTAGCCATGTGCCCTTTATAGACTATGGTGTATCCCTTGGCCTGTCGAGGGATAACACAATGGACTGTTGTACTGTACTATTTTACTTAATGAAACTTATCTTTACCCAAAAAAATAAGTACAAGTTAGTATAAATGGGAAACAAACTTGCTTTAATAAAACCGTGCAAAACAGCTAAATTTTGAACGTTCTCGAAATTCGACGAAACTTGACCCAAACATTGGTCTAAACCTAAGCATTTGTGTTGTAAATTTACTAAGCATAATAATAACTACAAGTTAGTATAAAAGGCAAACAAACTTGTTTTAATAAAACCGTGCAAAACAGCTAAATTTTGAGTATTCTCAGAATTCGACGAAACTTGACCAAAATGTAGGTCTAGACCCAAGAATTTGTGTGTTAAATTTCCTAAGCGTAATAATAACTACAAGTTAGTATAAAAGGGAAACAAACTTGCTTTAATAAAACCGTGCAAAACGGCTAAATTTTGAACATTCTCAGAATTCGACGAAACTTGACCCAAACGTAGATCTACCCCCAAGCATTTGTGTTATACATTTGCTAAGCGTAATAATAACTACAAGTTAGTTTAAAAGGGAAAAAAATTTGCTTTAATAAAACCGTGCAAAACAACTAAATTTTGAACGTTCTTAGAATTTGACAAAACTTTTTTTTTTTTTTTGGTAAATGTAAATTTCATTAATAAAGAGTAATGGTACAGTACAACATGTGATCATCAAATGGTTTCTCCCTCTACCCAAGGGATACGCCATAATCTATACAATGCTCGTGTACTGACTGACGATGCTAAATCAACGCTAAGAATCCTCTGCCTGACGTCATCGATGATTAGGATACTCAAAGTGGCCGGTGTCCATTCAGTATGTTCAAATCTCCTCAAGTTCCTCTCCCTCCATATGTGGTAGACACACGATGCAAGTAGTGTACGGTAAGCGCTATTAATAATGTGCTTACCTCTCCATTTTCGTGTCGCCCATTCAATATCTGTTGCCCAATCTCCATTGGGCCAGTGAAAGCGAATCCTTCTGCGATCTCATAAAGGCACTAACGACTAAATCTGCATCTGAAGAATAAATGTGGATGAGATTCCATAGCTCCCTCATCGCACATCTGAAGAATAAATGTGGATGAGATTCCATAGCTCCCTCATCGCACAATATGCACACCCCCAGGTGAGATAGCCATGATTTGTCCATGGTAGGTAGTTTGCCAAGGATTGCGAGCCATAAGATGAACGAATGACGAGGAATCTTCAAGGAGCCCGAAAGTAGTGAAGACCATCCTACTTTCGGCTTAGAGTGATCAAATAATCGGTAGAGGGCCTGAGTAGTAGGTTGCCCTTCGTCACATCTCCACACCACCCTATCCTCACCTCCAAATATAAGCGGTAGGTTATGTGTGATCTCCAAACATTCAAAGTCCGTTTGTTTTCCTTTTATACTAACTTGTAGGTATTATTACGCTTAGAAAATTTACCACAGATATTCTAGGGTCTAAATCTACGATTGGGTCAAGTTTCGTCGAATTCTGAGAACGTTTAAAAGTTAGTTGTTTTGCACGGTTTTATTGAAACAAGTTTTTTTCCTTTTTATACTAACTTGTAGTTATTATTACGCTTGGCAAATTTACAACACAAATGCTTTGGTCTAGACCAACGTTTGGGTCAAGTTTCGTCGAATTTTGAGAACGTTCAAAATTTAGCTGTTTTACACGATTTTATTAAAGCAAGTTTGTTTCCCTTTTATACTAACTTGTAGTATTATTATGCTTAGCAAATTTCCAATAAAAATGCTTGGGTCTAGACCTGGGATTGGGTCAAGTTTCGTCGAATTCTGAGAACGTTCAAATGTTAGATGTTTTGCACGGTTTTATTAAAACAAGTTTGTTTCCCTTTTACACTAACTTATAGTTATTATTACGCTTAGCAAATTTACCATACAAATGCTTGGGTCTAGACCAACATTTGGGACAGGTTTCGTCGAATTAAGAACACTCAAAATTTAGCTGTTTTGCACGGTTTTATTAAAGCAAGTTTGTTTCTCTTTTATACTAACTTGTAGGTATTATTACGCTTAGAAAATTTACCACACATATTCTTGGGTCTAGACCTACGACTGGGTCAAGTTTCGTCGAATCCTGAGAACGTTCAAAAGTTAGCTGTTTTGCACGGTATTTTTTTTGGTAAAAGTTTCATTAAGTAAAAATGGTACAGTACAACAATGTGGTACCCAAATGGTTTATCCCTAGACAGGCCAAGGGATTCGCCATAATCGATATAAAGCACGTTTGCTGACTGATCTAGTTAGTGTGATGCTATGGATTCGCTATCTAATGTCCTCAATGATCAGTAATGCTATGGTGGTAGGCGTCCTCTCGGTGTGATCAAATCGTCTCAGGTTTCTTTCCTTCCAAATGTGGTATACACATGATACAAGTAGTGCTCTATAAGACATGTTGATGATGTGTTTACCCCTCCATCTCCGTGAAGCCCATGTAGTGTCATCTTTCCACTCTCTATTGGGCCACAAGAACCGTATTGCTCTTCGAATTTCTGTGAGACATCTTCGACTAAATCTGCATTAGAAGAATAAATGTGCATGTGTCTCTGTCATTCCTTCATTGCATAGGATACATGGGCCAAGGTGAGCAAGCCATGGTTTATCTGTCGTAGCCAACTTGCCTTGGATGGCAAGCCATAGAATAAATATGTGACGTGGGATTTTAAGTGATCCCGAAAGTAGTGAAGACCAGCCTACTTTCGGTCCTGGTGGGTCGAATAACTCGTAAATAGCCTGTGTTGATGGTCGACCATTTTCAAATCTCCAAATTATACGGTCTTCCCCTCCAAAAATAGTGGGTAGTGCATGTGTGATCTCCAAACACTCTAGATCCGTGATAAGCGGTCACTGCCATACTCCTTCATGAATCACCATGCTGAGTCTGGATGATTCATCTAGTCCAAGTAGCCTTGGTCCTCGTGGGAAAGAGTCACAAAGAGGGCCAAGGTGGTGCCACGGATCCTACCACAAGAAGAAATTCCTCCCATCTCCAATCCGGTAGTCCACCATAGTTCGGAGAAACATCCGTAATCGGAGGATTTTCCTCCATCCCCATGAGCCGCCTTGGTCCGTGATCGTCCATATAGAGGTGTGTTGTAGGCGTCCCTAGTACAGCCATTCAACCCAGATCGATGTCCTGTCGCATCTAATGACATCACATAGTTTTTTTGTCATCAATTTACGGTTCAAGGTACTGATGTCCTTAAACCCAAGTCCTCCCTCTTCCTTTGGTCGGCATATATCTTTCCACGCAACCTTGGCATAACCACTATTCGTCGTTCCCTTCCACAAGAAAGCTCGCAATCTTTTCTCAATTTCACTAATAACTTTCTTCGGTAATATAAATGCCAATGCCCAATGAAGACTCAGTGCTATAAGTACAGATTTAATAATTTGTACTCTACCAGCATAAGATAGAGTGGTACCTTCCCATCCAGCAATCCGTTTGTCAATCTTCAGTAATAGTGGACGGCAATCTGCAATAGTTAGTCGAGACCATATAAGTGGTAACCCCATATACCTCATTGGAAGAACCCCTTCCTGAAATCCGAGTAGCGCCAACATCTCCTCACGCAATGCTTGCGCTGAACGTGAGATAATCAGGTGGCTTTTCTGCACGTTCAGTCTGAGACCCGACCATTCGGCAAAATGATCCAGACCTGCTTTGAAAATTCTTAGAGAGTCCATATTAGCACGGCAAAATAATATCACATCATCCGCACACCCCAACTGAAAGATCCTGGCTGCCTCGCATTTGCAATGATAGGAAAATATCTCCTCTTGATCAATCAACTGTAGGAAGCCCAAGTGTAGGACTTCCATCACAAGCACAAATAGGTAGGGTGATAAAGGGTCACCTTGCCGAAGTCCTCTGGCTCCTCGAAAGAATCTATGGGGCTTCCAATTTAGCCCTACAGAGAATGAAGGTGTTGTCACACACTCTTCAATCCACTTCACGAAAGTTTTAGGGAACCCAAACATCTCCATGACTAATATCAAGAAATCCCAATCAACTGTGTCATATGCCTTCCGGATGTCAACTTTCAGAGCACATCTAGGAGGTAGACGAGTCTGGTTGTATCCCGTAAATAGTTCCCGTGCTAGCATGATGTTATCTCCAATGCTGCGTCCCAATACAAATGCCGCTTGGCATGGGCTGATCAGTTTGTCCATTATCACACTCAACCTTTGGACAATGAGCTTTGCAATGATCTTATAAAGTACATTACAGCATTCTATAGGCCGAAAATCACTAACCGTCATAGGGGAATGTACTTTTGGTATGAGCGCCAAAAGTGTAGTATTTATCTCCTTTAGAAGTCGGCCTGTACTAAAGAAGTCCAGTACTGCCGAAGTCACCTCTTGTCCAACTATAGGCCATGCTGCTTTGAAGAAGCCCGATGAGTATCTGTTCGGGCCTGGGGCCTTGTCCTCAGCAATGTCAAAAACCGCCTGTTTGGCATCTGCTGGTGTGAACGGTAATAGTAAAGCGGTAGATTACTCAGAATGTGCCTAGCCCACGGTCTGAGAAACCAAATGTCAATACTTGCTCTTCGTCTATCTCCTCCTAGCAGGTTTTGGTAGTATGTGACAAACTCATTAATAACTTCTTCTGGATCAGTGCGAGTGGATCCCTAGTCATCGTTGATCTGGAAGATCCTCCTTGATGATCTTCGTTGGGCAATCTTCCGAAAGAACACTCGGGAGCACTGATCACCTCCCTTCATCCACTGCATCTTCGCTCGTTGATTTAACATAATCTGCTCCAATTTTGTTGCTTTGGCCAGTACGAGTCGACAACAGTGTTCTAGTTGTATGTATAGTTCATCTCTCTTTCTTGAGCTAGCAAGTAATTGTGCTGCTTCAAGAAACCCTTTCGCCATTTGGACATTGTGCGATAGATCCCCTTATTCCTCCTTTGCTCTCGGAAGATTGGTTTCAATGCTTTGAGCTTGCGTGTCACAGCATACATAGGCGTACCAATAATGTTATGTTGCCATATATTCTGCACACTAGGAATAAACTCAGGTGAACGAGCGAGGTAGTTATCAAATGGGAACATACCGCCATATTGCTGCTGCCGGTCCCCATTTAGTACCATCGGTGAGTGGTCTGAAGTGCGTGGTGTAAGGACCGAGTAGAATGTGTTAGGGAACCGTGCCATCCATCTATCATTTATCAACATGCGGTCCAGTCTTTTCCAGAGTTTCCGTGGTGTCGCACTGTGGTTGTGCCATGTGTACCACTCTCTCTGCATAGGTAGTGGTAGTAATCTTGTATTCTGAATGGCAGCATTAAAATCTTCCATAGCTATTCGGATATCCCCTGATGTGCCACATACTTCGCTGAGGTCGCGAACTGCATTAAAATCCCCTCCAATCAACCACGGGATATCAGCACACTCTATAGCTAAATTTTCCAGGGCATTCCATAACTCTCTCCTATCAACCACCTCAGTAGCTCCATAAGCGACAGTAACAACGACTGACTCATGAATTGCATGAATATTAACAAGACAATAGATAAATTGCGTTCCACATTCAACCACATTAACATCAATAAAATTATCATCCCATGCTATCCACACCCGATTATTAAAGCAAGTTTGTTTCTCTTTTATACTAACTTGTAGTTATTATTACGCTTATCAAATTTGCAATACAAATGCTTAGGTCTAAAGCAACGATTGGGTCAAGTTTCATTGAATTCAGTGTACGTTCAAAAGTTAACTATTTTTTAACGTTCATAATGTATATAATTTATAATTATTAAAAGGCAAACAAATTTGCTTTAATAAAACCGTGCAAAACAGCTAAATTTTGAACGTTTTCATAATTCGACGAAACTTCTCCCAAACGTTGGTCTAGACCCAAGCATTTGTGTTGTAAATTTGCTATGCGTAATAATGACTAAAAGTTAGTATAAAAGGAAAATAAACTTGCTTTAATAAACCGTGCAAAACAGCTAAATTTTTAACGTTCTCAGAATTCGATGAAACTTGACCCAAATGTTGGTCTAGACCAAAGCATTTCTGTGCTAAATTTGCTAAGCGTAATGATAACTACAAGTTAGTGTAAAAGGGAAATAAACTTGCTTTAATAAAACAATGCAAAATAGCTCAATTTTGAGTGTTCTCAGAATTCGACGTAACTTGACCCAACCGTAGGTCTAGACCCAAGAATTTGTGTGGTAAATTTGCTAAGCATAATAATACCTACAAGTTAATATAAAAGGGAAACAAACTTGCTTTAATAAAACCTTGCAAAACAGCTAAATTTTAAACGTTCTCAAAATTCGACGAAACTTGTCGCAAACGTTGGTCTAGACCCAACCATTTATATGGTAAATTTGCTAAGCATAATAATAACTACAAGTTAGTATAAAAGTGATACAAACTTGCTTTATTAAAACACTGTAGAACAACTAAATTTTGAGCGTTCTCAAAATTCAACGAAATTTGACCCAACCGTAGGTCTACAACCAAGAATTTGTGTGGTAAATTTGCAATGCGTAATAATAACTAATAATTAGTATAAAAGAGAAACAAACTTGCTTTAATAAAACCGTGCAAAACAGCTAAATTTTGAACATTCTCAAAATTCGACGAAACTTGACCCAAACGTAGATCTAGACCCAAGCATTTGTGTTATAAATTTTCTAAGCGTAATAATAACGACAAGTTAGTATAAAAGGAAAACAAAGTTGCTTTAATAAAACCGTGCAAAACAGCTAAATTTTGAGCGTTCTCAGAATTCGTCGAAACTTGATCCAAACGTAAGTCTAGATCCAAGCATTTGTGTGGTAAATTTTCTAAGCATAATAACAACTACAAGTTAGTACAAAAGGGAAACAAACTTACTTTAATAATACCGTGCAAAACAGCTAAATTTTGAACGTTATTAGAATTCGAATAAACTTGACCCAAACGTAGATCTAGACCCAAGCATTTGTGTTGTAAATTTGCTAAGCGTAATAATAACTTCAAGTTTGTATAAAAGAGAAACAAACTTGCTTTAATAAAACCGTGCAAAATAGCTAAATTTTGAACGTTCTCAGAATTCGACGAAACTTGTCCCAAACATTGGTCTAGACCCAAGAATTTGTGTGGTAAATTTGCTAAGCGTAATAATATCTACAAGTTAATATAAAAGGAAAATAAACTTGCTTTATTAAAATCGTACAAAACAGCTAAATTTTGAACGTTCTCAGAATTCGACGAAACTTGACCCAAACATTGGTCTAGACCCAACCATTTTTGTAGTAAATTTGCTAAGCGTAATAATAACAACATGTTAGTATAAAAGGAAAATAAACTTGCTTTAATAAAAAAGTGCAAAAGAGCTAAATTTTGAGAGTTCTCAGAATTCGACAAAACTTGACCCAAACGTAGGTCTAGACCCAAGAATTTGTGTGGTAAATTTGCTAAGCGTAATACTAACTACAAGTTTGTATAAAAGAGAAACAAACTTTCTTTAATAAAACCATGCAAAATAGCTAAATTTTGAACGTTTTCTCAGAATTCGACGAAACTTGACCCAAACGTAGATCTAGACCCAAGCATTTGCGCTGTAAATTTTTTTTTGGGTAAATGTAATTTTCATTAAGTATAGTAATACAGTACAACAAGGTGATTTGCATTGTAAATTTTCTAAGCATAATAAAAGGAAAATAAACTTACAAATGCTTGAAGATGCAGATGACGTTAATAGGGGTCCTAAAGCAAGCAGCCCCAAGTATGGTGATCTATGTTGAATATGGCAATTTGGAATGTGCGTGGCCTGAACAAGAGGGACCATCAGCTTGCAGTAAAGGATCTTGTGGCTGAGTTCAGGTCAAATTTCATTGGTCTCCTTGAAACTCGAGTACGAGTTAATAATGCTTCTCATATTCAGTCTTTTTTATTACCTCATTGGAAATGGTTTATGAATTATGCGTTGACGGGTAATCGTATCTGGATTGGTTGGGATGATAATTTTCTTGATGTTACTGTGATTGAGTTGAGTACACAATTTTTACACAGTCATGTCACTATCCGAGCTCTTCAGGAATCAGTTGATATTACTGTCATTTATGGGGCTACAGAGCTAGCGGACAGACGCTCACTTTGGGATTCACTTAGTACAATTGCCATCCAGTGCGTGGATACTCCGTGGCTAGTCGGAGGTGATTTTAATGCAGTACGTGATCTCAGTGAAGTCTGTGGAGCTTCTGGTGACATACGGCCTGCAATGGAGGAATTCAATTATTGTATCCAGAATTCCGGATTGTTACCTCTACCCATGCAAGGAGAATGGTACACGTGGCACAAATGTAGTGCAAGTCCACGTAATCTATGGAAGCGACTTGATAGGATGCTCATTAATGATACATGGATTGCCCGATTCCCCACATCCGCATATTTCAGCCTCACCCCACGTACCTCGGATCATTCACCACTAGTGTTATGTGGGGATAGACAGCAACAGTTGGGAGGTATGTTCCGTTTTGACAACTATCTTACCCTCTCACCAAAATTTATTCCCAGTGTACAGAATGTTTGGAAACATGATGTAGTTGGTGTACCGATGTATGCGATAGCTCGGAAACTTAAAGCATTGAAACCAATCTTCCGGGAACAAAGGAGAAATAAGGGAGATTTATCGCACAATGTACAGTTGGCAAAGGGATTTCTTGAGGCGGCACAAAACCTGGTTAGTGCAAACAGGCAGGAGGAAGTATTCTTATTCTTGGAGCACTGTTGTCGGATGGTTTTGGCCAAAGCAGCGAAGCTCGAACAAACCATGTTACATCAGAGAGCAAAAATGGAGTGGATGAAAGATGTGATCAATGCTCTAGGGTGTTTTTTCGCAAGATTGCACAGAGACGGGCAACAAGGAGAATTTTGCAAATTAATGATGAGCACGAGATCACTCACATGGAGCAGGAGGCTGTTATCAATGAATTTGTATCTTATTATCGTATCCTTTTGGGAGGACAAAGACGATGGGACATGATTGATATTCGGTTCCTCAGACCGTGGGCTAGACATCTGGTGACTGAGGATGAAACCAATTCTCTTTTATCACCATTCACCCCCTCGGATGTCAAAGAGGCAGTGTTCGATATTGCAGAGGATAAGGTATCGGGTCCTGATGGGTACTCGTCAAGCTTCTTCAAAGCTGCCTGGCCGATTGTGGGAGGCGAGGTTACGAGGGCAGTGTTAGATTTCTTCACTACCGGGAGGCTCTTGAAACAAATCAATACCACAATATTGGCACTTATCCCGAAGGTACATTCTCCTATGTCCGTTGGTGATTTTCGACCTATTTCTTGCTGCAATGTCCTCTACAAGATTATTGCCAAACTTATTGTCAAAAGACTGAGTGTGGTATTGGAAAAAGTCATTAGCCCATGCCAAGCAGCATTCGTTCCTGGCAGAAGTATCGGAGACAATATCATGCTAGCTCAGGAACTTTTTGGGTAAGTGTAATTTTCATTAAAGAAAAGAAAGTATAGTACAACAGAGTCCCTCTTTAGGCGCTTCCCTCGACAGGCGAAGGGATACGCCACAGTCTATACAAGGCACATGTGCTAATAGATCTAGGAAGCTTAATACTGAGTATACGTTGTTGAACATCTTCTACTATTAAGTTGGCCACTACGCTCGGGGGTCTCTCCTCGTGCTCAAAACGTCTCAGGTTTCTCCCCCTCCAAATATGGTATACACACGATCCAAGCAGGCATCGGTAGGATATATTGATTATGTGCTTCCGATGCCATTTTCTTGCTCCCCATTCAACATCACCGACCCAATCCCTATTAGGCCACTGGAATCATACAATGCGCCGAATACTACTGAGGCATCTCCGACTAAATCTGCAGTGGAAAAACAGGTGGTTATGTGACTCCACCATGTCTTCATTACACAGCACGCAGCACCCAAGATGGGAGAACCATGGTTTATCCGTCGTTGCGAGCTTCTCCAGGATAGCTAGCCAAAGGATAAACAAATGTCGCGGGATCTTTAAAGAACCCGAAATGAGTGAAATCCAACCTACTTTCGGTCCTGCTGGTATCATAGCCCGATAGAACTCCTGGGTAGTGGGTTTCCCACTCGAACCTTTCCATATACTACGATCTGTACCCCCATGGATCCGAGGCAGCACGTGTGTAATCTCCACGCATTCCATGTCTGTGATCAATGGCCAGTGCCAATGGCCCTCACAGATAATCGAGCTTAACATGGTAGACTCATGCAATCCCAGACTGTTTGGTCCCCGCGAAAATCTGTCAAGGAGGGGCCCAAGGTGATGCCAGAGATCCTTCCATAAGAAAAAATCACTTCCATCACCAATACGATATTCCACCTCTGAGCGTAACCAGCCTCTCAACCTCAACATTTTTCTCCATCCCCATGGTCCACGATTCTCCGGGATAGTCCATATCGAATCATCTCGTAGTCTGCCATGCCGCAGCCACTCGACCCAGATAGAAGTCCTATCACATCGGATGACTTCACATAGCTTTTTGCACATCAATGCTCGATTAAGAGTTCCCATATCCTTAAGGCCAAGTCCTCCCTCCTCCTTCGGTTTGCAAATCTCCTTCCATGCAACTTTAGAGTATCCACTATTTCCGGTACCTCTCCATAAGAAAGCTCGCAATCGCTTCTCAATATCTTTAATGACCCCTTTTGGCAAAATAAATGCCGAAGCCCAATATACACCCATAGCCACAAGAACAGACTTAATAATCTGTACCCTGCCGGCATATGACAGTGCCAATCCCTCCCAGCCATTGATACGTGTATCGATCTTACTCAGTAATGGTTGGCAGTCGGCGATAGATAATTGAGAAGAGATCAATGGTAGACCCAAATACCTCATCGGTAAGTGGCCTTCCTGAAACCCCAACACCGCAAGTAGCTCCTCTCTTACATTCTAGGCTGATCGGGATATGATGATGTGGCTTTTTTCAACATTGAAGCGTAACCCCGACCAATCAGCAAATCTATCTAATCCGGATTTGAAGACCCAAACAGATTCAGTATTGGCCCGACAGAATAGGAGTAAGTCATCAGCGAACCCCAGTTGGAAGATTCTAATATCGTCACACTTCCAATGGAATGCGAAGTTCATGTCCTGCTCGATTAGCTGTAGCATTCCCATGTGTAAAGTCTCCATCACAAGGACGAAGAGATATGGCGATAAGGGGTCGCCCTGTCGAAGCCCTTTGGCACCCGCAAAATATCCATGTGGCTTTCCGTTCATTCCCACCGAAAAGGAAGGTGAACTGATACATTCCTCAACCCATCGTCTGAAAATCTCTGGGAAACCGAATAGCTGAAGCACCGATAGCAAGAAATCCCACTCGACAGTGTCATACGCCTTCCGAATATCAACTTTGAAAGCACATCTCGGTGGGAGTCGGGCCTGATTGTAACCAGTGAAGAGTTCCTGTGCTAACATAACATTGTCCCCTATGCTCCGGCCAGGGACAAACGCTGCCTGGCAGGAGCTCAGGAACTTTTCTCGGGATACAATCAGTCACGCCTACCTCCCAAATGTGCGTTAAAAGTTGACATTAGAAAGGCGTATGACTCAGTTGAATGGGACTTCCTAGTTGCGGTTTTGGAACTTTTTGGGTTTCCACCCACATTTTTTTTCGGTAAAAGTAAGTTTCATTAAGTAAAATTGGTACAGTACAACAATATGGTCCCAAAATGGTTTATCCCTCGACAGGCCAAGGGATTCGCCATAATCGAAATAATGCACGTGTACTGACTAATCTAGATAGTGTGATGCTATGGATTCGCTCTCTTATGTCCTCAATGATAAGTAATGCAATGGTGGTAGGCGTCCTCTCGGTGTGAACGAATCGTCTCAGGTTTCTTTCCTTCCAAATGTGGTACACACATGATGCAAGTAGTGCTCTATAAGACATGTTGATGATGTGTTTACCCCTCCATCTCCGTGAAGCCCATGTAATGTCATCTTTCCACTCTCTATTGGGCCACAAGAACCGTATCGTTTTTCGAATTTCCGTGAGGCATCTCGGCTAAATCTGCATTGGAAGAATAAATGTGCATGTGTCTCTGTCAAATCTTCATTGCATAGGATACATGGGCCAAGGTGAGCAAGCCATGGTTTATCTATCGTAGCCAACTTGCCTTGGATGGCAAGCCATAGAATAAAGTTTTGACGTGGAATTTTAAGTGATCCCGAAAGTAGTGAACACCAGTCTACTTTCGATCCTGGTGGGTCAAATAACTCATAAATAGCCTGTGCTGTTGGTCGATCATTCTCAAATCTCCAAATTATACGGTCTTCCCCTCCAAGAATAGTGGGGAGTGCATGTATGATCTCCAAACACTCAAGATCCGTGATAAGGGGCCATTGCCAAACTCCTTCATGAATCACCGTGTTGAGTCTGGATGACTCATCTATTCCAAGTAGCCTCGGTCCTCGTGGGAAAGATTCACAAAGAGGGCCAAGGTGGTGCCATGGATCCTGCCACAAGAGGAATTCCTCCCATCTCCAATCCAGTAGTCCACCATATTTCAGAGAAAAATCCGTAATCAGAGGATTTTCCTCCATCCCCATGAGCCTCTTTGGTCCGTAATCGTCCATATGGAGGTATGTTGTAGGCGTCCCTGGTGCAGCCAATCAACCTAGATCGATGTCCTGTCGCATCTAATGACATCACATAGTTTTTTGTCATCAATGCACGGTTCAAGGTACTGATGTCCTTGAACCCAAGTCCTCCCTCCTCCTTTGGTCGGCATATATCTTTCCACGCAACCTTGGCATAACCACTATTCATCATTCCCTTCCACAAGAAAGCTCGCAACTGTTTCTCAATTTCATTAATAACTATCTTGGGTAAAATAAATGCCGATGCCCAATAAACACTCACTGTAAGTACAGATTTAATAATTTGTACTCTACCAGCATAAGATAAATTGGTACCTTCCCAACCAGCAATCCATTTGTCAATCTTCAGTAATAGTGGCCGGCAATCTGCAATAGTTAGTCGAGACGATATAAGTGGTAACCCCAGATACCTCATTGGAAGAACCCCTTCCTGAAATCCAAGTAGCGCCAACATCTCCTCACGCAGTGCTTGTGCTGAACGTGAGATAATCAGGTGGCTTTTCTGCACGTTCAGTTTGAGACCCGACCATTCGGCAAAACGATCCAGACCTGCTTTAAATATTCTTAGAGAGTCCATGTCAGCACGACAAAATAATATCACATCATCAGCAAATCC
Organism: Sesamum indicum; assembly: GCF_026168435.1. Lineage (NCBI taxonomy): Eukaryota > Viridiplantae > Streptophyta > Magnoliopsida > Lamiales > Pedaliaceae > Sesamum > Sesamum indicum. Next base: position 7,250,396 of record NC_142658.1, on the reverse strand, counting down.
CAACTGAAAGACCCTGGCTGCCTCGCATTTCCAATGATAGGAAAATCCCTCCTCCTGATCAATCAACTGCAGGAAGCCCAAATGAAAGACTTCCATCACAAGTACAAAAAGGTAGGTTGATAAAGGGTCACCCTGCCGAAGTCCTCTGGCTCCTCAAAAGAATCCATGGGGCTTCCCATTTAGCCCAATAGAGAATGAAGGTGTTGTCACACACTCCTCAATCCACTTAACGAAAGTACTAGGGAACCCAAACATCTCCATAACTACTATCAGGAAATCCCAATCCACTGTGTCATATGCTTTCCGGATGTCAACTTTCAGAGCACATCTAGGAGGCAGACGAGTCTGGTTATAACCCGTAAAGAGTTCCTGTGCTAGCATGATGTTATCTCCAATGCTGCGTCCCGGCACAAATGCCGCTTGGCATGGACTGATCAGTTTGTCCATTATCACACTTAGCCTTTTGACAATGAGCTTTGCAATGTTCTTATAAAGCACATTACAGCATGCTATGGGCCGAAAATCACTAACCGTCATAGGGGAATGTACTTTTGGAAGGAGCGCCAACAGTGTAGTATTTATTTGCTTCAGAAGTCGGCCTGTACTAAAGAAGTCCAGTACTGCCGAAGTCACTTCCTGTCCAACAATAGGCCATGCTGCTTTGAAGAAGCCCGATGAGTATCCATCCAGGCCTGGGGCCTTGTCCTCAGCAATGTCAAAAAGCGCCTGTTTGGACATCTACTGGTGTGAACGGTAACAGTAAAGCGGTAGATTCCTCATTACTCAGAATGTGCCTAGCCCACGGTCTGAGAAATCGAATGTCAATAATTATTCGTCGTCTATCTCCCCCTAGCAGGTTTTGGTAATATATGACAAACTGATTAATAACTTCTTCTGGATCAGTATGAGTGGATACCTGGTCATCGTTGATCTAGAAGATCCTCCTTGATGATCTTCGTTGGGTAATCTTCCGAAAAAACACTTGGGAGCACTGATCACCTCCCTTCATCCACTGCATCTTCGCTCGTTGTTGTAGCATAATTTGCTCCAGTTTTGTTGCTTTGGCCAGTACGAGTCGACAACAGTGTTCTAGTTGTATGAATAGCTCATCTCGTCTTCTTGAGCTAGCAAGAACTTGTGCTGCTTCAAGAAATCCTTTCCCCATTTGGACATTGTGCGATAGATCCCCTTTATTTCTCCTTTGCTCTCGGAATATTGGTTTCAATGCTTTGAGTTTGCGTGTCACAGCATACATAGGCGTACCAACAATGTTATGTTGCCATATATTCCGCACACTAGGAATAAACTCAGGTGAACGAGCGACGTAGAATCGGAACATACCTCCATACTACTGTTGTCGGTCCCCATATATTACCATCGGTGAGTGGTCTGAAGTGCGTGGTGTAAGGACCGAGTAGAATGTGTTAGGGAATCGTGCCATCCATCTATCATTTATCAACATGCGGTCCAATCTTTTCCAGAGGTTCCGTGGTGTCGCACTATGGTTGTGCCATGTGTACCACTCTCCTTGCATGGGTACTGGTAGTAGTCCTGTATTCTGAATGGCTGCATTAAAGTCTTCCATAGCTATTCGGATATCCCCTGATGTGCCACAAACTTCGCTGAGGTCGCGAACTGCATTAAAGTCCCCTCCAATCAACCATGGGATATCAGCACACTGAATAGCTATATTTTCCAAGGCACTCCATAACTCTCTCCTATCAACCACCTCAGTAGCTCCATAAGCGACAGTAACAGCAACTGACTCATGGATTGCACGAATATTAATAAGACAATGAATAAATTGCATTCCACATTCAACCACTTCAACATCAATAAAATGCAATCCACACCCGATTACCAGAAGATCCGTAATCCACATACCATTTCCAATGGGGTAATAGAAAAGATTGAATTTGAGCTGCATTATTAATACTAACCCGAGTTTCAAGAAGACCGAGAAATTGTAACCTGAATTCAGCAACGATGTCCTTCACTGCTTGCTGATGGTCTCTTTTATTCAGGCCACGAACATTCCATATTGTTGTGTTCAACATGGATCATGAAGTTTGGGGCTGCGTTGATTAGGACCCCGGGCTATATCATCTGCATCGTCAATTAAGTGTAGAGCATCGAATGTATTATATACTACAATCTCCTCTCGACTTGCCTTCAATCCACCTCCACGAGAAGGCACTGTCGTACCCCTATCGTTTTGTTTCTCCTCGTTTCTCGAAGCACCAGCTCTCATTTTATCATTATTCGAAGCTTTCTTTTCATTGGCCAGTTGCGTTTGGGGAATGATAGCTTTCGGCACATACACAGTTACCGGTGGTTTAGTGGATTTAAGGGGTTTATTCATTGCACAATCTTTCATCATATGTCCGATCATCATACAACTCATACATTTCGGAGGTAGCCATTCGTATTCGACATCTATCTTACACGGTGTTTCCCCTCCATCCTCATTCGGTGTCATGATTATGACATGGTTTATCAACTTCTGTGTAACATCTAGTATCACGTATACACGAGCGAAATCCAGTCTCATGCATGCCCTCGTTATCGCATCTGGATATAGGGGCTTGCCCACTCCACTTGCAACTGTACTCAATCCTTCCGTTGTCCAGTATTTCATGGCAAGTGCCGAAGTTTAATCCATACAGGTATTTGTGTATGCTTTTGTTTCCTCATAGCCATATCCGGTTCCCACTTCTAGAGTACTATTGGCTGCCCTTGGAACAACCATGGTCCGCCTTCTATCACCTCTTCCATGGCAATGACATTTTTAAATTGAAAGAAGAAAAAGCCATTAGCTGTCGCGGTTACCTCTCGTAAATCGGGCCAGACCGAATGCGCATATTCCTTCAGATGATGGTAATATGGCCGCTTTCCCAAAAAGTATCCAACTGCAGTAGTTTTCCACCGTTTAGCTCCATCCCGCACAGTATCTAAAGATGGACGAACCACAACCTCACCATTTTGCGTCAGTGGGGCTATATATGAGAGCGTTTTTCGTGATGAATTATTGAAGTCTTGGGTTATTTTGTCATCAATTACTGAGTTACCATGTTCATGTAATGGAATGTTGCCAATAAATAACCCCGTCGGAGCATGATTCGCAAGAGAAGGGAGCATTTTTTTCAAGCTATTTCGCAGGCTGACATCACTGCTGACGTCAACAGAATCAGCAGTGACATCAACAATCAACAGGTCAACTGTAGCTGCAGATGTGACATCAGCGATGATGTCATTCCCTTCCACATCCTTTGCCACACGGTTTGCCAACTCAGCGCCAGCCTGGCTAGGTTTAGACACATCAGCATCCCGTGGTAACTCAACAGTCGCCGGAGCATTCCTACTTGTAGCACCAGACGCCGGCGGGAGCAAAGGAACGTCTTTTTCGGCCAAAAAACCAGTATGCAGGGCATCAGATACTTGCTGTCGCGACGCTTTGTTCCCCAGCTTTTCCGATGAAACTGAGGTGGTTCTCGACGGCGAAAGGCAGCTCCTAGGCTGGTGAACAGCCGTTGCTCGTGGTGGCGCACCACCCATCTTGGAACTAATCCATGACTGCGTCGGCTTCACTCGAAATCGCCTCATCCACTTGGTTTTCAGATCTAATAGAGCCTTAACAGCCTTCTCATCGCCTTTATCAATTACAGTATGAGCCAATCGTAGGATTTCCTCGATGTTGAATGGTTCATCATCGCATCCGCCATTGTTAGGAGGTGAAGATCCACGAAACCCTAGTTTTTGCGGCGCTTCGACTCACAGCGATTCTAAGGTCAAGATCCCATCTTTCAAGTTCGTAGACGTACCTGTCATCTTCACAAACCCTCCGTTTCGATTGTTGGCCGGAATAACGCAAGTTTCCGTCAAAGTTTCTCTGCGCAGCCCTTCGTCTTCCCGAAACCCTAAAAATGGCGATTCATTTCCCGACATGGTTTTCGCCCCCAAATCATAACTAATCATCAGTGAATCTTCATTGTTTATCCCTACAATACTTGTCTGCTCACCCATCGTCGAATAATCAAGTTTTCCGATCTGAAAATTCAGATCCGACGCTGTAACTTCTTCGTCGGAAAATCGCTTTCTCCCGTCACTGTCCTGCTCAAAACAGTCAGCCAAATCACCTTCGCTACCCTCAGCGATCGCCTCACCTTCTTCCTCCATCATGCCATCGATTTGCATGAGAGATAGTAACTTTTCATTTTGTGTTCGGAAATCTGATTTTTCTCCCGAAAAACCACCGCCGCCGGTCACCAGCCGGCGTCCACTTTCATCCTCGTCAGCCCAGTCATCGACCGTCTCATCCTCATCATCGCCGGTCGGAGTTTGCATGGGGAAGACACTAGTATGTGTTTTTGGTGGTGTAGTAGTGTGTGTAGGAGAGAGAGAATTTTTAGTGAGAGAATTTTTGAAATCCATCTTTAGCTAAAAGGGATGTGTCACTACACCATCCTTCTCAGTAGGATTGAATGAAAAGCCACATGGATTCTTTTCGGGTGCAAGAGGACTTCGACAGGGGGATCCTCTATCGCTGTACCTTTTTGTCCTCGTCATGGAGGTATTACACTTGGGATACCTACAGATGATTAACCAGGATGGGCTCTTTTCTTTTTATTGGAAGTGTGATTCAGCTCGGATTTTTCAGCTGGGATTTGCTGATGACTTGTTGTTATTCTATCGTGCGAATATGGACTCTATTGAGGTCCTTAAGAGAGGGCTGGATCGATTTGCCGTTTGGTCGGGCCTCCGACTGAACGTACAGAAAAGTCATCTTATTATTTCGCGGTCAGCACAAGGTTTACGTGAGGAGATGTTGGAAGCACTTGGATTTCAGGAGGGACTCCTTCCACTGAGGTATTTAGGTCTACCTCTATTATCCTCCAGATTAACTATTGCTGATTGTCAACCATTATTGGTGAAAATCGATAAACGTATTGCTGGTTGGGAGGGAATGACACTTTCATATGCCGGTAGGGTACAAATTATTAAATTTGTACTCATGTCGTTGAGCTTTTATTGGGCTTCAGCGTTCATTTTACCAAAGAGAGTTACGAACGAAATTGAGAAGAGGCTGAGAAACTTCTTATGGAAGGGCCCAACAAATAGTGGCTATGCTAAGGTAGCATGGAAAGAATTGTGTAGGCCGGTGGACGAGGGAGGTCTTGGGTTCAAGCATTACTACCTTGAATCGAGCCTTAATGACTAAGAAACTCTGTGATATCATTCAGTGTGATCAAACCTCTATTTGGGTTGAATGGCTATACCATGACCGGTTACGAGACACTTCCATATGGATAATCCGAGATCATGGAGGTTCATGGAGTTGGAGGAAACTCCTACGTCTACGTATTTTTCTCCGTCCTATGGTGGACTACCAAATCGGAGATCGGCGGAAGTTTCACCTTTGGCAGGACCCGTGGCATTACCTCGGACCTCTTATTGAGATATTTCCACGTGGACCGAGGCTCCTTAGGCTTGAGGAGTCATCAAAACTCAGCACGGTGATTAGTGGAGGAGAATGGCAGTGGCCGCTTATCACGGATTTCGAGTGCTTGGAGATCACACATGTATTACCCACAATCCGTGGAGGAGATGACCGGATCGTATGGAGATTTGATAGGGTCGACCCACAACACAGTCTATCTACAGTTTATTTGATCCCCTAGGACTGAAAGTAGGTTGGGTTTTGCTACTTTCGGGCTCGCTAAAGATTCCACGTCACTTATTCATCCTATGGCTTGCTATTCTTGGCAAGCTGCCTACAAGACTGGGTGAACGACATTGAGTGGGCTTCTCATAGATGGAGGGGTAAGCACATCGTTAACATAGCTTATCGAGCACTACTGGCATCTTCTGTTTACCACATTTGGAGGGAAAGAAACACAAGACGTTTTGAGCAAAGAGAGAGGACTCCGAGCACCATGGCGTTAATGGTAGTTGATGATGTCAGGCAGCGAATCATTAGTATTTCATTAGCTAGTTCTGTCAGTACACGAGCTTTGTATAGACTATGGCGTATCCCTTGGCCTATCGAGGGAGAAAACAGCTAAATTTTGAACATTCTAAGAATTCGAGTAAACTTAACACAAACGTAGGTCTAGACCCAAGCATTTGTATGGTAAATTTGTTAAGCGTAATAACAACTACAAGTTAGTATAAAAGAGAAATAAACTTGCTTTAATAAAGCAGTGCAAAATAGCTAAATTTTGAGCATTCTCAGAATTTGACGAAACTTGACCCAAACGTGGATCTCGACCCAAGAATTAGTATGGTAAATTTGCTAAGCATAATAATAACTACAAGTTTGTATAAAAGGGAAGCAATCTTGCTTTAACAAAACCGTGCAAAACAGTTACATTTTGAACCCTTCTCAGAATTCGACGAAACATGATCAAAACGTAGATCTAGACATAAGCATTTGTGTTGTATATTTGCTAAGAGTAATAATAACTACAAGTTAGTATAAAAGAGAAATAAACATGCTTTAATAAAATAGTCTAAACAGCTAACTTTTGAACGTTCTCAAAATTCGACGAAACTTTACCAAAACGTAGGTCTAGACCCAAGAATTTGTGTGGTAAATTTGCTATGCGTAATAATAACTACAAGTTTCTATAAAATGGAAAGAAACTAGCTTTAATAAAACCGTGCAAAACAGCTAAATTTTGAACGTTTTCAGAAATCGACGAAATTTGTCCCAAACGTTGGTTTAGACCCAAAGATTTCTGTTGTGAATTTGCTAAGCGTAATAATAACCACAAATTACTATAAAGAGAAATAAACTTGCTTTAATAAAACAGTGCAAAACAGCCAAATTTTGAGTGTTCTTAGAATTCGACGAAACTTGACCCAACCGTAGGTCTAGACCCAAGAATTTGTTTGGTAAATTTGCTAAGCGTAATAATACCTACAAGTTAGTATAAAAGGAAAACAAACTTACTTTAATAAAACCGTGCAAAACGGCTAAATTTTGAACGTTAATTTGTGTTGTAAATTTGCTAAGCGTAATAATAACTACAAGTTTGTAAAAAAGAGAAACAAACTTGCTTTAATAAAACCGTGCAAAACAGCTAAATTTTGAACGTTCTCAGAATTCGACGAAACTTGTCGCAAACGTTGGTCTAGACCCAACCATTTGTGTGGTAAATTTGCTAAGCGTAATAATAACTACAAGTTACTATAAAAGGAAAATAAACTTGCTTTAATAAAACAGTGCAAAACAGCTAAATTTTGAGCATTCTCAGTTTTCGAAGAAACTTGACCCAACCGTAGGTCTAGACCTAAGAATTTGTGTGGTAAATTTGATAAGCGTAATAATACCTACAAGTTAGTATAAAAGGGAAACAAACTTGCTTTAATAAAACCGTGCAAAACAGCTAAATTTTGAACATTCTCAGAATTCGACGAAACTTGACCCAAGCGTTGCTCTAGACCCAAGCATTTGTGTCGTAAATTTACTAAGCGTAAAGCGTAGGAAAAAATGGAACCAAAAAATTCTCTCTCTAAAATTTCTCTCTCTAATTTTTCACATACAAATTTCTCATCTTCCTCACATCCGGCCGGCGACGTGGAGACTGCCGCCGAGGCTCTGGTGGATAGCGAAGGTGACGGAACAGTGACCGGTGAGCGGAAGAAGAACGACCGTGGATGAATTTTTGGAAATCCAGCTGCGCGCGGTGGAGAAGATGATAGGTCGGGACCTTCGCCGCCGGTTGAAACATCCATTTTTCCGCCGGCTAAGGGTAGCCCAAGGGTTGTCTTGCGCGTAGATGGGCTGTCGACGGCGAAAGGTGGGAGTGTGGGAGCTGAAATCGCGACTGCAGATCTGGGTTTTGGAGGCGACGCGACCTTGAAAGGCGTCCATGGCGGATCATTTTCTTCCTCGTTCAACCTGGACGAGTTTTTGAACCTTGTCAATCGTGTTATTGACAAGGGCGATGAGGCATCCATGGCTGCTTTGAATGACTTTAAAATCCGATGGCAAGTGCATTTTGGAGAAGGCACCAATCTGCGTGAAACGATGACGGTGGAGCGCGGCCGTGAACGACCAGTGACCGGAGGCCTTCGTAAGGCTTTGTGTTGCCTTATCCCGCTAGATGCAGGGCAAACGGTGGTAAGACGCCTGCAACGCTCCAGCTCCCCGCGATGGTGATTGTTCGCATTCCAGCGATGGCGACTGGCGGAAATGGAGGTTTTTCTGGTCGTCCGACCAATCCTGGTGGTTGGAAAGCTGCTGCAAACGATTCTGCAGCTGCTAGAGCTCCTGGCGCGTTTTTCCGGTGGTTTGATGAGTGGCCGGTGACTTCTCCGGCGATCGATGACGTGTGCTGGAAAGCTGACGTGGACGCCTATGTGGATACGGCTGGAGCTGAAGTGGCAGCGGAAGTGGGTGACAAGGACGCTGAGTTGGAGAATGAGAGGGCGGCTGGTAGGGCTGATGTCATCCCTGATGCAAGGGTTGATGTCATCCATGATGCTAGGGTTGATGTCACTGCTTAGACAGCTGCAGATGTCATCAATTCTAGGGTTGACATCGGCAGTTATATGGAAGAAAAAAACAGCAACTTGGGTAAAAAATTGGCACCCGTTCCTTTATTTATTGGGAACATTCCGCTTCACACCAGTTCTAATGGGATTGTTAATGATAAAATTGTTGATGCATTCAACAATTCGTCCCGAAAAACGCTATCTTTCATTGCCGCAACGACGCAAAATGGGGAGGTTGTAGTTTGTCCTTCACTTGATACTGTGCGTGACGGATCCAAATGATGGAAGGCTACGGCAGTGGGATACTTTACGGGAAAGCGGTCGTACTATCACCACTTGAAGGAGTTTGCCCATTCGGTTTGGTCGGCGCTACGAGAGGTCACAGCAACTGCTAATGGCTTCTTTTTCTTCCAATTTAAAATAGAAATTGATATAGAGGAGGTCATAGAAGGGGGGGCATGACTGTTTCAGGGACAACCAATTGTATTACAAAAGTGGGAACCGGGTATGGCTATGAGAAAGTTGAAGCATACACAAGTGCCTGTCTGGATAAAACTGCGACACCTTCCATTGGAATTTTGGACGACGGAAGGATTGAGTACTGTTGCTAGCGGTGTGGGTTAGCCTCTATACCTTGATGCGATAACGAGGGCATGCACGAGACTGGACTCGCTCGTATATGCGTGATGATTGATGTTACTCAGAAATTGGCAAAACATATTATCATAATGACGCCAGATGAAGATGGCGGGGAAACCCCATGCAAGGTTGACATCGAGTATAAATGGCTTCCCCATAAATGCACAGGATGCATGACATTGGGTCACTTGGAGAAGGAGTGTTCGTTGACCAAACCTCAGAAACAGACAAAGCCCCCGGTGAAAGTGTATGTACCAAAAGCCAATGTCCCCCCTCCACCAGTCCCCGAGGAGAGAGAAAAGAAACATAAGACCGTGGTTGAGGTGGATGATGAAGCGAGAGGAGATGAAGGTACAAAACAGAATAAACGTTACACCTCATCGCAAAAGGAGAAGGGTAAGGAAGTGGTTAATTATAATCCTTTTGATGCTTTGAATTCACTGGACGACGCAGAAGAGAATACTAGGGGTCCTAACACATGCAGCCGCTCTAGTAGTGATCCATGTTGAATCTCGCGGTGTGGAATGTCCAGGGGCTGAATAAGAGAGACCATCAGCTCGCAGTAAAGGACCTTATCTCGAAATACAGGTTACATTTTATGGGCATATTAGAAACTCGTGTTCGTATTAATAATGTCATGCATATTCAGTCGTTTTTGCTTCCTCATTGGAAATGGTTTGTTGATTATGTAACTGTGGGTAACCGCATTTGGGTAGCGTGGGATGAGAATGTTGTGGATGTTCATATTCTTGATTTAGGGAATCAATTTATGTACTGTCCTGTCACTCATAGAGCTGATAGTGAATCCCTCATAATCACTATTGTTTATGGTGCCTCTGAGATGATTGATCGCAGAAGTTTATGGAATACCTTGGAAACATTAGCTCGCGAACACTCGGATGAGCCCTGGCTGGTGGGGGGGGACTTCAATGCGGTCCGAGAAATAAATGAGGTGTGTGGAGCTTCTGGTGATATAAGGATGGCCATGGAAGAACTCAATGCTGGTATCCAGGAGGCCGGGTTAATGCCATTGCCTATGTAGGGGGAATGGTATACTTGGCATAATTGCAGCACGAACTCTCGGAGTCTATGAAAGAGATTGGATCGGATTCTCATTAATCCTAGATGGCTTTCGAGGATTCCCTCCTCATGTTATCATAGCCTTTTACCGCGAACTTCTGACCACTCGCCGCTTGTACTGCATGGGGACAGGCAAAATCAAACTAGAGGTATGTTTCGATTTGACAACTACCTAACACACTTACCTGAATTTATCCCCAGTGTGCAGAATATTTGCCATAATACAATCATTGGGGTTCCTATGTTTGCGGTAACACGTAAACTTAAAGCATTGAAGCCGATCTTCAGGGAACAAAGGAGGAAGAAGGGGGATTTGACTCTAAACTTTCAATTAGCTAAAGGCTTTCTAGATGAGGCACAATAGCTGGTCAGCTCAAATAGACAGAGTGAGGCCTTTTTACAATTAGAACACTACTGCCGCTTGGTATATGCAAAAGCGGTAAAACTGGAACAAATCATGCTACATCAGCGAGCCAAGATACAGTGGATGAAGGGAGGTGACCAATGCTCCCGGATTTGCTTTCGTAAAATTGCCCAAAGAAGGGTGGCGAGGAAGATATTGCAGATAAATGATGATAATGGGACCATCCACACTGAACCAAAAAAGATTATCAATGAATTTGTCCGTTACTATCAAAATCTCTTGGGCGTTATCAGACGACAGATAACGTTGGATATTGGCTTTCTCAGACCGTGGTCAAGACATGTTCTTTCTAATGAGGAGGCTGGCCAGCTTATATTGGCATTTACACCGGATGATGTGAAGCAAGCAGTATTTGACATTGCAGAGGACAAGGCACCGGGACCTAATGGATATTCATCAGGATTCTTTAAAGTAGTCTAGCCAGTGGTGGGATAGGAAGTTACAAAGGCGGTACTGGAATTCTTTAGTACCGGTAAACTACTCAAACAAGTCAACTCCACACTTTTGGCACTAATCCCAAAGGTACACACTCCTATGACTGTTGGTGATTTTAGACCAATTTTGTGCTGTAATGTGTTATACAAAATTATTGTGAAATTACTTGGCCAACGGTTGAGTGTGGTTCTGGACAAGATAATTAGTCCCTGTCAGGGAGCATTTATTCCAGGGTGTAGCATTGGGGACAATATTTTTTTGGCACAGGAGTTGCTCACGAGATATAACCAGGTGAGGCTCCCACCTCATTGTACCCTGAAAATCGATATAAGGAAGGCATATGATACTGTGGAGTGGGACTTCCTACTTGCGGTCTTGCAATTATTTGGTTTCCCCCAAACGTTCACCAGGTGGATTGAGGAGTGTATAACGACGGCGGCATTCTCGATTGGTCTTAATGGAAACCCTCACGGTTACTTTGCAAGAGCACATGGATTAAGACAGGGAGACCCTCTATCTCCCTATCTTTTTGTTCTCGTTATGGAAGTCTTGCATTTGGGATTAGTGCAACTCATTAAGTAGGATATGCAATTCTTCCTATCACTGGAAATGTGAGCCGGCCAAAGTCTTCCAGTTGGGATTCGTAGACGATCTCCTGCTTTTCTGTAGAGCTGACTTGGATTCTCTCAGGACCTTCAAGATGGGGTTGGACCGATTTGCAGAATGGTCGGGACTTCAGCTGAACGTACAAAAAAGCCATGTCATTATCTCTCGATCAACACAAGGCTGGAAGGATCAGATTTTAGCAATTATGGGCTTCCAGGAGGGCTAACTACCAATGAGGTACTTGGGTCTCCCTCTACTGTCTTCTAGATTGTCTATATCCGATTGTCAGCCTCTTTTATTGAAAATTGATGGTCGCATTAATGGCTGGGAAGGAATTTCATTATCGTATGTTGGACATATACAAATCATTAAATCCGTACTATCAGCAATGAGCATTTATTGGGCGTCTACATTCATCTTACCGAAGGCTATTATTAAACAAATTGAGAAACGCCTCAGAACTTTTCTATGAAAAGGCACTTCTACGTCGGGATATGCCAAGGTAGCGTGGAAGGATGTGTGTAAACCAATTAAAGAAGGAGGCCAAGGAATTAAGGATATTGGTATCCTTAACCGTTCCTTAATAGCAAGGAAGTTATGTGACTGTTATCAGATGTGACCGAACATCTATATGGGTTGAGTGGTTGAAGCAGGGACGATTACACAACACTTCAATTTGGACAATTAATGAGAAGGGAGGATCATGGGGATGGCGAAAACTGCTCCGACTTCGCAACTCTGTCCTACCTATGATGGAGTTTCTTATTGGAGAGGGGAGGTCATTCTACTTGTGGAAGGACCCGTGGCTCCACTTGGGCCCACTTATTACTAGATTCCCACGAGGACCGAGCCTCTTAGGACTTGATGAATCCACCAAACTACAAGTCGTCATTCCTGAGGGAATGGCAGTGGCCTTTCATTACTGATTTGGAATGTATGGACATCATTTACACTTTACCTCAGATTCATGGAGGGGATGACAGGATCAACTGGCGGTTTTCAGAGGGACGACCCACTACACAATCCCTATACGGACTTTTCTGTCCACCTGGACCGAAAGTAGTATGGTCTTCACTACTTTCGGGTTCGTTGAAGATTCCCCGACATAACTTCACTCTTTGGTTAGCAATTCAAGAGAAGCTACCGACGATTGATAAACCATGAATGACTCATCTAGGGGGATGTATTCTCTGTGACGAGGGTACAGCGGAGACACACACTCACATGTTCTTTCGTTGTCGATTTAGCAGAGAATGCCTTGCAGCTCGACAACATATTTGATTTGCTTGGCCCAATCGTGAGTGGACAAGAGACGTGGAATGGGCATCGAGGAAGTGGAGGAGGAAGCATATTGTTAATGTTGCTTATCGAGCATTACTTGGTGCATGCATATACCATATATGGCGAGAGAGGAACTTGAGACGATTTGAGAACACCCAGCGGCCGGAAACTATATTAGCTACTTGCATCATAGAAGACGTTAGACAGAGGATAATTAGTATTAACCTTTCCAGTTCTATTAGTACATGTGCGCTCTATAGACTTTGGCGTATCCCTTGGTCTGTCGGGGGAGTCACCACTTGATTGTTGTACTTTACCTCTTTTTTTAATGAAACTTACATTTACCCAAAAAACAAAAGTTTGTTTCCCTTTTATACTAACTTATAGTTATTATTACGCTTAGCAAATTTACAATACAAATGCTTGGGTCTAGACCTACGGTTGGGTCCAGTTTCGTCGAATTCTGAGAACGTTCAAAATTTAGTTTTGCACGATTTTATTAAAGCAAATTTATTTTCCTTTTATACTGACTTGTAGGTATTATTACGCTTAGCAAATTTACCACACAAATGCTTAGGTCTAGGCCAACGTTTGGGTCAAGTTTCGTCGAATTATGAGAACTTTCAAAATTTGGTTGTTTTGCATTGTTTTATTAAAGCAAATTTATTTCCCTTTTTATACTAACTTGTAGTTATTATTACGCTTAAAAAATTTAAAACACAAATGCTTGGCTCTAGACCAACGTTAGGACAAGTTTCGTCGAATTTTGAGAACGTTCAAAATATCGCTGTTTTGCACTATTTTATTAAAACAAGTTTGTTTTCCTTTTACACTAACTTGTAGATATTATTACGCTTAGGAAATTTACCACACAAATTCTTGGGTCTAGACCAACGATTGGGTCAAGTTTCGTCGAATTCTAAGAACGTTCAAAAGTTAGCTGTTTTGCATGGTTTTATTAAAAAAAATTTGTTTCCCTTTTAAACTAACTTGTAGTTATTATTTTCGCTTAACAAATTTACAACACAAATGCTTGGGTCTAGACCAACGTTTGGGTCAAGTTTCGTCGAATTCTGAGAACGTTTAAAATTTAGCTGTTTTGCACGGTTTTTTTAAAGCAAGTTTGTTTCACTTTTATACTAACTTGTAGTTATTATTACACTTAGAAAATTTACAACAAATGCTTGGGTCTAGACCAACGTTTGGGACAAGTTTCGTCGAATTCTGAGAACGTTCAAAATTTAGCTATTTTGCACTATTTTAGTAAAGCAAGTTTATTTCCCTTTTATACTAACTTGTAGGTATTATTAAGCTTAGCAAATTTACCACACAAATTCTAGTGTCTAGACCTACGATTGGGTCAAGTTTCGTCGAATTCTGAGAACGTTCAAAAGTTAGCTGTTTTGCACGGTTTTATTAAAACAAGTTTGTTTCACTTTTATACTAACTTGTAGTTATTATTACGCTTAGCAAATTTACAACACAAATGCTTTGGTCTAGACCAACGTATGGGTCAAGTTTCATCGAATTTTGATAACGTTCAAAATGTAGTTGTTTTGCACGGTTTTATTAAAGCAAGTTTGTTTCCCTACCGCTCACTACTTGCAACGAGTGTCTAACACATATGGAGGGAGAGGAACTTGAGGAGATTTGAACAGACTGAGCCGACACCGGCTACTCTTAGTATACTGGTCATCGATGATGTCAAGCAGAGGATTCTCAGCGCTAATCTTGATTCGTCAGTCAGTACACGAGCATTGTATAGACTATGGCGTATCCCTTGGGTTGAGGGAGAAACCAATTGATGATCACATGTTGTACTGTACTACTATTTTTTTATTAACGAAATTTACATTTACCCAAAAAAAAAATAAGTTTGTTTCCCTTTTATACTAACTTATAGTTATTTATTACGCTTAGCAAATTTACAACACAAATGCTTGGGTCTAGACCAACGGTTGGGTCAAGTTTCGTCCAATTTGAGAATGTTCAAATTTTAGCTGTTTTGCAAGGTTTTATTAAAGCAAGTTTGTTCCCTTTTAAACTAACTTGTAGTTATTATTACGCTTAGCAAATTTACAACACAAATGCTTAGGTCTAGACCAATGTTTGGGAAAAGTTTCGTCGAATTCTGAGAAATTCAAAATATCGCTGTTTTGCACTGTTTTATTAAAACAAGTTTGTTTTCCTTTAATACTAACTTGTAGGTATTATTACGCTTAGGAAATTTACCACACAATTTTTGGGTCGAGACCAACGATTGCGTCAAGTTTCGTCCAATTCTGAGAATGCTCAAAATTTAGCTGTTTTGCACGGTTTTATTAAAACAAGTTTGTTTCCCTTTTATTTTAACTTGTAGTTATTATTACGCTTAGCAAATTTACAACACAAATGCTTGGGCCTAGACCTACGTCTGGGTCAAGTTTCGTCGAATTCTGAGAACGTTCAAAATTTATCTGTTTTGCATAGTTTTATTAAAGCAAATTTATTTTCCTTTTATACTAACTTGTAGGTATTATTACGCTTAGCAAATTTACCACGCAAATACTTGGGTCTAGACCAACGTTTGGGTCAAGTTTCGTCGAATTCTGAGAACGTTTAAAATTTAGCTATTTTGCACGATTTTATTAAAGTAAGTTTGTTTCTTTTTTATACTAACTTGTAGTTATTATTACGCTTAGCAAATTTTCAACACAAATTCTTGGGTCTAGACCAACGGTTGGGTCAAGTTTTGTCGAATTCTGATAACGTTCAAAATTTAGCTGTTTTGCACGGTTTTATTAAAGCAAGTTTGTTTCCCTTGTATACTAACTTGTAGTTATTATTACGCTTAGCAAATTTACAACACAGCTTGGGTCTAGACCTACGGTTGGGTCAAGTTTCGTCGAATTCTGAGAACGTTCAAAATTTAGCTGTTTTGTACGGTTTTATTAAAGCAAATTTATTTCCCTTTTATACTGACTTGTAGGTATTATTACTTTAGCAAATTTATCACACAAATGCTTGGGTCTAAACCAACGTTTGGGTGATGAAAATTATGAGAACTTTCGAAATTTGGCTGTTTTGCACTGTTTTATTAAAGCAAATTTATTTCCCTTTTTATACTAACTTGTAGTTAAAGCAAAATTAAGGCATCACCTCTCGAAACTTGAAAGATATGCATTTATTTGATGAATAAAACAATATCACAGTATCAATATAAGATTCTGAAAACAACAAATAGAATACCAAATAAAGAGAAAGAGGACATGGATTCTAGAATAGCAAATGGAATACCAAACAAAAATAGAAAAATTTCTGTAAACTCTGCAAGAATTACAACAATTTCTCAGAGAACATAAAAAAATTTAAACTTACCGGTTCTTCTTCAACAACACGAACGAACTCTCCTCTCCTCAAGCACAAACCCTAAATCTAACTTACGAAATCTAAATCAGTGTTTTTCGTTCTATTTAGGGTAAAGAAACACAAGTTTTTCGATCAAATTCCCTCGTTTTCTCCCTCTCAATCGCAAACCCACAAAATCCTAGTTTTTTTACTTTAGTAATTCTAGTCTCGCTGTAACTCTTTCTCTCTTCGAATTCACTCTTTGACTGTAGTCAAAGAGCAATAAAGACAACAGGGTTATAACGGTCAAATTAGGAAGAAAAATAACGCCATTAGTGCTCGTTTTAAAAAAGGGCACGTGAGCTGACTAAAACAAAACAGGAGGGGGGTTTTAGCCTATTCTGAAAATAGAGGGTGCTTTTTGCATACTTTTTAAAATATAGGGGGGTTTTATGCATTTTGTCCTACTCGAGCCTTACACCGCGTACCTCGGATCACTCACCGATGGTCCTGTATGGGGACCGACAACAGCAGTTGGGAGGTATGTTCCGATTTGATAATTATCTTACCCTCTCACCAGAATTCATTCCCAGTGTGTAGAGCGTTTGGCAGCATAAGATAGTTGGCATACCGATGTACGTGGTGACTCGAAAACTAAAAGCTTTGAAACCAATTTTCTGAGAATAGAGGAGGAATAAAGGTGATTTATCGCACAATGTGCAGTTAGCTAAGGGTTTTCTTGAAGCGGCACAAATTCTGGTCAGCTCGAACAGACAAGAGGACTTGTTCTTATACCTAGAGCACTGATGTCGAATGGTTTTGGACAAGGCGGCGAAGCTAGAGGAAATCATGCTTCGTTAGAGAGCTAAAATGGAGTGGATGAAGGGGGGTGACCAATGCTCCAGGTTTTTTTTCCACAAGATTGCGCAACGAAGGACAGCAAAGAGAATCTTGCAAATTAACGATGAACACAGAGTCACCCATATGGAGCAACAGACGGTGGTAAATGAATTTGTCTCCTTCTTCGAAAACCTACTAGGAGGAGAGAGACGACGGGATGTGGTTCATCTCCAGTTCCTTAGACCATGGGCATGACATTTGCTGACAGACGACGAGGCCAACTTATTGCCTTTCACCCCGGTTGATGTTAATCAGGCAGTGTTTGATATTGCTGAGGATAAAGCGTCGGGGCCCGATAGGTACTCATCAAGTTTTTTTAAAGCGGCATGGCCGATTGTGGGACAGGAGGTAACGGAAGCGGTGTTGGATTTCTTTAATACTGGGAGGCTCTTGAAACAAATCAACACCACTTTGCTGGCAGTTATACCGAAGGTTCACTCCCCAATGTCCATAAGTGATTTTCGACCCATTTCTTGCTGTAATGTGCTTTATAAGATTATCGCCAAACTCGTTGTCCAACGATTGAGTGTGGTTTAATAAACTCATTAGCCCCTGCCAAACGGCGTTTGTGCCTGACAGAAGTATCAGTGATAATATCATGCTAGCCTAGGAATTCTTTTCGGGATACAACCAGACAGGCTTTTCTCCCAGATGTGCGCTAAAAGTGGATATTAGAAAGGCGTATGATACGATTGAGTGGGACTTTTTATTTGTTGTTCTTGAGCTATTTGGGTTCCCGAACATATTTACCAGGTGGATTGAGGAATGTGTCACTACAGCATCTTTCTCAGTCGGGCTCAATGGAAAGCCCCATGGATTCTTCACGGGAGCCAGAGGGATACGACAGGGGGATACTCTTTCATCATACTTATTTGTTCTCATCATGGAGGTGCTACACTTGGGTTTTCTCCAGTTGATTGATCAAGAAGGCCCTTTTACGTTTCACTGGAAATGCAAAGCAACGCGTGTGTTCCAGCTTGGGTTCGCTGATGACCTACTATTGTTAAGCAAGGCTGATATTACATCCATCGGAGTTTTCAAAATGGGACTTGATCGATTTGTTGGATGGTCAGGGCTGAAGCTGAACGTCCAAAAGAGTCATCTTATCATCTCAGGGTCAACACAAGGACTGAGAGAAGATATGCTGACTTTACTTGTGTTCCAGGAAGGGCAACTGCCGATGAGGTACCTTGGTCTTCCTCTCCTATTTTCTAAATTGTCTTTTTCGGATTGCCAAATGTTACTGACAAAAATTGACCAACGTGTTGCTGGGTGGGAGGGGCTTGCACTTTCATATGCCGGAAGAGTGCAAATTCTAAATCTGTGCTCACATCACTTAGTGTTTATTGGCCTCTGCATTCATTTTGCCGAAAAAAATCATTAAAGAAATTGAGAAAAGACTACGAGCTTTCTTATGGAGGGAGGCCAAGGAATCAGGGATGTTGCTACATTAAATCAGTCATTAATGAGCAAGAAACTCTGTGATGTAATCCGATGCGAGAGGACATCAATTTGGGTGGACTGGTTGTACACTAGTCGGTTACAAAACACCTCTGTTTGAACAGTACGGGATGATAGGGGTTCATGGGGTTGGAGGAAATTGCTACATCTTCGAAGTTACATTCGCCCAGTGGTGGATTATTGTATTGGAGATGGAACGAGTTTCTACATATGGCAGGATCCATAGCACCCTCTTGGGCCACTTATTGATAGATTCCCACGCGCTCTGAACCTATTGGGACTGGATTTGTCGACCAAGCTTAGCTCGATCATTTGTGGAGGTGAATTGCGATGGCCCACCATCACGGATTTCGAGTGCCTCGAAATAACTCATGTACTACCTCCAATCCATGGAGAAGCAGACAGTATTATTTGGAGAGTGGACAGTGGACAACCCTCAACTAAGGCCCTTACTAGATTATTTGATCCACCAGGGACGAAAGTAGACTGGGCTTCACTACTTTTGGGCTCCTGTAAGATCCCTCGTCACCTCTTCATTTTATGGATGGCAATTCTTGGCAAACTCCCAACGACGGGCAAACCATGGCTATCTCATCTTGGTGATTGTGTCTTGTGTGATGGAGCGATGGAGAATAATACTCACCTTTTCTTCCAATGCCGATATAGTAGACGCTGCCTTTCCGAGATCCGCAAATTGGTTCGATTCCCATGGCCCAACAGAGATTGGGCAAATGACATTGTTTGGGCAGCACGAAAATGGAGGGGCAAGCACATTGTCAACCTTGCTTATAGAGCATTGCTAGCTTCTTGTGTTTACCATACTTGGAGGGAGAGGAATCTAAGACGATTCGAGCATCAACAAAGAACAGCGACCACTTTGGCCTCCTTGATTGTTAATGATGTAAAGCAGAGGATACTTAGTATTAATCTAGCTTACTCGGTTAGCACATGTGCCTTATACAGACTATGGCGTATCCCATGGTTTGTCACAGGAGAGACCAACTCATGAACATAGTGTTGTACTATTTTTATTTAGTTAATGAAATTTATATTTACCCAAAAAAAAATATATTTTCATAAATATGACTAAAGAGTGATCATAACTCACAATCATATGAATCAATCCGTTGACCTCTAAAATAAATAACAATAGCAATATTGTTTTGCTATGCCATATTTTCACAACAAAATAAAATATATATATAAAAACTTGAGTTAATAACATTTATAACAAAAACAACCAAATGTATAAATATAAAAAAAAATTAGTGAAAGGAACTTACTAGACTAGTTTTGATTGTAAAAAATCCTCGATTGAAAATGTCAAATAAAATAAAATAAAATTTTGGGTCAAATGCACTTTCCACACCTAAAGTATACATAAAATCGTCATATATACCCCTTTAAACTATAAAATATAACAAACTCTCTCATAATATGGACCAAAAAGTTTATAACAAAAATACCCTTATTGTTTGCACCCTCTAAAATATGTTTATTATAGTCATCACCAAAAAACGTAATCTGAACTATTATAATTTTTTATTTAAAATAAATATTATCCAAAATTTATAATTTTTGTAATTAGTATGATAATTTGAATAAACTCTATAAATTTTCAATTCATTTATTTTATATAATTTCTAAAAGATTTACATAATTTTTATTTTGTATTGTTATATATAGTGAAGTTTTTTTCTAGAGGAATTGTCAACATCATCTAAAAAATTATTTTGAACATTTATGTATGCGTACTATAAAATATGCTACTTTATAATTAATCTATAATATTTTATTATTTTATGAGTGATGATATGCTATATTTTAAATATTTGTGCATGTAATTTAATATAAAAATATATAAGTTATATAATATTTTATTATTTTATGAGTGATGATATGCTATATTTTAAATATTTGTGCATGTAATTTAATATAAAAATATATAAGTTATATAATATTTTATTATTTTTTATAAGTGATGTGTTTGCAAACCAGTTGAGGAAGGGGGCCAAGGAATTAAAGATATTGGTATTCTCAATCGAGCCCTAATGACAATGAAACTGTGTGATGTCATTAGATGTGACCGAACGTCTATTTGGGTTGAGTGGCTACAGCTCGGATGACTACGAAATAATTCCATTTGGACAGTTGACGAGAAGGGAGGATCGTGGGGTTGGAGAAAGCTGCTTCGTCTATGCAGACTTATCCAACCAATGGTGGAGTTTCATATTGGTGATGGTAGGACCTTCTATCTTTGGAAGGATCCATGACATCACCTTGGACCCCTGATCACTAGATTTCTAAAAGGACCGAGATTACTTGAGGCTAGACGATTCCACCAAGCTCCATATGGTTATTGATGAGAGCCAATGGCACTGGCCCCTCATCACAGATTTGAAATGCCTTCAGATTATCTATACATTACCCCAGATTCATGAAGGAGATGATAGAATCATTTGGCGTTTTCTGGATGGGCGACTCACCGCCCAAGCTCTGTACCAACTTATCAGCCCGACTGGACCAAAAGTAGGCTGGTCTTCACTACTTTCGGGTTCGTTGAAGATTCCACGGCATACTTTTATTTTATGGATGGCTATTTAGGAAAAATTACCAACGACGGACAAACCATGACTCACACACATGGGAGGATGTATACTTTGTGATGAGGATGCAGTTGAGACACATTCTCATTTATTCTTCCAATGCCGCTTCAGCAGAAGATGCCTTTCAGCAATACGAGAAATTATTCAATTTGCCTGGCCCAATCGAGCATGGGCAACGGATGTGGAATGGGCAGCGAGAAAATGGAGAGGGAAGCATATCATCAATGCTGCATACCGAGCGTTCCTTGGATCATTCGTTTACCACTTATGGCGTGAAAGAAATTGCAGACGGTTCCAACAAACTGAGCATACGACAAATGTATTGGCTTCTTTCATTATCGACGATGTTAGGCAGAGAATTTTGAGTATTAATCTCTCTAGTTTCATTAGTACATGTGTTCTCTATAGACTATGGCGTATCCCTTGGCCTGTCGAGGGATAACCAATTCACTGTTGTACTGTACTATTTTTTACATAATGAAACTTACCTTTACCCAAAAAAAATATTTTATGAGTGATGATGGATTCTTCTTAAGCTTATCATACAATATTGCTGTTTCTTGGCAAGGTTCTTATAGTATGGGGCTATATAATTCAGACTGCTATATTTTAAATATTTATGCATGTAATTTAATATAAAAATTATAAGTTATATAATATATTTTTTTATAAAATTAAATTGAGCTTGTAAATAATTTTCTTTGTAAAATATATTTTCATATTGAACTTGTAAACTTTTTTTTATGTATTATATAGTTTATATAAAGCTATACATTTTGAACATTATTGTTTAAATAAAAATTTTAGTAAAAATTTTAAAATTACTAAAAGTAGTTTTGAGAGAGATTTTTTAATTAAATATACTTAGGAAGTGAAACAAAAAATATGAAAACATGTTAAAAGGGTGTTTTGTTCTGTCAACACTAAATTATTTTTTTACGGGGACTTTTGTTATAATAAACGTAATTCAGGGGTCAAAATGTATAATAAAAATTTTACAATTTTGTAAAAGGTTTATTAGCGGTAAGATGGTCGCATGTTAAAACATATTTCAACTCTCTCCTCTTTCTCTCTCTCTCTGTAGGGTTTTGTTTTTCATCGATTGCACGAAAAATTCCCCAATTGGTCGTATCTATTCGATCGAAATGGTTAGCAAATGCGCGTTCCTGATTTTCAATTAGCTTATACGCTATTGTTGGCTTACCCATTTTGTATCTCGTGCTGTGATTTATCGAATGTTTTGGTTTAATTTTGTAGGAAAATGGAGGCGGAGATTTGGAGGCGAAAATTGAGATGTTGCTGAATGTGGAGAAGCAGATGAGGCAAGTGGGTGATGCTGCAGGTACGAGGAAGGCCGTCACACCTCTTGCAATTCTTCTTCTCACACCTCAAACAATACCCCTCATTTTCTCCCTCCAAGAAAGCCAAAGCCGGCGAAGGAGAGACGCCGCAGTTCCGTCCTCCCATCGCCAAAATACCCTCACCCAACCCCACCATCAAACCATTTCCCTTCTCCACTGTTCACTTCTTCGAGGAGAAAAGTTAAAGAAAGCAGGTGAAGTTCATGGTGGTATGGCCGACTCAAAGGTTCGAATGTGATGGTACGGCAGCACCCGCGGGAGAAGCAGCTGCGGATGTGGGTACAAATCCAAGAAAGGAAAACCCCGCTGGTAAAAACCCTTAAACCACCGTTTTCTCCCCATCATCAAACCCCACCGACATGCACATGGTGAAATCCTCTCACCTTCATTTCTTTTTTCTTGTTCATTTCTCACCCAAAAGAATAGAGTAAAGAAAACCAAGAAAAGCAGGGGGGAGAGACAGAGCGAGGAGGAGGCCTCAAATTATGGTATTGCGAAATGTTACTGCTGTTTGAACAATCCTTCTTGGCCCAATATTTTCTCATTGTTCATATATTGATAGATAAAGAAGGAATACTGGAATACTCTCTGTTGATGCCCTAAGTTTGCTCTCACTTCCTTGCAAATACTTTCTCCCTCCATCTTACATGTCATCTTTATCTTGCTTTCTAGTGCTTCTTTTATTTAATTTTTGCTTTGACAATCCTAATGTGTTTAACTTGCTCTATATAATCAGTAATTTTCTTCTACTTAAAATTAGAAAAATGTTGCTAAGGATTGTTGGAACAGTTTACATCTGAATTTGATGAATGTCTTCTTCTAGGTTTGGGATTACACTGGCTTTGGATATACAAGGTACAATGCCAGAGACATTAACAAAGAAATACTAGGGTAAGCACAATTCTGCAGCTGTCTCCTTCCGTGATGAAACCTGTAATGTTCACAGATAACTTGTTTGTGGTTTTCATTTAGGTGTGTTGTGGAGAATAAAGTGCTTCATAGATCTTTATTATCATGCTTCATAGGCCTTTCCCTCTTTTTTTTTTCTTTTTTTTGTTTAATCCGTAATACCCAAACCTGAGGGTATGTGTCTGTATAATTATCCCGTAATCTTCCTTTGTTATTCCAGCTCTTAAGATGTGACAATTTGTAAGACATGAACATTTATCTACATCATGAGCGTTCCATGGTTGCTCAGGTGTCATTGCTAAGAGGATATAAATCAGACAGGAGACCTGCAAACTCGACAATGATGGCAATTCTGGATGGCTTTCAGAAGGCATATTCCGTTGATTTCAGACCACTCAATGCACTGTGCCCTGCTGCATTCCAAGGGGCTCGTTATATTTCACCATTGAAAAGGCAAATAATCTCGTATGCATCTGGTGAGCAGAGATTTCCGCTTTTCTTATGACTTGTATCAGTTAATTTTCAGAACCATGCTAGTTCTTTTTGAATGATGAATTCTATTACATGAAGTTTTAATGGAAGCCACTTTTTCTTTTATGATGTTTGGTCCCCTTGACCTGTCCAAATCCAATTTTCATCCCTCTTTATCTTCTAATTCAATAACCAGCTTCAATTTCTGATGGTTTTAAAGGCCTTCACAGTTTATCATTGTTGGTTATTACCACGAACAGTTCAGTCTCCTTTCCAAGTTGAATACATTCATCATCTAATACCATATTGTGAGTGAGAGGCTGTTTCTGCTGTTTGAACAATCCTCAAATTAGGATTTTCTGTACAGTTTGGTCTTATGTAGACGTTATTCGTGATATTCCTGTATTTAGTCAGTTTGGGTAATATTGAAGATGATGAGCTTCTGCTCAAATATTGTTTCGTTTGGTAATTTACTGAGTTGTGGAGCTTTGTGAGTACATGTATCATGAATGATTATGCTACTCAAGATTGAATTATGATCAGCTACCCCCAAAACACTTTCATTTTTTTTTCTCGAAAATATCCAACTTGTTAATAGATCTGAAACTTATGCGAACCCATTCATTAGTTCATTGGTAGTGCTAGCTATTCTTTTGAGTCGATGGGTCGGCTGGTCCTCGTCCTATGTTTATCTTTTTAATGTTGTTCAAGGGTTGAAGGAGTATAATATTTGGGCATGGAGATTGGGTGGTATTAAGTTAAGCACTAGTAGCACAATGACATTGGGAGGAGAATAAATGGAAACATAAGTATTGTCAAAATCTTTTAGGTACCTTTGAGGACTTACCATGCTGGCGATCAATATAACAAAGCACGACGGTCTTGTTTATAAGAGTGTCACTTTTGGCTGTGTTTGTGACTTTGTGTGTATGTAATGATTCATGTTGTTCTTAGTTGTATGATGCCCTTATAAGTTCATGATTGATGGTTGGTTAAGGCTTCGTCTTAACAACTACTTATCTTTTTAAGCAATGCATTGGTTGTTCATATATATATATGTGTGTGTGTGTGGACATTTGCCACATCTAATGCATTTGTCAACGTCTTTGTGTTTCAATGTTTCTGGACCACATAGGTAACCAAGCTTGTACACTCGTTTAAGGAAGGTTCGGAGGAATGGTCCAAGAAGGCGGTAGAGCTTGAGGATTCATGAAGACTTTAGAAGTAAGTTCTATTTGTAATTTATTTATCCAACAATGGCGAATGATGCACAGTACACTAATTCCTCTTGTGAACATGCAGTTTGGTTGTGGAATTTCAAAATTATCTGTTTTTCTTATGTCTTCATGCATGCTGGATGAAGGTGTATGAGGTGGCAAAGACGTCTTTGAAAACAATGACACAGAAACTAGAAAGTCTTTGCAAAGTGATGATGGTGGTAAAAAGTTGATCA
The DNA here is from genome assembly GCF_026168435.1 of Sesamum indicum. Classification (NCBI taxonomy): domain Eukaryota; kingdom Viridiplantae; phylum Streptophyta; class Magnoliopsida; order Lamiales; family Pedaliaceae; genus Sesamum; species Sesamum indicum. Next base: position 7,224,944 of record NC_142658.1, on the reverse strand, counting down.
TTTTCTTGGCTTTCACTCTTCATTTCATCCATCAAGCATTCCTTTATATGTTTGCATTGTTATCTTGAGTTCTTGATATTTATCATCTACATTATGGGGTTGTGATTTTCTTTTTATCTATGGCAAGTTTGTTCCTTTGATAAATAGTGTTGGATGCTTTTTTAGTGGTTTTCAATTACTTTACTACTGTGGTGTGGGTGTTTCTCATCTTGTTTAATTTGGTTGTGCTTTTATGTTATCTCATTCAAGTAAACGACGTGTATTGTGTTCTTTGTGGTATATCAAGCTCTGTGAGACATTTTGTTGTTGGGATGTCCGTAATTGTTTAGCATTTTAGGATTGGACTCTTGGTTCAATTGAAATTACATGAAACTTCTCATATTCTAATTTTGATTTGAACAGCCCAATTCACCTTCCAAATGGGATAAAACCATTTCAAAAGTAAAGAATTCCATGACATATATGTAGTGTTAATTAACACATAGGAACCAGAGGGTAACTTTTTTTTAAATTTTTGTTCATCTTTTGTTATCCTATCAAACTACTTTTGTTTTGTTTTCTTTTGCCAGTTACTATCAAACTACTTCCGTTTATATTATTTTTTAGTAATTTGACAAATAAATGTGATTTAGGAAGTCATAAGATTGAGACATGAATGTGCACTAGCATTATGTGATTGTTGCTTGATTAACTGTGGAGTCGTTGAGCCATAATTTCATGCATTTTGAATTGCTTTGAAAGAGAGTTGGAATATCTTTGCTTCTACTAAATCTTAGGATTCTTGTGAGATCATATTTGTTTGCTAAAACTCTACCCGATTGATCCTTATATCCCTAACATGGGACATGCATCCATTTTGAAAAATTCAAAGGCCCTTCCCCTTCCAGAAAAAAAAGAAAGAAAGAAAGAGAAGTAAGAAAAAGGAAATTACATCTACTCCGCTGGTTTAGGTCACTTAGTAACTGGGTAACTTCATCACAAATGTTGTTATTCACGTAAAACGGTGGCCGGAGCTATGAGTATGCAAAGCACTTTAGGTAAAACGTCTTTTGGTTGAGTAACCGGGTGCCTTCACCACAAGTGTTGTCATTCGCGTCAAAAGGCCAGAATGCGACGTTTTTTGGTTGAGTAACCGGGTGCCTTCACCACAAGTGTTGTCATTCGCGTCAAAAGACCCGAAAACGGCCTAAAGAACACAAGTCGCGGGCAAAAAAAAAGGAAAAAAAAAGAAAAAAAAAGCCGTGACTAAAGCAAAAGGGGAAGAAAAAAGAAAAAAAATTCATTAGTGGCCAAAGAAAAGAAAGAAAAGCGAAATCCGTCCCGACTAGGTAGATGTGAGGAGATAAAAGGGTATTGTGTTAGCATCGAGGATGATAACACTTTGAAATCCATAGATTTTGTGGAAGCTTGAGTGTCCTCCTCTATACTTGGCAAAACGAAGTGTTGTGATGTGATTGGCCTCTTACCCTCGTTATGATAAGTTAGCATTTGCATAATGTATTGCGGCGTTTGTGTTTTGAGATTATGTGCACATAGTATTTCATTCTGTTGGAGGCAATAACTTTAATGACATTGCGGCAGTCCTTTCTTTTCTTTATTAATTTATTAAAAAATTGTCACATTTCTTGGTGCTGAAATTTTTTTTGTGTAAAATCCTCTACTTTGGCATGCCTTTTCTTATGTGACTACTATTTTTGGTTGGAAGGAGGAGGAGATAGATTCTGGCCTTGTATTTATTGTAACAATATTTAAATTCTATATTATTATAGTTTTCTTTAATCTTAATGAATTATTCCCTTTAGATTGCCATCCCAGCAGGGTGAGGGTGCAAGTTCAGTATATAGCAGTAGTGCATTTTACATGACCGCCCCTTAAAAGGAAAATGTATGTGCTTGCATGTAAGAGTTAAAGAAGTCTACCATGGTGCATATAGACAAGTATTATAAATTTTTCACTTCTAATCTATACTGGCCCATGAATGTGGTTTATCCAGGTATGTGAGGTTGGGAATCATTGTTAACTAATAATTGATAATAAAATCAGATTCCTTTTTTGTGTTCCATCTTCTGTTAAACTCTTTAATGAAGTTCATGAGATATCTTTCAGTTACATTTGCTACACTTGGTGAGAACACCAGATGATGTCCCTGGATGTGCTTCTTAGTGCTGGTGTTCCGTGGTGCAGGTGACTATTTATATGCTATCATATCATCTTTATCATTTGTCCCCTACACTCTTATGTAGAACCCATTCATTAGTTCATTGGTAGTGCGAGCTATTCTTTCGAGGGGCTAGGTGTGTTAGTGCTCTCCTGCATTTATCTTTTTATGCTCTTGAAGTGTTGAAGGAGTAAAATTCAAGTCCATACTCGACAATAGATATTGGGTGGTATTGAGTTATGAGCTCACAGCAAGGTGTTTTAAATGAAAAAAAGATTACATCATGAGAAGAATATATGGAACGTAAGTACTGTAAAAATCTTAGGTACCTTTGAGGACTTAGCATTCTGCTAGGGATTTTCTTATCCATTGAAAATCAACAGATACAATTAGATACCATCATTTGTAATTAGGTCTGTGTTACTTTTTGTTGCTCTGCATCTTTAGTGATTTAATCTTTGGTTGCATTGTAAGTCACTCTCTTAAATCAATGTTTTTCTTGACTACTGGTGCAAAAAGCTCGAGAATTTGTTGTCACTTCCCAAGAGCTTATCACTCGGGGTTCAGTCCTGGTAAGTCGCTTGTACTGGCTTAATTCCTATCGATATTTATGTTGATTTATCTAGAGAAGTTATTTAATATCAATATCTGAAATTAAAGTGCTTATTCTGTTTATTCGATCTTATTATTTTAGGATATTATTGTGGAGATGCTGCTGATATGGCTAATATTGAATCGTCGAGTGTTGCAAGAGAAGCTGCAATACATAGTGCAGCTATTAGGTGTCCTCCAATGGTGTCTCGCTTCCAGTTATCATATGATCTTGCAGTCTCGTTATGTTCTAGGTTTGTTTTCTTTTCTTATGTGTGATCCTCTTCTGGTATCACGCAGAAATGGTCTCTTGGAAATTTAGTATTCTACCGGCATTCCTTTTCTTGTTATGCCCCTGTGCAGAAACTTATGGTAAGATAATAATTATTATTTAAAATTGAAATATATGCAAATAATTGCTTCATTTATGTAATATATGACTTTTGATCACAATTGGAATGCTAATTACTGTGTCGCGCTGTAGAATGATGCATGTTAGTTGGAGCTAAATGAAGGTAATTTGGTGGATATCTCTAAGTCATAAAGTATCAGAGCATTTTAGAGGATACTTGATGGTTTTGATTTTTTGAGTGCAATAATGGCAATATACTAAAATCGTCTACAACAGTAGACATACTGTCCCCATATTCTTTTACTATTCCTTTCTCGAATTATGATATGCCTGTTGCTATGTAAATTGTTGAACTTATGTACATGAGCATGCAATTGCAATCTCTGGGATTTTGGCATCTAACTATTTGGACAATGCTCTGGTCCGTTGTTGTGGGATGGGATGTTTGATGCTACATTTAGGATATTCTATACAGTTTGGTCTTATTTAGACGTTATTAGTGATATTACTTTTTTTTAGTCAGTTTGGGTAAGATTGAAAGTGATAAGCTCGTGCTCAAGTATTGTTTCATTTAGTAATTTACTGAGTTGTGAAGCTCTGTGAGTACATGTATCATGAATGATTATGCTAGTCAAGATTGGTTTATGATCAGCTACCCCCAAAACCCTTCTATTGCATTTGGTCTCTAAAATGTGCAACTTGTTAATAGATCTAGATCTGAAACTTTGAAATAATTAAGCAGGCTGTTCAATTTGAGAACTGGAGTTCATTGGGTTTAGGCCTTGAATTGGTATCCTTTTGTCTGTACCTGTATCATCCAGAATGGTACCGTGATGCCAATCAGGATCACCATGAACTCTGTGCTTCCTGTTTCCATCATGTCTGCTGACTTGTATTGAACTACTCTAGCTCTTTGCGGATGTTGGGGGATCTTCAATAGCACTGAAGTGTTGTTTATATATCAAACTACTGCTGAACTGATGGAGTTGAATTAGTATCTAGTTTCTATAGAGACTAATTACTGGACTACAGACTATGATCATGATCATTCTGTTGCAGTTTTTCGCCACAGAATATGAAATAAAGTAATTTCTACTGTGATAATGAAGAATTTTTCGCTCTTATGATCATCTACATTTCTTAGACTAAATTTATTATTAATTAGTTACTGAACGAGGTTCTTTCTTATTTACTTTGTTATTTAAATAGGATATCTATGGTAGAGAAATTTCTGTTTTTCCTGCGCCAAAGGGACAAATAATGACATGGAAGGAGTCTTTACTTGATACACCTACCTATAGTTGGGTATGCTTGTTTAACAATGTTCCTAAAACGGGCGTGTTCTTTTTCAGGTAGGAGATGTGGCATTGTCCATATTGCACAGTATGGTAGCCGCTCATTCAGATATAGATGATGCTGGAGAAATTGTTACACCAACCCCCAGAGTAAAGAGGATCTTGTCAAGCTCACGTTGTCTCCACATATTGCACAAGTAATATATTTAAGTGCCTGTCCTTCTATTGGTTGTGTGTGCTCTTGTCCCAATTTGGCCAACTGAAAAATCTACTCAGACTTATTAGAATAAAAAATTGCTAAAAACGCAGAAAGTTATGCTTATTATTGTATCTTTTGTTTATTTACCTGGAGAGCCTGAAAAATGTAAAGGTTGATATGTGGTTTCAAACAAGTTCCATCAACCTTTGTCCTCAAATATTTGAGATTTTCAATCTGGCAGTTCTATGATTTGTATTCGCTTAGGGATAGTAAGTCGAGGATTATGTTGATGGATATGCGAGGGTGGGGTACAGCATTTTCGACTTCTGTTAAAAGAGTTCTAAATTTTGTTTGTACGTAGATCTGGTACAAGTTGGTTCACAAGAATTATGAAGGGAGTCAGTTGTCCGGTATTTATGCTTATCGTCACATGAGATGCCCATTGGAGACTGATTGAGCAAACAACTGTAGAAGGGTCACTGGAACTATTGCACCTCCTTAAACTAAGATATAGTTTCCCTGTAATATGCACTTAGGATATCCACGTTTACTAGTATCCTTAAACTCCAGGTGTTTTAAAGATGCAACTTTTCATATTCTCTTGTGCCTTTTCATGGTAATTATATTATAACACTTTCACTTTGGAAGTGGGGTAACTTTTGTTCCTTTCTTTGCCTTCCACACAGGTTTGAGATGTTTTCGTTATTTTTCTTTTGTTTTTAAGCTGAACTAGGCAGTGGCTCGATGGTGGCTCCCTCAATATGCACATTGTTTCTCAATTTCAGAGCTTCAGTTAATGAACCAAACTCTTTCCTCTATTTCTTATGTGCAGGCAATGCTTTCTGGTGAACCAACTATTGTTGATGCTGTTGCTGCTCTGCTGAAAGCTATAGTTACTAGGAACCCAAAAGCAATGATCCGACTATACAGTACAGGCACATTTTCTTTTGCTCTGGCTTACCCTGGATCTAATCTTCTTTCAATTGCCCAACTCTTCTCAGTGACTCATGTTTATCAAGTTTTTCATGGTGGTGAGGAAGCTGCAGTTTCCTCTTCTCTACTTTTGGCGAAACGAAGTGTTTTGGGCGGCCTCTTACCTGAGTCATTGCTTTATGTACTGGAACGTAGCAGCCCAGTTGCTTTTGCCGCAGCAATGGTTTCTGATTCTGACACTCCTGATATTATTTGGACACACAAGATGCGAGTAGAAAATCTGATCCGTCAGGTAGCCCTGAATCTGCAACTGGAGTTTGCTACTTGTCTTTCACCCCAAGCATCTTTTGTTAACATTTAGTATTTACATTCTAAAACATGGTGGTACTTGAGTCATCTTCAATTCAAATAAGTGTTGCATTTAACTCTCAGTTTTATTTGATTAGGTTCTTCAGCATCTTGGTGATTTCCCTCAGAAATTGTCACAGCATTGTCATTCCTTATATGACTATGCTCCAATGCCACCAGTGACATATCCAGAGCTGAAAGATGAAATGTGGTGTCATCGTTATTATCTTCGAAACTTATGTGATGAAATTAGATTTCCTAATTGGCCTATTGTTGAACATGTTGAGTTTTTGCAATCATTGCTAGTAATGTGGAGAGAAGAGTTAACTCGAAGGCCAATGGACCTTTCTGAAGAAGAAGCTTGCAAGATACTAGAGATTTCCATTGATGAAGTATCCAGAGACGACGCCCCTAAGAAACCAAGTTTTGAGTTAGTTGAGGAGATACCTGATATATCAAAGCAGATTGAGTATATTGATGAGGAAAAGCTCAAGAGACAGTATAGGAAACTTGCAATGAAGTATCATTCAGACAAAAATCCTAAAGGGAGGGAGAAGTTTGCAGAATGCTTATGAGTGCTTGCAGGTATGCCAAATTCCTTGATCCTGTGTGAGGATCTGTCGTTACTCATAAAAAACGGAGACTATATGATTAAGCTTGAGAAAAAAGAAAGAACATATAGACAAGGGATCTTATAAGCTGCCAGATCTTATTTCAAATGAATTAGTCGACTTGTTTAGACGCCGTTTTCACAATTAAGCTGTTTATTTGACTGGTAGAAAGTGCTCTAAAGGTATTTATGCTGTCAAGATGAGCCAAATGCTTTGTTACACATATAAATGGATATCGGTATTGGTTTTAAATATATCTTGGAACTAGGAAGGACACGGGACTATATATATATATTTAATTCTTAGATATGATACTACCTCAATTTAAGGTGTGGACCAAGAAATAAATTTAAATATATAAATCTAAGTGGCTTTTGCGGAAGAGTGAAAATGTAAATCATAGGGCTTTCCTATGAGGTTTGGACTACTTACATATGTTTCCCTTTGGTTTTGTTGCCTGCATCTAATATTTCATTCTGCAATCAGTAAACTTCTTGGAATATGATCAGCAAAGTTGGACAAAATTCCTAAGTTGAACCCTACATATGAGCGTTTTTATGAGGCATGTCTTTGGCCGGAATGCAATCCTCTTTAATTGGTTGTATTTCTTCATATTTGAGCTCCATGTTTCATATTTTCTTTTTAGTGATCTACTGCTTTCTTATTCCTCTCCCTTAGGTGACCGTGCATGGATTGCAAGGTCCCCAGAGTTGGAGGTTGTTGCTTCTCTTAAAGGGCCAGTGTATTCTATATAGGCGATATGGGAATGTATTGATGCCATTCAAATATGCTGGATATCCTATGCTCTTAAGTGCCATTACAGTGGACAAGGATGATAACAATTTTCTTTCCTCTGATCAAGCACATCTTCTAGTTGCATCCTCGGAGCTTGTTTGGTTGACGTAAATTCATCATCTGCCTTTAATTTCCATATCATTCTTCTTGTGATAATACTTTGTAAATGTACTTTTGCTTATGCTATTTCCACATATTTAACTTTCAGGTGCGAGTCTTCATCATTGAATGGTGAAGAGCCTGTGAGAGATGGTGGAATACCTCTTCTTGCAACCCTCCTTTCCCGTTACATGTGTGTGGTCCAACCAACAACTCCTGCCACTGAACCGTCCGCTACTATTGTCGCTAACATAATGCGAACCTTTCCAGTTTTGTGTCAGTTTGAAAGTGCGAGAACTGAGATGCTCGAATTTTCAGGATTAGTTGATGACATTGTTCATTGCACTGCACTTGAGCTTGTTCCTGCTGCTATTGATGCTGCCCTGCAGACCATTGCTCACCTTTCTATCTCCTCTGAAATTCAAAATGCCCTTCTGAAGGCTGGTGTATTGTGGTAAGATAGATCATTATATTGTTATAATTATGCTTTCATCAGTTTTCTAGCATGAGATTCTAGTTTCTGGAAGTTCGCAGAACACTACTGTTTCTGTTATGGATTTTTTGACCGTCCTTTTATATTTATCGCTTAACCTGGTTCCAAGTGACATATTGCTTAGTGACTTAGTTTCTATTTGTTCATTACTTTTCACTCTTTTGCCCATATAATTCTTCGTAGCTCATATATGGATATTGAATAATGAAATTACCCATATTGGTCTATTTATCATGCTCTTTGTACTCATGAGGATGACTTTGTTGCTGGCATTTTCTCTGTGTCTGTCTGAGCTTGTATAGAAGACTTATTTGCTTGTGAAGGTGGTCATATTTTTATTTTTTTAAATTGAAGAAAATGTTGGAACTCTAGTGTTGAAGATGCTTTGTGGTGACTATTCTTTGAATGCCAGAATATACTTTTTCTACGTGAAGTGTGAAAACTTAAGCTTTATGAACAATCTGAATTCTGAAGCCACTGCATCAGCTGGCACATGACTGTTACATCTTACAAAAACCACTCCGATGTTTCTAAAAAAACTACTGTACCTTGATGTTATAGTTTTCTCTTGTGGTCTGTTACTTGAATCGAGGTCCATTTACAAACTTGAGGGTTCATAGAGTTAATGTTTATTTGTTCGGTACCTTTTGTCGAGTCAATTTGCTTGCGAAGAGAGTCCAACTTTTATTTTAAAATTGAACAAAAATCTTGGAACTATTGTGTTGAAGGTACTTTATGGTGACTATTCTTTGAAAGACAAAAATCTTGGAACTATGTTATGGTCTTTCTCAGGTGGATTTTTTTTTTGAATCCAGGTCCATTTCAAAAACTTGTGGTTTTATAGGGTCACTTTTTGTTTGTTCAGGTACCTTATACCATTGTTGCTCCAATATGATTCGACGGCGGAGGAATCAGATAAGACAGATGCACATGGTGTTGGAACTAGCGTTCAAATAGCAAAAAACATACATGCTGTAAAAGCATCTCATGCCTTGTCAAGGCTTAGTGGTTTGGTTGACGAGGAGATCCCGACACCCTACAATCAGGCTGTAGCTGATGCCCTTAGAGCTTCACTAACCCCTAAACTTGCAAGCATGCTGAAAAATAAATTTGCAAAAGACCTCCTATTCACATTAAACTCAAACTTGGAGTCCCCTGAGGTAAATGCTGCAGATTTTGCATTTTGACAAGGAAAAAACGTATTGGGTGCCACTTGAGCATTGCCTCATCTTCCTGCATCAATATCTGCATATTTTCTTTGAATGTTGTGAAACTCAGAGCACTATAACGGGGCAGGCTTCTTAACATACCTTTTCTGATATGTAGGCAATATTTGCTTCTTCTTCTTTTGTAAGTACTTTGTTGCTTCTATTGGAAGTAGATAATTGGGGGAAAAAAGAGAGGAAAGCAATATGTTCTACATGTTCGTGTTATTAAAAGTTTTCAAATTGGCTTTAACTACTTGGTATGTAGTTGTCATGAAGATTCTATAACTGATTCAAGTTTCATTTTTTTTTTCTTTTCCCGATTTACTTGTTTACTAGCAAATCCGGGTGGTGTGGTGGCATGAATGTATTCTGGACGTTCTGCATTTAAATTTAGAAAACTTAATTTTCTTTGAACGGTCTTTTGCATTGGACATAGTATTTAATTCGAAGAATCTCTTGCAGGTGAACTATTGGTTCTTTAAGGGAAGAGGTTATTTGTTTGCATCTAATAGAGTATCTTCTTATCTATCTTGTCTGATCAAAGAAATTTGGTGTTGGGCCTTAAAATCTATGCCCTTCCTATCTATGACTAGTTGTGAAGTTTCCATGCATTTCTTATGTTTGATATGCAAACCTATTTGCACATTTTCCTCCTCCCTACCCCATAAAAAAAAAACAAAATAACAAAAAAAGAAGCTTTTGCACCAGAAGTTCTTTTCACGAGCCTGAAGGTTTTATTTTTTGCATAATGATTAAGAAAAGGGTATCTATTATGTGCAAGCTATAATTCTAATCTATATATAGGTTGTCTTTCTGATAATAATTGGGGTGTGGGTGTTACTTTCCATAACTATCTAGATTGAAAATGTTTTAAACACATATACTATAGTTCCAAGTGATGGCCATTTGTAGATGCTCTATGCCATAGTTGATGACCTTGTGGGACTCTCAGATATCATGACATAGTTTCACTTGATCTTTCATTTACAGATAATCTGGAATTCCTCCACCTGAGTAGAACTTTTGAAATTTGTGGAAGAGCAGCGTGCAAGCCTTAGTCATCATGGTTCATATGACCTTAAAGATTCGCATTCCTTTGTTTATGAAGCATTATCTAAGGAGCTCTATATTGCCAACGTATACTTGAGAGTCTATAATGATCAACCAGATTTTGAAATTACTAAGCCTGAGGACTTCTGTCTTGCCCTTGTTGATTTTATATCACATCTAGTCCATAATGCACCCGCTGCAAGCATGGATACTCATGTTAATAGTGATGTAACCACTGATGGATCTGCCGAGCAGCATCTGATGATTCTTCAGCATCACTTGATGGGAAAAGCTTGGAGAGGGAGGATTTGGAACTAGTCAAAAATCTTCAATACGGTCTGCTATCCCTTCACGTAGAAGTCTGGTGGTTTTTCGTCTGACACTTTTTTAGTCACCCTTGACACCTTTTTTTCTGTAATTTCAGCACTTGTTGACAAAGAATCTGAATTTAGCTTCAGTGGTCTCCACAAAGGAGAAGCTATTCCCCTCTTTGAATGCTTTTCTCTTCCTGTTTCTTCATCAAGCAACATTCCTCAGCTATGTCTACTTGTTTTGTCATGGTTGACTACATATGCACCTTGTGTGGAAGCAATGGTCGCAGATAGCTCTGGTCTGCTTGTTTTATTACAGTTGCTTCACTCATCTCCCAGCTGCCGTGAAGGAGCTTTGCATGTTCTGCCTTAGCAAGCACGCCGGAGCTAGCTTGGGCAGCTGCAAAGCATGGAGGGTTGGTTTTCATTCTTGAAGTTCTCTTGCCAATACAAGGTATGCTGATCTCATAGATAGCGGTTTCTTAAGAATTCTATCTTGCGCTCTAAAATGGAAATTTTGTGTAGAAGAGATTCCGTTGCAGCAAAGAGCCGCAGCAGCTTCGCTATTAGGGAAGCTTGTTGGCCAGACTATGCATGGGCCTAGAGTGGCGATAAGTCTGGCAAGATTTCTGCCTGATTTCCTTGTCTCGGTAATCAGGGATGGTCCTGGTGAAGCAGTTGTGATTGCTCTTGAACAAACAACAAAACTCCTGAACTAGTCTGGACTCCAGCAATGGCTGCATCGTTGTCTGCACAAATAGCAACTATGGCTTCGGATCTGTACCGTGAACAGGTGAAAGGACGTGTTGTTGATTGGGATGTACCTGAGCAGGCCTCTGGCCAACAGGAGATGAGAAATGAACCTCAGGTATAACTGCTGTGTGCTGCAGATGTACTCTTTTGTTTTTGATTGATTACATGGATGTTCTAAAGAACGCTAATTCTGTTTAATGACTTACATCATGTATTACTGTCTAGGTTGGAGGGATCTATGTTAGGTTATTCCTGAAAGATCCCAAATTTCCACTTAGAAATCCCAAGAGATTTCTTGAAAGGCTGCTGGATCAGTACCTTACATCCGTTGCCGCCTCACAATATGATGGCCAAGCTGTTGACACTGAACTTCCTCTACTTCTTTCTGCTACCCCAGTCTCTTTACTCAGGATGTACCCCGCTCTTGCAGATCATGTTAGATATCTTGGTTATGTGCCCAAACTTGTGTCTGCAGTAGCACATGGAGCAAGCAGAGAAACAATAGCTTCAGAAATCTATGTATCTGAGGATGGTTCGTCGCAACAAAATTCACAAACTCCTCCAGAGCGAGTTCGCTTTAATTGTTTATGTGTTCTACATTAGCTTGCAGGTAGCACCACCTGTGCAGAAGCTATGGCAGCCACTAGTATTGGGACACCCTAGATATGCTGTGGTTTTAAGCAGCCCCCCTTTTTTCCCCTCCAAGAAAATATCATACAAAAGATGTGTTTATCTGATTAAACATCTGTTGCTAAGTTTGGTATTGTTCTGATGAGCTTTTTCTTCAGGTAGTTCCACTTCTGTCGAACGCGATTGGTTGGCAAGGTGGAAGCATCCTAGCTCTTGAAACCTTAAAGCGTGTTGTAGTTGCAGGGAATCGAGCAAGAGATGCACTTGTTGCACAGGGTCTCAAGTGAGCATCAATATCTCTTTAGACCCTAAGTTGTAGAATTGTTATGCATGTGAAATGTGCAGACGTGGTTAATGAAACAACAATGCGCATAAATTCATCTGTGTTTTCATGATAAATTTTCTAAGATGGGTGCATAAGTAATGCAAATCATGCAATTAGTATTTATTAGACACAAAGTAATTTCGGCCCACAACGTGCAATTATCTGTCACCTGGGCTTAAGATATGGGTGGGTGATTGAGTCTGTTTTTAGAATATTATTGGGATATGCATCCTGATAAAACTACTGTTGCATGTTCTCTGTGTCATGCAATAGTAACATGGCATATAATTGTTGTAGGGTTGGTCTTGTGGAAGTTCTTCTTGGCCTTCTTGATTGACGAGCTGGGGGAAGAAATGGGCTTTGTTCACAGATGAACTGGAATGAGTCAGAAGCAGCAATTGGCCGGGTTCTTCAAATTGAGGTCTGTACCATATCATGATTTGTGTGAACACATACTGCCTTTTCTGCATGGTTGTTTGGAAAATTCAGATGGTGCCTTTAGATTAAATGATAAATGGCTTTATATCCAAGTATAGAACATTTGCAATGAACTAACATAAAATACCAGACCAACCTTGTGGGACAGAAGTGGTGCATAATTAGCAAAAGAAATTATGTTCTGAATTCATATGATAAGTTGCTCAAGGTGGTTTGAGTTCTATTTTGTTTAATTTCTCCAGAAATATATTTGTGTTTATAATCTCTTTGTGGTCATATTCCCTTTGCTGTGGGATCTTCCATGTTTCCTTCAAAAGGACAAGGAAAAACAATATGCACACCAAAATGAAAAGCTCTAAAAGGATTAGTAGTTTACAAGTCCTTGTTAAAAGCTTTTCTTGAGGTATTGTGATTGTTTCGTGAGTTTTTTGATTAGCATGCGAGAATACTAAGTGAATAATGATTTATTTAGGCTTAAGAAAATTAAAGCTGCTGAGAAGATTTCTGTATCTTCGTTTCACATGTATCTTTGATCTGCTTTGCACTGTAGATGCAGGCTTATTAAGGAGTTCTTCCATACTCTCGCATAGGATGGGCAGGATAAGGTCAGCTAATAGTGGGGTCTAGTTTGGATCTAGGTAATAGAACCGCCAGGATAATAGATCATATGCTCTGAATTTGCGGGTTGATCAGGCATAGTGCATGAGTTTTAATACATTTAGTGGGTAATGGAGTGTAAATGAATTTTTGAAAAGCATGAATTGTTTTGAAATAATTTACATGCCAAATGTATGTGATACATGAATTAAATATTGAACAGCATATTTTTTTTTAAAACTAATTTGCACACCAAGTATATGTGAAACACAATTGACAGATATGATGGTTTTTAGAATTCAATGGATCTTTTAGTAATTTAATATTCAGAAAAAGATGTCATTTTTTGTTGTAACGAATCTTCCAATAGACGCTATTGGTGATATTCCTTTTTTTTAGTCAGTTTGGGTAAGATTGAAAGTGATGAGCTCCAGCTCAAATATTGTTTTATTTGGTAATTTACTGTGAAGATATGATCAGCTACCCCCAAAACCCTTCTGTTGTATTTGGTCTCTGAAATATGCAACATGTTAATAGATCTAGATCTGAAACTTTGAAATAATTAAGCAGGCTGTTCAATAACTTTTAATGAGTTGCCTATTATACTCTTGTTTTAATAACCATTGATCTTCAATTGTTAAAAAAAAAGAAACTTATAGATTTTAAATAATTTAATATATATTGTATTTATGTATATTTACACAGATAGCTCCTTTTGTGGGTGGCATGCTCACTCTGAGAGAAGACGAGTTTGGACAATCTTATTCTTATGCATGTTTGTTTATACTTTTATTTTTAATTTTTAATTTTAAAATTCTAAAATAATAATTACAGTAAAAAAGTATTTTTTTTTTTTTACGTATTCTCACTGAAAATATGATGTACGTATTCTCACTGAAAATATGATGTACGTATTCTCACTGAAAATATGATGTTAATGTAAAATAATTTCACGCAAAAAGCTATATAAAGTTGAAATTGTGCAATTGTTACTAAAAATTGAATTAAAAAATTTGAAAGAAAGGAACAGAAAATTATAGGTTTAAAACAAGAAATAAGAGATAAAAAAGAAATAATATTTTCCTTTGTGTTATTGATTCTCCGCAATTGGGTGTCTCGGAAGTGTACATTTCTTCTCTCTAGTAAAGGGGTTTTTCCCCTCTCTCTGTTCCATCATCAACAAAATTGATCTTTCACTTCCAAGCACTTTGGCAAGCGACCACTGCCGGAGACCCACTTCTGTTCCGGCGGCCCGTCGCCGCCCAACTCCATCATTTTCCCACCACCCACGCGCGCGCACGCGCGTCTTTAGACTGCAACACAAACCCCCTTTTTCAACCAATTTGCTCAATTTCTCTCCGTCCGTCACCGTTGCCGGCGACCAGCGCCGACATTGGAGTCCCCTCACCCCCACGACTCTTTTCCGACCATCCCCCGGCTTTCTCCACTGGTCTTCGACAGGACTGCAACGTCTCCAATTTTTTGCTCCTTTTCCCTTTCTACATTGGACACTTCGACTGAGGCCAGTGGGGGTTAGATTCCTTGATCCACTTGCTAGACTTCTTGTTTCTGGAATGATCTTAAGAGCTGGAGTTGGAAGTGGTTACCAAAGGTAGATTGTTGTTATGTATCTGCTTTTCTACTAAAGCTATTACCAATGCAGGTTTTCTCTTTGTATAAATGAATTAAACAAAGCATAAGTTGATAGAAACCGACATATGTTCTAAAGTCTTTCTTCTTTTGAGGAAACGAACTTTGTTGTCAATCAAATAGTTTAAGAACTCTACAGGTTTTGACATTTGTCTTGTTCCATGTTGACATATGTTTGAATTAATATCTTGGAATTGGTGGATGTTGTTGTTCCGTCGCAACACCTGGAACCTTATAAATACACAATAGTGGGGGTTGAGGGTGTCGAGGCAAATAAATTTCAGATTTCTTGAACAATTAGTCCATTTTTTCAAAATTTTAGTTTAGTTGTTGGCTCTTCCACTCTATTTTCCTGAGCTCCTCAATCGCTTAAAACTTAGCACCTCATACCCTTCACTCATTCTATTATATGACGTGTTGCTGGGTTTGCTTGGTTCTTATGTGTTAATAGGGTTGTAATATGCTTGCCGGGAGGGGGCGAGGGAATTGGTCCAGTAAGGGGATTGCTGTGGCCCTATACTTAGATGCCTTGCCGTAAATATGTTCTTTTAGTGTGTATACAAGAATAAGAAGTGCTATTTTAAAAGCTTATATATATTTGTGATGTTGAATATTAATATATAGGATGGTATTTCAATCACTATCACTATCAGTCATGTTGGTGCAGTGCCTGAAGAAGAGATTGCCCTGCATTAAGTATTAACTTAAAATTGAACTAAGTCCTCTTGAAACTACATCTTGCCCATCTTCAGAATGTGACTGTACCTTGGCTCATATTTCATTTTATCTTGGTTTATTGCGTTGTTTTATTGTTAAATTATGAATTGAAAATATGGAACAATGCAAAGGTCATTCTAATTCTCCCTTTGAAGATCAATGAACTTCATTTTGTTTGTTTCTTTCTCTGTTGCTTCTTCCCATTCTAAGAACAAGTAAAATGAAGTAAATGAAAGGGAAAAACCATGGTTGAGATCGTGCTGAGTAGTTTTATTGTCCAGATAATTATGACGGCCCTTTGCAATAGGTAAGGGGGTCACTGACAATAATCACGACGTGGAAATGATTTTTTAACTTGACATCTCTACGTGAACTATAATTTCATCTAGCCTTTGTCTTCAATTGCTAGCATTGCGAGTTTCAGGTCATTGTTTGTTTTATTTTCTTTAGAAAAGCAAGACGTCTTAGTGAGTGATTGATTGGAAATCTAAGTCTGTAACTCTTGATCAGTAATCTGCAAGATACCAGGTGTATTTTCTTTATTAATCTTTGCAGTGCTTGCTAGATGATATATCATTAGTAAGAAAAATATTTGCAATTATTCATATGTTTCATAATTACTAATTGGACTGTTTGCATGCAGTTACCAATGGCCAGTAATGTTAACTTGGAAAGCTATATCTCACAGGACTAAAGGCTTTAGTGGAGCGGACCTTCAAGCACTTCTTTCTGGCACACAACTTGAAGTAGTTCATTTGCTCTTGGATAGGGAAGATGGCAGTGGAACTGGAAAGATCTTTATTATCACGGTTGCTCTTCTGGAGTCCATGGCATCCAAGGCTAAATGCCTAAATCATCAGTTTCAGAAGCTGAGAAGCGAATGTTGCACGGCATTTACAGCCAGTTTCTCAATTCAAAGTGGTCTGTCACTGAACAGGTATATCTCTCATCCTCTCTCATTGGTTCAGTTTGAATTTTAAAATTTATTGATAGTTTTGTATGTGAATGTGTAGTTTTGGAAGAAGTATAGTAGGTACATCTTAAAGATGAAGCTGTGCTAGCAAATTTAATATTTTATCGATTGGTAAAAAAACCATGATTGTCAATTTTGTTCGGTTATTGCTTATTATTTGGTGCAATTATGATAATGTTGGATTTTTGTTTTTATTTTACAATGTTAATTTATCGTAAATTGAACTTTTAGTACTTTCTTGGTTATTGAATATGTGCTAAACCACCATCCCATCAATAAATACCGTACATAAGTCTGAAGTGCCCATGCATATTACCTCCAAAGTCAACTACAACAGGGCAGTAAGTCAAGCAGAGCGATCCAAGCTGTTTAGACTGAGGCTCGGCTTAAACTTATTCGAGACTGCATTTTTTATTGTTTCTCTCTTGAATTTAAAAAGTTGAAAGCTATTCTGCACCCTCTATGAATGTTGAACGGAGCAAAATGTGTTAATCCCACATCTTTTTGTTATTAGTCTATAGCGTGAGTATACACAAACATCCATCAATGGCTGAATAAAGCATAATGTCTAAAGGCTACCAATGTCCATTTGTTTTAGTATGAAGAAAGTGTACATACTTAAGAAAAAACCACAACAGCTTTGAAATCTTTATGCTGTAATATTTGAAGAAAGAAACCCAGGGATATTAATTTGTTTTTTTTGTGCTTAGAATGCCATTGTTACGGACATGTCTAATTTTGTAACCTTACCCCCTCTCTTGGAGTATAATTGTAGAAACTTAAGGTTGTTACCAGTCTTGTAATGGAGATTTAGTTTTCAAGAAATGGAACCTCATGTGATATACTGAAGATAATTGGTTTTGTTTTCTGTTGGCTTTAGTAGTTTAATGGTAACTCTCATCATCAAATCTAACATTAAATTGATATGATATGTTGTGTCAACAGCTAGTCATTGCTGGAGATGGGTACTAAAGATTTGGATTTTGTACAACTGAACCAATTAATTGGAAGAAAAGCTGGTGGGATATCAGTATATCCTTTCACACCATCAGTTCGAGGGAAGGAGGAGCCCTGTAGCCATATAATTGTTCGGGGCAAAGCTATGTCAGAATGTGTTGGAGATTTATTTACCCTGGTACTTCTGGTATTTTTCTTTGTAATTTAATTACATGCGAATTTCGAACCCCACCATTGTCACCATTGTCAGAATGTGTGGAAGGCTGAACAGTATTACCTGCAATAATTGTGTTGCAAAGAGTCCATTAGAGATTCTAGTTATGCGGGTGTTGGACAGTACCATGCAATGCAATGGTCGGTCAAAGTAAATTACTACTGTCTTGCATTGTGAATCCTAAAATGATGTTTTCTTGGCCATACTTTTTCTATATTATAACTCTTTTGAGTGTAGTGTTGAGCAGTCAAGGATTTGTCTTTTAAAGCTTTAGACGTCAAGGAACTGAACACCAAGAAGATTCTTGTACGAGATGTGGAGACAGTTAATAGCTCAGACCATACATTTGATGTGCTGCGATTTTTTGTGGTACGAGATGTGGAGACAGTTACTAGCTCAGACCATACAACCCCCGTTCTTGACACCATCCCAATTTTCAGGGACGTGTTCTCTTCCCTTTTTACTTTTCGTTCCATTGTTTGAGTGGGTTTCTGTGCATAGATTGAGGACAATGCATCATGCATGTGCTTGTTGTGGGGAGAGGTATGTTGTTCTTTGTGGTTGTGATTGGTTTTTGGGAATGTGGTTGGATAGTCATTGTAGCACGATTCTTGCGAAATTGGTTGTGTTGCTGGAAATCTGAAAGTTGAAATTCATATTAATGTGTGGAATGTGGATGTGTGGGATGTGAAATTTTTTGTTTGGTGGCTGAAAAGTTTTATTGAACACCAACTTGTTAATGAAGTTAGTGTGTCTTGAGAAAAATATGTGAATTATCTTGTGGTAGTTGCTGAATTTTCAGATTGTCATCTTGTGATATCCCTTAGATTAATAGGAATTTTGGTTTAAGTCGAGATAAGTAAGAGAAACGGACGCTTGTGGCATATTAAAAAAACCCAAAAAAAAAAGAAAATTGTGTTAACTATGTTCCATTGACTGCATCAAATTAACAATGTTCAAGAATCAACACAAAAACCCTTTGTGTGAGCTTTTGGGCCAAAGCACTTCCATTTCAATAGTGCTTCTATATTTATTTTGATTGAGGGCGTCAAACTTAGTCTGTCCATTCTAGAACTTGCTTGTGTAATACATTTTGAGACCACATTCTTGTTAGATTGGTGTATGAAAGTGATAAGGGCACTTAGGAAAAACCCATTGACTTGAACAGAGCCTACCTTGAATTCACCCATAGAAAAACTCATTTGAGCCTTTGCTTTTCTTTTCTTGGTTAAACCACATTATAAGCTTGACTATCCCCTTTTTGGTTATTTCCTAAAGTGATATTGAACCCATTCAAGGGCATGGTGTTGGCTTGGTTGCTTTTAAGTTGACATGAAAGTGAGTTAATGTATTCAAGCTGCATACACGGATGCATCGTTAGCCCTAAGGGAAAGGAAAAAAAATGGAAGGTGAAAATTGAAAAAAACAAAAGAGAAGAAAAGTAATGAATAGAGAGGAAAAAAAAGAAGGAAAAGAAAAAAAAAGGAGAAAATGGGAAAAAAAGAGAAGAAAAATGATGAAACAGAGGAAAAAAAGGAGAAAAAAGAAAAGATTACAAAAAAGATGGAGGAAAAGAAAAAAAAAAGGAGAAGAAGAATGGTGAAACGGAGGAAAAAAGAAGGGGGAAAAAGAAAAGGAGGAAAAGATGCAGGAGATGCAATAAACATAAGAATTTCATGAGTTTTGACTGTTCAAAGCACTTGAATTAAGTCGAACGAAAATGCGCTGGAAGGATAAGCAACTAGGTTGGCATCGTGCCTTTGAATTCATAAGCCAAAGTTCGACCTATCTTTTGCCACACCTTGTCCTAAGCCCCATTACAACCCATCGAAAGACCCTTTGATTCATGCATTAATTTGCATTTCGTTCGTGGTGGAGATTTGATTCACAAGCAAGCCTATGGTAATGGCATTCTGTGTATTGACTTGAGTGAAACCCGAATTCTTCAACACCTTATGTTATGAGTGATTACAATGACATCGTTGTGAGAACCCTTGTGAGAGTGTTGAAACTTGTTTCATTTGGTTTTGATGAAGTCAATGGGATACCTGCGTGTTGAATGTTGTGCTACAAGTGCTTGTTCTCAATATTGCTATCTCTTCTTAAACTATTAAGTCATATTAGTGTAGGGGATATACTTGAGTGACATGAAACGAAATTTGAGAATTGCTACTTGGATAATTCTTTTGTTTGGATCAAGACATGCTTGAGGTCAAGAATGGTTTTTGTGTGTGGAATCTGATAAGATATATTTTAGTGCTCCTATGCATGCACTTTTTCAAGTGACTGGGAAGGATCTTATTGCATGGATTGTCGATGTTAAGTTACCCCAATTTCATGGGAAGGAGCGTAAGGTAAGTTATAGGCGGCAAATTCAGCTCTTGTGTTATTGTGCTTGGTGGAATTTAGTCTAAAGTTCAGAGATAGCATGTCTTATACTTAATGTTGTCTATCATGTGCCTCTTTATTTGTGTTACTAATAATTATTTCACTAATGAGATCAAGAGAAGTCTTTAGGTATCACATACTACTTTACTCTTCTTCTTGTCCATATGGGTGTCAGATTATCAATATTTTTCTCATCCAAAACGCTGAGGGTGGAGTTAATCCTAACTGCTTAAATTCGCTCTCTGCAGAAAGGGTTATTGTAAAAATGTTGAAACTATTGTGGTCGTCTTTATCAACGGAACTGGAAATGTGCTTGTGTCATATGTTAAAGAATGATATGTGAAAACCGATTGTGCTATTTCTAAGAGTGCATATGTTAAAATCTTTCAATTGACAGCATGGAGAGTTCATGACCTCTGTCGTCTGCATTGGCTTCTGTAGCTCATAAACTGAACCTTGAAAATTGATTCAAATCACCTTCATGGCCGAGAGGTCGTTGGGTGCGCTGAGCATGGACACGCCCAGTTATTTTTAGGGTTAAATGAAAAGCTTTCAGTTTGCCATCAATGCCTTTTGTAAGTACCAATGTTTTTTGTTTTCGATTTCAGTGTCTTCTTATAAAGATTGAAGATTTAAAATGTTGGATACTTTTGAGTATAGGTTGGAAATTCACGAGATTCCATTAAAGTCGCCGCCGCTTGACTTTGGAAAGCTATCAATATCTGATGCTTCTCCCATAATAGGTATGTTCACACTTGGTTTTGGCTGAAAAAGCATTTTTGGCCCAATTAAATCTAATTTTCTTTTACATTTGGTTGGGTTAGTTCTGAAGTTACTACCACTTGTAAATGCTTGTCAAGTTAAATATTGTCAGTTGTTCACAAAAAGTAAATTGTCGCTGTTTTTCATTGTGAATCCTAAAATTGCTCTTTCCTTGGCCATACTTTTTCAATATTATAACTATTTTGACTGTTGAGTAGTCAAGTGTCTTTTAAAGCTTTAAACCACCAAAGAATAACCAAAAAATACGATTAGTTCCTCTTAACGGCACCTTTCATTGTCTTGTTTCCTAATGGCACCTTTTATTGTCTTGTTGTAGTGCACGAACTGAAGATCACGAAGATTCTTGTACGACATGCGGAGGCAGTTAATAGCAGACTTTTCGTGGTAAGTTGTTTGGGTGTTGTGCTTGGTGTGTGAGGATGGGCATAAAAATTAGTCTTCTGATCTATCTTGTGTGCTTGTCATTTCTCTTTTTGCAGCCCATTCTAGGACATCTTTGTAATCATCTTGTTGTATGTAGAATGATAGAATTGTGTTGTTGACTTGCACTTGCTAAGACTGATGTGCTTACTTTTGTTTGATGACAGCCTAATCCATCTCATGATTTGAAATCTAAAGAGAAAAATGAAGAGGGAAGACGCAACATTAAGACTGTGAAAGTATGTTCTCATCTCCCTCTCTCTCTTACATACTGCTTGATCTCTTGTCCACTAGTATTGTTGAACAGTCCCTTGTTGTCTTCACCTTAATTATGGGGACTTCTAGTTTTACTTTATTGCTTGTGGCATAATATATTCATATTACTACAATTATTCTTTTCCCCATCACACAGTCTGAGTTAAATGTGGCCTCCAAGTTGGTATCTGTTTGAGGAAAAGTAAGATGTTGTACAGAAATTTACTTATTTGTTTGAATCAATAAGGGGAAGATAGGGGAAGGTGTAGTTGCTTTCCAAGGGGATGTATGATACTTATTCGGTGGACTTGTTTACTTCAACCTAAAGGAAGTAGTTGTGTGGTACTCCTTATTTGATACTATAGAAATAAAGCAGGGAGGAAAGATTGAGTTTTTATGTTTACACGTTCAAAAATTAAGGGGTGACTCTGCTTTTGCTCCTAGACAGGATGGGAAAAATGGCTTTAGAGGGTTTCCTATACTTTAAATTTTCTTATACTTTAACTAGCTTCAGAATAGGAAACAAGGTGATGTACTGTGTTTTGCAATAAATTTTTCTTATACTTTAACTAGTTTCAGAATGGATCATGTATCCAGATCCCGAGGTTTTTTAGACATTGGCAATATGGAAAAGAAATCATAGAGGAAACTGGTGTGTGATTTAAGTGTTTAAGAGATCTGTACATTTGGAAATTGTTATAGGCATTAGGGATTTGGTGAGATTCAAAGGTAATAGTAACAATAAGACTGGGGGGGGGGGGGAGGGGGAAGTCATCGTGGATTTTTGTTGCGCAACTCAGGTTGTGGAGAAGTTGTGCGATACATTGCTGCATATATTCCACTTCGAGTAACTCTGGTACCACACAGTGTAAACCTTGTCTCGTAGTGAATATTTCTGTTTTGGCATGATATTGTATTTTTATTCAGAGTTTTGTGTTGTGCTGTAACATTTTGTATTTGAAGTAAGCAACTCGAATTTAAACCAATTTGATGTCTGGTTTCTCTAAGATTTATCCTCCATTGTCCAACACTAACACTTTGAAGAGCACCTCACTACCGCCATCACCATCACCACTACAACAATCAATCACCATCATGAAATTAAAAAAATTATTAGCATATACTGTGAATGCAAATATTTGGTTTATTTGGCTGACAGAAGCTTTGGTTATATTTTACTCATTCCCATTTGCATATACTTTGCTATTCTGGAATGATGTCTTATAGCTTTTGCTTAATGCTATGCTTTAGTTTTAAAGCCAGGAAAACGAGAATGCAATGCGTAAATATATTTTTATTGAGGTAACGGAGAGATAACCTTTTGCGTAGAACTTGTGTCAAGGGGGTCAACCCCTTTTAGCTATGGTACTGATAACAGTTTTGTGCAGTAGTGATCCTAGAACTTTTATGATCGGAAAGCTATGTTCTTTCATTGTTAGATAGGTTGGGGAGGCCGCATTATATTTTCTGGCATTGATGCATTAGTCTCTCAACTTGAATATTACATGCATGTAGCTCTTGTGGTTATATTATTTGAGAAATCTTGTGATGTAACTTAAGAGTATGTTAATGATGTATACTTGGTCCGCATTTTTCCTTGATGCCTTTCCCTTTTTGGGGTTTTCTGAGTTTAGATGCAAATAATTAAAGTTGCACAACAAATTCATACATGATCACTTAATATAAGAAACTAGTCATCCTTGATAATACATATTTAAATACGCAAATATTGGATTGGCCGACTATTTGCTGAATTATATAGTAAATCTTCAATGACCTTTGTAGATGAAAGATTGACAAAAAACACTGAATTAATGGCAAAAGACGGCAGAGCCAATTCGGGTTCGGGGTCGAGACCAATGTCCTCATGCGGTCGTCTTTGGTTAATGGTGGAACTGCGTGTGGCCTGGTGAGACGACAATAGTTTCGTGGAAAAAGCTTCTCACAGAGGCCACCTCAAGTAAGGCAAGTGGGTTTTGCCCATCAGCTTCTTGCCCATCTTCGAAAGCCTATCAGCAGCCTGTGTCTTAGCTACTGCTTCTGACACCTACAGTGGCTTCTTCGAAGCAGGCGCTGCAAGAGAATTAAGCGAAGGATCCCAACCCGGGACAAACTGTTTGAGCACCGTTATTGAGAAATCAAGGGAATATATGTGGTACGTTTCGATGGATTACTCAGTTTAAGGTAACTTATTGATTCAGTTTGAATTTTAAAACTTATTGATAGTTTTGTACGTGAATGTGCAGTTTTGGATGAATTATAGTAGGTCCATCTTAATGATGAAGTTGTGCTAGCAAATTTAATATTTTATCGATTAGTAAAAGAATCCATGATTGTCAATTCGCGAAATTTGTATGGTCATGGAACTAGTGAAGAGGAAGATGTTCCTCTGGATTATGCAATTAGCTCTTAATTTGAAGCTTGTGTTGCCTTACATTAACCATGCTTTCCCATGCAAGCAAATTCAGTTGCTGAGGAATCAAGAGTTGGCTCTGAGAAACTGTTCTCCAAACCAGTTAGGATTTCTCTCTGAAGCACCTCTATATTTGGAGATTGAGCAATCCCTGGGTTTTCTTGACCATTTAATGTTGGGAACCCCTGCTTCTCCTGTGAGAAAAATCCTGCTGGAGAGTGGTCTGGGCTATGTTCTTGTTTGTTGCAGGGGTTGAAGTGAGCTCCTCCAGCCTCAGTTTAGTATTGGACTATAATTTTGTAACTTTACGCCTACCCTTGGAGTATAATTGTTGAAACTTCAGGTTGTTACCAGTCTTGCAATGAAAATTTAGTTTTCAAGAAATGGAACTCATGTGATATACTGAAGATAATTGGTTTTGTTTTCTGTTGGCTTTACTAGTTTCATGGTAACTTTCATCATCAAATCAAACATTAAATTGATATGGTATGCGGTGTCAACAGCCAGTCATTGCTGGAGATGGGTACTAAAGATTTGGATTTTGTACAACTGAACCAATTAAGGAAGAAAAGCTGGTGGAATATCACTATATCCTGTCACACCATCAGTTCGAGGGAAGGAGGAGCCCTGCAGCCATATAATTGTTCGAGGGTGAGGCAAAGCTCTGTCAGGACGTGTTCAAGATTTATTTACCCTGGTAATTCTGATATCTTTTTTTTGTAATTTAATTACATGCGAATTTCGAACCTCACCATTGTATCTTTTCAAGTTGGTGGAGGGTTATAACTTTGTTATCGTGATGTTTGAATGAAATTTGTGTAAGATTTCTTTGAACTATTTCGTAGAATACTGCATAGGTAGGTTAAAAAGTGGTGGTGCTTGCAAACCAATTCTTTACATAAATAGTTTGTATAGTCTATTGTGACTAAGCCATGACCCAAGGTGTGGGTCATGGCTTAACTGAAAAGTGTGTTGGCAATTTTTTTACAGGTACATGTGTGCATATTTATATTCATTCCTTTTGTTCTTGTTCTTTTTAAGCATGGTGCACTTCTCTATATATTAGAAGGTTTAAGAAAGGGGACAAACTGATGAGTTAACATCTTATGTTGGTCAGGGCTTGGTCCCCTATGTGTCTCGTTTTGTTTTGTTGCCTTGTGTTCTAGTTTTGGTCTTTTATTGAATTAAATGGTAGGTTTTGTCATTTTCTAATGAAACCAACTGTCAAGCTCAATGGGACAACATGATTTTGTCCTCAACTGTTGCTTTCCTTTTCAAATTTATCAGAAGCAGCTGAAGTTGATTGATTCGGTTTTTCAAATTATCAACTGTAGGTCAACCGTGTTCTTCAAGATGTTCAATTGACTGACCAGAAGCGTTTTAAGCAGCTTGTTTCTCAAAGCAAAGCAAGAATGGAGATTGATCTCTGACAGAACTGAGACTAATTTGCCTTCTTCAACTAAGTCTTGTTAATTGTTGATTTCCACAATAGGTTAAGAGGCGAAGTGGACATAGCATTGCACTGCAAGGATGGATGCAAAGCTCAGTGTTGCATGTTGGATCTCTGAACAGATGGTTGGTGTCAGGTTAATTTGTTTGGAGTCTAATTTTCACCTTTGATATTTGGGAAGAATGTTGATGTCGTATAATATTATGAGATGCATTACCATCTGTTATATAGACTAAGCGTTTGCTAGCCATTGACTGAATTTTAGAAACTAGGCTAAACAATGATGGGTATTTTGTTAATTGTGGGAAGTTGAAGCGCATGTGAATTTTGTTTTGAATTAGCTTTGCTACTTTGATAGATAACATTATTGTTAACATTATACACTAGTATGCACTCTTTCACTTGATTATAGGAACCTAGTGAGACGAATCCATTATGTTTCTCGGCATCTGTTTATGCATGGATGTAGCGTCCAATCCTTTTTGAGACCAACCTCAAGATTCTTTCACGTGGAATACTTTGTAATGGAGATAGAAAAATAAACAATTAGTACTTTAGTAACCATGAACGATGGCTAGCACCAATCATTGCTCTCCACTATGCAAGTACAGCTGGTGCTTGTGTGGAGTATTGAGGATTAATGTTTCTAATTGTTGTTTGTTACCTAATATTTGACGTACTTTTCAGGTGGAGCAATGAACCACAAATTCAGATAATTTCCAAGAAGCGTTCTCCAAGGCAAAGAAGCATTGAAACAAAAATACAGCATGCATGGTGTTCTGGAAAGTAAGATTTACGACTTATATGACCTTTATGTTGAGGTAATATATCAGCTTTTAATACTTCCGTTCGATGAATATTGTTGTACTGATATACCTAACTTGCTAATTTCATTCCAAAACTTAAAGAAGATTCAGGCTCGCCTGTCACAAAGCTGTATGAAGAGGTAAGTGGCATATGCGTGGTCCAGAATAGGTCCATTGTTTATGTGGAGGAACATAAATGCATTAGTGTAGATGGGAAAGTTGTGACTATGACCCTGTATTTTCTCACATATTCCAGAGATTAGTTAGCCTCTTAAGTGAGAAATTAAAATGTTTGAACCTGCATTTTACCTCCTCGACGTAGATGCTACTACACACAGATATTGAAGCTATACATTCCTCCTATTTTGCAAGTGGGGTTTCACATTTTAGAGTGCACAAGAGATAACCAGTATTTGTTGCATCATTTGTGCTGCCACTACTACAGAATTGACATGGAGGGTGGCATTTCTGAGAACGAAAGAGAGTTGCAGTGTAAAACCTGGGAATGTAAAATAGGGATGCCCAACAATTTGATTCTATTGCTTTTTTAGATTGAGGAACACCACCTCCTATTAGTACACTAGAAGAGGAGTCAGCGTAGCACGAACTTTATGTTTTCAAAATCATGTAATACTTGTAGCACTAGTGATGGTCTGTTTGGGGGGATAAATCATGCGGATAAACAGAAAATACAAAAACTTTTCCCATTGTTGTTGGATTTATACATATAAGATGCCTAGAAAATGATGATTTGACGGGAGGATAAGTATCTCTCTGCTCCTTTGAGTTATTTGGATTAACATTTTATAAAATTTTCCATTGATCATTAGAAAATAGAAACAAGCAGGTATGCTTAGTCAAGAGTCCGTAAGAAATTTTAGGTATGTGGCTGTTGGACAATACCATGCAATGCAATGCTTAAACCTGCCGCTGTTTTGCATTGTGTGTCCTAAATTGTTGTTTTCTTGGGCATACTTTTGGAATATTAACTCTTTTGAGTGTTGAGCAATCAAGGACTTGTCTTTTAAAGCTTTAAACCACTAAAGGATATGATTAATTTAACGGCACCTTTTTTTGAGTTATTGTAGTCAAGGAACTGAAGACGAAGAAGATTCTTGTACGAGATGCGGAGACAGTTACTAGCTCATACCATACATTTGATGTGTTGCGATCTTTTGTGGTAAGTTGTTCGGGTGTCATGTTATAAATACATGACCTCTTTGTGCTTGGCGTGTGAGGATGGGCATAAAAATTAGTCTTTGGATCTTGTGTACTTATCATTTCTCTTTTTGCAGCAAATTCTAGTACATCTTTGTAAGCATCATGCTGTTTGTACAATGATAGGACTACGTTGTTGAGTTGCAGTTGCTAAGACCAACCTAATCCATCTGATGACAGCCTAATCCATCTGATGATTTGAAATCTAAAGAGAAAAATGAAGAGAGAAGATGCAACATTCAAGCTGACAAAGTATGTTCTCGCTTACTTATCTCTCTCTCTCTCTGTCTCTCGCATACCGCTTGATCTCTCGTCCACTAGTATTCCAGGAGAGTCGCTTTTTGTCTTCACTTTAATTATGCGGACTTCTAGTTTTAGATCAATAAGGGGAAGATGAAAGGGGAAGACTAGTTGCTTTTCAAGGCGAGGAATGATACTTATTCTGTGGACTCCTTTAGTTCAACCCAAAGGAAGTAGTTGTGTGGTACTTCTCCTTGCTTGATATCATAGAAATAAAGTAGGGAGGAAAGATTGATTTTTTATGTTTACACGTTCAAAATCATCTCTTTTTTATGGAAAGAAAGCAAATTATAGAGAAAATTGGTGTGTGATTTAAGTGTTTAGGAGATCTTTACATTTGGAAATCATTATATGCATTAGGGATTTGGGTGAGAATCAAGGAAATAGCAATAATTGTTTTTTTTTTTTGGGGGGGGGTCATTGTTGATTTTTGTTGCAAAACTCAATTTGTGGAGATGTGCGATATATTGTTGCATATACTCCACTTAGATTAACTTTGTTCCTATATAGTGTAAATCGTTGTCTCATAGTAAGTATTTCTTTTTGGGCATGATATTGTATTTTTATTCAGAGTTCTGTTTTATGCTATAACATTTTGTATCTGAAGTAAACAACTCAAACTTAAACCAAGTTGATGTCTAGTTTCTCTGGAATGTATCCTCCATTGTCTGACCAATACTTGAAGAGCACCTCACTATCAACATCACCATCACCACTACAACCCTCTATCACCATCATGAAATTAAAAAAACATATTAGCATATACCGTGAATGCAATATTTGGTTTATTTGGCTGACGGAAGGTTTGGTTATATTTTATTTGTTTCCATTTGCATATACTTTGTTGTTCTAGTACGATGTGTTATGGATTTTGCTTAATGCTATGCGTTAGTTTTAAAGCCATATTGTAGAAACTTGTGTGAAGGGGGTCAACCCCTTCTTTTTATTGGTGCAGATCAGTGATTTAAATGTAACCAAACAGGAATTGAAGCTTTTCATGGAAATGTATTGGCACCAAATGGTGGATTCAAGGTTAGCACTTTTTATTTGTGGCAAGATTTTGGCAATTTGTGATACTTATCTTGAGTAGTAGTTCCTCAATGATTGTTATGATTACTTGAGTAGTAGTTCCTCAATGATTGTTATGATTATAATGCAGCTCATTTTGATTATATTATATACTTTATTTTCTCGATGTGTTGGTTGCTCTCAGAATGGGGAACAAAGGTGAATAACCATTTACCAATAAAAAACGTTAAAGTCATTTTTTTAAGAGGAACGTTTGATTTGCATCGTTGTTAAGATGGTTAAATTGGATCAGGGTCCAGAATAGACATAAAAAGAAAAACGTAAGGTCCAGAGGTGACTTTTTTTGCTTGATAAGAAATAATAGACAAATGGCAGTCATATTTGGGTTTGTTGCGTTGCTGTTCATTTCTATGTTACTTGGTAGCCTTTCCTTTCTACATAACAATTTAGGTTCATTTTTGTTTAAATCAAATGTTTTAAAGGCGCCGTCAATGGAAGGACCTTAGATTGGTACTTTGGAAGCAACCTTCATGGTGCTTAAGGTATATGCTTCGATTATCCAAAGATTAAAAATACTCTTGTGGACTTGATTTGGTTTGTTTAACAAAAAGCATGACCTCATCACTAGTGGTGGTAGTCTGTTGCCCATAATTAACTTATAATTATTGAAATTAAAGAGTCAAATTTTAAATCTTAAACTATTGCATCAATCATACTTGGGCTCAAGGTTACCATTAGTTTTTTATTCTCACAAAATCTTAAATATTGTTTTTTTGTTGTTAATTTTAGTTATGATTGTATATTTTATCATATTTAAGCCTTTTTGCCTTATTTTTTTCATTTAATTTTTTTCGTAAAATTTGAATTATTTAGTTTATTATTTCTATTATTTGTGAGTATATGTGCTTATCAAGATACATAATTTAGTATGTAATGTCTATTTTAACATTGATAAACTTGCATTGTATGGTTAGTGCTTGGTTAAAATTCTTATATGTATTTTGATATAATTGTTAAATTTAATTTAAGATAGACAATTTCATATGTTTTAGGTCACCATGGAAGCATCGTATTTTAATAAAATGTAGGATTGAAATGGAGTTCACTCCTTAAATTAAATATCTTGGCTAAATTATATAATTGATAGATTTAATCATGTTTGAAAGTACGATTATTCTCATTTTATTTTTAGAGAGTAGCATATATTTGTTTGTTTTATTAGATTTAAAATCAATAATTTTATTTAGGTCTTGGTGGCGTACTTTAAGCCAAATTTGAATCGAGTATGCTATTATTGTTAATGCTCTTTATTAAGGTTCCATTCTGAATTGTAATTAACTTTTGATTGTCAGTGGTTAAAATATCTTTTGATATTTTTATTATTTAATCAGTCTTACTCTTATTACAAGATTAATTGATATTAAAAATTAAATAATAAAATGTTCACTAAATATTTAAATCTTCTTTCACGTGCAAAGTTCTAGTGCTTTTATTTAATTGTCTAAGCTTATTTAATTAATTACATGTGCATAAAATATATTTTTCTACAAAAAAGCTGTCATTTTGCATATAAATAAATGAACAAATTGGTTAATACTTTTTTCTATGCTTGTAGACAACAAGACGGAATAAAATAAGACGTACAAATAATTTGTTGATATATGAAGAAGATAATAATACAAAAAAGAATGACATTTGATATATATGACAATTGTTTCAACTTATTTGTATCATACTATGAGTGCATTAGAAACAAAAAGAATGACATCCGACGTGTGACAATTATTTAATCTTATTTGTATATGTACGGATTTTTCATTGAATTTTTGAAGTTATTTATGACTGATATGGAAAAACTTTGAAGATTGATCATTTTTTAATGTTCATATGTTCTATAAACGATAGCACGAAGTTTGTATAGTTTATTAATATTTTTGAGTAATAGATATAACAATTTAATTTATCCAGATTGAGTATATAATTGACTTTCGATTGTGTGGTTAAAATATCCTCTTTTTGTCTTTCTTTTGAAATTGGATATGTTTTTGTTGAATAGCTAAAAGACTAATCACACATCAATTAAATGTCTTGCTTAATTTATATAATTGATAGATTTAAAAAATTTAACTCCATCATCATATTCGAAAAATGTATTTTTATGGTCATTTTAGTGATGTCCTATCAGTATTCTAGGACTCCTTTCATTTTGAGATTATTTGCTTCCTTTCATTTAATTAAAATATATTGGGTTATAACTTTACTGTAGCTATATTTATTTATGTATAATTTAACTGTTTTTTGATTTATTTATCTTCTCTTTTATTTAATTAAATAGAAATAATAAAAAAATCAATTGTTTGAATTAACCTTTTATATGTATGTAACAAGGTCAATTAGTGAAAATAAAGTCTAAATTGAAAGGACTCTTACATGTCTTTGGATTCATTTTTTAGTGTTTTGTTTTGTTTTTTAGAGATAGAGAGAGAAAACAAGAGTTATGTTTTGAAAATTAGTCTATGTTTTTATTTATTTTTGGAGGTAACTTAAGATATTTTTTGGAGGGATAAGATTCTCTGTTGATTTGTCAAATTATATCCGCTTTATATGTATTTATATTTGTTGGTGGATCAAAATATATATAATTATGTGTTGTAAATAAGTTATTAAATTTTATTTTTTTGAAATAATAGTTATATATTTTATAAATCATATTATTTATAATTAATCACATCACTTCTCTTATAATTAATTATTAATTAAAACATCACTACCAATTTTAGTAACATAATAATTCTTTATGTATTTTGTCACTAATTAATGAAGGAAATGAACATGCCAAAATAATAAGTTCTAATCACTTAAAAAAGTTTTATTTTGTAAAGATTATAAAATTAGTGAGAGAATATCGTGCATAAAGTTTTCTGATAAAATTTGAACTATTTAGCATATTGTTTCTATTATTTATGGTGTATGTACTGTTAGTGCTTGATAAATTTAGTGTATAATGTCTATTTTAGAGCTGATAAATTTGATTTGTACGGTTAGTGTTTAGTTAAAATTCTATAATTATTTTAAGTTAAATCATTTTGTATGTTTTAGGTCACCATGAAAGTATCACATATTACTAAAATACAGGGTTAAAATGGAGTTCGCAAATTAAATTAAATATTTTAGTTAGATTATATAATTGATAAGATTCTCTGTTGATTTGTCAAATTATATCCCCTTTATATGTATTTATATTTGTTGGTGGATCAAAATATATATAATTATGTATTGTAAGTAAGTTATTAAATTTTATTTTTTTGAAATAATAATTATATATTTTAAAAATCATATTATTTATAATTAATCACATCACTCCCACTATAATTAATTATTAATTAAAACATCACTACCAATTTTAGTAACATAATAATAAATAATTATTTCTTTATGTATTTTGTCACTAATTAATGAAGGAAATAAACATGCCAAAATAATAAGTTCTAATTACTTGAAAAAGTTCTAGTTTGTAAAGATTATAAAATTAGTGAGAGAATATCGTGCATAAAGTTTCCTGATAAAATTTGAACTATTTAGCATATTGTTTCTATTATTTATGGTGTATGTACTGTTAGTGTTTGCTAAATTTAGTGTATAATGTCTATTTTAAAATTGATAAATTTGATTTGTACTGTTAGTGTTTAGTTAAAATTCTATAATTATTTTAAGTTAAATTATTTTGTATGTTTTAGGTTACCATGAAAGTATCACATATTACTAAAATACAGGGTTTAAATGGAGTTCGCAAATTAAATTAAATATTTTAGTTAGATTATATCATTGATAAGATTCTCTATTGATTTGTCAAATTATATCCCCTTTATATGTATTTATATTTGTTGGTGGATCAAAATATAAATAATTATGTGTTGTAAATAAGTTATTAAATTTTATTTTTTTGAAATAATAATTATATATTTTAAAAATCATATTATTTATAATTAATCACATCACTTTCACTATACTTAATTATTAATTAATACATCACTACCAATTTTAGTAACATAATAATAAATAATTATTTCTTTATGTATTTTGTCACTAATTAATGAAGGAAATGAACATGTCAAAATAATAAGTTCTAATCACTTGAAAAAGTTTTATTTTGTAAAAATTATAAAATTAGTGAGAGAATATCGTGCATAAAGTTTCCTGATAAAATTTGAACTATTTAGCATATTGTTTCTATTATTTATGGTGTATGTACTGTTAGTGCTTGATAAATTTAGTGTATAATGTCTATTTTAGAGTTGATAAATTTGATTTGTACGGTTAGTGTTTAGTTAAAAATTTTATAATTATTTTAAGTTAAATCATTTTGTATGTTTTAGGTCACCATGAAAGTATCACATATTACTAAAATACAGGGTTAAAATGGAGTTCGCAAATTAAATTAAATATTTTAGTTAGTTTATATCATTGATAGATTTAATCATATTTTTAGACAATAGCATATATTTATTTTTTCTATTGAATTCAAAAACTAAAACTTTTGTTTAGCCAATCAAAATGACGTACTATAAGTACCTTTTTATAACTTATTAATATTTTTTAGTAGTATAACCATACCATTATTTATGTGGATCGAATATACTATCGTTGCTAGTGCTATTTATTAAGGTTCCATCTTGTATGATAATTAATTTTTTATTGTCATAATATTAAATGGTTAAAATATCCTCTGATATATTTATTACTTAATTTTAGCTCTTACACTTATTACAAGATTAATTGATATTGAAAAATTAAATCATAAAAAGTTGACTTAACTTTCTTTCATGCGTAAAGGTTTAGTGCTTTGTTTATTTATTTATTACATGTCTATTAAAATATATTTTTTATGTAAAGATGGCCATTTTAATAAAAATAAATGAGCAAATTATCGCTATGAGAAAAGACAACTAAAGGTAATAAAATAAGGTGTACATATAATTGTTTATATATGAAAGAAAATAATAATGCAAAAAAATGACATCTGACATATGTGACAATTGTTTATTTGTATCAAATTATGAGTGCATCAGAAATATAAAGAATGATGTAACATATATGTGACAATTGTTTAATATTATTTGTATCATATTATAAGTGGACTTTTAATTGGATTTTGCAAAATAGTTTGAAGTTATTTATGATGGATATGGATTGAAAACTTTGAATAATGATGATTAGAAATATGTTATTGAAACGATACTATAAAGTTAATTTATTAAATTTTTTGAGTGATTGTATAATTATACCAATTTAATTTATCTATACGGATTGAGTATAACTAACGTTTGATTGTATGATCAAAATATCCTCTATTTTTTTATTAGCTATTTGTAAAACTAATAATAATTGGTTTAAAATAAAATGTAAAGTTAGAAATGGATTTTGCACCCTAAATTAAACATCTTACATAATTTATATAAATTGATAGATGTAAAAATTTTAACTCCATCATCATATTTAAAAAATGTGTTTTCGCGATCATTCTCATTTTATTTATTTCAAATTAAAAATTTTATTTAGGCAATAATAATGACACACTCTAGTTATTTAGGTATATTTTGTTAACTAGTTATTTTTTAAGTTTGAGAGGATCAGAATAATTATTGTAAAAGAGTTGTAACTTATCATAGCTATATTTATTTAGAATTTTCTATCTTTTTATGCTTAATTCAATTGTACAGTTACTTAATTTATTTATCTTCTTTTTTAGTTAGATAAATAGAAAGAATAAAAAATCCAATTGTTTGAATTAAATCTTTCATATATATGTAATGAGGTCCATTAGAAAAAATAAAGTCTAAATTAAATGGACTGTTACATATTATTGGATTCTTTTTTGGAGTGTTTGTGGAGATTGAAAGAAAAAAATAAAAATAAATAAATATATTTTGAAATTTGTGTTTGTTTGAATTTGTTTTTTAAGCTAACTTAAAATAGATTAAAATATATGTTGTATGTTTAGTTTTTCTTGGTAGAACAAAATTCACTGTTAATTTGTCAAATTATATCCCCTTCATAGGTGCATTGAAATATATATAATATGAATTTTCATAAATTATATATAATTAATCTCATCACTTCTACTATAATTAATTATAAATTAAAAGTATCATCTAAAATGAAATCTTAATAAATAGCACTAGTAGCAATAGCATACTTGATTTATGTGGATATTTTAATTTAGCATGGTTATACTACTAAAAAACGTTAATAAATTATGAAAAACGTTCTATAATATGTCATTTTGATTTTCTAAAAGTGTGATTTTGAATTTGATAAAATAGATAAATATATGCTATTCTCTAATAGTGAAATGAGAATGGTCGTACAAATATATCATTCAAATAGGAATAAATCTATCAATGATGTAATTTAATTTAAAGCGTGAATTCTATTTTAATCTTGCATATTTAATTTAAGACGCAAGTTTTATTTTAATCTTGCATTTTATTAATATGTGATACCAGGGTGACGTAAAACATATGAAATCATTTAATTTAAAATGAATTTAAAGCATATATATTCACAAATAATACAAGTAGTAGGCAAAATAGTTCAAATTTTATCATGAAACTTTATGAACAATATCACTAATTTTATAATTTTTACAAAATAAAACCTTTTTTTGAGTGTCTAGAACTTTTTTTGTTGGCATGTTCATTTATTTCAATAAGTCCAAACACAAAGAAATAATTAATTATCAATATCACTAATTTTATAATTTTTACAAAATAAAACCTTTTTTTGAGTGTCTAGAACTTTTTTTGTTGGCATGTTCATTTATTTCAATAAGTCCAAACACAAAGAAATAATTAATTATTTAGAAAAAAATATTATTTTAGCCCGCTAAGTATGCCTAATTTTAATTTTAGTTCGATAACTATGTCCATTTTTGTTTAGGTACAGTAACTTAAGAAATTACTTACTTTTAGTCCTCTGACAGATTTTCGAATAATTTTACCCCTATGCAACTTTTGAAAGGCAATTTTAGTCCATATGCACTAATAGGGGTAAAATTGTCCGAAAATTTGCCAGAAGACTAAAAGTAAGCAATTTCATAAGTTACTGAATCTAAATAAAATGGACATAATTATCTAATTAAAATTAAAATTAGACAGACTTAGCAGACTAAAATAATACTTTTCTCAATTATTTATGAAATACATAATCACTTTGTTAAAAGGGGCACTGATGTTTTAATAGTTAATTGTAGTAGATGTGATATGATTAATTATGAATAATATTATGAAATATGTAATTATTATTTAAAAAAACATAAAATACATCTATTTTAGGTCGCCTTCAAAAATAAATCTAGATATACACCAATTTTGAGACATACCTGTTTATTTATCTCTCCACCACACAAAATAAAACACTCAAAAAATAAATCTAAACATTAGATTTTATTTTCATTCCATTCACTAGACTTTTTTTTCACTAATTGACGTCTTTAATTCAAACAATTGAACTTTTTATTATTTTTATTTATGTAACTAAAAGAGAAGATAAATAAACTAAATGTTGTACAATTAAAAAGTGCATAAAAAATAAATCTTTTTAATTAAATATAACTACGATAAATTACAACTCATTACAATGATTATTCTAATCCCCTTAATAAATAACTAGTTAAAAACACATACGCAATACATATTTTTCAATTAAATGAAAGGAAATAAAATAATTTTAAAATAAAAAGAGTTCAAGTTTTTAGTTTGAAGTAAATAAATGACAATGATCGTGAAAATACATATTTTAAATATGATGATGGAGTTAAATTTTTTTAGACATTTAATTTAGGGTGCAAAATTCATTTTTAACCCTACATTTTATTTTAAACTAATTATCATTAATCTACAAACAGAACAGATCCAATTTCAGAAGAAAAAAGAACAAAGTATATTTTAACCTTGCAATCAAAATATTGTTTAAAAAACATATGATTATTAAAAAATGATCATTGTTCAAAATTTTCAACCCATATCAGTCAAAAATAACTTCTATGTTTTTAATTTATTTTGCATTTGCACAATCAATAAAAGATTCACTCATAATATGATACAAATAAGATGAAACGATTGTCATATATGTTAGATGTCATTCTTTTTGTTTTTGATCAGTTATAATTCGATACAAATAATTAAACAATAGTCTGATGTCATAACTTTTTGTGTTATTATTTTCTTTAATATATCAACAAATTATTTGTACGCCTCATTTTGATTCTCTTTAGTTGTCTTCAATCATAGCAACAAGTATGAAAATTTTAATTTGAATAATTAATTATTTGCACATGAAAGAATTTAAATATAGAGTAAATTTTTTATTACTTAATATTATGGAAAAATGAATTTGATATGTTTATACTACTCAAAAATATTAATCACTTACGAAAAAGTTCTATAGAACGTCATTTTAATTGTCTAAATAAAGTTTTTAATTTTGAATAAAATAAAACAAATAAATGTGTATTATTATTTAAGAGTAAAATGAGAATAATCATACAAATGTATTTTTCAAATATGATGAAATCTATCAATTATATAATTTAACCAAAATATTTAATTTAAGGTGCAAACTCCATTTTAAATTTTATTGTGACATAAAACATACAAATCAAGTTTATCAACACCAAATTAGACATTACATACTAAATTATGTATCTCAATAAGCATATATTCTCACAAAAATAGAAATAATATGCTAAATAATTCAAATTTTATCACAAATTTTACAAAATAGAACCTTTTCCGAGTGTTTAAACGTATTTTTTTGTTTGACACATTTATTTATTTCAATAATTAGTGACAAAATAAAAAATAATAATTATTTATTTATTAAATATATAATTATGTTATTAAAAGTTGCTCTATTGTCTTAAGTGATCATAGAAACTAGTCGCAGCTGAAAACGTGATTAAATTGGTCCTAGTTACTCCTAGTGATGTTTTAATTTATAATTAATTATAGTAGAAGTGATGAGATTAATTATAAATAATTAATAATTTATGAAACATAATTATTATTTACTACACATAATTATATATATTTCAATGCACCTATAAATAGATATATATAAAGAGGATATAATTTGACAAATTAACAATGAATTTTGTTCCACCAAGAAAAACTAAACATACAACATATATTTTAATCTATTTCAAGTTAGCTTAAAAACAAATTCAAACAAACACCAATTTCAAAACATATTTATTTATTTTTATTTTTTTTCTTTCAATCTCCACAAACACTCCAAAAAAGAATCCAAAAACATGTAACAGTCCATTTAATTTAGACTTTATTTTTGCTAATTGACCTCATTACATATATATGAAAGATTTAATTCAAACAATTGAATTTTTTATTCTTTCTATTTATCTAACTAAAAAAGAAGATAAATAAACTAAGTAATTGTACAATTGAATTAAGCATAAAAAGATAGAAAATTCTAAATAAATATAGCTATGATAAGTTACAACTCTTTTACAATAATTATTTTAATCCTCTCAAGCTTAATAAATAACTAATTAACAAAATATATCAAATATATACTTTTTAAGGGGAAAAAAATAATCTCAAAATGAAAATAGTTCTACAGAACTTACAGTGTGCCATTATTATTGCCTAAATAAATTTTTAGTTTGAAATAAATAAAATGAGAATGATTGCATAAACACATTTTTGAAATATGATGATGGAGTTCAAACTTTTACATCTATCAATTTATATAAATTATGTGATGTTTAATTTAGGGTGCAAAATTCATTTCTAACTTTATATTTTATTTTAAACCAATTATTATTAGTCTTACAAATAGCTAATAAAAAAACAGAGGATATTTTAATCATACAATCAAACGTCAGTTATACTCAATCCGTATAGATAAATTAAATTGGTATAATTATACAATCACTCAAAAAATTTAATAAATTAACTTTATAGTATCGTTTAAATAACATATTTCTAATCATCATTATTCAAAGTTTTCAATCCATGTCAATCATAAATAACTTCAAACTATTTTGCAAAATTCAATTAAAGGTCCACTTATAATATGATACAAATAATATTAAACAATGGTTACATATATGTTACGTCATTCTTTATTTTTCTGATGCACTCATAATTTCATGTCACATATGTCAAATGTCATTTTTTTGTATTATTATTTTCTTTCATATATAAACAAATCATATGTACACCTTATTTTATTCCCATTAGTTGTGTTCTGTCATAGCGATAATTTGTTCATTTCTTTTTATTAAAATGACCATCTTTACATAAAAGATATATTTTAATACACATGTAATATTAATTAAATAAGCTTAAATAAATAAATAAAAGCATTAAATCTTTACGCGTGAAAGAAAGTTAAGTCAACTTTTTATGATTTAATTTTTCAATATCAATTAATCTTGTAATAAGTGTAAGAGCTAAAATTAAATAATAAATATATCAGAGGATATTTTAACCATTTAATATTATGACAATCAAAAATTAATTATCATACAAGATGGAACCTTAATATATAGCACTAGCAACGGTAGTATACTCAATCCACATAAATAATGATATGGTTACACTACTAAAAAATATTAATAAGTTATAAAAAGGTACTTATAGTACGTCATTTTGATTGGCTAAACAAAAGTTTTAGTTTTTGAATTCAATAAAAAAAATAACTATATGCTAATATCTAAAAATATGATTAAATCTATCAATGAGATAATCTAACATTTGCGAACTCCATTTTAACCATGTATTTTAGTAATATGTGATACTTTCATGGTGACCTAAAACATACAAAATGATTTAACTTAAAATAATGATAGAATTTTAAATCTAATGATCATGTCAAACTAAATAAGAATTTTAACCAAACATTAACAGTACAAATCAAATTTATCAACTTTAAAATAGACTTTATATACTAAATTTATCAAACACTAACAGTACATACCCATAAATAATAGAAATAATATGCTAAATAGTTCAAATTTTATCAGGAAACTTTATGCACGATATTCTCTCACTAATTTTATAATTTTTACAAAATAGAACTTTTTCAAGTGATTAGAACTTATTTTTTTGGCATGTTCATTTATTTCATTAATTAGTGACAAAATACATAAAAAAAATAATTATTTATTATTATGTTACTAAAATTGGTAGTGATGTTTTAATTAATAATTAATTATAGTGAAAGTGATGTGATTAATTATAAATAATATGATTTACAAATTATATAATTATTATTTCAAAAAAATAAAATTTAATAACTTATTTACAACACATATAATTATATATATTTTGATCCACCAACAAATATAAATACATACAAAGGGAATATAATTTGATAAATCAACAGAGAATCTTATCCCTCCAAAAAATATCTTAAGTTACCTCCAAAAATAAATAAAAACATACACTAATTTTCGAAACATAGCTCTTGTTTTCTCTCTCTATCTCTACAATACAAAACAAAACACTAAAAAATAAATCCAAAGACATGTAAAAGTCCTTTCAATTTAGACTTTATTTTCACTAATTGACCTTGTTTCATACATATAAAAGGTTAATTCAAACAATTGAATTTTTATTATTATTTCTATTTAATTAAATAAAAGAGAAGATAAATAAACCAAAAAACTATTAAAAAGTTATAACCCAATAAAATGATTATTCTAATCTCCTCAAGCTTAATAAATAACCAGACAACAAAACATACCCAATACATTTTAATTAAATGAAAGGAAGCAAATAATCTCAAAATGAAAGGAGTCCTACAATACTGATAGGACATTACTATTATTGCCTGAATAAAGTTCTTAATTTAAAATAAATAAAGTGAAAATGACCATAAAATACATTTTTCAAAGACAATTAAATAAAAGCACTATAACTTTGCACGTGAAAGAAAATTTAAATATTTAGTGAACTTTTTATTATTTAATATTTTGATATCAGTTAATCTTGTAATAAGAGTAAGACTAATTAAATAATAAAAATATCAAAAGATATTTTAACCACTGACAATCAAAAGTTAATTACAATTCAGGATAGAACCTTAATAAAGAGCATTAACAACAATAACATACTCGATTTAAATTTGGCTTAAAGTACACCATCAAGACCTAAATAAAGTTATTGATTTTGAATTTAATAAAACAGACAAATATATGCTACTGTCTAAAAGTAAAATGAGAATGATCATACTTTCAAACATGATTAAATCTACAATTATATAATTTAGCCAAGACATTTAATTTAAGGAGCGAACTCCGTTTTAATCCTACATTTTATTAAAATACGATGCTTCCATGGTGACCTGAAACATATGAAATTGTCTAATTTAAATTAAATTTAACAATTATATCAAAATAAAAAACTAATGGTAACCTTGAGCCCAAGTAATACTGATGCAATAGTTTAAGATTTAAGATTTAACTCTTTAATTTCAATAACTATAAGTTAATTGTGGACAACACACCACCAATTTAATCAAATATGATCCTTGTATTAAATACCACTAGTGATGAGGTCATGCTTTTTGTTAAACAAACCAAATCAAGTCCAAAAGAGTATTTTTAATTTTTGGTTAATCGAAGCATGTACCTTAAACACCATGAGGGTTGCTTCCAAAGTACCAATCTAATGTCCCTCCATTGATGGCGCCTTTAAAACATTTGGTTTAAACAAAAATAAACCTAAATTGTTGTGCAGAAAGGAAAGGCTACCAAGTAACATAGAAATGAACAGCAACGCAACAAACCCAAATATGACTGCCATTTGTTTATTATTTCTTATCAAGCAAAAAAAGTCACCTCTGGACCTTACGTTTTTCTTTTTATGTCTATTCTGGACCCTGATCCAATTTACCCATCTTAACAACTATGCAACTCAAATGTTCCTCTTAAAAAAATGACTTTAACGTTTTTTATTGGTACATAGTTATTCACCAGTGTTTTCTATTCTGAGAGCAACCAACACATCGAGAAAATAAAGTATATAATCTAATCAAATGAGCTGCATTGTAATCATAACAATCATTAAGGAACTACTACTCAAGATAAGTATAAAAAATAGCCAAAATCTTGCCACAAATAAAAAATGCTAACCTTGAATCCACCATTTGGTGCCAATACATTTCCACGAAAAGCTTCAATTCCTGTTTGGTTATATTTAAATCACTGATCTGCACCAATAAAAAGAAGGGGTTGACCCCCTTCACACAAGTTTCTACAATATGGCTTTAAAACTAACGCATAGCATTAAGCAAAAGCCGTAACACATCGTACTAGAACAACAAAGTATATGCAAATGGAAACAAATTAAATATAACCAAACCTTCCGTCAACCAAATAAACCAAATATTGCATTCACAGCACATGCTAATATGTTTTTTTAATTTCATGATGGTGATAGAGTGTTGTAGTGGTGATGTTGATAGTAAGGTGCTCTTCAAGTATTGGTCAGACAATGGAGGATACATTCCAGAGAAACTGCACATCAACTTGGTTTATGTTTGAGTTGCTTACTTCAAATACAAAATGTTATAGCATAAAACAGAACTCTGAATAATAAAAAACAATATCATGCCCAAAAAGAAATACTCACCATGAGACAACGGTTTACACTATATAGTAACAAAGTTAATCTAAGTGGAGTATATGCAACAATATATCGCACATCTCCACAACTTGAGATTTGCAACAAAAATCAACAATGACTCCCCCCCCCCCCAAAAAAAAAAATTATTGCTATTTCCTTGAATCTCACCCAAATCCCTAATGCCTATAATGATTTCCAAATGCAAAAATCTCCTAAACACTTAAATCACACACCAATTTCCTCTATAATTTGCTTTTTTTTCCATAAAAAAGAGATGATTCTGAACGTGCCCTACCTTATTTCTATGATATCAAGCAAGGAGAAGTACCACACAACTACTTCCTTTAAGTTGAACTAAAGGGGTCCACAGAATAAGTATCATTCGTCCCCTTGAAAAGCAACTACTCTTCCCCTTTCATCTTCCCCTTATTGATCTAAATAAAGCAGTAAATTTCTGTACTTACATCTTACTTTTTATTAAACATTTTATCAAACAGATACCAACTAGGAGGCCACATTTAGCTCATGCTATGTGATTGGGGAAAGAATAGGTGCAATAATATGGATATATTCTACAACAAGCAATTAAGTAAAACTAGAAGTCCGCATAATTAAAGTGAAGACAAAAAGCGACTCTCTTGGAATACTAGTGGACGAGAAATCAAGCGGTATGTGAGAGAGAGAGAGACAGAGAGAGACAAGTAAGCGAGAACATACTTTGTCAGCTTTAATGTTGCATCTTCTCTCTTCATTTTTCTCTTTAGATTTCAAATCATCAGATGAATTAGGTTGTCACCAGATGGATTAGGTTGGTCTTAGCAACTGCAACTCAACAACGTAGTCCTATCATTGTACAAACAGCATGATGCTTACAAACATGTACTAGAATTGGCTGCAGAAAGAGAAATGAGAAGTACACAAGATCCAAAGACTAATTTCATCCTCACACGCCAAGCACAAAGAGGTCATGTATTTATAACATGACACCCGAACAACTTACCACAAAAGATCGCAACACATCAAATGTATGGTATGAGCTAGTAGCTGTCTCCACATCTCGTACAAGAATCTTCTTCGTCTTCAGTTCCTTGACTACAATAAGTCAATAAAAGGTGCCATTAAATAATCATATCCTTTAGTGGTTTAAAGCTTTAAAAGACAAGTCCTTGATTGCTCAACACTCAAAAGAGTTAACATTCAAAAAGTATGCCCAAGAAAACAACAATTTAGGACACACGATGCAAAACAGCGGCAGGACTAAGCATTACATTGCATGGTACTGTCCAACAGCCACATACCTAGAATTTCTTATGGACTCTTGACTAAGCATACCTGCATGTTTCTATTTTCTAATGATCAATGGAAAATTTTATAAAATGTTAATCCAAATAACTCCCGTCAAATCATCATTTTTCTAGGCATCTTATATGTCTAAATACAACAACAATGGGAAAAGTTTTTGTATTTTCTGTTTATCCGCATGATTTATCCCCCCAAACAGACCATCACTAGTGCGACAAGTATTACATGATTTTGACAACATAAAGTTCGTGCTACGCTAACTCCTCTTCTAGTGTACTAATAGGAGGTGGTGTTCCTGAATCTAATAAAGCAACAGAATCAAATTTTGGGTGATGCATTAACAAAACACCCATCATTGTTTAGCCTAGTTTCTAAAATTCAGTCAATGGCTAGCAAACGCTTAGTCTATATAACAGATGGTGATGCATCTCATAATATTATACGACATCAACATGCTTTCCAAATATCAAAGGTGAAAATTAGACTCCAAACAAATTAACCTGACACCAACCATTTGTTCAGAGATCCAACAAGCAACACTGACCTTTGCATCCATCCTTGCAGTGCAATGCTATGTCCACTTGCC
Source organism: Sesamum indicum (assembly GCF_026168435.1). Lineage (NCBI taxonomy): Eukaryota > Viridiplantae > Streptophyta > Magnoliopsida > Lamiales > Pedaliaceae > Sesamum > Sesamum indicum. Next base: position 7,180,645 of record NC_142658.1, on the reverse strand, counting down.
TCTTAACCTATTGTGGAAATCAACAATTAACATGGCTTAGTTGAAGAAGGCAAATTAGTCTCAGTTCTGTCAGAGATCAATATCCATTCTTGCTTTGCTTTGAGAAACAAACTGCTTAAAACGCTTCTGGTCGGTCAATTGAACATCTTCAAGAACACGATTGACCTACAGTTGATAATTTGAACAATCGAATCAATCAATCTTTAGCTGCTTCTGATAAATTTGAAAAGGAAAGCAACAGTTGAGGACCAAAGCATGTTGTCCCATTGAGCTTGACAGTTGGTTTCATTAGAAAATGACAAAACGTACCATTTAATTCAATAAGACCAAAACTAGAACACAAGGCAACATAACAAAACGAGACACATAGGTTACCAAGCCCTGACCAGCATAAGATGTTAACTCATCAGTTGTCCCCTTTCTTAAACCTTCCAATATATAGAGAAGTGAACCACGCTTAAAAAGAACATGAACAAAAGGAATGAATATAAATATTCACACATGTACCTGTAAAAAAACTACCAACACCCTTTTCAGTTAAGCCATGACCCAAACCTTCGGTCATGGCTTAGTCACAATAGACTATACAAACTATTTATGTAAAAGAATTGGTTTGCAAGTACCACCACTTTTCAACCTACCTATGCAGTATTCTACGACATACTTCAAAGAAATCTTACACAAATTTATTCAAACATCACGATAACAAAGTTATAACCCTCCACCAACTTGAAAAGATACAATGGTGAGGTTCGATATTCGTATGTAATTAAATTACTAAAAAAAAAATACCAGAATTACCAGGGTAAATAAATGTTCAACACGTCCTGACACAGCTTTGCCTCACCCTCGAACAATTATATGGCTGCAGGGCTCCTCCTTCCCTCGAACTGATGGTGTGAAAGAATATAGTGATATCCCACCAGCTTTTCCTTAATTGGTTCAGTTGTACAAAATCCAAATCTTTAGTACCCATCTCCAACAATGACTGGCTGTTGACACAGCATACCATATCAAATCTAACGTTTGATTTGATGATGAGAGTTACCATGAAACTAGTAAAGCCAACAGAAAACAAAACCAATTATCTTCAGTATATCACATGAGTTCCATTTTTTGAAAACTAAATTTTCATTGCAAGACTGGTAACAACCTGAACTTTCAACAATTATACTCCAAGAGTAGGGGTAAGGTTACAAAATTATAGTCCAATACTAAACTGAGGCTGGAGGAGCCCACTTCAACCCCCGCAACCAACAAGAACATCGCCCAGACCACTCTCCAGCAGGATTTTTCTCACAGGAGAAGCAGGGGTTCCCAACATTAAATGGTCAAGAAAACCCAGGGATTGCTCAATCTCCAAATATAGAGGTGCTTCAGAGAGAAATTCTAACTGGTCTGGAGAACAGTTTCTCAGAGCCAACTCTGGATTCCTCAGCAGCTGAATTTGCTTTAAACATATCAAGATATTCTGCATGGGAAAGCACGGTTAATGTAGGGCAACACAAGCTTCAAATTAAGAGCTAACTGCATAATCCAGAGGAACATCTTCCTCTTCACTACTTCCATGACCCTACAAATTTCGCGAATTGACAATCATGGATTCTTTTACTAATCGATAAAATATTAAATTTGCTAGCACAACTTCATCATTAAGATGCACCTACTATACTTCTTCCAAAACTGCACATTCACGTACAAAACTATCAATAAGTTTTAAAATTCAAACTGAATCAATAAGTTACCCTTAAACTCAGTAATCCATCGAAACATACCACATATATTCGCTTGATTTCTCAATAACGGTGCTCAAACAGTTTGTCCCGCTTGGGATCCTTCGCTTCATTCTCTTGCAGCGGCTGCTTCGAAGGAGCCACTGTAGGAGTCAGAAGCAGTAGCTAAGACACTGGCGGCTGCTAGGCTTTCGAAGATGGGCAAGAAGCTGATGGGCCAAACCCACTTGCCTTACTTGAAGTGGCCTCTGTGAGAAGGCTTTTCCACGAAACTATTGTCGTCTCACCAGGCCACACGCAGTTCCACCATTAACCAAAGACGACCGCATGAGGACATTGGTCTCGACCCCGAACCCGAATTGGCTCTGTCGTCTTTTGCCATTAATTCAGAGTTTTTTGTCAATCTTTCATCTACAAAGGTTATTGAAGATTTACTATGTAATTCAGCAAAAAGTCGGCCAATCCAATATTTGCATATGTAAATATGTATTTGTCAAGGATGACTAGTTTCTTATATTAAGTGATCATATATGAGTTTGTTGTGCAACTTTAATTATTTGCATCTAAACTTAGAAAACCCAAAAAAGGGAAAGGCAACAAGGAAAAATGCGGACCAAGTATACATCATTAACATACTCTTAAGTTACAGCACAAGATTTCTCAAATAATATAACCACAAGAGCTACATGCATGCAATATTCAAGTTGAGAGACTAATGCATCAAAATATAATGCGGCCTCCCCAACCTATCTAACAATGAAAGAACATAGCTTTCCGATCATAAAAGTTCTACGCAAAAGGTTATCTCTCCGTTGCCTTAATAAAAATATATTTACGCATTGCATTCACGTTTTCCTCGCTTTAAAACTAAAGCATAGCATTCAACAAAAGCCATAAGACATCATTCCAGAATAGCAAAGTATATGCAAATGGGAATGAGTAAAATATAACCAAAGCTTCTGTCAACCAAATAAACCAAATATTTGCATTCACAGTATATGCTAATAATTTTTTTAATTTCATGATGGTGATTGATTGTTGTAGTGGTGATGGTGATGGCGATAGTGAGGTGCTCTTCAAAGTGTCAGTGTTGGACAGTGGAGGATAAATCTCAGAGAAACCAGACATCAAATTGGTTTAAATTCGAGTTGCTTACTTCAGATACAAAATGTTACAGCACAACACAAACTCTGAATAAAAATACAATATCATGCCAAAACAGAAATATTCACTACGAGACAAGGTTTACACTGTGTGGTACCAGAGTTACTCTAAGTGGAGTATATGCAGCAATATATCGCACAACTTCTCCACAGCCTGAATTTCGCAACAAAAATCCACGATGACTTCCTCCCCCCCCCCCAAAAAAGTCTTATTTGTTACTATTTCCTTTGAATCTCACCAAACCGCTAATGCCTGTAACAATTTCCAAATGTACAGATCTCTTAAACACTTAAATCACACACCAGTTTCCTCTACGATTTCTTTTCCATATTGTCAATGTCTAAAAAACCTCGGGATCTGGATACATGATCCATTCTGAAACTAGTTAAAGTATAAGAAAAACTTATTGCAAAACACAGTACATCCCCTTGTTTCCTTAGAGAGGAGAATAGGAAGGAAAAATTAATGTATAGGGAACCCTCCAAAGCCATTTTTCCCATCCTGTCTAGGAGCAAAAGCAGTCACCCCCTTAATTTGCATTTTTCATAAAAAAAGAAGGAAGATATTGAATGTGTAAACATAAAAAATCAATCTTTCCTCCCTGCCTTATTTCTATAGTATCAAATAAGGAGTACCACACAACTACTTCCTTTAGGTTGAACTAAACAAGTCCACCAAATAAGTATCATACATCCCCTTGGAAAGCAACTACACCTTCCCCTTTCATCTTCCCCTTATTGATCCAAACAAATAAGTAAATTTCTGTACAACATCGTACTTTTCGTGAAACATAAAACCAACTTGGAGGCCACATTTAACTCACACTGTGTGATGGGGAAAAGAATAATTGTAATAATATGGATACATTCTGCCACAAGCAATAAAGTAAAACTAGAAGTCCACATAATTAAGGTGAAGACAACAAGGGACTGTTCAGCAATACTAGTGGACAAGAGATCAAGCAGTATGCAAGAGAGAGAGGGAGATGAGAACATACTTTCACAGTCTTAATTTGCGTCTTCCCTCTTCATTTTTCTCTTTAGATTTCAAATCATGAGATGGATTAGGCTGTCATCAAACAAAAGTAAGCACATGAGTCTTAGCAAGTGCAAGTCAACAACACAATTCTATCATTCTACATACAGCAAGATGATTACAAACATGTCCTAGAATGGGCTGCAAAAAGAGAAATGACAAGCACACAAGATAGATCAGAAGACTAATTTTTATGCCCATCCACACACACCAAGCACAAAGAGGTCATGTATTTATAACATGACACCCAAACAACTTACCACAAAAAGTCTGCTATTAACTGCCTCCGCATGTCGTACAAGAATCTTCGTAATCTTTAGGTCGTGCACTACAACAAGACAATAAAAGGTGCCATTAGGAAACAAGACAATGAAAGGTGCCGTTACGAGGAATTTTAATCGTATTTTTTGGTTATTCTTTGGTGGTTTAATGCTTTAAAAGACACTTGACTACTCAACAGTCAAAATAGTTATAATATTGAAAAAGTATGGCCAAGGAAAGAGCAATTTTAGGATTCCCAATGAAAAACAGCAACAATTTACTTTTTCTGAACAATTGACAATATTTAACTTGACAAGCATTTACAAATGGTAGTAACTTCAGAACTAACCCAACCAAATGTAAAAGAAAATTAGACATAATTGGTCCAAAAGTGCTTTTTCAGCCAAAACCAAGTGTGAACATACCTATTATCGGAGAAGCATCAGATATTGATAGCTTTCCAAAATCAAGCGGCGGTGACTTTTAATGGAATCTCGTGAATTTCCAACCCTGATATACTCAAAAGTATCCAACATTTTAAATCTTCATCTTTATAAGAAGACACTGAAAATCGGAACAAAAAACATTGGTACTTACAAAAGGCATTGATGGCAAACTGAAAGCTTTTTGTTTAACCCAATAAATAACTGGGTGTGTCCATGCTCAGCGCACCTAACGACCTCTCGGCCATGAAGGTGATTTGAATCAATTTTCAAGGTTCAGTTTATGAGTTACAGAAGCCAACGCAGATGGCAGAGGCCATGAACTCTCTATGCTGTCAATTGAAAGATTTTCACATATGCACTCTAAGAAATAGCACAATCGGTTTTCACATATCATTCTTTAACATATGACATAAGCACATTTCCAGTTACGTTGATGAAGACGATCACAATAGTTTCAACATTTTTACAATTACTCTTTCGGCAGCGAGCGAATTTAAGCAGTTAAGATTAACTCCACCCTCAGCATTTTGGATGAGAAAAATATTGATAACCTGACACCCATATGGACAAGAAGAAGAGTAAAGTAGTATGTGATACCTAAAGACTTCTCTTGATCCCATTAGTGAAATAATTACTAGTAACACAAATAAAGAGGCACATGATAGACAACATTAAGTATAAGACATGCTATCTGTGAACTTTAGACTAAATTCCACCCAGCACAATAACAAAAGAGCTGAATTTGACCCCCTATAACTTACCTTACGCTCCTTCCCATGAAATTGGGGTAACTTAACATCGACAATCCATGCAATAAGATCCTTCCCAATCACTCGAAAAAGTGCATGCATAGGAGCATTAAAATATATGTTATCAGATTCCACACACAAAAACCATTCTTGCCCTCAAGCATGTCTTGATCCAAATACAAGAATTATCCAAGTAGCAATTCTCAAATTTCCTTTCATATCACTCAAGTATATCCCCTACACTAATATGACTTAATAGTTAAAGAAGAGATAGCAATTTGAGAACAAGCACTTGTAGCACAACATTCAACACGTAGGTATCCCATTGACTTCATCAAAACCAAATGAAACAAGTCTCAACACTCTCACAAGGGTTCTCACAACGATGTCATTGTAATCACTCATAACATAAGGTGTTTAAGAATTCGGGTTTCACTCAAGTCAATACATAGAATGCCATTACCATAGGCTTGCTTGTGAATCAAATCTCCACCACGAACGAAATGCAAATTAATGCATGAATCAAAGGGTCTTTCAATGGGTTGTAATGGGGCTTAGGACAAGGTGTGGCAAAAGACAGCTCGAACTTTGGCTTATGAATTCAAAGGCACGATGCCAACCTAGTTGCTTATCCTTCCAAGCTCATTTTCGTTCGACTTAATTCAAGTGCTTTGAACAGTCAAAACTCATGAAATTTTTACATTTCTTGCATCTCCTGCATCTTTCCTCTTTTTTTTCTTTTTTTTCCCCTTCTTTTTTCCTCCGTTTCACCACTTTTCTTCTCTTTTTTTTTTCTTTTCCTGCATCTTTTTTCCTCTGTTAAATCATTTTTCTTCTCTTTTTTTCCCATTTTCTCCTTTTTTTTCTCTTTTCCTTCTTTTTTTTCCTCTCTATTTCATTACTTTTGTTCCCTTTTGTTTTTTTTCAATTTCTCTTTCCATTTTTTTCCCTTTCCCTTAGGGCTAACAATGCATCCATGTATGCAGCTTGAATACATTAACTGACTTCCATGTCAACTTAAAAGCAACCAAGCCAACACCATGCCCTTGAATGGGTTCAATATCACTTCAGAAAATAACCAAAAAGGGGATAGTCAAGCTTATAACGTGGTTTAACCAAGAAAAGAAAAGCAAAGGCTCAAATGAGTTTTTCTATGGGTGAATTCAAGGTAGGCTCTGTTCAAGTCAATGGGTTTTTCCTAAGTGCCCTTATCACTTTCATACACCAATCTAACAAGAATATGGTCTCAAAATGTATTACACAAGCAAGTTCTAGAACGGACAGACTAAGTTTGACGCCCTCAATCAAAATAAATATAGAAGCACTATTGAAATGGAAGTGCTTTGGCCCAAAAGCTCACACAAAGGGTTTTTGTGTTGATTCTTGAACATTGTTAATTTGATGCAGTCAATGGAACATAGTTAACACAATTTTCTTTTTTTTTGGGTTTTTTTAATATGCCACAAGCGTCCGTTTCTCTTACTTATCTCGACTTAAACCAAAATTCCTATTAATCTAAGGGATATCACAAGATGACAATCTGAAAATTCAGCAACTACCACAAGATAATTCACATATTTTTCTCAAGACACACTAACTTCATTAACAAGTTGGTGTTCAATAAAACTTTTCAGCCACCAAACAAAAAATTTCACATCCCACACATCCACATTCCACACATTAATACGAATTTCAACTTTCAGATTTCCAGCAACACAACCAATTTCGCAAGAGTCGTGCTACAATGACTATCCAACCACGTTCTCAAAAACCAATCCCAACCACAAAGAACAACATACCTCTCCCCACAACAAGCACATGCATGATGCATTGTCCTCAATCTATGCACAGAAACCCACTCAAACAAGGGAACCAAAAGTAAAAAGGGAAGAGAACACGTTCCTGAAAATTGGGGTGGTGTCAAGAACGGGGGTTGTATGGTCTGAGCTAGTAAGTGTCTCCACATCTCGTACCACGAAAGATCGCAGCACATCAAATGTATGGTCTGAGCTAGTAAGTGTCTCCACATCTCGTACCACAAAAGATCGCAGCACATCAAATGTATGGTCTGAGCTATTAACTATCTCCACATCTCATACAAGAATCTTCTTGGTGTTCAGTTCCTTGACTACAACATGACAATAAAAGGGGCCATTATGAGAAATTACTCGTATCCTTTGGTGGTCTAAAGCTTTAAAAGACAAATCCTCGACTGCTCAACACTACACTCAAAAGAGTTATAATATAGAAAAACTATGGCCAAGAAAACAGCATTTTAGGACTCACAATGCAAGACAGCAGTAATTTACTTTGACCATTGCATTGCATGGTACTGTCCAACACCCGCATACCTAGAATCTCTAATGGACTCTTTGGGGCACAATTGTTGCAGGTAATACTGTTCAGCCTTCCACCCTCTTTCTTATGCTTGCAATTGGCAAGATCTCACAAGAGAAAGCCCACAAAATAGAAGTAGTAAAGCAATATATACTTTTATTTCATTGTAATTACAGCACAAGAAAATTAATTTGATGTACTAATTGTTTTTTTTCCTATCTCCATTTCAAAGTTTCGCACATGAAAGAACTTGAGGTTGGTCTTAAAATGGATTGGACACTACATCCATGCATAAACAGATGCCAAGAAACATAATGGATTCATCTCCACCAGGTTTCTATAATCAAGTGAAAGAGTGCACTCTAACTTCCCACGATTAACAAAACACCCATCATGGTTTATAGTCGAGTTTCTAAAAATCAGCAAATGGCCAGCAAAGGCTTGGTCATATAACAAATGGTGATGCATCTCATAATATTATAGACATCAACATGCTTTCCAAATATCCAAGGTGAAAATAAGACTCCAAACAAATCAACCTGACACCACCCATTTTTTCAGAGATCCGACCAGCAACATTGAGCTTTACATCCATCCTTGCAGCTGCAATGCTATGTCCCTGCCTCTTAATCGATTCTGGAAATCAACAATTAACATGACTTAGTTGAAGAAGGCAAATTAGTCTCAGTTCTGCTGGAGATCAATATATACCTCCATTCTTGCCTCACTTTGAGAAACAAACTGCTTAAAGCACTTCTGGTCAGTCAATTGAACATCTTGAAGAACATGGTTGACCTACAGTTGACAATTTCAACAACCGAATCAATCAATCTCCAGTTGTTTCTAAGAAATTTAATAAGAAAAGCGACAGTTGAGGACCAAAGCATGTTTCCCAATCGAGCTATGACAGTTGGTTTCATTAGAGAATAACACAACCTACCATTCAATTCAATAAGACCAAAACTAGAACACAAGGCAACAGTACAAAACGAGAACACATAGAGGACCAAACCCTGACAAGCATAAGATGTTAACTTATCAGTTTGTCCCCTTTCTTAAACCTTCTAATATATAGAGAAGTGCACTGTGCTTAAAAAGGGCAAGAACAAAAGGAATGAATATAAATATGCACACAAGTACCTGTAAAAAAAGTGACTAGTATTCCCCCAAATAGATATTAGGTATACATAAACATGAGAGATGCACAAGAAATACACCAAACTAAATGAACGGAAATATATATAAAGTTATAAACACAAGTACATTGCATGGAATGAGAGAAGGAACTCCAATAGGTACCTTGGATCATGGCTTAGTCACAGTAAACTACACAAACTATTTATGTAAAAATTCTGGCTTATAAGTATCAACACTTTTCAACCTACCAACACACTTTTCAACTACGCCATGACCCAGTATACCTTGGATCATGGCTTAGTCACATTAGACTATACAAACTATTTATGTAAAAAGATTGGCTTGCAAGTATCATCACTTTCCACCTACCTAGACATAGTTCAAAGGAATCTTACACAAATTCAATTAAACATCATGATAACAATGTTATAGCCCTCCATCAACTTGAAGAGTGACAATGGTGGGGTTCGAAATTCGCATGTAATTAAATTACAAAGAAAAAATACCAGAATTACCAGGGTAAATAAATCTTCAACACGTTCAGACATAGCTTTGCCTCGAACATAATATGGCTGCAGGGCTCCTCCTTCCCTCGAACTGATGGTGTTAAACGATATACTGATATCCCCCCAGCTTTTCTTCCAATTAATTGGTTCAGTTTTACAAAATCCAAATCTTTAGTACCCATCTCCAGCAATGACTAGCTGTTGACACAACATATCATATCAATTTAATGTTAGATTTGATGATGAGAGTTACCATGAAACTACTAAATCCAACAGAAAACAAAACCAATTATCTTCGGTATATCACATGAGGTTGCATTTCTTGAAAACTAAATCTCCATTACAAGACTGGTAACAACCTTAAGTTACAACAATTATACTCCAAGAGAGGGGGTAAGGTTGCAAAATTAGACATGTTCGTAACAATGGCATTCTAAGCACAAAAAAACAAAGTAATATCCCCGGGTTTCTTTCTTCAAATATTACAGCATAAAGATTTCAAAGCTGTTGTGGTTTTTTCTTAAGTATGTACACTTTCTTCATACTAAAACAAATGGACATTGGTAGCCTTTAGACATTATGCTTTATTCAGCTATTGATGGATGTTTGTGTATACTCACGCTCATAGACTAATAACAAAAAAGATGTGAGATTAACACATTTTGCTCCGTTCAACATTCATAGAGGGTGCAGAATAGCTTTCATTCTTGGCACAAAACTTTTTAAATTAAAGAGAGAAACAATAAAAAATGCAGTCTCGAATAAGTTTAAGCCGAGCCTCAGTCTAAACAGCTTGGGTCACTCTGCTTGACTTCTGCCCTGTTGTAGTTGACTTTGGAGGTAATATGCATGGGCACTTCAGACTTAGGTACGGTATTTATTGATGGGATGGTGCTATAGCACATATTCAATAACCAAGAAAGTACTAAAAGTTCAATTTACGATAAATTAACATTGTAAAATAAAAACAAAAAACCAACATTATCATAACTGCACCAAACAATAAGCAATAATCGAACAAAATCGACAATCATGGTTTTTTTACCATCGACAATTTATTAAATTTGCTAGCACAGCTTCATCTTTAAGATGTACCTACTATACTTCTTCCAAAACTACACATTCACGTACAAAACTATCAATAAATTTTAAAATTCAAACTAAACCAATGAGAGAGAATGAGAGATATACCTGTTCAGTGACAGACCACTTTGAATTGAGAAACTGGCTGTAAATGTCGTACAACCTTTGCTTCTCAGCTTCTCAGCTAGGTGTGTTAGTGCTGAAAACAAGCATACCCAACTATAGGTAGGTGTATCAAGTAAAGACTCCTTCCATGTCATTATTTGTCCCTTTGGCGCAGGAAAAACAGAATTTCTCTACCAAAGATATCCTATTTAAATAACAAAGTAAATAAGAAAGAACCTCGTTCAGTAACTAATTTATAATATATTTAGTCTAAGAAATGTAGATGATCATAAGGGCGAAAAATTCTTCGTTATCACAGTAGAAATTACTTTATTTCATATTCTGTGGCGAAACACTGCAACAGAATGATCATGATCATAGTCTGTAGGCCAGTAATTAGTCTCTATAGAAACTAGATACTAATTCAACTCCATCAGTTCAGCAGTAGTTTGATATATAAACAAAACTTCAGTGCTATTGAAGATCCCCAAGATCCGCAAAGAGCTAGAGTAGTTCAATACAAGTCAGCAGACATGATGGAAACAGGAAGCACAGAGTTCATGGTGATCCTGATTGGCATCACGGTACCATTCTGGATGATACACGTATAGACAAAAGGATACCAATTCAAGGCCTAAACCCAATGAACTCCAATTCTCAAATTGAACAGCCTGCTTAATTATTTCAAAGTTTCAGATCTAGATCTATTAACAAGTTGCATATTTCAGAGACCAAATACAATAGAAGGGTTTTGGGGGTAGCTGATCATAAACCAATCTTGACTAGCATAATCATTCATGATACATGTACTCACAGAGCTTCACAACTCAGTAAATTACCAAATGAAACAATACTTGAGCACGGGCTCATCACTTTGAATCTTACCCAAACTGACTAAAAAAAGGAATATCACCAATAACGTCTACATAAGACCAAACTGTACAGAATATCCTAAATGTAGCATCAAACATCCCATCTCACAACGGACCAGAGCATAGTCCAAATAGTTAGATGCAAAAATCCCAGAGATTGCAATTGCATGCTCATGTACATAAGTTCAACAATTTACATAGCAACAGGCATATCATAATTCGAGAAAGGAATAGTAAAAGAATACGGGGACAGTATGTCCACTGTTGTAGACAATTTTAGTATATTGCCATTATTGCACTCAAAAAATCAAAACCATCAAGCATCCTCTAAAATGCTCTGATACTTTATGACTTAGAGATATCCACCAAATTACCTTCATTTAGCTCCAACTAACATGCATCATTCTACAGCGCGACACATTCCAATTGTGATCAAAAGTCATATATTACATAAATGAAGCAATTATTTGCATATATTTCAATTTTAAATAATAATTATTATCTTACTAGGTTTTTGCACAGGGGCATAACAAGAAAAGGAATGCTGGTAAAATACTAAATTTCCAAGAGACCATTTCTGCGTGATACCAGAAGAGGATCACACATAAGAAAAGAAAACAAACCTAGAACATAAGAAGACTGCAAGATCATATGATAACTGGAAGCTAGACACCATTGGAGGACACCTAATAGCTGCACTATGTATTGCAGCTTCTCTTGCAACACTCGACGATTCAGTATTAGCCATATCAGCAACATTTCCACAATAATATCCTAAAACAATAATAAGATCGAATAAACAGAATAAGCACTTTAATTTCAGATATTGATATTAAATAACTTCTCTAGATAGATCTACATAAATATCGGTAGGAATTAAGCCAGTACAAGTGACTTACCAGGACTGAACCCCGAGTGATAAGCTCTTGGGAAGTGACAACAAATTCTCGAGCCTTTTGCACCAGTAGTCAAGAAAAACATTGATTTAAGAGAGTGACTTACAATGCAATCAAAGATTAAATCACTAAAGATGCAGAACAACAAAAAGTAACACAGACCTAATATTAACAAATGATGGTATCTAATTATATCTGTTGATTCTCAATGGATAAGAAAATCCCTAGCGGAATGCTAAGTCCTCAAAGGTACCTAAAAGATTTTTACAGTACTTATGTTCCATATATTCTTCTCATGATGTAATCTTTTTTTCATTTAAAACACCTTGTTGTGAGCTAATAACTCAATACCACCCAATATCAATTGTCGAGTATGGACTTGAATTTTACTCCTTCAACACTTCAAGAGCATAAAAAGATAAATGCAGGAGAGCACTAACACACCTAGCCCCTCGAAAGAATAGCTCGCACTACCAATGAACTAATGAATGGGTTCTGCATAAGAGTGTAGGGGACAAATGATAAAGATGATATGATAGCATATAAATAGTCACCTGCACCACGGAACACCAGCACTAAGAAGCACATCCAGGGACATCATCTGGTGTTCTCACCAAGTGTAGCAAATGTAACTGAAAGATATTTGATGAACTTCATTAAAGAGTTTAACAGAAGATGGAACACAAAAAAGGAATCTGATTTTATTATCAATTATTAGTTAACAATGATTCGCAACCTCACATACCTGGATAAACCGCATTCATGGGCCAGTATAGATTAGAAGTGAAAAATTTATAATACTTGTTTATATGCACCATGGTAGACTTCTTTAACTCTAACATGCAAGCACATACATTTTCCTTTTAAGGGGCGGTCATGTAAGATGCACTACTGCTATATACTGAACTTGCACCCTCACCCTGCTGGAATGGCAATCTAAAGGGAATAATTCATTAAAGATTAAAGAAAACTATAATAATATAGAATTTAAATATTGTTACAATAAATACAAGGCCAGAATCTATCTCCTCCTCCTCCCAACCAAAAATAGTAGTCACATAAGAAAAGGCATGCCAAAGTAGAGGATTTTACACACAAAAATTTTCAGCACTGAGAAATGTGATAATTTTTTAATAAATCAATAAAGAAAAGAAAGGACTGCCGCAATGTCATTAAAGTTATTGCCTCCAACAGAATGAAATACTATGTGCACAAAATCTCAAAACACAAACGCCGCAATATATTATGCAAATGCTAACTTATCATAACAAGGGTAAGAGGCCAATCACATCACAGCACTTCGTTTTGCCATGTATAGAGGAGGACAATCAAGCTTCCACAAAATCTATGGATTTCAAAGTGTTATCATCCTCGATGCTAGCACAATACCCTTTTATCTCCTCACATCTACCTAGTCGGGACGGATTTCGCTTTTCTTTCTTTTCTTTGGCCACTAATGAATTTTTTTTCTTTTTTCTTCCCCTTTTGCTTAGTCACGGCTTTTATTTTCTTTTTTTTCCCTTTGTTTTTGCCAGCGACTTGTGTTCTTTAGGCTGTTTTCCGGTCTTTTGACGCGAATGACAACACTTGTGGTGAAGGCACCCGGTTACTCAACCAAAAAACATCGCATTCTGGCCTTTTGACGCGAATGACAACACTTGTGGTGAAGGCACCCGGTTACTCAACCAAAAGACATTTTACCTAAAGTGCTTTGCATACTCATAGCTCCGGCCACCGTTTTACGTGAATAACAACATTTGTGATGAAGTTACCCAGTTACTAAGTGACCTAAACCAGCGGAGTAGATGTAATTTCCTTTTTCTTACTTTCCTTTCTTTCTTTCTTTCTTTTTTTCCGGAAGGGGAAGGGCCTTTGAATTTTTCAAAATGGATACATGTCCCATGTTAGGGATATAAGGATCAATCGGGTAGAGTTTTAGCAAACAAATATGATCTCACAAGAATCCTAAGATTTAGTAGAAGCAAAGATATTCCAACCCTCTTTCAAAGCAATTCAAAATGCATGAAATTATGCCTCAACGACTCCACAGTTAATCAAAGCAACAATCACATAACGCTAGTGCACATTCATGTCTCAATCTTATGACTTCCTAAATCACATTTATTTGTCAAATTACTAAAAAATAATATAAACGGAAGTAGTTTGATAGTAAATGGCAAAAGAAAACAAAACAAAAGTAGTTTGATAGGATAACAAAAGATGAACAAAAATTTAAAAAAAAGTTACCCTCTTGTTCCTATGTGTTAATTAACACTACATATATGTCATGGAATTCTTTACTTTTGAAATGGTTTTATCTCATTTGGAAGGTGAATTGGGCTGTTCAAATCACAATTAGAATATGAGAAGTTTCATGTAATTTCAATTGAACCAAGAGTCTAATCCTAAAATGCTAAACAATTACAGACATCCCGACAACAAAATGTCTCACAGAGCTTGATATACCACAATGAACACAATACACGTCGTTTACTTGAATGAGATAACATAAAAGCACAACCAAATTAAACAAGATGAGAAACACCCACACCACAGTAGTAAAGTAATTGAAAACCACTAAAAAAGCATCCAACACTATTTATCAAAGGAACAACCGAACAAACTTGCCATAGATAAAAAGAAAATCACAACCCCATAATGTAGATGATAAATATCAAGAACTCAAGATAACAATGCAAACATATAAAGGATTGCTTGATGGATGAAATGAAGAGTGAAAGCCAAGAAAATGATCAACTTTTTATCACCATTATCACTTTGCAAAGACTTTCTAGTTTCTGTGTCACTGTTTTCAAAGACCGTCTTTGCCACCTCATACACCTTCCATTCCCGTCCAGCATGCATGAAGACATAAGACAAACAGATAATTTTGAAATTCCACAACCAAACTGCATGTTCACAAGAGGAATTAGTGTACTGTGCATCATTCGCCATTGTTGGATAAATAAATTACAAATAGAACTTACGTCTAAAGTCTTCAAGAATCCTCAAGCTCTACCGCCTTCTTGGGTCATTCCTCCAAACCTTCCTTAAACGAGTGTACAAGCTTGGTTACCTATGTGGTCCAGAAACATTTTAACACAAAGACGTTGATAAATGCATTAGATGTGGCAAATGTCTACACACACACATATATATATATATGAACAACCAATGCATTGCTTAAAAAGATAAGTAGTTGATAAGACGAAGCCTTAACCAACCATCAATCATGAACTTATAAGGGCATCATACAACTAAGAACAACATGAATCATTACATACACACAAACACAGCCAAAAGTGACACTCTTATAAACAAGACCGTCGTGCTTTGTTATGTTGATCGCCAGCATGGTAAGTCCTCAAAGGTACCTACAAGATTTTGACAATAATTATGTTCCATTTATTCTCCTCCCAGTGTCATTGTGCTACTAGTGCTTAACTTAATACCACCCAATCTCCATGCCCAAATATTATACTCCTTCAACCCTTGAACAACATTAAAAAGATAAACATAGGACGAGGACCAGCCCACCCATCCACTCAAAAGAATAGCTAGCACTACCAATGAACTAATGAATCGGTTCGCATAAGCTTCAGATCTATTAACAAGTTGCATATTTTCGAGAACAAATACAATAAAAGTGTTTTGGGGGTAGCTGATCATAATTGAATCTTGAGTAGCATAATCATTCATGATCATGTACTCACAAAGCTCCACATCCCAGTAAATTACCAAATGAAACAATATTTGAGCAGAAGCTCATCAGCTTCAATATTATCCAAACTGACTAAATACAGGAATATCTCGAATAACATCTACATAAGACCAAACTGTACAGGAAATCCTAATTTGAGGATTGTTCAAACAGCAGAAACACCCTCTCACTCACAATATGGTATTAGAAGATGAATGTATTCAACTTGGAAAGGAGACTGAACTGTTCGTGGTAATAACCAACAATGATAAACTGTGAAGGCCCTTTAAACCATCAGAAATTGAAGCTGGTTCTTGAATTAGAAGATAAAGAGGGATGAAAATTGGATTTGGACAGGTCAAGGGGACCAAACATCATAAAAGAAAAAGTGGCTTCCATTAAAACTTCATGTAATAGAATTCATCATTCACAAAAAGAACTAGCATGGTTCTGAAAATTAATTGTTACAAGTCATAAGAAAAGCGGAAATCTCTGCTCACCAGATGCATACGAGATTATTTGCCTTTTCAATAGTGAAATATAATGAGCCCCTTGGAATGCAGCAGCGCGCGGTACATTGAGTGGTCTGAAATCAACGGAATATGCCTTCTGAAGCCATCCAGAATTGCCATCATTGTCAAGTTTGCAGGTCTCCTGTCTGATTTATATCCTCTTAACAATGACACCTAAGCAACCATGGAACACTCATGATTTAGATAAATGTTCATGTCTTACAAATTGTCACATCTTAAGAGCTGGAATAACAAAGGAAGATTACGGGAAAATTATACAGACATGTACCCTCAGGTTTGGGTATTACGGATTAAACGAAAATAAGAAAAAAAAAAAAGAGGGAAAGGCCTATGAAGCATGATAATAAAGATCTAGGAAGCACTTTATTCTCCACAACACACCTAAATGAAAACCACAAACAAGATAATCTGTGAACATTACAGGTTTCATCACAGAGGGAGACAGCTGCAGAATTGTGCTTACCCTAGTATTTCTTTGTTAATGTCTCTGGCATTGTACCTTGTATATCCAAAACCAGTGTAATCCCAAACCTAGAAGAAGACATTCATCAAATTCGGATGTAAATTGTTCCAACAATCCTTAGCAACATTTTTTCTAATTTTAAGTAGAAGAAAATTACTGACCATATGATATTATAATAGAGCAAGTTAAACACATTAGGATTGTCAAAGAAAAAATTAAATGAAAGAAGCACAAGAAAGCAAGATAAAGATGACATGTAAGATGGAGGGAGAAAGTATTTGCAAGCAAGGAAGTGAGAGCAAACTTAGGACATCAACAGAGAGTATTCCAGTATTCCTTCTTTATCTATCAATATATGAACAATGAGAAAATATTGGGCCAAGAAGGATTGTTCAAACAGCAGTAACATTTCGCAATACCATAATTTGAGGCCTCCTTCTCGCTCTGTCTCTCCCCCCTGCTTTTCTTGGTTTTCTTTACTCTGTTTTTTGGGTGAGAAATGAACACAAGAAAAAAGAAATGAAGGTGAGAGGGTTTCACCATGTGAGTGTGGGTGGGGTTTGATGATGGGGAGAAAACGGTGGTTTATCCTCAGCTGCTTCTCCCGCGGGTGCTGCCGTACCATCACATTCGAACCCTTGAGTCGGCCATACCACCATGAACTTCACCTGCTTTCTTTAAACTTTTTCCTCGAAGAAGTGAACAGAGGAGAAGGGAAATGGTTTGATGGTGGGGTTGGGTGAGGGTATTTTGGCGGTGGGAGGACTGAACTGCGGCGTCTCTCCTTCGCCGGCTTTGGCTTTCTTGGAGGGAGAAATTGAGGGGTATTGTTTGAGGGATGAGAAGAATAATTGCAAGAGGTGTGACGGCCTTCCTCGTACCTGCAACATCACCCACTTGCCTCATCTGCTTCTCCACATACAACAACATGTCAATTTTCGCTTCCAAATCTCCGCCTCCATATTCCTACAAAATTAAACCAAAACATTCGATAAATCACAGCACGAGATATAAAATGGGTAAGCCAACAATAGCGTATAAGCTAATTGGAAATCAGGAACGCGCATTTGCTTACCATTTCGCTCGAATAGATACGACCAATTGGGGAATTTTTCGTGCAATCGATGAAAAACAAAACCCTAGAGAGAGAGAGAGAAAGAGGAGAGAGTTGTGCATATGTTTTACCATGCGACCATCTTACCGCTAATAAACCTTTTACAAAATTATAAAATTTTTATTATACATTT
This sequence comes from Sesamum indicum, assembly GCF_026168435.1. Lineage (NCBI taxonomy): Eukaryota > Viridiplantae > Streptophyta > Magnoliopsida > Lamiales > Pedaliaceae > Sesamum > Sesamum indicum. Next base: position 7,162,378 of record NC_142658.1, on the reverse strand, counting down.
TGACCCCTAAATTATGTTTATTATAACAAAAGTCCCCATAAAAAAATAATTTAGTATTGACAAAACAAAAACACCCTTTTAACTTATTTTTATATTTTTTGTTTCACTTCCTAAGTATATTTAATTAAAATATCTCTCTCAAAACTACTTTTAGTAATTTTAAAATTTTCACTCAAATTTTTATTTAAACAACAATGTTCAAAATGTATAGCTTTATATAAACTATATAATACATAAAAAAAAGTTTACAAGTTCAATATGAAAATATATTTTACAAAGAAAATTATTTGCAAGATCAATTTAATTTTATAAAAAAGTATATTATATAACTTATAATTTTTATATTAAATTACATGCATAAATATTTAAAATATAGCAGTCTGAATTATATAGCCCCATACTATAAGAACCTTGTCCAAGATACAACAATATTGTATGATAGGCTTAAGAAATATCCATCATCACTCATAACTTATATATTTTTATATTAAATTACATGCACAAATATTTAAAATATAGCATATCATCACTCATAAAATAATAAAATATTATAGATTAATTATATCAACAAATTAGCATATTTTATAGTACGTATACATAAATGTTCAAAATAATTTTTTAGATGATGTTGACAATTCCTCTAGAAAAAAACTTCACTATATATAACAATACAAAATAAAAATTATGTAAATCTTTTAGAAATTATATAAAATAAATTAATTGGAAATTTATAGAGTTTATTCAAATTTCATATTAATTACAAAAGTTATAAATTTTGGATAATATTTATTTTAAATAAAAAATTATAATAATTGAGATTATGTTTTTTTGTGATGACTATAATAAATATATTTTAGAGGGTGCAAACAATAAGGGTATTTTTGTTATAAAGCTTTTGGTCCATATTATGAGGAAGTTTGTTATATTTTATAGTTTAAAGGGGTATATATGACGATTTTATGTATACTTTAGGGATGGAAAGTGCATTTGACCCAAAATTTTATTTTATTTTATTTGACATTTTCAATTGAGGATTTTTACAATCAAAACTAGTATAGTAAGTTCCTTTTACTAAAATTTTTTTATATTTATACATTTGGTTGTTTTTGTTATAAATGTTATTAACTCAAGTTTTTATATATATATTTTATTTTGTTGTGAAAATATGGCATAGCAAAATAATATTGCTATTGTTATTTATTTTAGAGGTCAATGAATTTATTCATATGATTGTGTGAGTTATAACTACTCTTTAGTCATATTTATGAAAATATATTATAGTACTACGTTTGTTGAACTAGAGTCGATTTTGTATGAAAAACTTAGTCTTAATGTTTGATACAAAGTTATGTGAGATAACATATATTGTATGGGATAGTTACACCTCCCATTCTTAAGGTTTGGTGTAATTACACGTAAATTTTATGTAATTTAAAAAAATTAAATCTAGTATTCCTAAAGTTTGTTTATGTTACTCAAAGTTCACAGAATTTACTAATATGAATAAAAAAATGAATGAAAATCCATTATTACCCCCAATTTACTTATTATTGACTTATTGCAAGTCAAACAAATCTTTTTATAGCCAAACTACCCTACATCTTCACATGTTAATGCATGTAAGGAAGTATATTTTCTAGTTTAGTCAGAAAGTATTATTTTACTTGAAATAAGTCAATTGGGCGTAAATATGAATTGTCATCCTTTTTTAAAAAAAATATTAGCAATTTTTATGAATTTTAAGTGATAGATGGGTAAATTTATTAGACGAAAGAAAACCTCATGAGTATTAAATGTAAATTTCCAAACCACAGGAGATCTACGTGTAATTATATCAGATCTCAGGGAAAGACAGTGTAATTATTTGGGCCAAATTGCATAAAACCCCCATGTAATTTAAAAACTCAGCAAAAGTCCCCCTTCTGATTTGAAAATAGGCAAAACCCCTATGTCTATTTTTTTTGGATAAATGTAAGTTTCATTAATAAAATAATAGTACAGTACAACATGGTGGTTATCAGTTGGTGTCTCCCCCGACAGGTCAAGGGATACGCCAAAGTCTAAATAAAGTTCGTGTACTGACTAAACTAGGTAAAGTAATGCTATGTATCCGCTGTCTGATGTCCTCAATAATTACTACTGCCATGGTGCTGGGTGTCCTTTCAGTTTGTTCGAATCGTCTCAAATTCCTCTCCTTCCAAATGTGGTAAACACATGATGCTAATAGCGCTCGGTAAGATATGTTAATAATGTGCTTACCCCTCCATTTCCGGGACGCCCATGTTATATCCGTCATCCAGTCTCTATTGGGCCACGAGAATCGTACCATTTTCCGAATTTCTGTGAGACACTGTCGACTAAATCTACATTGAAAAAATAAGTGGCCATGTGTCTCCGTCACTCCCTCGCTGCATAGAATACACGGGCCAAGGTGGGCTAGCCATGGTTTATCCATCGTAGCCAACTTGCCAAGAATAGCAAGCCATAGGATGAATAAGTGATGTGGAATCTTGAGGGATCCCGAAAGTAGCGAGGACCAGTCTACTTTCTGTCTAGGTGGATCAAAAAGCCTGTAAAGAGCGTGAGCTGTAGGAAGCCCATGATTGAACCTCCAAATAATGCGGTCCTCCCCTCCATGGATAGTGGGTAGTACATGTGTGATTTTCAAACACTCAAAATCTGTGATAGAGGGCCAATGCCACTCTCCTCCACTAATCACCATACTGAGTTTAGTTGACTCCTCCAATCCAAGTAACCTCGATCCACGTGGGAATCTGTCACTAAGGGGTCCCAGATGATGCCATGGGTCCTGCCACAAGTAGAATCTCCTCACATCTCCTATCTGATAATCCACCATAGATCGGAGGAAGATCCGTAAATGGAGGATTTTCCGCCATACCCATGATCCACCATGCTCTCTAATCGTCCAGATGGAAGTATCTCGTAAACGACCCTGGTAGATCCATTCAACCCATATCGAGGTCCTATCGCACCTGATGATATGACATAGTTTCTTAGCCTTGGGTCTAGACCAACGTTTGGGTCAAGTTTCGTCGAATTCTGAGAACGTTCAAAATTTAGCTATTTTGCACGGTTTTATTAAACAAAGTTTGTTTCCATTTTAAACTAACTTGTAATTATTATTACACTTAGCAAATTTACAACACAAATGCTTGGGTCTAGACCAACGTTTGGGTAAAGTTCGTCGAATTATGAGAACGTTCAAAATTTAGCTATTTTGCACGGTTTTATTAAAGCAAGTTTGTTTCGCTTTTATACTAACTTGTAGGTATTATTTCGCTTAACAAATTTACAACACAAATGGATGGGTTTAGTCCTGCAATTGGGTCAAGTTTCGTTGAATTCTGAGAACGTCCAAAAGTTAGCTCTTTTGCACGGTTTTATTAAAACAAGTTTGATTCCCTTTTAAACTAACTGTAATTATTATTACGCTTAGCAAATTTGCAACACAAATGCTTGGGTCTATACCAACGTTTGGGTCAAGTTTCGTCGAATTCTAAGAACGTTCAGAATTTAGCCACTTTGCACGGTTTTATTAAAGCAAGTTTGTTTCCCTTTTATAATAACTTGCAGTTATTATAATGCTTAGCAAATTTACAACACAAATGCTTGGGTCTAGACCAACGTTTGGGTCAAGTTTCGTCGAATTCTGAGAACGTTCAAAATTTAGCTATTTTGCACGGTTTTATTAAACAAAGTTTGTTTCCCTTTTAAACTAACTTGTAATTATTATTACGCTTAGCAAATTTACAACACAAATGCTTGGGTCTAGACCAACGTTCGGGTCAAGTTTCGTCGAATTCTGAGAACGTTCAAAATTTAGCTGTTTTGCACGGTTGTATTAAAACAAGTTTGTTTCCCTTTTATAGTAACATGTAGTTATTATTACGTTTAGAAAATTTAACACACAAACTCTTGGGTCTAGACCAACGTTTGGGTCATGCTTCGTCCAATGCTGAGATTGCTTAAAAATTAGCTGTTTTGCACGATTTTATTAAAACTAGTTTGTTTCCCTTTTATACTAACTTGTAGTTATTATTACGCTTAACAAGTTTACAACACAAATGCTTGGGTCTAGACCAACGTTTGGGTCAAGTTTCGTCGAATTCTGAGAACGTTCAAAATTTAGCTATTTTGCACGGTTTTATTAAACAAACTTTGTTTCCCTTTTAAACTAACTTGTAATTATTATTACGCTTAGCAAATTTCAACACAAATGCTTGGGTCTAGACCAACGTTTGGGTCAAGTTTCGTCGAATTCTGAGAACGTTCAAAATTTAGCTGTTTTCACGGTTATATTAAAACAAGTTTGTTTCCCTTTTATAGTAACTTGTAGTTATTATTACGCATAGAAAATTTAACACACAAACTCTTGGGTCTAGACCTACGTTTGGGTCAAGTTTCGTCGAATTTTGAGAACGTCCAAAATTTAGCTGTTTTCACGGTTATATTAAAACAAGTTTGTTTCCCTTTTATAGTAACTTGTAGTTATTATTACGCTTAGCAAATTTGCAACACAAATGCTTGGGTCTAGACCAACGTTTGGGTTAAGTTTCATCGAATTCTGAGAACGTCCAAAATTTAGCTGTTTTACACGGTTTTATTAAAGCAAGTTTGTTTCGCTTTTATACTAACTTGTAGTTATTATTACGCTTAGAAAATTTACAACACAAATGCTTGGGTCTAGACCAACGTTTGGGTCAAGTGTTGTCGAATTCTGAGAACGTTCAAAATTTAGCTATTTTGCACGGTTTTATTAAAGCAAGTTTGTTTCGCTTTTATACTAACTTCTAGTTATTATTACGCTTAGCAAATTTACAACACAAATGGATGGGTCTAGTCCTGCGATTGTGTCAAGTTTCGTTGAATTCTGAGAACGTCCAAATGTTAGCTGTTTGCACGGTTTTATTAAAACAATTTTGTTTCCCTTTTATAGTAACTTGTAGTTATTATTATGCTTAGAAAATTTAACACACAAACTCTTGGGTCGAGACCTACGTTTGGGTCAAGTTTCGTCCAATGCTGAGAATGCTCAAAAATTAGCTGTTTTGCACGATTTTATTGAAACAAGTTTGTTTCCCTTTTATACTAACTTGTAGTTATTATTACGCTTAGCAAATTTACAACACAAATGCTTGGGTCTAGACCAACGTTTGGGTCAAGTTTCGTCGAAATCTGAGAACGTTCAAAATTTAGCTATTTTGCACGGTTATATTAAACAAAGTTTGTTTCCCTTTTAAACTAACTTGTAATCATTATTACGCTTAGCAAATTTACAACACAAATGCTTGGGTCTAGACCACCATTTGGGTCAAATTTCGTCGAATTATGAGAACGTTCAAAATTTAGCTATTTTGCACGGTTTTATTAAAGCAAGTTTGTTTCGTTTTTATACTAACTTGTAGCTATTATTTCGCTTAGCAAATTTACAACACAAATGGATGGGTCTAGTCCTGCAATTGGGTCAAGTTTCGTTGAATTCTGAGAACGTCCAAAAGTTAGCACTTTTGCACGGTTTTATTAAAAGAAGTTTGTTTCCCTTTTAAACTAACTTGTAATTATTATTACGCTTAGCAAATTTGCAACACAAATGCTTGGGTCTAGACCAACGTTTGTGTCAAGTTTCGTCGAATTCTGAGAACGTTCAAAATTTAGCCACTTTGCACGGTTTTATTAAAGCAAGTTTGTTTCCCTTTTATACTAACTTGTAGTTATTATTACGCTTAGCAAATTTACAACACAAATGGATCGGTCTAAACCTGCGATTAGGTCAAGTTTCGTTGAATTCTCAGAACGTTCAAAATTTAGCTGTTTTGCACGGTTTTATTAAAACAAGTTTGTTTCCCTTTTATACTAACTTGTAGTTATTATTACGCTTAGCAAATTTACAACACAAATGCTTGGGTTTAGACCAACGTTTGGGTCAAGTGTCGTCGAATTCTGAGAACGTTCAAAATTTAGCTATTTTGCACGGTTTTATTAAAGCAAGTTTGTTTCGCTTTTATACTAACTTCTAGTTATTATTACGCTTAGCAAATTTACAACACAAATGGATGGGTCTAGTCCAGCGATTGGGTCAAGTTTCGTTGAATTCTGAGAACATCCAAAAGTTAGCTGTTTTGCACGGTTTTATTAAAACAAATTTGTGTCCCTTTTATAGTAACTTGTATTTATTATTACGCTTAGAAAATTAAACACACAAACTCTTGGGTCTAGACCTACGTTTGGGTCAAGTTTCGTCCAATGCTGAGAATGGTCAAAAATTAACTGTTTTGCACGGTTTTATTAAAACAAGTTTGTTTCCCTTTTATACTAACTTGTAGTTATTATTACGCTTCAAATTGAATACACAAACTCTTGGGTCTAGACCTACGTTTGGGTCAAGTTTCGTCCAATGCTGAGAATGCTAAAAAATTAGCTGTTTTGCACGGTTTTATTAAAATAAGTTTGTTTTCCTTTTATACTAACTTGTAGATATTATTTCGCTTAGCAAATTTACAACACAAATGCTTGGGTCTAGACCAACGTTTGGGTCAAGTTTCGTCGAATTCTGAGAACGTTCAAAATTTAGCTATTTTGCACGATTTTATTAAACAAAGTTTGTTTCCCTTTTAAACTAACTTGTAATTATTATCACGCTTAGCAAATTTACAACACAAATGCTTGGGTCTAGACCAACGTTTGGATCAAGTTTCGTCGAATTCTGAGAACGTTCAAAATTTAGCTGTTTTCACGGTTATATTAAAACAAGTTTGTTTCCCTTTTATAGTAACTTGTAGTTATTATTACGCTTAGAAAATTTAACACACAAACTCTTGTGTCTAGACCTACGTTTGGGTCAAGTTTCGTCGAATTCTAAGAATGCTCAATATTTAGCTGTTTTGCACAGTTTCATTAAAACAAGATTGTTTCCCTTTTATACTAACTTGTAGTTATTATTACGCTTAGCAAATTTACAACACAAATGCTTGGGTCTAGACCAACGTTTGGGTCAAGTGTCGTCGAATTCTGAGAACGTTCAAAATTTAGCTATTTTGCACGGTTTTATTAAACAAAGTTTGTTTCCCTTTTAAACTAACTTGTAATTATTATTGCGCTTAGAAAATTTACAACACAAATGCTTGGGTCGAGACCAACGTTTGGGTCAAGTTTCGTCGAATTCTGATAACGTTCAAAATTTAGCTGTTTTCACGGTTATATTAAAACATGTTTGTTTCCCTTTTATAGTAACTTGTAGTTATTATTACGCATAGAAAATTTAACACACAAACTCTTGCGTCTAGACCTACGTTTGGGTCAAGTTTCGTCGAATTTTGAGAACGTAAAAAATTTAGCTATTTTCACGGTTATATTAAAACAAGTTTGTTTCCCTTTTATAGTAACTTGTAGTTATTATTACGCTTAGCAAATTTGCAACACAAATGCTTGGGTCTAGACCAACGTTTGGGTTAAGTTTCGTCGAATTCTGAAAACGTCCAAAATTTAGCTGTTTTGCACGACTTTATTAAAGCAAGTTTGTTTCGCTTTTATACTAACTTGTAGTTATTATTACGCTTAGAAAATTTACAACACAAATGGATCGGTCTAAACCTGCGATTGGGTCAAGTTTCGTTGAATTCTCAGAACCTTCAAAATTTAGCTGTTTTGCACGGTTTTATTAAAACAAGTTTGTTTCGCTTTTATACTAACTTCTAGTTATTATTACGCTTAGCAAATTTACAACACAAATGGATGGGTCTAGATTGAAACAAGTTTGTTTCCCTTTTATACTAACTTGTAGTTATTATTACGCTTATCAAATTTACAACACAAATGCTTGAGTCTAGACCAACGTTTGGGTCAAGTTTCGTCGAATTTTGAGAACGTTCAAAATTTAGCTATTTTGCACGGTTTTATTAAACAAACTTTGTTTCCCTTTTAAACTAACTTGTAATTATTATTACGCTTAACAAATTTACAACACAAATGCTTGGGTCTAGACCAACGTTTGGGTTAAGTTTCGTCGAATTCTGAGAACGTTCAAAATTTAGCTGTTTTCACGGTTATATTAAAACAAGTTTGTTTCCCTTTTATAGTAACTTGTAGTTATTATTACGCTTAGAAAATTTAACACACAAACTCTTGGGTCTAGACCAATATTTGGGTCAAGTTTCGTCCAATGCTGAGAATGCTTAAAAATTAGCTGTTTTGCACGATTTTATTAAAACTAGTTTGTTTCCCTTTTATACTAACTTGTAGTTATTATTACGCTTAGCAAATTTACAACACAAATGCTTGGGTCTAGACCAACGTTTGGGTCAAGTTTCGTCGAATTCTGAGAACGTTCAAAATTTAGCTATTTTGCACGGTTTTATTAAACAAAGTTTGTTTCCCTTTTAAACTAACTTGTAATTATTATTACGCTTAGCAAATTTACAACACAAATGCTTGGGTCTAGACCAACGTTTGGGTCAAGTTTCGTCGAATTCTGAGAACGTTCAAAATTTAGCTGTTTTGCACAGTTGTATTAAAACAAGTTTGTTTCCCTTTTATAGTAACTTGTAGTTATTATTACGCTTAGAAAATTTAACACACAAACTCTTGGGTCTAGACCAACGTTTGGGTCAAGTTTCGTCCAATGCTGAGAATGCTTAAAAATTAGCTGTTTTGCACGATTTTATTAAAACTAGTTTGTTTCCCTTTTATACTAACTTGTAGTTATTATTACGCTTAACAAATTTACAACACAAATGCTTGGGTCTAGACCAACGTTTGGGTCAAGTTTCGTCGAATTCTGAGAACGTTCAAAATTTAGCTATTTTGCACGGTTTTATTAAACAAAGTTTGTTTCCCTTTTAAACTAACTTGTAATTATTATTACGCTTAGCAAATTTACAACACAAATGCTTGGGTCTAGACCAACGTTTGGGTCAAGTTTCGTCGAATTCTGAGAACGTTCAAAATTTAGCTGTTTTCACGGTTATATTAAAACAAGTTTGTTTCCCTTTTATAGTAACTTGTAGTTATTATTACGCATAGAAAATTTAACACACAAACTCTTGGGTCTAGACCTACGTTTGGGTCAAGTTTCGTCGAATTTTGAGAACGTCCAAAATTTAGCTGTTTTCACGGTTATATTAAAACAAGTTTGTTTCCCTTTTATAGTAACTTGTAGTTATTATTACGCTTAGCAAATTTGCAACACAAATGCTTGGGTCTAGACCAACGTTTGGGTTAAGTTTCGTCGAATTCTGAGAACGTCCAAAATTTAGCTATTTTGCACGGTTTTATTAAAGCAAGTTTGTTTCGCTTTTATACTAACTTGTAGTTATTATTACGCTTAGAAAATTTACAACACAAATGCTTGGGTCTAGACCAACGTTTGGGTCAAGTGTTGTCGAATTCTGAGAACGTTCAAAATTTAGCTATTTTGCACGGTTTTATTAAAGCAAGTTTGTTTCGCTTTTATACTAACTTCTAGTTATTATTACGCTTAGCAAATTTACAACACAAATGGATGGGTCTAGTCCTGCGATTGTGTCAAGTTTCGTTGAATTCTGAGAACGTCCAAATGTTAGCTGTTTGCACGGTTTTATTAAAACAAGTTTGTTTCCCTTTTATAGTAACTTGTAGTTATTATTATGCTTAGAAAATTTAACACACAAACTCTTGGGTCGAGACCTACGTTTGGGTCAAGTTTCGTCCAATGCTGAGAATGCTAAAAAATTAGCTGTTTTGCACGATTTTATTGAAACAAGTTTGTTTCCCTTTTATACTAACTTGTAGTTATTATTACGCTTAGCAAATTTACAACACAAATGCTTGGGTCTAGACCAACGTTTGGGTCAAGTTTCGTCGAAATCTGAGAACGTTCAAAATTTAGCTATTTTGCACGGTTATATTAAACAAAGTTTGTTTCCCTTTTAAACTAACTTGTAATCATTATTACGCTTAGCAAATTTACAACACAAATGCTTGGGTCTAGACCACCCTTTGGGTCAAGTTTCGTCGAATTATGAGAACGTTTAAAATTTAGCTATTTTGCACGGTTTTATTAAAGCAAGTTTGTTTCGTTTTTATACTAACTTGTAGGTATTATTTCGCTTAGCAAATTTACAAACACAAATGGATGGGTCTAGTCCTGCAATTGGGTCAAGTTTCGTTGAATTCTGAGAACGTCCAAACGTTAGCACTTTTGCACGGTTTTATTAAAAGAAGTTTGTTTCCCTTTTAAACTAACTTGTAATTATTATTACGCTTAGCAAATTTGCAACACAAATGCATGGGTCTAGACCAACGTTTGTGTCAAGTTTCGTCGAATTCTGAGAACGTTCAAAATTTAGCCACTTTGCACGGTTTTATTAAAGCAAGTTTGTTTCCCTTTTATACTAACTTGTAGTTATTATTACGCTTAGCAAATTTACAACACAAATGGATCGGTCTAAACCTGCGATTAGGTCAAGTTTCGTTGAATTCTCAGAACGTTCAAAATTTAGCTGTTTTGCACGGTTTTATTAAAACAAGTTTGTTTCCCTTTTATACTAACTTGTAGTTATTATTACGCTTAACAAATTTACAACACAAATGCTTGGGTTTAGACCAACGTTTGGGTCAAGTGTCGTCGAATTCTGAGAACGTTCAAAATTTAGCTATTTTGCACGGTTTTATTAAAGCAAGTTTGTTTCGCTTTTATACTAACTTCTAGTTATTATTACGCTTAGCAAATTTACAACACAAATGGATGGGTCTAGTCCAGCGATTGGGTCAAGTTTCGTTGAATTCTGAGAACATCCAAAAGTTAGCTGTTTTGCACGGTTTTATTAAAACAAATTTGTGTCCCTTTTATAGTAACTTGTATTTATTATTACGCTTAGAAAATTAAACACACAAACTCTTGGGTCTAGACCTACGTTTGGGTCAAGTTTCGTCCAATGCTGAGAATGGTCAAAAATTAACTGTTTTGCACGGTTTTATTAAAACAAGTTTGTTTCCCTTTTATACTAACTTGTAGTTATTATTACGCTTCAAATTGAATACACAAACTCTTGGGTCTAGACCAACATTTGGGTCAAGTTTCGTCCAATGCTGAGAATGCTTAAAAATTAGCTGTTTTGCACAATTTTATTAAAACTAGTTTGTTTCCCTTTTATACTAACTTGTAGTTATTATTACGCTTAGGAAATTTACAACACAAATGCTTGGGTCTAGACCAACGTTTGGGTCAAGTTTCGTCGAATTCTGAGAACGTTCAAAATTTAGCTATTTTGCACGGTTTTATTAAACAAAGTTTGTTTCCCTTTTAAACTAACTTGTAATTATTATTACGCTTAGCAAATTTACAACACAAATTCTTGGGTCTAGACCAACGTTTGGGTCAAGTTTCGTCAAATTCTGAGAACGTTCAAAATTTAGCTGTTTTGCACAGTTGTATTAAAACAAGTTTGTTTCCCTTTTATAGTAACTTGTAGTTATTATTACGCTTAGAAAATTTAACACACAAACTCTTGGGTCTAGACCAACGTTTGGGTCAAGTTTCGTCCAATGCTGAGAATGCTTAAAAATTAGCTGTTTTGCACGATTTTATTAAAACTAGTTTGTTTCCCTTTTATACTAACTTGTAGTTATTATTACGCTTAACAAATTTACAACACAAATGCTTGGGTCTAGACCAACGTTTGAGTCAAGTTTCGTCGAATTCTGAGAACGTTCAAAATTTAGCTATTTTGCACGGTTTTATTAAACAAAGTTTGTTTCCCTTTTAAACTAACTTGTAATTATTATTACGCTTAGCAAATTTACAACACAAATGCTTGGGTCTAGACCAACGTTTGGGTCAAGTATCGTCGAATTCTGAGAACGTTCAAAATTTAGCTGTTTTCACGGTTATATTAAAACAAGTTTGTTTCCCTTTTATAGTAACTTGTAGTTATTATTACGCATAGAAAATTTAACACACAAACTCTTGGGTCTAGACCTACGTTTGGGTCAAGTTTCGTCGAATTTTGAGAACGTCCAAAATTTAGCTGTTTTCACGGTTATATTAAAACAAGTTTGTTTCCCTTTTATAGTAACTTGTAGTTATTATTACGCTTAGCAAATTTGCAACACAAATGCTTGGGTCTAGACCAACGTTTGGGTTAAGTTTCGTAGAATTCTGAGAACGTCCAAAATTTAGCTATTTTGCACGGTTTTATTAAAGCAAGTTTGTTTCGCTTTTATACTAACTTGTAGTTATTATTACGCTTAGAAAATTTACAACACAAATGCTTGGGTCTAGACCAACGTTTGGGTCAAGTGTTGTCGAATTCTGAGAACGTTCAAAATTTAGCTATTTTGCACGGTTTTATTAAAGCAAGTTTGTTTCGCTTTTATACTAACTTCTAGTTATTATTACGCTTAGCAAATTTACAACACAAATGGATGGGTCTAGTCCTGCGATTGTGTCAAGTTTCGTTGAATTCTGAGAACGTCCAAATGTTAGCTGTTTGCACGGTTTTATTAAAACAAGTTTGTTTCCCTTTTATAGTAACTTGTAGTTATTATTATGCTTAGAAAATTTAACACACAAACTCTTGGGTCGAGACCTACGTTTGGGTCAAGTTTCGTCCAATGCTGAGAATGCTCAAAAATTAGCTGTTTTGCACGATTTTATTGAAACAAGTTTGTTTCCCTTTTATACTAACTTGTAGTTATTATTACGCTTAGCAAATTTACAACACAAATGCTTGGGTCTAGACCAACGTTTGGGTCAAGTTTCGTCGAAATCTGAGAACGTTCAAAATTTAGCTATTTTGCACGGTTATATTAAACAAAGTTTGTTTCCCTTTTAAACTAACTTGTAATCATTATTACGCTTAGCAAATTTACAACACAAATGCTTGGGTCTAGACCACCCTTTGGGTCAAGTTTCGTCGAATTATGAGAACGTTCAAAATTTAGCTATTTTGCACGGTTTTATTAAACAAACTTTGTTTTCCTTTTAAACTAACTTGTAATTATTATTACGCTTAACAAATTTACAACACAAATGCTTGGGTCTAGACCAACGTTTGGGTTAAGTTTCGTCGAATTCTGAGAACGTTCAAAATTTAGCTGTTTTCACGGTTATATTAAAACAAGTTTGTTTCCCTTTTATAGTAACTTGTAGTTATTATTACGCTTAGAAAATTTAACACACAAACTCTTGGGTCTAGACCAACATTTGGGTCAAGTTTCGTCCAATGCTGAGAATGCTTAAAAATTAGCTGTTTTGCACGATTTTATTAAAACTAGTTTGTTTCCCTTTTATACTAACTTGTAGTTATTATTACGCTTAGCAAATTTACAACACAAATGCTTGGGTCTAGACCAACGTTTGGGTCAAGTTTCGTCGAATTCTGAGAACGTTCAAAATTTAGCTATTTTGCACGGTTTTATTAAACAAAGTTTGTTTCCCTTTTAAACTAACTTGTAATTATTATTACGCTTAGCAAATTTACAACACAAATGCTTGGGTCTAGACCAACGTTTGGGTCAAGTTTCGTCGAATTCTGAGAACGTTCAAAATTTAGCTGTTTTGCACGGTTGTATTAAAACAAGTTTGTTTCCCTTTTATAGTAACTTGTAGTTATTATTACGCTTAGAAAATTTAACACACAAACTCTTGGGTCTAGACCAACGTTTGGGTCAAGTTTCGTCCAATGCTGAGAATGCTTAAAAATTAGCTGTTTTGCACGATTTTATTAAAACTAGTTTGTTTCCCTTTTATACTAACTTGTAGTTATTATTACGCTTAACAAATTTACAACACAAATGCTTGGGTCTAGACCAACGTTTGGGTCAAGTTTCGTCGAATTCTGAGAACGTTCAAAATTTAGCTATTTTGCACGGTTTTATTAAACAAAGTTTGTTTCCCTTTTAAACTAACTTGTAATTATTATTACGCTTAGCAAATTTACAACACAAATGCTTGGGTCTAGACCAACGTTTGGGTCAAGTTTCGTCGAATTCTGAGAACGTTCAAAATTTAGCTGTTTTCACGGTTATATTAAAACAAGTTTGTTTCCCTTTTATAGTAACTTGTAGTTATTATTACGCATAGAAAATTTAACACACAAACTCTTGGGTCTAGACCTACGTTTGGGTCAAGTTTCGTCGAATTTTGAGAACGTCCAAAATTTAGCTGTTTTCACGGTTATATTAAAACAAGTTTGTTTCCCTTTTATAGTAACTTGTAGTTATTATTACGCTTAGCAAATTTGCAACACAAATGCTTGGGTCTAGACCAACGTTTGGGTTAAGTTTCGTCGAATTCTGAGAACGTCCAAAATTTAGCTATTTTGCACGGTTTTATTAAAGCAAGTTTGTTTCGCTTTTATACTAACTTGTAGTTATTATTACGCTTAGAAAATTTACAACACAAATGCTTGGGTCTAGACCAACGTTTGGGTCAAGTGTTGTCGAATTCTGAGAACGTTCAAAATTTAGCTATTTTGCACGGTTTTATTAAAGCAAGTTTGTTTCGCTTTTATACTAACTTCTAGTTATTATTACGCTTAGCAAATTTACAACACAAATGGATGGGTCTAGTCCTGCGATTGTGTCAAGTTTCGTTGAATTCTGAGAACGTCCAAATGTTAGCTGTTTGCACGGTTTTATTAAAACAAGTTTGTTTCCCTTTTATAGTAACTTGTAGTTATTATTATGCTTAGAAAATTTAACACACAAACTCTTGGGTCGAGACCTACGTTTGGGTCAAGTTTCGTCCAATGCTGAGAATGCTCAAAAATTAGCTGTTTTGCACGATTTTATTGAAACAAGTTTGTTTCCCTTTTATACTAACTTGTAGTTATTATTACGCTTAGCAAATTTACAACACAAATGCTTGGGTCTAGACCAACGTTTGGGTCAAGTTTCGTCGAAATCTGAGAACGTTCAAAATTTAGCTATTTTGCACGGTTATATTAAACAAAGTTTGTTTCCCTTTTAAACTAACTTGTAATCATTATTACGCTTAGCAAATTTACAACACAAATGCTTGGGTCTAGACCACCCTTTGGGTCAAGTTTCGTCGAATTATGAGAACGTTCAAAATTTAGCTATTTTGCACGGTTTTATTAAAGCAAGTTTGTTTCGTTTTTATACTAACTTGTAGCTATTATTTCGCTTAGCAAATTTACAACACAAATGGATGGGTCTAGTCCTGCAATTGGGTCAAGTTTCGTTGAATTCTGAGAACGTCCAAAAGTTAGCACTTTTGCACGGTTTTATTAAAAGAAGTTTGTTTCCCTTTTAAACTAACTTGTAATTATTATTACGTTTAGCAAATTTGCAACACAAATGCTTGGGTCTAGACCAACGTTTGTGTCAAGTTTCGTCGAATTCTGAGAACGTTCAAAATTTAGCCACTTTGCACGGTTTTATTAAAGCAAGTTTGTTTCCCTTTTATACTAACTTGTAGTTATTATTACGCTTAGCAAATTTACAACACAAATGGATCGGTCTAAACCTGCGATTAGGTCAAGTTTCGTTGAATTCTCAGAACGTTCAAAATTTAGCTGTTTTGCACGGTTTTATTAAAACAAGTTTGTTTCCCTTTTATACTAACTTGTAGTTATTATTACGCTTAGCAAATTTACAACACAAATGCTTGGGTTTAGACCAACGTTTGGGTCAAGTGTCGTCGAATTCTGAGAACGTTCAAAATTTAGCTATTTTGCACGGTTTTATTAAAGCAAGTTTGTTTCGCTTTTATACTAACTTCTAGTTATTATTACGCTTAGCAAATTTACAACACAAATGGATGGGTCTAGTCCAGCGATTGGGTCAAGTTTCGTTGAATTCTGAGAACGTCCAAATGTTAGCTGTTTGCACGGTTTTATTAAAACAAGTTTGTTTCCCTTTTATAGTAACTTGTAGTTATTATTATGCTTAGAAAATTTAACACATAAACTCTTGGGTCGAGACCTACGTTTGGGTCAAGTTTCGTCCAATGCTGAGAATGCTCAAAAATTAGCTGTTTTGCACGATTTTATTGAAACAAGTTTGTTTCCCTTTTATACTAACTTGTAGTTATTATTACGCTTAGCAAATTTACAACACAAATGCTTGGGTCTAGACCAACGTTTGGGTCAAGTTTCGTCGAAATCTGAGAACGTTCAAAATTTAGCTATTTTGCACGGTTATATTAAACAAAGTTTGTTTCCCTTTTAAACTAACTTGTAATCATTATTACGCTTAGCAAATTTACAACACAAATGCTTGGGTCTAGACCACCCTTTGGGTCAAGTTTCGTCGAATTATGAGAACGTTCAAAATTTAGCTATTTTGCACGGTTTTATTAAAGCAAGTTTGTTTCGTTTTTATACTAACTTGTAGCTATTATTTCGCTTAGCAAATTTACAACACAAATGGATGGGTCTAGTCCTGCAATTGGGTCAAGTTTCGTTGAATTCTGAGAACGTCCAAAAGTTAGCACTTTTGCACGGTTTTATTAAAAGAAGTTTGTTTCCCTTTTAAACTAACTTGTAATTATTATTACGCTTAGCAAATTTGCAACACAAATGCTTGGGTCTAGACCAACGTTTGTGTCAAGTTTCGTCGAATTCTGAGAACGTTCAAAATTTAGCCACTTTGCACGGTTTTATTAAAGCAAGTTTGTTTCCCTTTTATACTAACT